>NC_045599.1:84427185-85052185 GCF_009762305.2 Zalophus californianus | reverse complement strand
TAATACCCATCACCAGGCTAACCCATCCCCCCACCTTCCTTCCCTCTAGAACCCTCAGTTTGTTTCTCAGAGTCCATAGTCTCTCATGGTTCGTCTCCCCCTCCGATTTCCCCCCTTCATTTTTCCCTTCCTACTATCTTTTTAATTTTTTTTAACATATAATGTATTATTTGTTTCAGAGGTACAGGTCTGTGATTCATCAGTCTTACACAATTCACAGCGCTCACCATAGCACATACACTCCCCAGTGTCTATCACCCAGCCACCCCATCCCTCCCACCCCCGACCACTCTAGCAACATTCAGTTTGTTTCCTGAGATTAAGAATTCCTCATATCAGTGAGATCATATGATACACATCTTTCTCTGACTGACTTATTTTGCTTAGCATAATACCCTCTAGTTCCATCCACGTCGTTGCAAATGGCAAGATTTCGGGGGGTATTTTTGATGGCTGCATAATATTCCATTGTGTATATATGTATATATATATATATATATATATATATATATATATATATATATATATCACATCGTCTTTATCCATTCATCTGTTGATGGACATCTTGGCTCTTTCCACAGTTTGGCTATTGTGGACATTGCTGCCATAAACATTGGGGTGCACGTACCCCTTCGGATCACTGCATTTGTATCTTTGGGGTAAATACCCAGTAGTGCAATTGCTGGGTTGTAGGGCAGCTCTATTTTCAACTTCTTGAGGAACCTCCATACTGTTTTCCAGAGTGGCTGCACCAGCTTGTATTCCCACCAACAGTGTAGGAGGGTTCCCCTTTCTCCGCATCCCCGCCAACATCTGTTGTTTCCTGACTTATTAATTTTAGCCATTCTGACTGGTGTGAGGTGGTATCTCATCGAGGTTTTGATTTGGATTTCCCTGATGCCAAGCGATGGTGAGCACTTTTTCATGTGTCTGTTGGCCATTTGGATGTCTTCTTTGGAAAAATGTCTGTTTATGTCTTCTGTTCATTTCTTGATTGGATCATTTGTTCTTTGGGTGTTGAGTTTGATAAGTTCTTTATAGATTTTGGATACTAGCCCTTTATCTGATATGTCATTTGCAAATATCTTCTCCCATTCTGTCGGTTGTCTTTTGGTTTTGTGGACTGTTTCCTTTGCTGTGCAGAAGCTTTTTATCTTGATGAAGTCCCAATAGTCCATTTTTGCCCTTGCTTCCCTTGCCTTTGGCAATGTTTCTAGGAAGAAGTTGCTGAGGCTGGGGTCGAAGAAGTTGCTGCCTGTGTTCTCCTGTGTTCTCCTCTAGGATTTTGATGAACTCCTGTCTCACGTTTAGGTCTTTCATCCATTTTGAGTTTATTTTTGTGTGTGGTGTAAGGAAATGGTCCAGTTTCATTCTTCTGCAGGTGGCTGTCCAATTTTCCCAACACCATTTGTTGAAGAGACTGCCTTTTTTCCATTGGACATTCTTTCCTGCTTTGTTGAAGATGAGTTGACCATAGAGTTGAGGGTCCATTTCTGGGCTCTCTTCTGTTCCATGGATCTATGTGTCTGTTTTTGTGCCAGTACCATACTGTCTTGATGATGACAGCTTTGTGATAGAGCTTGAAGTCTGGAACTGTGATGCCACCAACTTTTCTTTTTCAACATTTCTCTGGCTATTCAGGGTCTTTTCTGGTTCCATACAAATTTTAGGATTATTTGATCCATTTCATTACAGTATCACCATGGTCTAGAAGAGTGACTGGCATGTATTGCCTGGATCTATAAACATGTACGAATAAATGAAATATAATGCATATAAAATGACCGTGAAGCTAAAGAGACAAATCAGATAACTTAACTTGGAAATGAATATTGAAAACACACACTCATGCAAACTCAACACACTGGAGTACAATGTCTAATAAAAAGTAAGTAACATGATAAATTTACATAGAATCAAATTTCAGACCAGCCACTAGTATCATAATACAATGTCTTATATAAAATTCTAACACACCTCTGAAACAGTGAATGGAATAATGGGAATTTTCACTTAAGAACATATCTAGGTTTTAAGTTAAAGAGAGTTTTCTTCCACTGACATAGTAATCATGATGAAGACAGTGAGTGATACAAGCAGCAGTACTTACTTCATGGGATGAAATAAGAAACTGATTTCTAGCAATTATCCTTCTAAAGCAATCAGTTCAACATCAGTGAAGTTCTCAGAGTCCTAAATTGCGCAAAACCAGTTAACTCACTTTATCAATGAAGATACAGTAATGAATCTAAAAACAATGCTAAGACGACATATGCTTAAAAAGTTCAGCTAAGGCTCAAGCTAAGGTCAAAAGTAGCACATTCACAAAAACTGCTGAGGACTTGTTTCATGATACTCTTAAAATTCCGAATATTATAATCTGACCTTGTTACAAATCTGTGTAAATTTCTTGTAGCTCAGATGACATGAGATTTGGTTCACATTCAAATGGATTCTTTTTTAAGTTTTCTACATAGCTTTGGCAATAATACAACAGAGAGAATCCAGACTAATCTTTAAATCAGACACTTTTCTTTGGAGCTAAGGTTGCTACTAATGATCTCTTAAGTGAATTCCAACAGAAGCAATAAAAAATAGTAGTATAGAATAAATTTTTGCAAATTTCTATGAAGATCATTTTGTTGTCATTTGTAATACACGATTATGTATCATGTAATATGTCATTAAAATAAAAGTATGAACAAAAATATGATATAACTCAAATTTTATAAATTATATAGATGCCTATAATTAGAATATATCAAAAAAAATCTCAAAGAATATACACTGAACCCAGAAGATGGTGTTAGGAAAACATTTGCTACATCTAGAATTTGTTTCTGAGTTATCATTGTGCTACTTAAGAATCAATCAGGCATATGGATGAAAAACAAAAAAACAGAATCAGATTTTGTTTCTATACACACTTCCAGAGTACTGTTATTATACAAAGAAGTTAGACAGGGCAGAATACACACATAAAAATGAGAAGGGGATTCAATGAATGTATAATCTGAAATAATATGCCTGAGTAGATCCCCTGAAAAAGAACTGAGAACAAGCAGGCTTAAGGAAAAGCAAGCAAGCAAGCAAGATAGATTTCGGAAAGCAGCAGCTGAGATGAATAAGCTAAACAAAAAACAAAAGGCTAAAAAAAATTCCTTTTTTTGGTAAAATACCTAAAAATGAAAATATAAAACATAAGCTCTAGCTTTCTCAAATAAAAATGGCACATGGAATACTTAAAGTAACTCATTAAACCAGTACACAGGAAAGATTGTTGGAGAGTTTGGGAAATATGGTTTCAGTATGTCTTTTCCTAGTTAACTTTTACTCATTCTTCAGATGTCTCAAACTTAACTTCCTTAAGTTTGCCAGTTAAAAGCTTTTATAGCAATGTGTATCTACAGCTTTGTAATTATTACTTTACGGTTTATAATCATATATAACATGTGTGATTTATGAGTGACCGCGAGCCTCCCTCCTAGACTATAAGCTCCACCATTATATCCCTGGGCCTTAAAAGTACTCAATCAGTATTTCCTGGAAATTAATATTAATGAGGTTTTGGAAAGGCTTTGTTTAACTGTTAAAGAAGAAAGTCTCCTAAGTCTTTAATCATGTGTCAGGGACACAGAAAATGATAACTTATGACAGTTTATTTTGACTTTAAGTTATTTATTGCCTTCTCTTGGGTCCTTGAAGGATAGGAGTAGAGTGATTAAAATAACTCTAAATATACAACAATAAGGCACAAACTTGGAATCAACTGTCATTCAAACAAGTCTGGGATTTACTCGCTTTCACTCAGTCTTCCTTAAGACCCATGGCATGAATTTAAAAATACATGTAGTTCAAAGAGCCTAGAGATTGTGACAACAACAGAACAAAGTAAACCTGTCTGGTACATGCAGAGACTAAATCTACCAGCTCGAAGTGGAACTTAGCACATAATAGACATCCAATAAACACTTGTTGAGTGAATCAGTGATTTAATACATTGAGCTACCCAATTTCACAGAGTAATTACAACCTCCACTTTGGGGTTATTTTTGTTTTATTGACTCATATCCCTGGGCCTTACACATTACTCACTCAATTAGTATTTCCTGAATAAATGGATGAAGAAATAAAAGATGATGATATGCCATTATATAGAGGATTTTTTTGTTTTATTTTAAAATATTTATTATTATGTTGTTATTTTTAATTCATCACCATATGTTATTTCAAATTTTCTTGGCTCCATCATCCCTAATTCTGCATCTTTAATATTTCTCTGTTCATGAATTCTACCAATGTCTCACCTACTAGGTTTTAAGTTCACTGACAAGTAGGCCATACATTTTTTAGTTTCATCTCCTTACAGTGAATAACATGGTACTTTGCAAAAAAATGGGGTTTTAGCAAATGCCTGTCATATAAATAAATTAGAGAAATATAACTGGGCACTTTCCCATTAATATTGAGATCTTTCTGGAGTACTTCTGTCTTACTACATGTATTTTTGTTTTATCATACACAAAAATACATTTACTTATCAAATGGAACAATGCTATATGAATCTCTATGAAAATCTATCAACATTTACGACACAAAATAAACAGTTTCAGGAACAAACTCTAAATATGTTTAGGTACAAACTCTGTTACATCAAACACCCTACCCAGGCTGGTAACTATGGAACAGGTCGGTGACTAACACTAGAATTACACTGAGATTCAGATGTTCCTAGATATGCTTAATATTATCTGGCTTTATGAAATTAATATATTTAGTGTCCAATAAAAAGTATAACCCTTCTTGCTTGAAGAGTTAAGATAAAAGATAGATATTCTCTGCTAAAATAGTAAAAAATTTAAAAACTGAAAGTATCTGTGTCCATCTTGATCATTCATAATGTTCACATAATGTTCACAGCATGCAGAGTTTCACCACATGTTAAAAAGTAACTGTGTGATGCATACAAAACAAAACCCAGCTTCAAAATAATTACCATCCTACACTGTAGTTGACAGAGACAATGTTGCTAAATACCATTATTTGTGATTGATGAATACCTCAAACTTAAATATATAAATTCTAAAACAACACTTTCATTATTACTTAAATTTCACAAATAAATCTCATGGATACCAAAAGATATTTTTTAAATTAACTTTTCAAATTAATGGATATTTCTTACAAAATACATTTGTATTTTTTCTCAGATAAACTCATCAAACAATGGTAAAAATGCTTAATATTTGCATAGCACTTTACACCTTACAAAACATGTACTTATTGATTTGATTCCCACAATCATGATACAGGCTGTTAACTCCATTACTTTCCAAACCACAGACCTTCTAAAGTGCAGAAATGGGATGGAATCCCAAGTCTTACGATAACAAGTTCAATGCTTTTTTCATGTTATTTGGTATTTTTCTCATTTTCTAAAATCTCAACTTTCTTTATGTCTTCCCCTCTTAGGACACCTATCCCCTCATTTATGTAGAGCCTTTATAATCTACTATTAGATTATAAACTCCTTGATTGGACTATAATAGGCAACCATTAAATATATGATAATGAATTCCCCCATTTATTGGCCCCTTTCAAGCAACATGTATATGAGGAAGGAAATGGTTTAATTTTAGCTCACAGAATATCTACCCACACAAAATGAAAAAGAATAAAAAACTCTCCCAAAAGTCTAGATCATATCAAAACTCCTATTTTCTACTGATTGAAGAACACAACATTATATATAGTAAGAATTAACTAAATAAAATTAGGCAGTGGAAAACCTGAGACATTCACAGAAATACAAGCACTCTCATCCTAAACAGAGATCTTTGCAAAATTTCAATGACAGAAAGAAGCTGACTAAAATCTTCATATGTGAACCTGCAACAATGTCTTATTTTCAGGATATATTATGCTGTTCATTTTAGTCACTTAAAACAAAGTGAAAATATTAAAGACAACTGGTAATTTGCAAGTAAACCCTTTCCTTTTTGTTTCTAAGAATACTAATTTAAATTCCTACAGTTACATTTTAAACTATAAGTGGTAATAGGGAAATATTTCAGTCTTATTTAATGTATGACATATTTTTAAAATAGTAACTTTCAGAGCTTAGAAAATAGAGGGAGACATTCACATAAATTTTAGTTTATACTTTACCTATGACCTTTCCTTCTACACTTCGCATACCGTTTTATAAATATTGCTAGCACGGTCACAGGTTGGAACAGGGAATTTGTCTACATCCATAACTTAAAGGCACATACAAATTATAAAAGAGTTTGCCAAGGAAATAAGGAATGACATATTACTAGAAACAGCAGGTTGGATGTACGAACATAGGAAAATATGATTTTGAAGTTGAGGTCTGAATACTACACAAAATTAACAAGGCTATGAAAATTATAATACAAACCTTAATGGATTTATTCCTTTTAACCCATCTGAATGGCATCTATTTTCATTTAAATATAATTTCTAGATGTGAATATATGAAATGCCACTGTATACTGTGAAATGGTTACTTTCATGGTATGTGAATTTCACCTCAGAATTATAGATATATATACAGTAATACATACATATCTACCTAAAACCCTCTGACCTTTATCTAATGATAATGGTTCAATCTTTTTGTAAGATAATTAGTATCATTCCAGTGCCTGGACATTAAATGAAATCTTAGACAGCCAGCTTGAAAATGCACACTACTTGAAATGCTGGAGTAAAAAATGACAAATAGAGGCCTTCATATACCAAAATTACTAAAAATTTCTCCGTGGGTAAAGTTAAACAAAATTTTGAGATTGCTCTTCATCTGTTCAATGCTTAATCAAAAATATAACAAACTTAAGTAGTTTAGCAGTACTTAAAGTTCAATAAATAAATTAGTATTAGAAGAAACAATGTGAATAAATCAGTTTAAACATTTTCATCTATCTCTATTATTGTTTATTAATGCCAATAACCTAAATTAATAATACAGCTAATTCAAACTATCATTGTCCCATTTATTAAGGAATTTCATTATCCCTATTTAATAACATATTTCTTAAAAATCTCTCATGATACATTTTTTTTTAATTTATTTATTTATTTGAGAGAGTGAGCGAGAGAGAGCACAATCTGGGGGAGGGTCTACGTAGAGGAAGAGGGAGGAACAGGCTCCCCGCTGAGCAGGGAGCCCAATGCAGGACTTGATCCCAGGACCTCAGGATCATGACCTGAGCTGAAGGCAGACACTTGACTGACTGAGTCACCTCGGTGCCCCTCTCATGGCACATTTTTGACAGCAATTTCAAGGGCCAATTTCAGGAGCATAAGAGGAAAAATTGTGATAATCGTATTTTTAGTTTTTAATTTAAAATAGCTTTAATGTTCAAGTTTAACTTAAAATATTTTAAATGTTTAACTTAAAATATTTTAAATGTTTGGAGCACTGGGTAGCTCTGTCAGTTAAGCTTCGGACTCTTGATTTTGGGTTAGGTCATGATCTCAGGGTTGTGAGATGAAGCCCTACATCGGACTCTGTGCTCAGCTAGGAGTTTGCTTGAGATTCTCTCCCTTCCTCTCCCTCTGCCCCTCCCCCTGCTTGTGCTCTCTAAATAAATAAATAAAATCTTTAAAAATATGTATATTTTAAATGTTTATACATTTAAATTTAATTTAAATTTATAACAACTATTTTTAATTTATAATATCTTAAAATACATATGTCCTTAATAAGATCAGCATTTTAGTGAATTTTGACACACTGTATTGAAGGAATTCAGAAAAAAGTAAAATTAAGTACTAAGCATAAAATGTTATGGGCATTTATCACAAACTATTCATTATTTTACTATAATTATAGCATAATGAATGACATCAAAATATACATGTAAACTAAATTGGAAACGTACATCAACAAATTGTATGATAAAGTGTCTCCTTTGTCCATCAGAATATACAGAAAGGACATATTCACCAGGTTTCCCATGACTCTCTCGCACCAAGAAGTCTCCTTGTTGTTTTAATAGATCTTGTGCTTCTATTCTGGGAATTGCTCCATGGTACCAGTCCTGTTCTGCCAGGGGCTTCTCACTTACAGGGATCGTATCAGAGAACTTGAGCAAACATTGAGAAAAAATAAATAAATAGTAAATTAGAGAAAATAGGAATTCTTCCTGGTAAAATTGATAGCAATTATAAATACTTCTTATATACGTTCCTCTTTTTAATCGACAATTAAAAGTTTCACGATGAATCTGAATTTTTCACAATTTTTAAAGAAAATATCTCTTGGAACACTGGTGCTGAAGTTTAGCTCAAATACATATCTTTCAATACTCTGAGTTTATTTGTTTATTCTATCTATCATACATAGATGCACACAATATTAGCATTCAGTGTTAGAATTTATAGTCTTATTCACCATATTATAAAAGAAATCCACATATTTAAAATTTACCAACCAGAGAATTATGATAAAAGGGGGTATTATCAGAGAAATTGGTCACAAAACAATTTCATTTTTATTCAAATTAAAAGTTAATTATTTTTATGGAATAAACTTTAAATGACACAGTCTGTAGACTGCCCATGTCATATGTTCCAGAAGGAATATTGAAGGTATCATTTGATGCTACCTTGCTGCTGTGCCTTCCCATTCTTACCCTCATTCCCCTGACTGCCTTAGCCATTATCACTGCCACATGGCTGGTCCTGATCCTGAAGAGCAATGGCCAATAAAGCCGTAGGAGAAATAGCAGCACTGGAAATCACCAACACAAAATTATAAAAAAGTAGCAAAAACAGTAGCAAAATAAGCCAGGATTATGGCAGGAAAAGCAGATCATCTGTTATTTTAGGATACCACATGCTAATATCAATTAACAGATAACTAAGGAGTGAATTAGATGTCCTTGAAATGTTTCTAATTGATAATAGATGGAAGCACATTTTCTAGTTACAAGTAAAAAGTGTGTTTGTTTTTATCATCCAAAGAACTAAATTGCCCCAGATGGTTAAGAGTACTATATGGGTAAGGTACAATAATGTGCACTAACTCTTAAGATACTTAGAATACAATATGCACAATGTCTCATGAAAAAGAAATTTATAAATTGGAGAAATTAGAATTAATAATAAATGAAAGGCAAATATTCACACATACGGTATCGCAGAATGATGTTATGAACTCTCTATAGGGAAAAAGTATGATATCTTTGCGGTAAATGAGAACTAGTTCTGATGATAGCCTTCATTGTTTTGTACCAAGGAAGAAGCCCAAAACTTATAAGTCAAAGTTCTATTTTACATTATCCAAAACCTATCCTATTGATTTAAAAAAAGAAACTTGAAAAGTCCCAAATGGACTTCAAAGAAGAGCTCACATTTTGGTTTCTACTTCTTCCACTTACGATACACTTAATTACTTAAATATATACATGGTGTGACTTACACAGAAATTTTTTGTAAGCTAAATAAGGCTTCTCTTTTAGTACAAATTATGATAAATATAATACTTCAAAAACATTTTAATCAGTGTTTCCAAAAATAGATTTAAAGAACAAATTATACAGAGAACCAGCCACAAGTATGAGGTAAAAACAAATGCATAATGCACACAAAATTAAATTTTTGCATATACTGATACTAATAGTTCATAACTCTTAAAATAGGCAGTCAAAATTATTAAATATATCTTTTCCAAAATTTTATCACAGTGTATCTCAGTATAACACCAAATTTTTTACTATAATAGAAATATTTCCAAGCGTTTCCAATGGCAAAAGTGGTTTTTTTTCCTCAGAAAAATAAGAAATTCAACGTCACCTCCTTGCAAAGAACTTGTTTTCATCATTATCTTTCAAGAAGGTCTACATAGTAGAAAGGCGTCACAAAGGGGGATGTCATGTGCTTGATTTCTTGTCCTATTCAACCTACCCTCCCAAATGTTGATTTATTTAGAACAGTAAAATGCAGAGCCTGGAGAACTCATTAAGTCAGAAGGGCATTTGAAGTACAAAAGCTCAGCTAACACTGAGAAATTCATTTAAGGATTTGAATGTGAAGAATCTGTTTGGGGGAAAAATTATCCCTTTGAAAGAACATCTGTATTTGTTTATTTGTTTGCTTAAAAAAGAAGTGAATGGGGGCGCCTGGGTGGCTCAGTCGTTAAGCGTCTGCCTTCGGCTCAGGTCATGATCTCAGGGTCCTGGGATCGAGTCCCGCATCGGGCTCCTTGCTCCGCAGGAAGCCTGCTTCTCCCTCTCCCACTCCCCCTGCTTGTGTTCCTGCTCTCGCTGTCTCTCTCTCTGTCAAATAAATAAATAAAATCTTTAAAAAAAAAAAAAAGTGAATGGGAAGGAACTTACATTACTATATCACAGGGATTACACACCAGTACTTTCGATTTATTAGTTTCTTTGAAATAGAGATCTGATACTGTTATAAAGTATAAGCTGGGGGTACCCAGGTGGCTCAATCGGTTAAGCATCCGAATCTCGATTTCGGCTCAGGTCACGATCTCAGGGTTGTGAGATCGAGCCTGGTTGTGGGGCTCTGCACTCAGTGCAAGTCCGCTTGTCCCTCTCCCTCTGCTTCTCGCTCCCTGCCCCCGCACCATGCCCCCTGAGCATGTGTGCGCACTCTCTCAAATAAATAATGATCTTTAAGAAAAAAAGGGTAAGCTGAACAGTTTGTGAGTGTATGCGTGAGTACATGTGTGTGCCTACACATACACAGGGAAAGGCCCTACATATGCCCGGTCTGGGTCTATCAGGTTTTACAGGGACTTCTCTGCAAGCATTGGAAGGAACGTTTTTATTAACATGATTTCAATTAAATTCCAACACAATTCTGCTAGCTTGTTAGTAATAGAATGTAGAATGCATCAGCAACAAAATCCAACATCCCAAAAGCCATCATAATTACATGAAAAAGGAAATGAAGCTTTTTACTTCAAATATCATATCTTTCTAATCCTCAGTAGGAAAAGATTTTTCCTTGTCAGTAAGTTATCTAAGATTTTTGCCCAAGATATGGGGGGGGTGGTTCCTTTTTTGAAGTTATAGTTAATCTAACACAGTTAATTAGTTATATTTAATAAGACAAGCTTTCCTGATTGGGCTAGCTGTTTAGTTATTTTCCCTGGACCTTATTCTTAAAGAACATTCCAGTAAAAACATATTGGGCCTAGTGAAATAAAAAGATTCATTTAAGTGAAGAGGCAATGAGGAGTCAGTACTAGAAAATGAAAATATTTTTGGGGGGAGAGGGGAGAATAAGGGCCTATTTTTTTTTCCTTAACCTATTCAGCCTAATTCCCAAGTATGTAATGAAAATCGGTATGGCTTTACTTATTTCTTCAAAGATTGTATTTATTTATTTATCTGAGAGAAAGAGTGCACACACTCAAGTGGAGGAAGGGGCAGAGGGGAAGGGAGAGAGAGAATCTCAAGCAGATTCTGTGCTGAAAGTGGAACCCAATGTGGGGCTCCATCTTACAACCCTGAGATCATGACTTGAGCTGAAACCAAGAGTCAGAAGCTTAACCTACTGAGCCACCGAGGGGCCTCAAATTGTATGCCTTCATTGCAAACATTTCAGTGCAAGATGAGCTCCTTTTTGAGAGGCCAACAAAAATGTTAAAAAAAAAAATCAGGGCAGCCATCAAAAGGAATGAAATCCTGCCATTTGCAACGACGTGGATGGAACTGGAGGGTATTATGCTGAGCGAAATAAGTCCATGAGAGAAAGACATGTATTATATGACCTCACTGATATGAGGAATTCTTAATCTCAGGAAACAAACTGAGGGTTGCTGGAGTGGTGGGCAGTGGGAAGGATGGGGTGGCTGGGTGATAGACATTGGGGAGGGTATGTGTTATGGTGAGCGCTGTGAATTGTGCAAGACTGTTGAATCACAGATCTGTACCTCTGAAACAAATAATGCAATATATGTTAAGAAAAAAAAAAAGAAGAAGAAGATAGCAGGAGGGGAAGAATGAAGGTTGGGAAATCAGAGGGGAGACGAACCATGAGAGACTATGGACTCTGAAAAACAAACTGAGGGTTCTAGAGGGGCGGGGGATGGGAGGATGGGTTAGCCTGGTGATGGGTATTAAAGAGGGCACATTCTGCATGGAGCACTGGGTGTTATATGCAAACAATGAATCATGGAACACTACATCAAAAACTAAAAAAAAAAAAATAATCAGGGGCACCCGGCTGTCTCAGTCGGTAGAGCATGAGACTCTTGATCTCAGGGTTATAGATTCAAGCCCCACATCAGATATAGAGATTACTTAAAAAAATAAAATCTTGGGGCACCTGGGCAGCTCAGCAGGTTGAGCATCTGATTCTTGATTTTGGCTTAGGTCATGATCTCAGGGTCCTGGGATTGAGCCCCACCTTGGGCTGTGTGCTCAGCATGAAGTCTACTTGAGATTCTCTCTTTCCCTCTCTCTCCTCCTACCTCCTGCTCATGTACACTCTCCCTCTAAAATAAATAAATAAAATCTTTAAAAATAATAATAATAAAATAAAATCTTAAAAAAAATCAAACTCTGTATTCTACTAAAATCAGGCACCCAAATAAGAAACGACTAAAAAAAAAATGAAAATAAAACAGCATGGAAAACATATAAATAAGCCTCTCAAGGAGCTTGAACAAGCTAAATAAAACTTCACCACAAATATAAAAATTTTTAATAACCATTGACATTTAATTCTCTTTTCTATTCTTATATAAATTTAGTTATTAATTTAATAATCTAAGTAAAGAATTATTTCAAATCTAGTTTAATGTTATACTGTGGAGAGAATAAATAATTCGGGATTATAAACATTTCTAAAAAATTCCATAAAGACCCCTTTAGTTTTAAAGCTATATATCACTGGAAAATTTTAGAATAGGAATCAAACATCATGCAATCATAAGAGAATCACTTACTTGCAAAAGGTTGGAATAGGTCTATTGAATAGGAATCTGGCTGGTGGTAGTAAAAGCTATTTTCAGTGAAAGGAAAATGTAACCATAGGTAGAAAGCATATTTTATACCATTTAGAGTTTGATAGCTGAACAAATGCTTAACGTAAAATGAGAACATGAATAATAATGTTCTTCCTGCTACATTTTTCCAAATTTCTAAATAACTCCTTTTTGAATTTCTGGAATGAGTTATATCTTAAAACAATGAAATATAAAAACTATTCTTGATATTTGATCTTCATGATCATTGCCTCATGCTAGACAAACAGGATGTAAATTAATTAGAGCAGTGTCCGGTCTTTAAGAGGCACTAAGGCCTATCTGCAGTTCTACAAATTCTAATGTTTTTAGCAATAAAGTAGAATTGATCATTTTTTTCATGTACTGATATCTTTTACCAAAACAAAGATACTTCACCTACTGTTTATTTTCCACAATGAAACTAGCAACAAAACTCTTATTTATAAATTTCTTGATTAACAACTTGTACTTTTTGAGAATCTGAGTTTGTTTGTCTTTAGCCAATAATATAATGGTTGTCCAGCATAATAACTGGTCAGAATTACATGTTGATCAGAGATTTGCATTCTCATACAATTCTTTCCAAAACTTTACCTAAAAGATAGACAAGTAAGCCAAACTCAAATATTACTTTACTTCCACAACTTCCCATTTTCTTGACTGCCTTTTTGTACACCTTCTTGGATCTCTCATAAGAGACACTATCCCTAGCAAACTGTATTTTCTTAAAGGTCTTTTGTTTTTGGTTTAATGCCTCTGCTTCTTCCAATACCTTCTGATTTCCTCTGGCTTTGCTTTTTTTTTTTTTTTCTTGCTTCTTTAGTTCCCTTACTCTTCTCTTTATTAGTAGTAATTTTCTTTTTTCACTTTATTATTTTTATTCATTTAATTTTTTCAACTGTACTTGTGACTCTTCATTCATCTTCTCTCATCTGATCATTTCACTGCATATTTTCTACAGTTTTATTTTTTCAGTAGCAAATATTTTTTCCTTAAGCACATACAATATTATTTATAAAATGTGCCACAATATCAATAATAACACATTTTAGTCAACTAACTATATTCAGCGCTAATTTCATGTTAGACATATCAACTAAAACTATTACCAGATCATTCTAAGGAGTCATAGCTCAATAAATTTAAACATTTATCAGTAAGTTGAGATTTCTGGTGAAGAATACAGTATCAGTTGGACATAATCAGATCATTTGTTTTAAGCATTTGATCAAACATGTAAAAGAATAGATGTGCTCTCTATATATTAAAATTATAGGTTACAGAAAATAAATCCAATAAGCCTTTCTTAAAAATTATGTGTGATAATGCTAATGATTCAAAGCTAGCAATTCTGAGAATAATATTTAGTTTTCCTAAACATGACTAACTAGGCAGGAGAATCCAGTGTATGTATGAAAGTGAGATGATGCAAGAATTTTTATTTTTATTTTACCATATTTCTCATTTTTCTACATCTTAGTGTCTGGGGAGTGGGAATGGCTAGAAGGAGGGGAGGTAAGTTAAAACCTTAGGAATAAAGAAAGACAACTAAGCTATAAAATATATAGTATTTAACCTGAATTTAACAACACGCCTTGTTAAAGGAAGTACAAGGTTGCTCTGCTAGGCTTGAAGGAGAACACTAAAACCTACAAGCAGTATATGATGTTATTCATGAAAAGAACTATACTTCCCTATGCCAATGGTGGAAGCCAAGCATTATAATACTAACATTACAATGATGTACAACTTAAATATAACTGAATTACAATTTTCTAATTTTCTAAAAAGAAGCAAGCCAGCAAATCTTATTTACAATAAGATTATATATTATTCTATATAATGGAAGCATTTCTTTATCGTCTAATATTTTTATTTTCTAAATTCTAGTAAAAATTAATTTTAAAACTGAAATAACATATATGCCAACACGGTATAGAAAAATATGAATTTTAAGGAAGCAAGAGTTGAGTAATTTTTTAAGTAGGCTCCATGCCCAGCATGGAGCCCAACATGGGGCTCAGACTCATGACCCTGAGATCAAGAGTCGGATGCTTAACCAACTGAGCCACCCAGGTGCCCCAAGGGTTGAATAATTTAATAATTCTTCTGAGGTCTTAAGAACAATTATTCGGACCAAGATGTGCTTTATTCTGGTTTTAAAGAACATTTTTCCAAAGAGTACTACTATTAGAAAGGTGTTATCGTTCCATAGAGCAGTGATACAAGTAGTACTCACAAGGGGATGGAACAAGTTGTTTGCTCAACCACTTACTATAGAAATTGTGCAGTAAAAGATGGCTCTGAGAAAGGGAAGTATTCTTGATATGACTAGAAGAGATCTCATTAAATAGAATGTGGCTTGAAAAACTTTCAATGGAAATGGATACGCATGATTACCAGTAGGCTTCCAGATTATGCAATTAATCCTAACACCTCCAGCCCTGACTTCAGAAGCAGTCTCTGCAAAATAGTTCTCAAAGCAAAATTACAACCTCCTGCAGCACAGGAAGATGCTGAATATGGAGTAGTTCACAGAGCCCAGAGGTACTAGTGAAAGGTTATTTAAGGCTTTTAGTACACTGAGAAAAAGAACACATTCTTGGAGCTGTTAAAACATATTAAAGAACTACTCAGATCATAACAATAAATATTAAACATCAACCATCAGATGCCATATTGGATTAAAGCCAAATTCATGAATCATCTAATTATCTTACATTCTCCCTTCCATCAAGACTGTTGATTGAAGTATTCCATGAGACTGTCTTCAAATAAGCTCTACATTTAAGCCACACTATTGAAAATATTGAAATAAATAGCTATGACAAGCCCAATAGGAATAATATTAAGATTAATTCTAGTTTCATTTCCCTATGTATAATGCAATTAATTGCCTTATTTTATTTAAAATTATGCTTTGAAGTTCCAATTTTTATATGTTCATTTGAATAAAGAAACAGTGATATCATAGTTGTTGCCTTTTTAAGATTTTAAATTAATATGCTTCCACATACAAAAGAATGGATCTGGACCTCTGCCATGCACCATATACAAAAATTAATAATGGATCAAAGGCCTACATGTATAAGTTAAAACTATAAAACATTCAGAAGGAAATAAAGGTGAAAATTTGTATGATCTTGGATTAGATGATGGTTTTTTAGCTATGACACCAAAAACATGTGCCATCAAACACAAACAGATAAACTGGACTTTGTCAAAAACTTCTGTCAAATGACATTATCAAGAAAGTGAAAAGACAGTCCATAAAATGAGAAAAAAAAAAAACATTTGCAAAGTATATATCTGTTAAGGGGCTTGTATCCAAAAAATATAAAGAACTCTTATAACTCAAGAATTAAAAAGCAACCCAATTAAAAAGTGTTCAAAGAAAAGGAACAGTCATATCTCAAAGAACATATACAAGTGGCTAATAAGTACATGAAAAGATGCTCAACATCAGTAGTCATTAGGAATACGCAAATAAAAGATACATCATTTCACATCCACTAGTAATATAATTTTAAAAAACAGAAAATAAGCATTGATGACATTGTAAAGAAATTAGAATATTCGTATACTGCTAGTGGAAATGTAAAACAGGGAAACCACTGTGGAAAAATGTTTGGCAGTTCCTCAAAAACTTAAACACAGAATCACCATATAACCCAGCAATTCCCAGGTATCTAACAGAGAGCATTGAAAATGCATGTTCACGTAAAAACTTGTATATCAATGTTCACAGTAGCACTATTCATAATAGCCAAAAAGTGGAAACATCCCGAATGGCCATCAGCTGATGAATGGGTAGACAATGTGATAAATTCATAAATGGAACATTATTCAGTCATAAAAAGAAATGAAGTATGTCACATGCTACAACACAGATGAACCTTGAAAGCATTATACTAATTGGAAAAAATTAGACACAAAAGGTCACATATTATATGATTCTATTTATGTGAAATGTCCAGAATAGGCAAATCCTTAGGGATCAAAAGTGGGTTAGTGACTGCCACAAAATGGGAAAAGGAGGGAATTGAGACTAACTACTACTAGGTATGGAGTATCTTATTAGGGAGACTGAAATGTTCTGGAAGCAGACGGTAGAGATGGTATACCAAAACCCACTAAGTGTACAATTTAAAATGGTGAGTTTCATGTTACGTGAGGTATATCACCATAAAATATTTTATATATGCTTAACTATGCCATTTTGGCAAGTTTAAGTTTTTTTAATAGAGAAAAAAATTGTTTAGAATAAAAAAAATTCTATTTTACATTTACCAAATTAGAATACTCTAAAAAATACTATATTGTGTCAGAAAAAATTTTAATTATGATTAAGCAGTCTCTACATTGTTATACTTCTTAGATTATCATACTTAACACCTGAAACCTTCACACTCACTATATAGTAAGACACAAGGCCTCAATTACCTGTATATCTGAGGGAGAAACCCTTTCTCCAAGTAAGTAGGATACCAAATGATTTATAGGAAAAGTTGTGTACATTTATTCACAGTGAACAATAGTGTCATAAACCACAGACCACCTCAGTCTTTTTGGTTCATAAGATTTCTAAATAAATCAGGAAATACCAAGGAGCACTTAACTGATAGAAGTAATGATCTCCTTCAGCATGAAGATACAAATAGAGCAACTGGGCCTTGAGGAAGTAAACATTCTCTAGAATTCTCAATTACAGAGGGAACAATTTCTTAGAAGAAATGGGCATTTCATAGCTTCGACGACATTGATAATTTATGACAAATAGATCACAATGTATATTTGAACGAGGTACATGCTTTGCGGGAAAGGCACTTCAATTCATCTCAGCTAAAAGCAGTTTGTTAACACCAAACTTTTATCTATATCAGTCACTGTCAATTTGGTAAATTTACTTAAAAATAAAGTCCATTTTTAAATGGAGAAGATAACATGTAAATAACTTCAAATTTTAACAAGTTAAGATTTTACTATTAATTCATTAAGATTGTGCATATTTTACCTGACATAATTTTAGGATAGCCAACCATGTGTAACTTCATCATATTGTACTAATCGGATTTCTTTTGTTTCTATATGTAAATGAGCATGTCTTTACATACATAAAGGAAAAAAACTCCCTCACCCTCTGATCAGCCCTGATTTATCAAAACAGGCTCCATTAGAGCCAAAAGCTGAAGTTCTCATAACTATGACCTTCAAAGTGATGTATGTGACATGAAGTCTCAGAACCACTGCAGCACTCCTAGACACCTGTCTTGAGGGCACAAAATTCTTTTTTTTTTTTTTAAGATTTTATTTATTTATTTGAGAGAGAGAGCATGAGAGGGGGGAGGGTCAGAGGGAGAAGCAGACTCCCTGCTGAGCAGGGAGCCCGATGTGGGCCTTGATCCTGGGACTCCGGGATCATGACCTGAGCTGAAGGCAGTCGCTTAACCAACTGAGCCACCCAGGCGCCCGAGGGCACAAAATTCTTAAGGCATCCCAGGTTGTCAGGAAAACAAACATTGGGAGGGTTACCCCATTTCTACTATTATAATATTGTATTATTTTTCTGTCACTAGCTAACATTTGAAGCTCTAAATTCCACTCTCCTAATTTTATACCGAAGAATAAAGCTGAAGATAACCTTGAGTTTATAATAGGCCTTCGTTCTCAAGTATTTAAAAGAGTTGACTAAAGGAAAATTGGGCAGGGGAAGCACCTTTCATAAATCAGCTTACCGATAAACTGCTACTAGTTGCTGGCACAAAGACCTCTGACTAAGTGAAATAATGGTGAGTTTATGACAACTTAACAATGTCATGTGTTTCACCGACTTTTTCAATGCTAAATAATTTTATGAAGTGCTAACTGAGGTATGTGAACATTTCTTTTTAAGAACTGATTTTCTTGGGATGCCTGGGTAGCTCAGTCTGTTGAGCATCTGCCTTCGGCTCAGGTCATGATCCCAGGATCCTGGGATCAAGCCCCACCTTGGGCTCCCTGCTAGGCGGGGAGTCTGCTTCTCCCTCTGCCCCTCCCCCCTGCTCGTGATCTCTCTCTCTCTAATAAATAAATAAAATCTTTAAAAAAAAACTGATTTTCTTTTTTTTGAAGAACACACTTGAACATTTCCTTTCAAGAACATTTTTTCTTTTTTAAAAAACTTTTTAAATATTTCTTTTCAAGAACTCTTTTTCTTTTCTTCTAAGTCATCAAAACCTGTCCTCATAGTCTCTAGAATATATCATAGATTCCTAATCAAGCCTCCTATACTTTATTTTGAATGTCAAATGGTAATAAACCAAGTCCTATAAACTACTATTTATCTGTAAAGTTATAAATCATTACCTTAAGAAAACAAGATTAGGATAGGGCCTTAAAAGAGACTTACTCTACTGTGTAGTTTTTGCCTAAAATTATTTTTTTTGTATTTGCTATTTAATGCCAGGGGAGATGGTCTGCATTGCTTCACAGCCCCTCCCTATTGCCACAGAACACTTCTGGAGGTCGGAAGTGGTAATAGCAGCATCAAAGGCTAACACTGAGGTAGAAAATCTTTTATATGAAAATATAATTTTCTTCTTTTTTATTAATTAAAATATCTGATGCTTTGCCTCAATTGTGTATAGAAGAATGTTGCTTGAGTGGAATATATATGGGAACATGTGTTACATATTAAAAAGGAATTACAGCAAATAAATCTGAAATGTGAATGGACATTTAACTAATCTATGGTTAGGAAACACCTTGTTTTTCTAAATAAGACTAGGTCATGTTATTTTAAACAGCTGAACTTTTAAAGAATAAAAATAACATTAGGATATTATTATGTAGAAACTCGGAAAGATTGGGGCAGAGCACATAATTATATTTGTAGTGAATATTGTTGTTTTGACCATCATTCATTATCATTCTAAAGCTCTGTTGTGCATGAGGGAGAGCTAGGAAAAAAAGTTTAACTTAGTCTTAAAGGTAATGAAGTAAGAAAAATACTTTAAAACTTTACTATATAGAGGGAAAAAGAATATACTTTATCTTGCTTGGCTATAGCTGCTGTTACTGGGGATTTGTAATATTTTGTGCAGCACTGTGACAATGCCAAACCCAAATTTCAAATAGACTTCAATTTAATAATTAAAATGTTCTCAAAAATATGAACACACATATAAACTGATACATTTTAAAAATACATATACAATAGTCCCTATTATAAAAATATGTTTCACTGGAAAAAAACCTTGTCTATGCTCTTCTAATAAAGCCTCAAAATAACTAAAATGTTTCCTATAATTATTTATATGTAGTACAGAAATTCCAGAATACAAGTTTATTTCTTTCCTCCCTTTATCAGCATTACATGGAATTTACTATATACATGTATGAACAGATTCATATGCACATAAAAATTATATTATGTACTTAGTTTTCTATTTGTAAGGACAAATTTACATATGATATTGATTGTTTATCAGAAAGAAGCTAGAAAATGATTATTTTCAGTAGCACATAGAGTTCATCCTACTTACTGTTGAAGAGCCCAGTGCTGATTTTGGAGACCTAATTATTCCAGCAATTGAATGACGAATTGACTCAAATTTGGATAGCCTCTCCTTTCTTTCCTGGAGAGATTAAGAAAGAAGACTTCAGCAATAGTAAACTAGTTTGTACACAGTTATGCTGAGCATTTAGGTATTTATCCACAGCTAATCACATATTCCAACTAAATAAAATGCAACCCTCCTGACATTGAAGATGACAAATAATCAAATGCATATAAACTCTATAGTATTTTGGTCTCTTAATAAATGTCTTGATTTGGGGGAAAAATAAGAAAGAAATAAAAATTCGTAAGATGAGAGAAAAGAAGAAATGCAAAGGAAATTCATGGGAAAGCAAGTATTAACATGCAGGAGAAAAAAAGAAAAGACACAAGCTATAAGGAACCAGTCTAACACAGATTCCAGATAGCACTGTAGTCGTGAGGGATTTTCAAGGAAAAAATAAGGAAAAATCAGGAGGAGAACTATACTGAACACATTTTTTTAAATAATGAATTCCACTTAAGTAGCTAGGAAACTTCCCAAAGATTCACATGATCATGATGACAATGATGACAACAATGCCACCAGAGGAAGACCACAAAAAAGTAAAATAAGGGGGTGGTGGTAGAACTCCACTAAGGAAAGTCAATCCAGATTGCCACTTGCTTTAGGATGTACATTTCCAAGTATCATATATCACAATCGAAGGAAACTTTTCCTTAAAATTTCATATCTTTAAATCCATTTAACAAATGCAAATGAAGGGCTAGGTAAGAGGGTAGAAACCAAGAGAAAGGAGAACAAAAATGAAACCTAGAATGCAATAAAGAAGGACGCGTGGGGATTTGTAATGGAAGCACTGGTCAGTTTTCCAATAATGACTACATTTCAACTGTTCAGCAGCAGCAGACAAAAGAACTCGAGATGCTATTGCCATGTGCTGTATTTCCATATGTCTTCCCACAGTAGTGATGCTCAATTTTACTTATCAGTGGAAAATAGGTAAAGCAGGCCACAGATAACATCATTTGTTTCCGTTCTCTCTAATATGTAGGGTATGTGTCTCTCTTCAGTAAATGCAGCCATTTTTAGCCATATACTCTCTGAAAAACACTGTAGTTTCAGAAATTCAACTTCTGTCTCTCCAATTGCCTGCTCCCACTTTATCTACTTTTCATTCTAATGGTTGCAGTAGTAATATTCTTATCATTCTACAAACATATGCACATTAATAATTTAAAGTAATCTTATAATAACCTAACAGAACAAATGACCTCAACTTCTTTTTCATCATCACTTACATTACTAATTTGCTTATGATTCCATCCAACACTATCTATACCTCATTTTGGTCATTTATAAAATGAAAAAATTAATACAAACCTTCTTCAGAGCACACTTACAAGTTACTGCACATGATTAAAAATTAATAGGTTAAAAGCAGGTACATTTTTAATAAAACTTACTTTAAAAAATAAATTTTTACTTTAATACAAATGGTCATCACCTTAGGAACGTGAGCATTACATTCTCTAGGCTTAATCCTGGCTGTAGCTTCACTTTACTTTCTAGTAAAAATCCCTGTACTGAGTCACAAGAAGCACTGAAGGAAAAACAGCCTTGAACTACTGAAAGAATATGGTGACCTCTCTTTAATGCATATCCATCTTCAACTTGGGCATTTTGGGTTTTTTAAAATTCTAATTTGGTGGGGGGGCTGGGCGGGGGGTGCTGGGTGGCTCTGTCCATTAAGCATCTGTCTTCAGCTCAGGTCATGATCCCAGGGTCCTGGCATTGAGCCCCACGTCAGGCTCCCTGCTCAGTGGGGAGCCTGCTTCTCCCTCTCCCTCTGCTCCTCTCTCTCAATAAATAATCTTTAAAAAAAATAAAAATCTAAATCTGGTTCTTGAGAAGTCTCCTGAAAAGAAATGTTTGGGAAGGTAAAACCCAATAAAAGGTATAGCCAGAATATGGAGAACAGAAGAGTGGGGAGTAAGGCATACACAGCAGTTGTATATTATATTATCAGATATATGATAATGGTAACACATGTATATACAGCCATATATTTATATACAGTACACTTATAGTATGTAAGATGTTTACACATATTTATATTTTTTATAGTTATAATATTATAGTAAAATATGTTTTTATATAATAACAAAATTATATATAGCACACATACCAGAAAGCACTGCAGTGGCTACAGTTTTCTATTTCCCAGCCCAATTTTTTTAAGATTTTATTTACTTATTTGAGAGAGAGAATGAGATAGAGAGAGAGCATGAGAGGGGAGAGGGTCAGAGGGAGAAGCAGACTCCCTGCTGAGCAGGGAGCCGGACGCGAGACTCGATCCCGGGACTCCAGGATCATGACCTGAGCTGAAGGCAGTCGCCTAACCAACTGAGCAACTCAGGCGCCCCCAATGTACCCACTTCTTCCCCTGGAAAACTTCTCCCTGACTCTGAGTGGCCGTGGAGGTGGCAGTGACATTAGAAGAAGCAGTGATACAACTGTGGATCTTGCTGCTGCTACTACTGACAGGAAGATGAGATGAGAGTGCTAACTTCACCTGTTTGGCAACGAAAGCTTCACAAGGGAGCACCAAGCACCTCTGCTGCGAATTTATGCTTCTCCTCTGAATTAATGGTCTTAAAATACTAGACAGAGTATGGCGCCAATTTGTAAGAGTACCATGAGAACTGAAAAGCACTGAGAGGTTATGCAGAAAAGTAGAAAAATCAGGGGAGAGTTTTACGTATTAGAAAGTGTTTTATTTGTATCTGATTTAATAATATGCACTGAAAGGACAAGAGTAATTTTCTTCAAGCTACATTTTGGGCATCAAACCTTATGACAGGAAAGAGAACCATTTCCCCCAAAACCTTTCGATAATATCAAAAAAGATACCATCTTCTTAAGAAACCAACACTAGATAAGTCTAACGGGCAGGTCCAGGTGTGGGGTAAAGAAGACTTCAAAAGTGCTTCCTTTATATTAAGTGATGAAGCATAATAATCTGTGTGTTTGAGGGGATACAATTAGTAAAAAAAAGTACTTTTTCATTTAAAGTACTTTCATTTAAAGTACTCTTTAAATAGGCTGATCTAAAAAAACTGTATTATCACAAACACTAAGTAGACCTTAAGTTTCATAAAGGAATAATCAAATACAAATAAAGTTTATTAAAAAAAATTTTGACCAGTGTCAGCTCCATTGGTGCCCAGATTTCCACAAATTGAACATGAAACTCACTTGCTAAAGCTGGTCTATGTAGCATTATATATCAGCTTTAAATTATGGTCTCATAATACTTCAGACTTTGCTGTATTCACCGACAGGTTGACTTTTGTATCAATGAATTAAATGGCTACTTTTAGAAATTAAAATTTAAAAAGCTTCTTTTAATTACCTTGGATACAATAACTAATCCTGCCTGTAGGGCAGCTGAGGCTGGTGATGATGGGCTCATTTTACCCTCAAGCAATGACAAGGTAAAGAGCTTTCTCCCGATAACAAACACAGGGATTAGTGTGGGCAACAGGATGGCCCCTCACAGTGGAGGGACTTGGGGGCCAGAGAAGGGGAGAAAGGAGGGATGATGTTATGAAATAATAGTCTGATGAGATGCCCAGAAAAACGTTAAGTGTAGCTGTAAATCTATCTTGAAAGAAAAGTTCTAGATGCACTATCACTTTCACATCTCATTCAACAATAGCTTTTCATTTTCATTATTTTAAAATTAACTAAAGGGTAGGGGCACCTGGGTGGCTCAGTTGGTTAAGCATCCGACTCTTGGTTTCAGCTCAGGTCATGACCTCAGGATGGTGGGACCCAGCCCCGTGTTGGGCTCCGTCCTCAGTGGGGAGTCTACTTGATGATTCTCTCCCTCTTCCCCTGCCCCCTACTCTCTCTCTTTCAAAAAATAATCTTTAAAATAAAAAATAAAATTGACTGAAGGGTCTCACAATTTCTGTCTCTGTCCCTCTATCTCTCTTTCCATAAATACATATATGGAGATGTTTCATAATATATATGAAACTGCTTCATAGTAATTAAAAGTTTTCTTATTATCAATTTATAAAAAAGAACTCGAAGAAATAATACCTAAACTACTTACAGTTCAAGTGAAACCATACCTATCAGGCTTTTTAATTACCCTTCACTAAAACTCCCAAATTGCAGTAAAAGAGACTATCAGGTCACCTCTACCCTCTGCTCACTGAAGCACAGGCAGATATAAAAGGCAGGAATCAAAGCTTTGCTGACTGGACTAAGCGACAAAAATCAGCAGCCCTTCCAAATGACAGCGTAACTAGATAGCGGAGTAAATTACTTTAACCAAAAAGCACATAATGGTTCTCGAAGCAAGGCTCCTAAAGGAGGCACTAAGGTAGAAAAAATAAGGTTCTTGATGTCAGAAGGCATAACAAGAATGAATCTGAGCAAATTACTTCACTAGCTTGGCTCTCAGTTTCTCTATCAGTACACAGAAGGACACCAGACTAGACAAAACCTTCATCTCAAAATTTCTGTAACCATTGTCCAGCTCCCCAGTCATTTCATTGCATTGATCACTGGCAAAACTCCCACAGAAGAGTTCCACGTAGCAGGCTGGTCACCAGAGTTACTGCCGTTTGAGTGTTCAGCCGAATTCTGCCTGAGGTGTCCTCAGAACTTGACCTCCAACAGAAAGGCGAACTACAGTGAAAGGTGTTACTGGGACACTTTTTACGCTAATAATAAGTCATTAAAACAAAACTAAATATTATTTCTCACAGACTTCAGTAAGTAATCTCAATCTAATAACATTCTTAGAATGAACAATGAAAGTGATGATTTGGCCCTGTGGGAACAGTCAGATACATATTCAGATCAGGAGGCAATAAGGATCAAGGAAAAGATAACAATATTCATGCTCAAGCTCCAGGCTGAGTGCCAAATATCTTTGAGACTACTTATGCAAAGCAGCCATGAAATTTGGAGGGATTTTGTGAGAAATAACTAGAGGGAAATTATAAACTCAGAGAAGACTGTCTCCTGAAAAAATTCTAGTGTATTGATAAATGACTCCATAATGTAAATGAAATACTGCAAATATTGATATGTCCTTCATAAAAGGAATGCATTTATAAATAAATAACTTAGTCTTTTGCAGATGTTGATTTGCTGGGGAGAATGAAGAATATACAGCTTTTATTCCCATCAGGATATAGAATTTAAGTACTGAAACAGTTTGTAAGTGATTTATTTTAGCAATTGGGCTCTGACTGAAGACAAATCATTTTAGAAGTATTCACTGCCTAGTAACCTAGTTTGTCATGCTGTGTTACTTTGATGCTTGCATATTAAGAATATTTATTAAAAGAAAGACAGCCCGCTTGCTAAGTCAGCCATTTTCATATTCTGACATAATGAAATTGGAAACCAAACATGCACAAAAGGAACATTTGAATGATTATTCAGATTTTGTCTTAAAATAACAATACTAAGAAAATTTACAGTACAACAGCATAGAGTTCACTGAAACCCAGGTTGTAAAATGTCATATTGTTCTTCTTGCTTTCTTGACTGTATATCTCTTAACTAAGATGATGTCTCTAGGGAAACAAGACCCAAGCAGGAGGCCATAATCAGCTCCTTTCCTATTCAAAATCTAAGTACAATTCATGTTCCACGGCGCTTTTCTCAAATGCATGAGCAAAATTACTATATTCTTTTTGTAAGTTATCTAATAGTGCAAAATGTTTTTTTTCCTTGCGAGCACCTCATTGACTCTACAATTTAAGTGCTGATAGGCTCTGCTCAGTAAACAACTGTATATCTCAGTTTTTTTTAAAAAAATTATATTAAATTATATTAAGTTAAATTATCAAGACTCATCTAAACTGTGCCTTTATTTTTTTTAAAGATTTATTTATTTGAGAGAGAAAGAGAGAGAGAGGGAGGGAGGGAGAGAGAGTGTGGGGAGGAGGGGCAGAAGGAGAGGGGAGAGAATCTCAAGCAGACTTCCTGCTGAGCGTGGAGTCCGACATGGGGCTTGATCTCACGACACATGACCCATGATTTGAGGCGAAATCATGAGTCAGATGCTCAACCAACTAAGCCACCCACGTGCCCGAGATTCTGCCTTTAAAACAACTATACATATACATATATACATACATAAAAAAACAATAATAAGACATGAAATTTATCTTCTTTGCTTAAACTAGTAACTTATAAAAGACTGCATTATAATGAGAGCAAAAGTATTATTTCATTAGAGGTCCCTATGTCTAATAATGGAGGCACTTTGCCAACTCCAGCCACACCCTCACAAACTCCAAGCTCACCACTCTATTTAACAACTTATTTTATTTGACCTTATCAGGTCAAAATAAGCCTTTTGTCACTTCCTGAATAAGCTGCTCATGTCTTTCCAACAGCAGCTTCCTTACCTCTCCTCCCTCTCCTGCCTCTGCCTCCCCTTTTCCTTTCTCTTCTCCTCCTTCTCTCCCCTTACTGTAGGAAACTTATAAATATTAGCCATTATTATTTGAGTTTTACTAATACTGACAAAACAGCTTTTGGCTACTGTGAAGAGTGCTGCTATAACCACAGACACATATGTACTGAATACCTGTTTTCAGCTCTTTTGGGGATACATGTAGGAGTGGAATTGCCGGGTCATACGGTAAGTCTGGGTTTAGCTTTTTGAGGAACAAACTATTTTCCACAGCAGCTGAGCCATTTTACATTCCCACCAGCCATGTATGAGGCTTCCAATTTCTGCACATCCTTGCTGAAACTTGTTACTTTCCATTTTTATGATTATAGTTATCCTAGTGGGTGTGAAGTATTCCTTGCCTTCATTTTTAAAGGTTTTTTTTTTTTTTTTTTTTTTACTGGATCTAGAATTCAAAGTTGTTTTTCTTTTTCTTTTTCTTTCAGCACTTTGTCTTGTGGTCTCTAGTGTTTCTGGTGTGAAGTCAGCTACAATTCATATCATGATTCCCCGATACATAATAAATATTTTTCCATGATTACTTTTATAATAAACAAGGATATAAGTAAATGTAATTTTATTTTAATTACCCTGCTTGAAGTTTGTTAAATTTCATGGACTTGTGGGTTGAAAGTGTTAGAAAACACTCAACCATTGTCCCTTCAGATATGTTTTCTACTCCCATCTCTCTCTCCTCCCCTCCTTAGATTCTAATTACATGTATGTTTGTCCATTTGAGATCACCTGTGATCTCAAATACTTGGTTTTTCTTTTCCCTTTTTGTTTCCATTTGGATACTTTCTATCAACCTATAATCACATCTCACTGATCTACTACTAACAATTCCATTTAATGAATTCTATAGTTTTTTTTTTTTAATTTTTTTTTAAAGATTTTATTTATTTATTTGAGAGAGAGAGAATGAGAGATAGAGAGCACGAGAGGGAAGAGGGTCAGAGGGAGAAGCAGATTCCCCGCCGAGCAGGGAGCCCGATGTGGGACTCGATCCCGGGACTCCAGGATCATGACCTGAGCCGAAGGCAGTCGCTTAACCAACTGAGCCACCCAGGCGTCCAATGAATTCTATAGTTTTGACATTATATTTTTCATTCCAGAATTTCCATTTTTTATGTATCCATTATCACTGCTGAAATACGCCATCTTTCATACCCATTGTAATCTTTTCCACTAGATCCCTTAGCATATTTGTAATAGCTATATTAAAGACATTGATAATTCTAATAACTAGGTCACCTGTGTCTATTTTCTTAGCTGCAAGTCACATTTCTTATTTCTCCATTTCTGTTTTGAGTGTGTCATATATTTTTGATTGTGCGCCAAATGGTTTGTATAAAAGAACAGCAGACTCAATTCAGTGAAGAGGGATACATAACTCCTTTTTCTGTCAGGCTGCTAGGTGGGACTATAGGTAATAAGCTGGGTCTGATCTTTGCTGCAGCTTTAGTTTGAATCAGCTCACCACCAGCTTCAAACATTCTGAGAGCTAAATCAGGAATTTTCCTTCAGCTGAGAATGGAATCTGAGCCCTGGCAAGATTCCAGTATCCTGCCTAAGCTTCAAAGTCAATCCACCAGCTTCAGGAACTATAAGAGATCTCGCCAAGCTTTGCAGCCTCTTTGGGGGAGGGGAGGAGGTGTGCTAGGGAGTTCTCTCTGCTTTCCATTCACACCCACCACTTTATGCATCTAAGAAGATAACTTCCATCCCTTATTATGGTCTCCTGTGACTTTCCATATCCAAATTGGATACAGAAATATATTTGCATTTTTATTGACAAGTAACCTGCCAGTCATCATTTTATTGGCCTTTAGTCACAAACCAAGAAAATACAAAGACAAAATTTAAGGATCTTCAGTATGACAAAAGAAAAAGCCATTAATTTATAAAAAGTTACAGACTTGTATTTCACTACCATATTCTAAGGCAGTCAATTACCACAAAAGGCCTTCAGAGTTCAAGCTTATATTCCTCAGAAGATCATTTAAAGGGTTAAACTCCAAATACCTAAAAAGGCTTCATTCTTATTATTTTGGTTTGATTTGGTTTTCTTTTGTTGATTGCTTCTGAGGGACAGGGAAGATGAGTTTTACTAGTTTTGTATTTGGAGCAGAGGACCTTAGAAGGATCCTATAAAGTCTACTATGTACATACTTCAGTTTTGTATGAACTATGTTTTAAGTTTCCAACTTCATCTAAAAACTTCTCTGAATGGTTTGACTTTTCAGTATTCTCAAAGTGCACATGCAGCAATAATCCTGCTATCTGTTCAGAGTTCCTTTTGTTACTAAAACTAGTAACTGGGAATGTTTGGAGTTTCAAAGCTTCAGGCAAGATTTTACTTACTAGAATGGAATCAGAAACTGTGGGACCTAAAAGAATATCCTAAAACTGAATTTTAAAAACAAAAAAAGATTTTAAAGACAGGAATGTGGTGCTTATAATATTGCATTTCTATTATCAGCAAATAAAATCCGACTAGAAGACCTGTGTTAGGAAGAAGTCAGGTTCTAAGCATTGGTCTCCCCCTCACCCTTCCGAGAGAAGCTGCCATACTTTAGTTTATGGGACTACTGGTACTGGTTGCCTGAGAATAAAGTCAATTCAACAGAGGGTAGAGCTGAGAAATGATGACAGACAAATTCTTGATGACATGGTTTAAATCTCTGGACAGATCTAGTTACGTGAGTAAATAAATTCTCTTATGTACTTAACCTCTAACTGCCTTGGTTGACTGTTACATGGAACTAATATAGCAGAGTTTCCTAAACTATCCACTAGTAATTGAAGATTTCCAATAAGCAATTATAAAAGTCACACTTTTCACTAACAAAATAATACATTTACATGAGTTTGTTCTGGACGTATATTTACTTTTAACAGGGAAACAAATCTAATATTGAAATACATTAATATAAATGGAAAACTTCTTTGTAAGAGAACACTTATTGTGTTGTGTTGTATTATGTTGTGATAATTACTTTTACTTATTCCTATTAATTTAACAGTTTCGGGGTGCCTGGGTGGCTCAATTGGTTAGGCAGCCAACTCTTGATCTCCGCTCAGGTCAAGATCTGAGAGTCCTGGGACTGAGCCCCATGTCTGGCTCCCCACTCAGCAGGAGTCTGCTCCCTCTCCTCTTGCTCTTCCTCCTGTGCATGCTCTCTCTCTCTCAAATAAATAAATAAATCTTTAAAAACAAAACAAAACAGTTTCAGCACATGACATACAAAATAATTGCTCAGTATGTTTGGAAAAACCCTAGTTTGGATGATTAACAGATGTTATACCACAAAAGGGTCAGCAGTCCCATAGATTTTAGAACCGTCCTATTAATCAAATTTAAGAGGTTTCTTTTTTTTTAAGACTTTATTTATTTATTTGACAGAGAGAGCAAGCACAAGCAGGGGGAGCAACAGGGCAGAGGGAGAGGGAGAAGCAGGCTCCCCGCAGAGCAGGGAGCCTGATGCAGGGCTCAATCCCAGGACCCCAGGATCATGACCTGAGCTGAAGGCAGACACTTAACAACTGAGCCACCCAGGCGCCCCAAGTAGGTTTCTTAAATGCGGTATGTTTCAGAGCCTTAATAACACACATTAGTACATGTAATTTTTTGGAGGGGAGAAAATATTATTCTGCAAGATTCACTTAAGAAATGTCACAAAACTTCCATTCTGTGTGGGCTTAGATGAAGAAACATTCTCTTCTACTTCACATCAGTCATGGTTTCTTCTTGGATATTACCATCACATGTAACAGCTCCAAATTAATTAAAGCTCCTCTCTTTGTGGCCACAATCTCTTATCCCATCAGTTTGCTTTCAACCAGTACCACTATAACCATTTTTAACTTCACTGGACTCTAAGGCTTTGAGTCTCCTCCTTTCACCTAATCGATCACCTTCTCTTTTCTTCTCTTTTCTCTTTATCTAACAGATGCCATAATATATCATTCCAATGATGTTCTTGCCAATATTCTAAACTGCCTTGCTATCCTACCTCTTAGTTACAACCCATATAGCAAACCCCAACCCTGGATACTTGGATAGATCCAACTATCTGTTCTCTCTGAGCATACACTCAAGCAATTCATCACCGCTGGAGAGAATCACATGATTCTTAATTTCAAATGGGCCCCAAATATCTGACAATACTTCTACATTTCTCTGGCCAACTCACTTTGTACTCTCCCAATTACTGTCAACCAGTTCAAACATTTCCCACTTTTCTTGTGCCTAAAACTGCCTCATTCTACCCCCTCCAGTACAAAGAAACTACAAGGGAGGAACCCTTTCATCTTGCCCTTTCAAACCTAAAAATCTATTACTTCTCTCCCTTCTGATTTGTTTCTCCATTTGGAAATATGTAGCTGTCTCCCATCTAAGGCTGACCTCTCTACTAGTACTTTCTATCACATCCCCTCCTGCTCTCCCAAGAACCTTAAACCGTATTACAAGTACTTAATAGATCTCTCTTTGAAAACTTGTTTTTCCTATCCCATCAACTTTTATACATGTTTAAGTTGCTCTTATAGGGAAAAAAGGAGCAGTAGTAAGAGGGAAAGGATGGAGGCTAGGGAGGGAGGAATGAAGAGAGGAAGGGATGAACCTCTCCCTTCACCACATATCTTCCTCCTGCTCCTGCTTATTCTCCAAAAACAAAATTCCTAAAAGAATTACCTATGCTTCCTGTCTCCACTTTCCTCTCCTCTTACTCATTACTCAATATGCTCCCATTTGGCTTTCATCTCATCACTCAAGCAAAGCAGACGTTTTTAATTAACCAACAAACTCCATTTTACTAATCCGACAGAGACATTTCTTACTTATTGTACTTGACCTCTTGGGAGAATTTCCCTCTGTTGACCATATACTCCTACATGAAACATTTATTGCCCTGACCCACTCTCCCCCAACAGGCATAACATGGTCATGTGCTTCTAAGATCCACTGGCTCAGGTCTCCTCTTTCCTCACTCTATCTTTCCTCCCTGGGTAACATTTTACATGTCCCAACTTCAGTTACCACCTAAGCCAAGCCCACTCAGAATTTAAATCTCCAAATCAGACTTTACTATTGAGTTATAAACATGTACATATCAAAACACCCATGTGACTTCTCTACTAGAGAAGACAGAAAAAGTCAACATATTTCATACTGAACTCCTAACTCCCAAATAGCCCTTTTTTGGGAGTTTCTTATTTCAGTGAATGGTACTAATCATCCTGTTATGCAAACCAAATATCTGGAAGCCCAAACTCACACTCACAATATATACTCCAAGAGGTCAGAGGGCTTTATCAGTTTTTTATTCAAATTATCTAAACATTAAATAAATGCTACATATTTTTTAAGATCTTTTTATTTAATTTAGAAAGAGAAAGAGAGAGCACGAGTCAGGGGGGGGGGGGTGGGAGTGGCCAGAAGGAGAGGAGAGAAAGAATCTCAAGCAGACTCCCCACTGAGTGTGGAGCCCGAGTTGGGGCTCAATTCCATGACCATGAGATCATGACATGAGCCGAAATCAAGAGTCAGACGCTTAACCAACAGAAACTTCCAGGCACCCCAAATAAGTGCTACATATTAATGACATATTGAAGCAAGACAGTAGCTATCAGACAACATGTAATAAATAAATAAAAGGGTACATATATTTGAACTACTCTTTTGTACTAAAGAATCTCAAAGGACTCTTATGAAACAAACAAAACTGACAGACTCAAATTTAACCAGTCATTCCAATTACACATAACATTCTAACTCATATTGACTTTAGGAAATCTGCAGTTACCTTTATTTAAATCTGGGAAACCCTCAAAAACAACAGAAGAGTACCTTGGGAGTTAAAATATTTTTTCCTCTAGCACTTTTCAAAAAAGATTGATTCTTGAAAGAGGAGAGCTAGCCTGACAAAGGACTGAAGATAGTGAAGAACAATTATGGTTTCTTTAAAAGTTATACTTTGTAAGATATGTAGGTCATGTGAGCATAGAGAAATTTAATCAAGACATGCATAAGAATATATACTCCCTCTGGCCATTTATCAATGATTTTGATTAAACAGTTCAAAATTTTGGTATAAAGAGCACTTAGCTTATTAAAAACATGTTCAGGAATGGCATAATATGTATCCAGAAATAAAAATGTATTATTTAATCAAAATTTGCCAATTAAAGTTAAATACTATTTCCAGGACTTACCTTTTATCAATATGAATGCTAGAAATCTCAAGACCAGGTCTCTATTCCTTCTATAATAGCCTCCAATCTGCTTAAGTTAATAAAGCACCCACCGGATGTACTGGTATATTCAGAAGTTCATTAACTATTTCATCAATAGGCAATAAGTAGTGTAGAGTCAACAAAAATGAACGGCTTACTAAACTACTGGCCTAGAGCAGTCAGGTATAACTCCAAATATCAGACTTGAAATCAAGAATATCTTTGATCAGGAGCATTAAACCACAATTTTTCATCTGAAAATTAAAAATGGGTATTCACCACATTTTCACAAAATTATTAAAGGTACAACAATGGCCATTATTATTTAAAATGGTATTTTTATAAGAATCATTACATTGAAGAAAAAGTTTAAAGACTGATAATTTGAACATTCACCAAATCCCTTTGCTCCTACTGAATTCCCCAGCAATTTCATAACTAGTCTTGGCCATCCCTGTCCTTACAGTGACTGCAATCTATATCGATTTTGGAAATGTTCATAGAAAAAATAACAAATCTCATTTTCACCCATCAGCTTGAGGCAAAGGTTCTATATAACTCTGACTACAGAGCTCACTAAACCCCTAAATAAGGCCTCTCTAGAAAGGTTTCCTGTGGCTAACTCATTTAGAGCAGCAAAAGCTTGTGAAGATTCTAATAAAGTGTCTGAGAAGTTATGAATGGTACTTAAATTTTTATTCCTGATGAGTTTTCCACCCCACAACATTCTTTTTGATTCTGATTATATATTTTCTGACTCAAGATGTAATTAAAGTAAAAAACTGATTTGTTGAATTAGAAGGGGCAGCACCGAATATGGAGAGGCTCTATTTTATTAAAAGAATGGCCAGAGGGAGTATATATTCTTGTGCATGTCTTGATTAAATTTCCCTACGCTCACATGACCTACATATCTTACACAGTATAACTTTTAAAGGAACCATAATTGTTCTTCACTATCTTCAGTCCTTTGTCAGGCTAGCTCTATTTCAAGATCTATACTGTAAATATTCTCTCCTTGCCAAACATTATGAGCAGCTGCAATGTGTTTTATCTGAGATTCAGAAAAGGTTAGGGAGAAAAAACTTTCCTGTAAAGGAGAAGAAAAGCTGCTACAAATATTTGTAATGTCTTGTCGTAATCAGATGGATTCACAATTTCTAGGATGGGTAAGAAAAAGAGAAAGTTGCTCAGAGCCAATCTAGGCCCATTTAACACCAGCTGCTATGCCCAAAAGTCCACAGCAAGCTCAGCAGGTATTTTTTTAAATATCCAAGGGAATTTGAATAAAATTCTATAGGGGTAGGGCATTTGATTCTAATATGTATTTTCATGGCTTTAGATCCTGCAAAAATTCTTCCAAAGTCCCAAAATACCATTTAGCCATAATCAACCAGAGCTTTTCAGAAGTCAAAATTCATTCCTCAGGGAGTATTTTAAACCTCCTAACTCCTGATAAACTCACAATTAGCATTTAAAATGCAAAGGATGTAAAGAACTTTATTCCTAACTGATGCGATGCTGAAAGAAGAGGCATTACTTTTTCTAATTTTCAGTGCAAGGAAAAAATATCAATGATTTTCTTAGCCTTAGTCTCTGTCATTGAAATTATAAACTGTATTATTTTTGCATTATTTGTATTATTTCTAACCAGAACACCTTTGCATAGCTATACTTTATTCCAAGTAAAATCCTGATCTTTTATTACTACTACTCAAACTGTAGTAAAATATCTACAAAATTCACTGACAGAGATATGATATTTCCATTTGAAATAATACCAAGAGAAACAACAATTCAGTAAAGGATGAATCTTAATTAAACAATAATCCTAGACAAAGAGAATAAAGAAAAAAGGTCATCTCACCAAAAAAAAAAAAAATTTTAAGAAAGGAATCTGTAATTTCCTTCTCATTAAGAAACAAAACAAAAACAAACATACACCAGATGCAATATAAAAGCATTATCAAAAAGCACTCTAGCCTACTTCTTCTGCTTCATCCGATAAAATAAAGCAGTTAACTGAGGAAAATTATACAAGACCAGCATACAATTAGGGCATACTCTGTCAATGGGTGAAAGGCAAGCACCTCCAATGATCAATCTCAACACTGGCATAGTAGTCCAACTAAATTAGTCTTTATTTTTCACACAGAGTTCTAAAATCGAAATAATTCAGCAATTGAAATAATCTCCTGAATTAAGGACAGTCAAGACAAGCCCTTTAAGACTGAAAAATTATTACGGCAAATACAATTTTTTACTCACTTCACAGGCTGTGAACTTTTCTCATTGAAAATTCTCACTTTCAATTTTCTCCCAAAACTTTATCCTTTTTCTAAGCACCTGTTCCATCACCATCTTTATTCCCTACTAATGGCCTCACCTCTCCTCTCAGAAAATAGAAATGATCAGGTGAGAATTCCTTGGACTTTCTGTTCCTTCCTCATCCTCCCACTGACAAATGTAACCCCCACCCCACCTGCCTGGGTGAGGGGTTTCCAACCTCTAGACAATGTTCTCTGGCCCACTCTGCTCTTTTCCTGTTGGGGGAAAGAACTGGGGTCTACCAGGGAGTCCTCACTCTTCTGGAGGTTACCCCTGCTTTTTACTGGTTCTTTGCCTCCCATACTATTAAAAAAAAAGTCAAACTAAACTTAAAATCTTATTTAACTCTCTCTACCCATTAATCATTATTCTAACTTACCCTTCCCTCCAAAATTTAGCTACGTCAAAGCGCTACTAGAGAAAAAGTAAAAAACAATTCTATAACTATGTCAGCTTATTCCTTATTATCCACTTGCTTCTCACCTCACTGGCTCCACCTGCCATACCCCATATAACCTCAACATCACTAAACTTTTTAGGTACTTTATTTGGCTTTTTCCCCAGAACATTTTCCTGCTGGCTCCTTCCCTCTTTTCCCAACCTTCAGTGACATCACTGTCTCTTGTTTTTTCTCCTATCTAACTGCTCTACCTCATTCTCTTTAACAACATCCTCTTTCACTGCCTGCCTCTTAAGTGCTGATGACTCAATATTCCTATCCTTGGCCCTCTCTCTTCTTTCTCCCTATGTGAACATATTTATCTTCATCACTTCAATTACCATCTACTTGATGATCATTCCCAAAAGCTACATCTCAGAGCCAGATCTCCAACTAGGACTCATCATCCTTCCCCACATCTAGTCTACTTCTATTCCTATGATCCTTACTTTTTTAATTTAATTTTATTATGTTATGTTAATCACCATACATTACATCATTAGTTTTTGATGTAGTGTTCCCTGATTCATTGTTTGCGTATAATACCCAGTGCTCCATGCAGAATGTGCCCTCTTTAATACCCATCACCAGGCTAACCCATCCCCCCACCCCCTCCCCTCTAGAACCCTCAGTTTGTTTCTCAGAATCCATAGTCTCTCATGGTTCGTCTCCCCCTCCGTTCCCCCCCTTCATTTTTCCCTTCCTACTATCTTCTTCTTTTTTTTAACATATAATGTATTATTTGTTTCAGAGGTACAGGTCTGTGATTCAACAGTCTTACACAATTCACAGCGCTCACCATAGCACATACCCTCCCCAATGTCTATCACCCAGCCACCCCATCCCTCCCACCCCCCACCACTCCAGCAACCCTCAGTTTGTTTCCTGAGATTAAGAATTCCTCATATCAGTGAGATCATATGATACATGTCTTTCTCTGATTGACTTATTTTGTTTAGCATAATACCCTCTAGTTCCATCCATGTCGTTGCAAATGGCAAGATTTTGGGGGTTTTTTTGATGGCTGCATAATATTCCATTGTATGTATATACCACATCTTCTTTATCCATTCATCTATTGATGGACATCTTGGCTCTTTCCATAGTTTGGCTATTGTGGACATTGTGCTATAAACATTGGGGTGCACCATACCCCTTCGGCCTATGATTCTTACTTTTGTGAGCAGTACAAACAAATACAAAATTCCCAATGCAGAAATCTGAAGGTCAGTCTTAATATTTCTTCTCCCTCATATCCATATCCACTCAGTCACCAAAGATTTGTATTGTAAAGTAACTCTAAAACCATCCCCCTATTTTGGTACCCCCTGGCATGACTAGCTCAGGCGTCAGCAATCCCCCTGGATTGCTCTTTGCCACTGTTCCCTACATAGCCCCCACAGAGCTCTTTGTAGAAAGGTAAACAAGATCCTTTTACTGTGTTGCTTAACATCTTTGAATGGCTCCCCCATTGAGTTCACCAAAAAAAAAATCCCAATTCACACACAAAGGTTTTTCCATAATATAGCCCCTACATACTTAATTCAATCCCCTCTCACCATTTTACCTTCCATGCCTATAATCTAGTCACATATATAAATACTGAAGATTGAGAATGCACAATATTTTCACTTCCCTAGCAATATATGATGCTTCCTCCCTTTGCTGAAATACTATTTCACTTTCTTTTTTTTTCTTTCGGTCGTAGTGGTCGGAGGTGTGTAGCTAGACACCTCTTACCCACCTTTAAGACCCAAAGCAGACACCCAAAATCCTACCCTGAGATCAGGCACTCTAAATCTAGAGCACCCTTATGTACTCTGATAGCACCCAGCATTTACTCTTACAGAACTCATCATACTCTCGTTATAATTATCTTTTAGCTTGTCTTTCACTAAACTGTGAGCGCCTTCAGGGTAGGACTTTATCTCATTTGGCTTTGTATACAAAACTAAGACAGTACAGATGGCATACGGCAGGCAGTTTCTAAAGTGGCCACAACAATATTTCCATCACACATGTTCTTACTATAAAGACTCTGACACTCCTACCATTGAGAACTGGGGGCTGTGTTCCCTACACTTGAATTTGGGTAGTCATGGGACTGTGGTAGAAGTGACATTACATGACTTCCAAAGCTAGGTCATAAAAACAGCTTCCTCCTGGTTCTCTTGGGACCATTCTTAAACCCAGACACCCCAGCCATAAGGAAGCTCAAGCAATTCATGGACAGATGCCACAAGGAGATGAACAGAGCTTCGCTGGGCTCCTAGCCACCGGCATCCAAACTGCCAGTCATGTGGGTGAACCATATTGGAAGTAGATCCTAAGGCCTCTAGTCCAAATGTTCCGGTTGACAACACATGGAGCTGGATATGCCTTCTGCATGGAACTCTTCCCAAATGGAGATTCATGAGCAATTAAATGATTACTATTATTTTAGGTCTCTAAGTTTTGTAGTGATCTGTTACACAGCAATAGATAGCCAGAACAGTGCCTGTCATATAGTACATAAACACACACGTACACACACATACAACATACATATACACAAAGTTTGGTGAATCAATGAATAAATTCCCCCAAACAAACATGCTCCATAAGTTAGATTTGGTGGATACAGCAGAGAACAACTACCAAATACTCTAATTAGGATATTTTAATTATCTTAGCCTTTTTCATTATAAAAAATAAATCTAGAAAATCAAACAAAAAATATTCAGCTTGAGGTAAATACTCTGTAATTTGCAGCAAGCCTGAGATATAAAACTTTGCCAAATACTGCAGGAGGCCTCCATGTGATCTGTTCTGATCACAACCACCTATATGCCTTCCTCCAAAGAAACCACTATCATGAATTCTATAGTAATCACTTCACTGCATTATTTTTAGTCTTATTTTCAGGCTCTAGTATATACCCCTACACACTATAGTTTAGTTTTGATCATTTCAAAAATTTTTATTTAATCTATCTTTAAGCATCTTTTAATCTGTAAATTCCCTCTTCAGTCCTATATTTTCCTTATAATTTAGCTGTTTAAAAACCCAGCCACTTGACATCGTTTGCCACATCCTGGATTTTGATGACTTCATACCATGGGGCAGTCCAACACGTCCTCTGTCCTCTTTCCTACAAACTGGCAGCTGGGATCAGAGGCTAGGTCAGACTCAGATTCAGTACTTTTAGTGAGATCATGGTGGCATATATCAGGAGATTAAATAATGTCTGGTTGTTTTCCTTTTTGTTATATCTGCAGCTATTGATGCTTAATGTCTAGATCCACTAGTCACTAATTCATTGTGTATTGTAAAATAGTGATATTCTTTCAAATCCTACCATTTCTTTTCCATTTATTAGTCAGAATATTTCCATAAAAAGATGCTTTCCCTCATCTATTATTTGATTAATCAGTAATAATTACCTGGTAATACAGTTCATATAGAAAAGGCAAAATAAATGTCTGACTGTTTTACATGAATATATTTTTTATTTTTTTAAAGATTTTATTTATTTGAGAGACAGAGAGAGAGCAAGCCTGCATGAGTGGGGGAGGGGCAGAGGGAGAAGCAGACTCCCCGCTGAGCAGAGAGCCCAGATGTGGGGCCCGATCCCAGGACCCTGAGATCACGACCTGAGCCGAAGTCAGATGCTTAACCCACTGAGCCATCCAGGCGCCCCTACATGAATATATTTTTTAAGTTCAGAGTCTTTGAAACAGCAATTATAAACAAATTAAGACAAATCTTAAACATAATCATTGGAAAATGAATAATGAATATTTAAATGGAAAAATAATGATGAGGGTGATGATGAAGAAGATAAAAACAGAGTTAATACTTACTGTGTAACAAACTTTTTAAAAGACCTTTACATATTACATATATTAACTCATGTTATCCTCACAACAATACATGGGGTAGGTACTACTATTTTCTCTTTTCTACAGATGAGGACACTGAAGCACAGTTATTAAGTGGTCAAAGCAAGATACAGGCACGGATAATGGACCCTACAAGCATTTAAAGGTGGTCCACAAACCTACAGATATTCTCAAGTTCAATGATGTATTTCTATAGAATCTTACAGGATAATCTCCATTTAGCACCACGATATTTAGTTATGTGACAGTGAGAAATGATCCCATAAAAAACTTAGAAAGTGGATAATCAAGTTCTGAATCTACTTTAAACCTAGCTCCAGTTATCCATAACTCTTTTAAATTCTTTTCCTTGGTCATCTTCAATTTCCCATCTCTCTTTGGATGAGAAGTTTTAACTCAAATAGATATTTTAACTTTCTTCCCCTTAGCTTGTCCAAATTCCTAATATAAAATTCAATATACCTAAGTTCTTTTGCTGACTTATGAAAAGCCATATTTTCTTTTTCTGACTTAAGAAAATTCATATCCACTTTTCTGACTTGAAGTCATCCCATCTCTGGCTTCAATTAAAACTAGTATTTTATGGTATCTTAATGCACTGATATAAATTAGTAACTATGTTACTGTTTCGCAAAAGTAACATGAGAAGTTGTCTCTAAAATCTTTCATTGAAATAACATTTTCTTTTTTTTTTTTAAATGTTTTATTTATTTATTCATGAGAGTCAGAGAGAGAGAGGCAGAGGCAGAGGGAGAAGCAGGTTCCCTGCATAGCAGGGAGCCCGATGAGGGACTGGATCCCAGGACCCTGGGATCATGACCTGAGCTGAAGGCAGACACTTGACCATCTGAACATTTTCTAAATGTCTGACACTGAGATAGAAAATTCTGGAGCTATTGCATAGAGTAATAATCTCCATATCAGAACAAAGTATTTTAACTGGGTCTTTACAATTTAATGTAAACAGATACTTGTCCTACCATTTACTTATGTTTACTTGTAAACATTATTCTTCGGAAGTTCTTTTATTTGAATTACAAAAACCCCATAATACTGGAAAAGTTTACTTTTAAATAAAGATACATAAATTAAATGCTGACTGGCCCATTATACATACTTTTTATTATTTTAAAGCCTTTATACAAGAGTGGACAAGTTAAAAGTATAATAAAAACTGTATCAGCCAATGAATTCTTAGCAAAGCAATTCAACCAACAAAGTACTCAAGCATACTGAATCACTGGACTGGTAAAGACTCTTGAAAAAATAAGTCTAAATAAAACTTATATTTTTAAAGAAACCACATTCAAATCAGCTGGAAATAACTCTGATTCTACAGCTTATCCTTACATTCCCTTAACCTTAACAGAAAGCAATGTTATTTAGATAAACATGAGGTCTAAAAAAATTAACAAGAACTCATCATTTTAAAAATTCATGTTAAGGAGATATGAAAAAACGAAGCAAAATACAAGCCATGCAAATATAATATGAATCATTTGGACTTCAATTCGTTGGGTATTATGAAATGGCTATTCCTAATCAGAATGCTTAAGATAGTAAAGAAAATGCTTTCTTAACCAGTTTTGTTTTTATGTAAACAATGTTTACATAAACCAGGTCAGGAAAAAAAAATGTACAAGTACAAAGATTAACACTCATCTGGTTAGTCTACCTGAGATCTATTACAATTTCATAATTAATTCTGCCTTCAACAGGCACGTCCCAGTTCATTAGAATCATTTGGTAGATTAATGCAAGAGTATCATTTTACCAGAAATATAACATATGGTTTTCTTAAAAAGACATATAAGGCAGATTTAAATGAGAAATCTGTGTTGAATGGCTATTTGTGATTAGCTAACTGGATTTATTAATTTAAATAGTTACTACATTTAGCAAATAATTAATAATAATTTTTTCACTTAAACAGCAGTTTCACTTTCTTCATACTAAGGATAAACTGAGTATATCAGTGAAGAATGTGAATCTCAAATGTGAATCATTAAATATGAGTCATCAAAAGAAACAAAGAATATTGTACTGTATGTAAAGTAACCTCAAACGCAGAAGACATTTAATATACTTTTGGACACTGTGTTATGAAGTTGATATAATAGTATATGAAAGTTTATAAACTATTAGTAATATGCCTACACATGCATTTTTCATACACAATCTTCAATAATAAAATTTCCTAAATATTTTTATCATTCCTTGAGTTACTGACAAATGTTTATTTTGTCATGCAGTATTAAAAAGAAATTTATATGTTATATGTCAATTATATCTCCAAAACTCTTAAAAAGACAGGAGTGTGTAGCCACACACAAAAAAAGAAATTTGAAATAATCTAAAACTTTATTTAAAACATGCCTTTTAAAAAAGATACTATGTTACATAAAAAGAAGTTCCCTTTAATGTCTTTTTTATAAGAAAAACAGACGAAAATAACAAATAAATAACCAGCAATATTACATTGGTTGGTACATTTTTTTTTTCTGTAAAGAGCTAGATAGGAAATATTTAGGCCATATGGTCTCTGTCACCACTACTCAACTCTGCCCATATAGCACTGTAGCATGAAAGCTGCCATAGACAATACATCAACAAATGAGCATGGCTATATTCCAATAAAACTTAATTTATGGACGTTGAAATCTCAATTGCACGTAATTTTTGTAGGCCAGAAAATACATTCTTTTGGGGTTTTTTTTTTTTCAATTACTTAAAAATGTAAAAACAATTCTTAGTTTGTAGACCATAAAAAAATAGGCAGTTGGCCAGATTTGGCCCATGGGTGATAGTTTTTCAACTGCTGTTATATTGTATCACTTAAATTATAGACACTATACAACGGAAGCTTTACAGGTCATCATCAGGAGGACAGGCGATGGAGTCAGACCGGGTGAGTTCAAATCCTAGCCCTAACACTTCCGATCTCTCTCACTTAGGACAAGGTGCCTCTCTCTCTCTACACTGATTTCCTTCTCTATAAATTGGGAATACTAATAGTACTGTCTATTAGGAACAGTAATAGTTCTACCCAGTAAGTCGGCGAAAAGGATTTAATATAGCATGGAAAGGACTTAACAAAGCTCCTGGCACCAATAACTAGTAAATCCTCTCAAAATACGCTGCTGCTGCCATCATAATCAAAATACAGGAAAAGTTCTATTTCACAGAAGTAAATATTATAATATACAAAGACATTCTACCTCTAAATATCTACAGGCAAAATCAGAAAAATGTGTTTTAAAAAACAGTCATAACATTTTAGAGCTGGAAGATTCTAGAAAAATAATCTTGTTTTATCAGAAGCTCAGAGAGGTTTGTGATCCAACTCTGAGTTAGGTCAAAGCCAGGACTAGAATCAAGTGTTTCCATCTACAAAGGAGTCCAGAAAGTCCTCTATTTATTATATCTTTGTAGCAATTAAGCAGACATTTATTGACCAAAATTTAAACAACATTTCTTTTTGAGGGATTTGGGAAAGAGTACTTGAGAGGTATGAGATGAGGGGCTGGCAAAAGCTATTCCAGGAAGGCAAGATAGCATAGTACTTAAGAGCAAAAATATGGTATCAGAGTTGAATTTAAATTTCAGCTGCTTGACCATATGACTTTGGGCAAATTCACTTAATATTTCTGGGGCTCACAGAGTAGCTAATAAAAACATATTTGAATGAACAGCCAAAAGAACTAGCTTCTCTCAAAGTTAAATGTCTCACCCACAATCAAATCCTCAACTTCTGAAAACTTTCTTGATGATTAAAGAGAAGACACACACAAACTGTAATAGATTCGATGGGGCCCCCCAAAAGATATGTAAATGTGATCTTACTTGGAAAAAGCGATTTTGCAGACATAACTAAATTAAGAATCTCAAAGTGAGATCATCCTGGATTACCCAGGTGGGTCCTAAATCCATGACAAATATCCTTCTAAGAAGACTTAGAAGAGGAAAAAACACACAAGAGAAAGTGATGTGAGGTAGGAAACAGAGACCGGAGTGATGTGTCTACACATCAACACTCAGGATGGCCAGTGGCCACAAGAAGCTGAGAGGAAGGCATGGAGTGGTTCTCACTCAGAGTCTCCAGAAGAAACCAATTCTGCAGACACCCTGATTTTGGACTTCTGGCCTCCAGAACTGTGAGAGAATAAATTTACATTGTTTTTAAGCCACCAAGTCTGTGGCAATTTATTAGGCACCTAATACATAGGTGACAAAGAAACAACAGATATTTACTTTGTAAGGTAATCATCAGCTACTCTAAACAAACCAAAAATAAAGATGACCCTTAATCAGGAAAACTGGTCAAAAATTGCATTATTCTTATAAACTCTCACACAGTAAGATTAAAATGTGCATATGTGCACTTTTTTCTCTTTCATTTCCCACGGCAGATTTTAGAAACATCTCTGATTAGAACAACACCATGCCCCAAAATCTGTCAGAGGTATCACTGCAGTCCCAAAGACAGTTTTTCTCAGCAGGAACCCCAATAATTCCAGAAACTATACAGCAATATTTGCAGCTCAGCATTACTGAGGTCCCAAGATTTTCTCTCTCTGAGTTTTCATTCACCTACAGTGCAGTAGCGAAACGCTAACTTTTTCATTTGCTTTGCTAGCATCTACTTTCACACTAATTAGCACATATGGTTTGAAGTTCCTTTTGATATTTTGGGGCCCAATTTTGTTTCTGATAATAAGATGCCAGCAAATAAAGAAGAAATTTCAAAGTCAACTAACTCCCAGGACAAAAAATAAGTTGATCAATAAAAGTTTATGCAGATAGGGGATATATTAAAAAGATCAGCAATGAAAGTAAGTATAAAAATTACTGGACCATATAGTCTTTATTCTATCACATTTTTCCCCAAAAGCAGTTATATAACAAAACTATTTCATATAGAATCAGTGGCACAAGGAACCTTCTGAGCTAAGAGATTTTCTACTTCAACCTTTTCACTTCATAAGAAATGAGAAAATGGAGGTCAGAGGAAGTGAAATGAGTTGCCCCATGACACACATATGATGACAAAGCTACCTCTTCCCTTACTCTCCTTTCCACTATAACGCATTGCCTACATTTCCTCCAGAAAGTCATCCAAATGCAGGGCATTGGTCACTCATTCAAAAATTTAAGGCGTTGGTGGGGGGGGGTGGTAATTACACTAAAGTTGAATTTTTACACTGCAACAGTTACTACATTCAAATTTATGACATTAAGTATAAAACTGTGGTTCATTTACACCTAAAAAATGATGCACTATTTTCAATACCACATCTCAAGAAATACAATAAAAACAAAAATGGACCAGTACTACTTAATTAATAATTATAAGACTGAGGAATGCTGGTAATATGAAGACACATGCATGCACACACACAGAGCCATTAAAGTGGAATGATGAAAGGTCAGACATGACTGAAAATGACAAAATTTTAATGGCAGATAAAATGATATATTTTATTAAAAATAAAACACTAAGGGGAGAGGGTTTTGAATATAGGCACAGGAAAGTCTGGATCCATATTTCAGAAATGCCTCATTCAGTGGCTTGTAAGTTTATTAAATCTCAAAGTAGTTCAGTGAAAAGACAAATTATTTTTGTGTTAAATATTGTCCAACACATGAAGAAAAGTAAGAGTAATTCCACTATTGCTAAGTTTTAAGGGCTATGTCAAAGAAGACAGACATAATATACCACTCTAATTCTCTGCTGAAACAAGAATATTGACCTTCTTAGGAAATGACTTTAACTCTGAGGGTAGCTAACATTTACTGAGCACTAACAGTGCTCTGTACGTACATGCATTGTTCTCTGGATTTAATTGTCTATATAGCAGGTCCTGTTATCCTCATTTTATATTAGAAAGCCAAAGTTTGGAGTGGTTAAATAACTTACCCAATGACAAAAATAAGTGCAAATCTGTAATGTAATCTAAATCAAATCATTTCTTCCCTTCCCTACACTGACTAGGCAGCAACAAGATAATTTATAGAACAAAAGAATTTAATAACTGGAATTTTTAAAAATAAGCTTCACTGCTCTAAGAATTATACATAGCTTTTTTTTTTTCAAATCCACAAATTCTCATGAGGCTTTAAAGGTATAAAAAAATCAAGTGGCTAATTATAGTATCTTAAAACTTGAGTAAAAATTCAGAAGTTTTAAAAGAATGACTTACTTTGGAACTAAATTGGCACTAATGAGATATCTCATTTGGCTGTATCTTTTAAAAAAGGGTTACCCTCACAAAATAAATTACGTATTTCCATCTTCTTATAGAGTTCAAAATGAACATAATTTGCCTTTATCTTGCTGAGTTAAGGCTATAAGACTCAGTTCTGGAATTTCTTCCATCCATATTTTGTAGTTTTTTTTTCCAGATTCCTCCCTTGGTGTTAAAATATGGGTTATTACAGAGTGCCTGGGTGGCTCAGTTGGTTAAGCGTCTCCCTTCAGCTCAGGTCATGATCCCAGGGTCCCTGCATAGTGCCCCACGTTGGGCTCCCTGCTCAACGAAGAGCCTGTTTCTCTCTCTACCCCTCCCTCCTGCTCTGCTCTCTCTTGCTATCTCTCTCTCTCTCTCAAATAAATAAAATCTTAACTAAAATATGGGTTATTACTTCTGCTACCGACGATGCCTGACTCCACTCCACCTACGCCACGTCTGCACTTGCTATCTACCATTTGCTGTTTCTAATCTATGGTACTTTCAGAAATCATGAAAGTAAGTTTATTAGAACTGTTTCATTAGAGCAAAAAGTTCTAAGATTCTTGCTGAGTAAAGCATATGATCTTTATGATGTGAACTTAAGTTACGTTCCTCTGTGAAATCTCATTAAGATTACTCTGAGTGTATATGACATGACCAGGTAACCCCTTAAAAGAGACTGGTCTCTTCCTGAAGGCAGAGATTCAAAGAACGAGAGAGATTCAGTGTGAGGATGTTGACTGGAGGAAGCTACGTAGCCAGGTATTTTGGTGGCCTCTGAAAGCTACAAGAGGTCCCCAGCTGACAGCCAGCAACAAAATGAGGACCTCAATCCTACAACTGCAAAGAATGAATTCTACCACAATCACATGAGCTTGAAGAAAACCCCAAGCTCCAGCTGAACACACAGCCCAGCCAACACCTTGACTTAGTCTCACAAGACCCTGAGCAAAAAACTCAATGCCATGACTGGATTTCTGACCCACAGAACTGCGAACCAATAAATGGGTCTTCTTTTAAGCCATAAAGTTTGTGGGAATTGGTTATATAGCATAGAAAAACTAATAGAAGGTCTCCCAGCATTTGCCTCTTACTGACTGCTCCTTTCCTGAAATTCTTTATGAGGCATCTGTTCTCTTGGATCGCCTCTTTCCCTTCTCCTGTTACTCCCCAGTCTCCACTGTAAGCCTTACCTGCCCTAACCACCTGGTATTCCCCAAGCTTCTGGCCTTAGCCCTTTCCCCACACTACAGTATCTTCCTACATGATCCCTTTTATTTATTTATTTATTTATTTATTTATTTATTTATTTATTATTTTTTGAGCAAATGTTTGTTGAACAACTGCACTGTTCCAGACAGTAATCCGGGCTCTAGGGAGCTATCAGTGAGAAAGAGAAAAAAAAACAAAACAGAAAAAATACCTGTTCCTGTGGAGTGTTCAGAGATGACTCCTTTTTCTATGACAACCAAGAAAGACTTGTCTCCTATGTTCCAGACACAAATGGCCAGGTGTTTTGCAGATTTCTCCACTGAAATCCCCAGAAGTCTCTTACAGTCACTTACTATTTTTGTTGAACTTTCTATTTTACCCTATGCTTTCAAATGCATCTACACACCTACATATCCCTGTTTCCCTCCCTCCCTCTCCTCAGGACATGGCTTGGAATCTCTTCAAGACCAACTTCTCTACCTATTCCACAATGCTCTTCCACTTCCTTTCAATTTCACTCCATTAATTTACTCCCATTATCCCCTTTCATCTGAATTTTCAACGTTCTCCTACTGATTCTTCCTCTCTACTCATTCCTGTAAGCAAAGTCATCTTTAATTCTACAAATGAAATTCTGTAAGTGGAAGTCATCTGTAATTCTATAGCTACTGATTCTGTGAGCAGTGAAATCTCCCATCCTTTTAAAAACTAAGAAATAATACTTTCTTGACCCCGTGCATCCTTCAAACTACCATGTCATTATTCTCTTTTCCTGCTTATCCAAAATTCTCCTGAGTAGTGTACACTGTCTTCTGTTAATAATTACAATTATGGGGCGCCTGGGTAGCTCAGTCAGTTAAGCGTCCACCTTTGGCTCTGGTCATGATCCAGCCCCATGCGTCAGGCTCCCTGTTCAGCAGGGAGCCTCTTCTCCCTCTCCGCCTGCCTCTCCCCAGCTGCTCATGCTCTCTCTTTCTCTTTCTCTCTCTCTCTCGGGCTCAAATGAAAAAATAAAATCTTTAAAAAATTTTTTTTAAATAATTAAAATTATTTGGTGCATTTCTTTTGTATAAAGCAAACTACAAGGCAACTTTCCTGCTTTATCATTTAATCCTTTAAAAACAATAAAAAATCGGGTGCCTATGTGGCTCAGTTGGTTCAGTGGCTGCCTTTGGCTCAGGTCATGATCCCAGGGTCCTGGGATCGAGCCCCACATTGAGCTCCCTGCTCTGCGGGGGTCTGCTTCTCCCTCTCCTTCTGTGCTCTCTCTCCCTCAAGTAAATAAATAAATCTTTAAAAAAAATAATAAATAATTATTATCCCCATTTTACAAATGGGAAAGCTCAAACTCAGAAAGGTGAAGTGACTTGTCTAAAGTCCCACATTCTGGACTTAAATACAAATATACCTTATTCTTAAATATTCTGAAACTGTTTCCTCAAGGGAAACCTCACTTCCTCACCCCACTCACAACCACATCCACTGCAATCTGATTACCACCCTTACCACTCCACAGAAACTATTCCCAACTGAAGTCACTAACAACCTCCTAAAAATTGCCAAAATCGAAGAAAGCTTTTCAGTCCTTATCTTTCATATTTCTTCTCTTTCTTTGTCCTCTCTCTGCTTTAATTATACTGATCTCTCCCCTAAGTCTTAATCTCCAGCTTCAGAAGGACATACTAAACTGCCTGCCAGTCATGTCTAGAAGAAAGTTCAGGACATAGCAAACTTAGCACCCAGAACTGAAATCATTAGCTCCCATCTGCTCCTCCCACTTCAGTTACTACTGAGCAGAGCCAGTAGGACCTCAGTCACCCAAGTGTCTGGTAGCCGTCAGCCACTCACACCTGTGCCTTTCCGTCTCATTCACTCTGTGGAGCCGTGTTATTCACTCTTTCCTGTTCTCTTAACTCCCTCAAAATCATACTCACTTTTTTACCTTAGATTTAAAAATCTGTAATGATTTATAAAATATAAACATTAACATCTAACCAAAACCTAAGCTAAGTTTATATGAACTATCAACTAATACTATTGAGTTTAAAGGCTTTTTGCTTATAATAAGTATTCTATATATATATTTCAAAATGAATGATAGCATACATTTGTGACTAAGTAGAGAATTACAATTTTAAAATAATAGTTTGCCTACCATTTTTCATGACCATTCTTTAAAAAAAAAAAACAGTTTACTACTAGATTTAGAGAATTCTTAACTTCGAGCTGAGGCCATATTCTGGAACAATTTTTAAATCAATCAAATTTTACTCTATTATTGTTCCTCTCATTACAGCTCATCTTTAGCAAGTTAAAGAGTTTTCATTTCGTGGTGGCCATCCACTCGTGGTGACCACTCCTTTAGGAAACAAACAAACACCTTATAATCTTTACAAGCTCAATTCCTTATGATGCTCAAGTGTCTTCTTTCTGTTAACTTAAATACAAAGGAAATGCTAACCTTTCACTGGGTGAAATCATGCAGTAAATAAACCATGTCACCAAGGAGTTCTGGAATTCTAGTAAACAGTATCTTGAATGGTGTCTAGATTCCAGCTGGAAACATCTGGTGATGAAAGGAATTGACTTGCAAGATGTGGCATTATCTAATAAAGTATTTGCCCTTGCTTCTGTCAGCACTTAGAGTGGATTAGCAATAATACCTTCTGGAACAGAACAATCTATTTTTGTGTGCTTCTTCAATGTCAGGCTTTCTTTTTTCTTGGCAAAGAGAAGCTTTAAGGCAGCCAATACTTTCTTGCTACCACAAACAAAACAGTCAGTTTTTAATAATTATTGCAGGATATATACTTTATAACATTAGGAATATAGAAATACTTCACCTGCTGTGATGGAGTGAGAAGGCTAAAATATATTTCATGCCCCTCCTCTTTCCCCAGTCCCCACAGAAGCACTAGAGTCCATATTCTGTGATGAATTTTCATCATACATTCAGTGTTCTCGTACGTCTATAGACATGATGCTTCATCAGGATAAAGTTTATGTAAATAATATTTTTTAAATCCACAGAAGAGCATAACAAAAAGTAAACTATAAAGGTTTCATTAATTATTTGGCTAAGTGATTAAATAGTCAAGTATTCACCTATCATCTATGTTTTTGTTTTATTTTAAAATTTTGACCATAATTCCTACCAATTCCACTCCCTTTCGTTCTCTTTAAGAAAAGAGCAAAAAGAGGGACTCCTAGGTGGCTCAGTTGGTTAAGCATCTGCCTTCAGTTCAGGTCGCGATCCCAGGGTCCTGGGATCGAGTCCCGCATCAGGCTCCCTGCTCAGTGGGGAGCCTCCTTCTCCCTCTCCTCTGCCTGCCACTCTCCCTGCTTGTGTTCTCTGTCAAATAAATAAATAAAATCTTTAAAAAAAAAGAAATAAAAGAGCAAAAACATCTTAGTGTGTGTGTGTATATATATATATATATATATATATATATATACTTTGAAGGGAGATGCCTTATAAAAATTATGTCTTTCATAACTAGAATAAATCTTTTGTCTGAAATTAATCAGAAATTGAGCATATAAAGTAATAATCTAAAACATACAATTAGCAAGGACAACCTGAAATAATGTGCAATTACCTTACTTTCTCTTAACATACAAAATAGCTCTTAAAATCCTTACAATCTTTTATTCATTCTTATGAAAAAAGTCCTATGATAAATATCAAGAATGCATCAACCTAATTGTTTTCAGAAATACTATTATCACATTACCAAACACTGAAATATATATATAACTTTAAAACATCCGACATATTGTCAATTGGCAGGGCCAGTTAGGCTTCCTAAGAATTTAACCAGAAACTAGGGAGCTGGGGGGAAGGAAAATCCCACACCTTCAAAATATAGATATTTACTAAAGACAAAATGCCATGGCCAGATTTTTAAATACTAGAATCTATCATTATGTCTCGTGATGCACTAAAATTCCTCTACCTTAAAAAACAGTGCTACAACAAGCTCTGGTGGTCCAGTACCTTCTAAAACACACAAACAAATAAGCAACAACAATGGAAACAGCAGTACTATGCTGACTGATATTTTCCTGTATTCATTAAAATTTTGCTTATTCTTTCAGTCAGGATTAAATTCAGCTATGTGCGGCAGAAATATGTCTAAAATTAACCTACCTGTATAAGAAGTCTGAAAAATAAGCAGTCTAGAGCTGATGCCAGTTACTCGAGAGGGACAAGGGCCAAAGAGTTTTCTTCCATCCTTACAAAAGGTCTCTTGACCTAAACTTGCTTATCAGCTACTATCCGTCAATCAATATTATATTAGATTGATGAACATAGAAACTAAGGTTTGGGATGGGTGCTCCACATGAATGATCAAGTCATCCCAAATGGCTCAGGGTATAAAAAGAGACAGTAAGCCAGAGAACTTATTCTTTGATAAACGAAGGGGAATGAACAGAAGTATGAAAGAGTTCATCAGTGAAGAGTAAACCAAACTTCACAAGCCTTGAGAACACAGACTTCTACATTAGGGTGAAAGAGTAATAAAGGAGCATTAAGAACCACTTCTCAATGCCCAGTTACATGGAATATGGGAGAATGAGGAATCTCCTCTTGAGAAGGAAGTTTGCTTACTAGAATAAGATTCCAGAGGGCACAGTAAAAAATGTGGAGAAGATGGAGAGCTGTATGAGGATGCTTTAGGGAAGTGAAAAAACAGTAAAGAATGGATCTGCCACAGACAATACAGAATTAGTATTACATTAATAAGACTACTTGAAGAAAGGAACAGATGGCAGGCTAACAAAAGCAGCACAGTTGGGGTGAGGGGAGGCAAAAGTTCACCAAGGGAAGACAAACTAGCCCTGGACAAGGTCCCAGTTCCAGGGGAATCCGAGTTTCTGGTAAAATGGAAAGTTCCTGCCTAAAAAAAGCCCTCATGAGTCAGTATGTATCCTGTGGTCATAAGGATTCACTGGAAACATCATAAAAGAATATCAGAGAGTAAAAACCAAAAATGTCAGAACATCCTTATGAAAGAAGGTTAGTGACTCCTTAAGAATTGAAAACCCTCCTTTGAACAATTCAGGTATGAAAGCACCACATAAGCTATTACATGTGAATCTGAATATATGTATGTCTGACTGAGTGTAGTAACATCTGACTAAACAGACTGACAACGATAAATGCTTAAATGTTTAAAAGTATATTTAGAGATTTATCATAAGTAATAACATTATATTTAGGTCAAAAGCTAATAACCAAAGATAAATCATCTGAGTCATGGGTGGATACAAAAGAAAAATGAATAAAAACTGAGAATAAAAACGATATCAAAAACAATAAAGAGCGTAACATTGTTTCTGAACAAATAATGAGATATACAAAAAATAAAAATATAAATACAGAAAAATATCAAGTAAGGGTCATAAAAATATATATCAGGAAACAAAGGGTAAGAAGGAAGCAAAACATTCCCTCAAAGCTACAGAAAAATAGAGTTGTACAAGTCACTAGCAAGTTGTGTGAGTTGCTAATTATCTTGGGCTTCAGAGACATTATTATATATAAAATGATAGATTGGGCAGGATGACACCAATGGATCCTACATCCTCTAATATTTTTTTGACACCATAAATCAAGATAACACAAAACTTACAAGCGTAAGAAATGATTCTTCTATTTATGAATAGTACTTACTGAATTACGGCAGGACACTAATATTTATAGCACCTTAACTTAAATGTGGAATTTGGTGACATTAAAACAGGAATTATATATCTACTACAACTCTCAACAAATATAAGAAAAAATATACGAAGGTATATAATATTCTTCTGACATTTTCCATTCTTATTTGAAGGCCAGAATTTGTTTTTCCTAACATAGTGACTATGGAAGAATGACAGCCTAAAATATAGGGGCATTAATTAAGGGACTTGGAGGATGCAGGCAATTAAGTTTAAACTGCAAAATAATTTATAAATATAATTCTTTACTAACACAACAGATTTAAGATAGGACTCTGTTCCTATTATCCATAGAAATTATGTTATACATTAAAATATTAAGAAATTAGTGCGTTCCAGGTTACTAAATTAAACCATAAGAACTGATTATAAAATTAGTATCAAACTATATAGTTATATATCATAGTGAAAGGCTTTATCTTGTACTGTCACCAATTATTTAACACCTAACAAGAAAAAAATATTATTTTCCTTTCCTCACAGAAATTGAAAATATGAAGGTAAAATTGGGCTCACCAACTGATAAAAAAAACTGAAATTTGGAAAAAAAAATCTTAATACCATCACAGATTTTAAACTGAGCAATGCTTCTCTTCAGATATTCCACAAAAGTGCGCCTTTTTCCCCCTTTCCCATGTTTTGGCATAGTAGAAAGCACATATTTTTCACAAATCTGAGCAGTGAATTAAAAAAAATAATTTAAATTAAATAGAAACGGAAAACAAGCCATTTTCGTTTTTTAATGGGTTCGTTTGGCATCTGAGTGATAGTATTCCCTCAAAAGAGTGTTGTTTACTAGCATATTCAGAAGTCAGGCAAGAAAAATTATTCTTCCCATTTGAAGAGGCAGCATAAAGTAGATGCTGTGCTGAACTCTCAGGCACAACTCAGGTTTCTGAGTTGTGGCTAAAGTAGGTCTGAGCCAGCCTCCGCCTTACCTGATCTTTTTTGACTTCTGAGGTAGAAGAAGAGGCAGCCTCAAAGCTGTGCCTTAAATCACAAGTTTTACAGGACTGGGAGTCACACCCAGGCTCCAGCCTACACTCACAATACAAACATCTATTTTTCTTCTCCATCTCAAATCTTAGCCAAGAGCTGGTGATGGTGGGCCTACAGAAATCAATTTGTCCACAGACCTTCCTGTCTGAGCCAAATGCAAGGTAGAAGAGGCACAGATCGGGATCTCCTATTTGATACTATCTCCCCCTGTTGGCATGGAAGTATTCCAGTCAGTTCTGGATAAAAGGAATCGATACATCCGACAAGTGTTACTGTTTAGCTAGCAATACTGAGAAAATCCTCATGCATTAAGTGATCTATTATTTAAGAAATAAATCTATTTTCTAATTGATTTTTTAAAATAAAATAACTTGTTTTCTTCCTATAGAACCTGTAAAAGTCTTTCTGCTTCACAAACTTGGATCTTGAGATCTCTGAGAATAAACCAAATTTTTAAGCACATCTTGAAACAACACTGTGCAAACAGTTGTGCTATAAAGCTTTTATTAATCCAGTGCTTTTTAATTAATTTTACTAAGTTCTAACTGTCCAGTGCTTTATAATTCCTATGATTCAAAAAGAAAGGAATTATGCATAAGTGATCTTTAAGGTCTCAGTAAAAATAAAATTAAAAATTTCCTTGCAGCAAGAATTTTTTGAGCTTAACAACATATAATGAGGTGACAGGACTGGAGAAACAGTAGAATGTTTAGGATACTTAAAATCATAAATTTTTAATCTGAACATAAAGCTCCTATTTTGATACTCTGTTCTACAATAATTTAACTGCTATGTAAATCCTTGCTTTATTCATTCATTTTTTTAAAAAGAAGGTACTGTGCAACCCCTAGATGCCAGATATCATACCGAGATACTGGACAGAACATTCTTTAAAATGAACCAAGCTTTAAGGAACTTTATGAAAATAAATAAGAAAAATAGGAAAAGTAAGAGAAACCTACTACACAAAAGTATGACTCAATAAAATTTTCCTGGGTTCACAATTCTGTCATAACATCTCCTCCTTTAAACCCTTAGCCTCCCTTTCTAATTCAATGCAATTTTAAAAATAAGTAAAATTTACCTCTTTGTATAATTTCCTCTATTTTTCTATTTTAAATATATGCACATTTTGATTTTGTTGTCCTTAACAATTCTTCTTTACATCATGCCCATCAGGGAAAAGTCCTATTTTATATTCTGAGAATAATTTTTATAAAATATTACATTTAATAAATAATAATAGACAGCATGGGATGGGGAGCTTCTTATGAGCCAGGCACTGTTCTAAACATTTTAAGTGGTTTATCTCATTTAATCTCCTATAATAATCCTATGAGATAGGTTCTATTACAAGCGCTAGTTTACAGATGAGAAAACAGGCACAGAAAGCTTAAATGACTTGCCCAAGGTTACATGGTCGGTAAGTGGCCAATCTACAATTCAAGTCCAAGCAACTCTGCTCCAGAATTCATGCAATTAACCATTATACTATGTTACCTGGGCTGGGTCCCTGCTCCACCTCACCAAAAGTATTCTGTGGCCAAAAAGTCTCAAAGGATGTATTAGCAACTTATTCATTTTGTTTTTCTGCAATAGGTGGATATACTCAAGAAACAATACATACTGATTCTCAATATTCTTTCCTTGGTCTCATTTTTTCCGCTAGATCATTTTAAACGTAACAATTCGTATTTTTACATCACAAATTGATTTTTATTTTCCTATCTTTATCTCTTATTTTCTGTTTGGTCTTATGCATTTATTCTTTCAATATTCATTTAGCATTTACTAAGTACCTGGCATATAAATTCATAGCTCATAAAAACTGCAAAATTTAAATCTGGAAACAAACTTGGAGATAAAACAAAAACAAAAAAACTAATGTTTACAGTCAAGGAATATAGAATCTAGAGTAGCAAATTTCTTGCTTCTTGGTCTAGCCCACAGAAAAGCTAATTCAGGTATGTCTCCTATAATCATCTAATACCCACTGGTTTTGCTTTTCAGAACAAAATTTTGATGTCATCTAGATAGCTCACTAGGCAGTCTTCCAGATCACTTATAAAGATTAACAAACACAATAGATGTTGTATTAGTGTCCTAGGGCTGCTATAACAAAGTACCACAACCTGAGCAGCTTAAGACAACAGAAATTTATTTTCTCACAGATCTGGAGCTCAGTGTCTAAAATCAAGTGTCAGCAGGGCCAAAACTTCTAGGGGAGGATCCTTCCTTGTATCTTATAGCTTCTGGTAGCCCCAGGCAATCCTTTGCTTATGGCAGCATAACTCCAATCTCTGCCTCTGTCTTCACAGGGCTGTATTCCCTGTATGTCAATCTCTCTTCTCTTCTTATTGGGACACCAATCATATTGGATTAGAGCCTACTCCAATGACCTCATCTTAACCTCATTACATCTAGAGATCTTATTTCCAAATAAGGTCATATTTATAGGTACTGGGTATAAGGATTTTAACAGGATACAATTCAACGCATAATGGATGTGATTATTAGTTGCTGAGGCACCTTGATCTTTACGCTTTTCCAGTTAAGTCCATATTTATTGATTCTTACCTTTTGATTTCTGATTTTAAACCTTTTCTTGGATCATGCTAAAAGCGTATTTACCATCCAATGGTGACTTACTATTTAGTAATCTTTGGTAAAGAACATTGTCAAAGTGTTTTCTTTTTTTTTTTTTTTTAAGATTTTATTTATTTATTTGACAGAGAGAGACAACGAGAGCAGGAACACAAGCAGGGGGAGTGGGAGAGGGAGAAGCAGGCCTCCCGCTGAGCAGGAAGCCCGATGTGGGACTCAATCCCAGGACCCCGGGATCATGACCTGAGCCGAAGGCAGACGCTCAACGACTGAGCCACCCAGGCGCCCTGTCAAAGTGTTTTCTAAAACCTAAGTTTATACCCTATTATCTTCATAGAAAAGAACTCTTAAGAATAATCAGTCAGGCATGATTTCTTCCTTAAAAATGTTCTCTTTCCCCTAGGAGATTATTTTAATATTTGATGACTCTATTTGTTATTATGGATTCTAAGAGCTGGCCCAGTACTCAAAAAATATTTATGGACTCTCTTCTATGTGCCAAGTACTGCACAAAGCTAAGGAAATAGCAGTAAACAAAATGAAAATAACTGTCTTCTTGGAGCTACGGTTTGGGAAGCTGGCAGGGATTACAGGAAAAGAAAACAGATACTAAAAACATACACAGATAAACAAATACCATGATTAAATGAGTTACTACATATAAATACACATATTAAAGTACCTAATGCATAGAAATGCTTAGAAGAAGCCTACTACATAGTAAATGTTAGCCAACAAAACAGGAGGAGGAGGGGCGGTAAAGACACTAGCAGGAAGTGCTAGGTAAGTGAAAAGGGGCAACAGGATACATACTGACAGCAGAGCTACACAGATAATAAGAGAGCCCGTTATAGCTAGAGCAATCAGATACCTCAAAGGAATGGTATTTGAGCTGAAGTGATGGAAAGGAGGCAGTCAGTCACATGAAAAACTGGTAAAAGAATATTAAATATAAGGGGAAACAGAAAGGCCTTGAGATGAGAGGAAGCTTGGCACGTCAGGGGCAATCAGATCAGAAAGGCTAGAGTATGGGAGATGAGGAGGGAGGCGTCACTGGAAGGAGACAGGCAGGGACAAGATCATGTAGTTTAGGCTGTGGTAAGAAACTTGAAATTCTATGTTAATTACATAGAGATGCCATGGGAGGGTCTTTAGCAGGAGACAGATACGATCACATTGAGATCACTCTAGTTACTGTACAGAAAATAAAATGTAGGAAGGGCAAGGTAGCAAACAGATAGCATGACTGAAGTAGTCCAGGCTACAGTTATGGTGTCTTTTATTAGGATGATCACAGTGGAGATGCTGACACGAGGTGGGATGTGGGTTACATTTTGGAGGTGGCATCAAGAGAACTTGCTGATGGAGTGGAGGGGAGATTTGAGAAAAAGTGAACACAGAGGTATTTCCCAAGATTTTGGCTTGAGTAGCTGATTACAGGTGATACCATTTACTAAGAAGTGGAAAACTGTGAGAGTGGCAGATTTGAGGGTTTTGACAAGTTAAATTTGAGATTATCAGTCCAATTACTGAATGAAATGATCAAATTCTAAGCCAGCCTGTACAAATGGAGTTCACTTTAGTGTCTTAGTCATGCACATGAACTGTCATCATGATATAACAAAGAACTCCTGATACCAATAAGTTAGCATTATTTTTACATACTTAAGAACTATGATGCAGGGTGATGACTTTTGGTAGGCATGTTAAAAATAGAAAAACTTCACATATAAATTTCAAAACTGTATGCAGTTAGTTTTACTTTTAAAATATAAGGTAAAAAATATCCCAATTTCAGAAATGTGGTTTCTCTGACACTGAGCTCCACCTGCTGGTAATTTCTTATCTTTAGGTCTGGTAATTTCTTATCTTGACGTATTGTATTATGAAAAAGAATTAAACTATATTAAAGTGAAATATAGCCTCCAGCCTAAGTATACTGAAAAACCATACTTGGGAGATTATCATGGTAACTTTTTCTTTCTTTATAGCTACCATTTATTGGGTTTAGTTACATGCCAGGCACTAAGCTAATTTTTACAAACATCACCTCATTAATTTCCAAAATAGTTCTGTGAGGTTTCTATGACCTGGCACATTTTACCAATAATGAAACTGAGCTCAGAGAGGTAGTGCAACTTTGCCTACGGTGTCAGAAAATTTTGAGTTTGAATCTGCCACTCTGATTCTGATCAAATTCCTTAACCTCTTCAAGGTTCAATATTCTCATATGAAAGGTAGGAATACCACCTTCCCTGCAGGATTATGTGCCAGTAATAATATTTTATGTCTAGGATGCAGTCAGTCCCTTTCTTTCAGTAATTTTCCTTAAATGACATATTTAGAGGCAAATGTTAATGACCCAAATCAAGTGTCTTTCAAAGAATGATCTTTTGGGAAATTTTAAATTTTGAATCACAACAGATTTTTAAAATTTTTTAAATTTTAAATTTTGTTTGGAAAACTACTCCCTCCAGGGGCACCTGGGTGGCTCAGTTGGTTAAGCAGCCAACCCTTGATTTCGGCTCAGGTCATGATCTCAGGATCCTGGGGTCAAGCCCCGTGTCCAGCTCCATGCTCAGGGGGAGGTCCGCCTAAGGATTCTCTCTCTCCCTCACCGTCTTCCTCTCCCCCAGCTCGTGTTCATGTGCACTCTCTCTCTCTCAAATAAATGAATAAATCTTAAAGAAAAAAAAACTACTCCCTCCAAAATGGAACATGTTTCATACAATAGTTGGATTTACAGCACTCGTTAACCATTTATCTGTACAATCTATACAAAGAGTGACCACACATAAATCCAACAAAGAAAATCTACAAACTGAAATTAAGAACAATGAGGTAGAAAACTGAGAAATCAGTAAGTACAGTATATCATAGAAATTGCAAGCCAAAGTTGAAGTTTAACACCATCAACTTCTCTTAAATCATCAATAATAGTTTTTAATCATAACAAGAAACAAGTTTTGAATGGGCAGTTATGTTTTCACACACATATGCAAATTATTTTAATATATAAAATATTTCCAATAATTTTCAAAGAAAAAACAGGCCTTCGATTTTTTTTAAAAATCAGCAAATAAATTCACTAATAAATTCTTCTCACGGACCCACCTTCAAACAAGTATAGAATACCTGCAATTGAGAACGTGAGTATCCATACTAAGACCACCAGTGGCTACTCAGGTGGCCTGAGCTCGGCCTATGGGGGCCTCACAAGCCCCGGCCTCAACTATGGCCTGAGCTCCTTCCGGTCCAGCTTTGGCCCTGCTGGTTCCTTCAGCCACAACGGCTCTTCCAAGGCTGTGGTCGTGAAGAAGATCGAGACTCGTGATGGGAAGCTGGTGTCCGAGTTGTCTGATGTCCTGTCCAAGTGAACAACCATGGTGGTCCCTCCCAGCCTCCCCACTCTTGTGGCTGCCAGAGAGCCTTTGGGGGGAAAGGAGCTGTGCCGGGGAGTGTCGGGAACAGGAGAGCCACCTAAGACTTAGCCCTAGTCGTCAGCCTACCCTTGGGGGGAAGTCTTCTGCCCTGGGTACCCCCTCTTGTCCATGCCCCCAACTAAAAGCCAATTCAAGTGTCTTTTCCCAAATAAAGCCTCAGCCGACTCTGCCAAAAAAAAAAAAAAGAATACCTGCAATTGAGAACCCTTCCCAGGGAATATATTTATCCACTGTATATCCAAACTGAAGCTAAGAAAAATAGTACGAAGAGAAGTTAAAAGCATATGTTATTCTAAGTCTAGATTATATTCTTCAATACAACCAGTTTATAGATAGCTATATTCTCAGACCCCCCACAGAACTGATTTTGGTGTTATAGCCTCCACTCCACTGAGGAATTCTAGATTCTGCAAGAGATGGCCTTATCAATCTCCTTCCTGCATTAGCTGTAGTGATATTGTCAAGGGCACTGTCACCGCAGAAGTCAGGGTTAAAGCCTCCAGTAAGAAATTCTATTAGAGCTAAATGCAATGAAAAGCATTGCTTCCCCTGCAATGTGACATGCTTTCTTTTATTTAATAGTAAGTGTTATATGACTTTATCTCCTTTTTCATTTTGGGCCTTTGGGAAGCTTAGAGACAAAATAACAGCTCTAGTGTAGTAACTATACATGCTATGATCTATATAGTTTTCCCCCAGTCTTGATAACCTGTTACAACCCTATTTTTCCTGGTCCTGATTTTAGTTTCTCTTCTATTTTGCTGAAACTTGTTAGCATTAGCTACCTCAAATACTCAGGGGACTAAGACAGAAAATGAATGAATGAGTGAATGAACACAAGCATATAAACAAGAATATATAAATCTATTTAAAAAGCCTTGCAACATGCAGTTTACACATTCCAGAACTAACAGATTTTTCTCCTAACGATTTAAGACAAAAAGCCTGATTACCTATAGTGATTACCTATATATGATGACATCATGTTCCCTGCCATCTTCAGTTCCCTAGACATGGTCATTATACTAAGCTACCTTTCTTAGAAATGATACAGCTGAACCTTAAAGCATCAGCATTTTTTCACCTCCTGCCAGTCAGATGAAGGATTCTAAGGAAAGCTGGAAGGACACGGGAAGATTCCCTTGTGTTCTTTGGTTTTTATCATTTGAATCCCAAATCACATTGTATAGCTGCTAAGCAAGAGGTTAAAGTTGTCCCTGACTTTGACTTTGGGAGATGGCAAAGAGGCAACATCCCTAAAGAGCACCCGAGAAGCCTATCAGAAATGACAGACAGAAATTAAATTGAGCTTTCAAATTCCCAGGGAGAATAAAAGACCAGTGTGTTCCTCAGTATGTCTAGTCCATGTTGGTTTTACTTCTCATATACCAAGTATCTTAAGTATCTGCACAATTTACTACATCACCTTAAAAGCATGGTATATCTTTCAAAATAAAAATAGTTATGATTTCATTCCCTAGCACTATTTTTGAAATTATAATAAGGAACCACCAAATTAAAATGAGACCTCTAAACTGTATGCTCTCATAAGATGCTAGGAAGTGCATAGGTATTAACTTCTCTTGGTGAGTTAAAGAGCTAGTGAAAATTCAGAATCAACCTGTTTGTAGAGCATATCTACACCATGAGATAGTCTCTGAAATTAAAAAAAAGAAAGAAAGAAAGAAAAAGAAACCCCATGGATTTCATTATTACCAAAAGAGGCTGGCAAAGAAGCTTTCTAATTTAAACACATTTTTAATAAACTAAGACAATTATACAAATAAAAGATGACATAAAATATTCATTGTATCATACTAAAAAACACTACCTGATCAAAATGTAGAATCCCATGTTCAATTAATTTTTATTAGTTTTAAGTTCCAAAATTAAATCCTTGAAAATATGATCAAATATGATATGAAATTGATTATAGTTACAGAAAAAGTCTATATAATTCTATTATGCACAAAGGGTGGACAAAAAGGAATCTCAGTAAGAGTTTTCATGGTGATTTGAATTTCATCTATGTCATCTAATCATGAGTGAACATGATAGAGTTATCTAGCAATTTTCTTTTCTAATAATACACCTGCACTGGAGACTAATAAATGGCAAAGACTATGAATATTTTATAAGTAATAAAACTGAAAAAGGCTCACCATATCAAAAAGTATAGATATCTGTAATAATTAAACACTGCTAACATAAGCTCTATCTAAATAAGTGACATAATTAATAGCAAGTTGAAGTAACTCTCTGTATAATGAAAGTCTATACTCATCCATACATTCTACCCTCAAATGCTATAATAAATTATGATATTTCAGATTTCTGTTTGGAGGGACTATGTTATTAAAGTAAATATCAAAATGCTCTACTTTAATATTTTCTTACTAAATACCATCCAAAAACCACTTGGTAGTCAATAATTTAGTTTTAATCAAATAACTACACAGAAACAAATTTTCTTAAAATATTATAATTTGGGGGGCGCCTGGGTGGCTCAGTCGGTTAAGTGTGCCTTCAGCTCAGGTCATGATTCCAGGGCCCTGGGATCGAGCCCCAAGTCAGGCTCCTTGCTCAGCAGGTAGTCTGCTTCTCTCTTTCTCTCAAATAAATAAAATCTTTAAAAAAAATTATAATTTGTCTCTTGACCTAAAACTTGAAAATACAAGAATGAATTTTACTAAGTATCTGAACCACAAATTGTATCCCTTGATAGGTACTACTGAACTATTTAAAGCAAAAATTTTGACACCCCTAAGTTAGCTAAGTTCAATAATATTTTTATTTTATTTTAAATTCATGTGTTCTCCTCTGCCATCTCCTTTTTCCTAGTCCCTTTCTCTTTCGACTATGACCCACCTCTTACTTCTGTATTTTCTATTGTCTCTCCTGTTCTTTATCGTTCATCTTCTTCATCTCTACGTATCTTTTTCCCTTCATCTGTTTCTGTTGTTCCTGTTCTCCTCTCACCAGATCTCTCTTTTTTCCTTTCTTGATTCTTCCTTAACAGACTTAGAGACAAAGGATGGGGAGAAAGAAAGTTCCTTCCAAAAGCAAATTTTAATTAGAAGAACCTGATTTATCCCCCAGTCAAAACCACAAAACACCTCTGTGGGATAAGAACAATGTTCTGGCTCCACGAAGACTGTATCTAATTGGAAAAAAGAAAAGAAAAAGGAACACAAACCATTTAAACTGGCAGAGTTTCAGTAGTTTCTGACTATTTGGAACATCTAAGATTCTAGTGACTCTTAGATTAATGAAACATCTCAAAAAACAACTAAAGCTTTTCTTACCAACTGGATCCCATTTGATTCTGCCTGACTTTCTACCTCTACCAGTCCAGTTCTTGGTACTTTGGCCACCGAAACCTACCACCTTTTATAATCTATACCCTACTTTACTTCAATTACCTCCCAAATTACCTGCCTACCCTACATCTCCTTGCACTTGCTAAGCCCATTTGCTTCCCCCTATAGCCCTTTCCCATTCCTGGCTATACTACAGAAGTCAATTCTCCTTCCCCAAATTTCAAGACCTTTTCCTTACCCTTCTCCTCTATTCTTTTTTCCACATACTTCTCTCAATCAAAATTTCTTCTGAAAAGGGAAGAGCCAGGTTTAGGCAAAATTGTGAAATAGACTCAATTCATCTTCGTCAATTTCTAACTTTGCTTTCCAACACCACACCCACTCAGGAGGCTGCCGATCTGTGTTAGAATTGCCAAGCTTGCACTACTTACTCGTAGAGTGACTCGTACTTTCTTCAGCTCTCCTAAGCCCCTGGTTGGAGGTACCTATTAATATCTCACAAAGCTTAATATGTTACTTTCCCAAGAGGCACTCAGAATTTAAAAGAACTGTTTAAGGCAACATCCTTTGTGCAACAGTCCTCAAACTTTTTTCAACCCAAGAGACCTGACAGATACTACACTTTCTCAGCAAACATTATAGTTAACCATGGCTTGTTAAGAAAAGAGAAAGAAAGGGAGAGAGGTATAAAGTTCAAGAAAAAAATATCATTATATGGGAAGGGAATGGGTGACAGAGAGATAAAAGGATGGCCTGTGTAATTTAAAAAGCAACCCCCCTCCTTCCACATAATTTTGAAAAGACCGCCATAAGCAGCCCAACATACAGATAAAAGCTAACACACAATACAGAGTTGAGCATGCCTTCATACTGATCACATGCTAAATCAGAATGAATTTTTTCTGAAAATTTTAGGTGGAGTATAAGATGCAGAAAGGAGGGTATAAATATCAAAAGTGTGCAGTTGATGAACTTTTCACAGATTGAAAAGATCCCTGTAACCAGAACACATATGAAACACAAGTCATGTTTGTACTCCAGAAGTCTGCTGTATGCCATTTAGTCACTCCACCAACCCAAGGTGTAACCACTATCAAGGGTAACCACTATCCTAACTTCTAATATCATTGATTAGCTTGGCCTCTTTTTGAATTCCACATAAATGGAATCACAAAATATGTAATGTCTGGTATCTTTCACTCAACATTATGTTTATAAGATTCATCCATACTGCTGTATGTAGTTGTAATATGTTCATTCTCATTACTACAAAATATTCCAACTGGTAAATATTCTATAATTTATCTATTCTACTGTTGACATTTGGCAGTTTTCAGTTTGAGGCTAATATAGTGTGCCCCTGTGAATATTCTTGTACATGTCTTTTGAGGAGTATATGTATTCATTTCTATTGAATCTATGCCCAGGAGTGGAGGTACTGGGATAAAGGGTATGCACATGTCTGTCTTTAGTAGGTAGTACAAAACAGTTTTCCAAAGTGGTTGTATCACTACACTAAGTATCTGAACCACTAAGATATTTTTGAGAACCAAGTGCATCCTGGCCCTGCTTAAACGACACAAAATGCTGAATTTTTTACTTTGTCTATCTAGAAGTGATAAATATGCTAGTTGAGGCTATTTCTCTGCATTCTTTCCTTCCCATCAGTGTTATAAAGACTTTATCACTTTCTAAAACATATTCTGGAATAATCTGTCCCTCTACATTAACTGAGTGGTGTTTTGTTCGGTTTGGTGCTTATATACCAGAATAAGTAGAGACAGAGCCCACCTCAACTAAATACTGCAATCTAACCACTGATGGTTTCATTTTGCAACATCAGGCATATTGAAGAGAAGTTTATTGAGCATCTACTCTTTGCCAGGTCATGTGTTAAACACCAGCAACTCTATATTATTGTAAGAGAAAATAATTTTAAGAGATGAGGTATTTATAATAACAGCATAAATGAATCCAGGGCATTTTCACTCTCAATGCTATAATCTACTGGCCTCTCAGACACTAGCCCCCATTTACTGAGGTCTTTGCAAGTGCCTTATGATTTAAGAAACTATAGTATAGGAGAAATGGAAGAATTGTATTCATTTATAAATAGAAAATTTTCACAGTTTTTTAAGATTTATTTTGAGAGAGAGCGTGCACACCTGTGAGTGAGTGGGGGGAAGGGTAGAGGGAGAGAATCCTTCAAGCAGACTCCCTGCTGAGCATGGAGCCTGAGATGGGGCTCCCTCATCCCACCATCCAGATCATGACATAAGTGGAAATCAAGAGTCAGATGCTCAACTGACTAAGCCACCGAGGCACCCCAGAAATTTTTAGCAACTTTATTATTCACGATTATTATGACAAATTAACCATGTAACTAAATATTTTTCTCCAGGTAATTAAATTTTCTTGTTTTCTCAAACAAAGTATCCGCATTAACCTACATTATAATAGTCCAAAATCTGTTATTGTTTTTTAATTTTTAATTAACATAGAATGAATGCCAGTTGATAGTGTGTCTACCAGTTAAGTAAACAGTTAATCTGGGGGGAAATACATAGGAAGAAAATCTAGTGTGTGAATAATAATGAAATTGTTGTTAATAAATTTAAATGTTTTATTACATTTAACCTTTTGTTGTGTGAACTTGCATAACTCAACTTCTCCGCCTTCATTTTTCATCTTTATCCTGACCGGTATTCCAGGATTCCCAATTTCCTTGGAAATGTAGATTTAGGAGTCATCATGTGTTGTTTAAAGAATGACAGAAGGGCGGGAAGCCCACAGATACTTGATTACAAAGAAAGGATTGAAAACCAAGGACTGAGGGCTAAAGCCTGAGGAATGTTAATGGTCTATTTCACCACAGCACTTAACTCTGATGTTTTCTTGTTAATCAGTTGTTTATTGCCTTCTTCTGCCTGCTAAATGTAGATCTATGAGTGCAGAGACTTAGTCTATTATCCCCAGTGGCTCCGAACATGATGCATAATATTCATAGAAGTTGGTTAATTGTGTTTAATAGGCAGAGAAGGGAAGAGAAAGTATGAGGACAAAGGTGGAAGAGACAGGAGAGAAAGAGAAATGCTGAAGACAGAGGAAAGAAAAGGAATAAAAACCAAATGCATACTAAGTACCCTCCTAACTTTGTCTGGAGCTCCATAACAAGCCTCTGCCTTTGCATTCATTCATTTAGTTCTGATAATGATCCTATGAGGTGCATATTACTAACCACATTTTACAGATGAAGAAACTGAGGTTGGGGGGAGGGGAGGTAAAAATTCACCTAAAGGCAAATAAACTCAGAATGATTTCACTCAAATTCCGTTTCTCCACCCTGCCCTGCTGCTACAAAGAGCCTTTAAATAATACTGAGAGAAAAGGGCAAAAGGAGTATGAAGAAAACCAGATTTCAACTGATAGAGTGAAGAGTAAGTAGTATTGCATAAATTTGCAAGAAGAGTTCTTTTTAAAAGTTAATATGAGTATTAAAACTGTTAATTGAATTTTCCATAACTGCAAACTTAAAAGAAAAATGTTTTTTCAGGCATGAATAAATAATCATAAAGTAGAATGGCGTTTAGGGATTTTTTTTCTTTCATTCACATTAAAGTATAAAAGAAAACTGGCATTAAAACGTGATTGTAAGTGATATTTTTATAAAAATTGCTTGTGCTCAAGTTTAAACACAAACTTCAATGGTGTAGGAGAAGAAAAAAGTGAGCTTCAAGTAAAGTAATAACACTAAAATTTTTCTTCAAAAAATGTAGGTGGTCAACCCTACTGATGTCACCAATACGTAAGTCATAAGTTAGTAACATGAGCTTTCATTTAAAAAAATATTTTGTAATCTATTGTGGACAAAAGACAACAATACTTTAATATCCCAAACAAGTTTATCATCTAAAAATGAATAGCTTACATTTTTAAAAGAAAAGATTTATGCTTAATGAAAAATAATATCAAGACTAAGGAATAAAGACTAGCATAGAAATAAGCACAAACATTAAATCATCATTTCTGGGATAATCAAATAATCAAATACCATCTATTAAAAAGAACAGTGATTTGCTAAGTGGCAAAGACTATTCTATGTGCTTGGAATGTGTAAACTTAACCATTTCTCATGATGAACCCAAGAGTAGGTAAAGCTGTAATTCCCATTTTACACATTGGGAAATGAGGGGAGGGAAAAGTCCCTAACACCACACACTTACTAAGTGGTGAGCAGGGATACAAACCCAAGCAGCCTGGCTCTGCAGCTGGAGAGCCCTCTACAGTGATGGTTCTCTTGCAATCACACAGTAGTCATTATCTCAAAACTTTGTCACCCTGTTAAAATATCACTGCCATAATTCTTTATAAAGTGAGAAATATTTGATAGAAACCAATTTTAACATTTCAACTATTTTTTAAAAACTGAGTGGCATCAATTATAACCTGCCAAAAGATATTTTGAAATTCTGAACCTATTCATTTCCTCTATAATCATTTGCTCAGTGTGTATCTAGGTACCGCTAGGCACCTAAATTTTTTGAAATGTTTTAACACATGGATACTTTATAAAAGTCAAAATGCAGTCAACTTTCCATTAATTTTTTTTTAAATATTTATTTATTTGACAGAGAGAGACAGCTAGAGAGGGAACACAAGCAGCGGGAGTGGGAGAGGGAGAGAGAAGCAGGCTCCCTGTTGTGGAACTCGATCCGAGGACCCCAGGATCATGACCTGAGCCAAAGCAGATACGCTTAATGACTGAGCCACCCAGGTGCCCAACTTTCCATTAATTATTAATCAATTACTTCTGCTCCATCTCCCCCCACCAAACCCTATGGAAAGGTCTAAATCTATTTTATCTTTGATCCACCCTTCTAAAAACCCCCATACATAATATTCCATGTACTAAGTAATCGTAAAACACTTGATGAATTCCAAATGACTGAATCTGAGTGTTTAATTCTTTTATTTGTATTAATCATAGTAGATATTTAATTCTTGCCTAACTTTCTCCTTTTATTAGATCCTTTTAGGGCTAATTAACCCCTGGCCATTAGTTTGTGCTAAGATATTAAGAAATTCATAATTTAAAGTATAAGTTTGAAATATATATACACATGTTTATAACATATGAACATATTTAAGTGAAAATGAAAAGCAGTATTTCATTTGTGCTATGTATATACACATATATATACATACACATATATATTTAATGAAAAAGTTACTTTTCTTTAATTATATATACACTGCATATGCATATGAGCACAGACAATAGTTAAAATATAAATTGAAAACATTTTGAAATTTTAAGGGTTCTTTCCTGATAGAAGATACTACAGCCTAACGCAAAAGAACATCACCAGCACCATCCACTAATTGGCCCATGATATGAAATGACTTCATTTGTATGAACCAAAGAAAAATGAATATTTAAAGGAATCTTTTTTTTAACTGAAATATAATTGAGATAAGACATTATATTAGTTTTAGGTGTGATCTGATATTTGCATATAGTGGAATAATCACAGTAAGTCTAGTTAACATCTATCATCAAACATAGAAAATTTTTTTCTCATACTGAGAACTTTTAAGATCTACTCTCTTAGCAAATTTCAAATACATACTAGAGTATTACTAAATATAGTCACCATGCTGTACATTATATACCCAGGACTTACGTATTTTGTAACTGGAAGTTTGTAACTTTTGACCACCTTCACCCATTTGCCCACTTCCCAACCTGGTCTCTGGCAACCACCAATCTGTTCTCTATAAGTATGAGCTCATTTTTTTTTTTTTAAGATTCCACAGATACCATACTGTATTCATCTTTGTCTTACTTATTTCATTTAGCATATAATTCCTCAAGGTCTATCCATGTCATCACAAATGGAAAGATTTCATTCTCTCTTATGAGGAACAATACTCCATTGTATGTATGTATATGTGTATATATATATATATATATATATATATATATATATATATACACACCACATCTTTATATTTAATCCACTGATGGACACCTAGGTTGTTTCCATATCTTGGCTGTTATAAACAATGCTGCTACGAACATGGGTCTTTTCAGGTTAGTATTTTTGTTTTCTTCAGATGAATACCCAGAAATGGAATTGTTGGATTATATGGTATTTCTATTTTTAATGTTTTGAGAAACCTCCATGTTGTTTTCCACAGTGGCTGTACCGGTTTGCATTCCCACCAACAGTGCACAAGGGTTCCCTTTCCTCCACTTCCTCACCAACAATTGTTCTTTCTTGTCTTTGTAATAATAGCCATTCTAACAGGCATGAGGTTTTGATTGGCATTTCATTCTGGTTCTTTTGGATTGGCATCTCATTCTGGTTTTGATTGGCATTTTCCTGATCATTAGTGATGTTAAGGAATCTTGACTTGAGTCATTTGGAAAAGCCAAGTCTTTTGTAACCTAATCATAATCATCTCTTAACTTCTTTGTTTTATATATTAGAAATTTATAAACTAAATAAACATAAAGCATAACATATAGTTATATACTTCAGGTATCAGATCCTAGGATAATTTAATAATATTAACGGCCTACAAAGCCATTGAAAGTTCAGCATGATAAAATTCATGCCATAGGAAAGCTAGAAGAAAAATTTATTAATCTACAAAACTGATATATTAATTCAATATTAATATAATAGTTAACATCTATAACACATTGTTATCAGGTTTAAAAACTTTTAAACTATTTTGAGAGTAAAATCTAAACCTATAAAGCTGCACAAAACCTTCTAAAATGTGTCTCACACATAAACTCCTTTTATACACATAGTAGTATTATAAGGATTTTACCAAAGCTGTCTTTATAATAACAAAAGGTTGAAAACTATGTAAATATGTCACTCCTTTGCTCAGAATCTTCAGTGGTTTCTAATTTCTCTAACAGTTAGCATCAAAGTCTTAACAATAATCTGCCTGACTATATGATCTAAATGCCTATTACTTCTCTGACCCCATCTCTTATTTATTCTCTCTCACTCTCTTCTGGAATATTCTCATTTCAGGCAGTCTCAACATTTGCTCCCTTAGTTCTTTCAGATCTTTGTATAAATGCCACTTTATCAGTGAAGACTCACTTGACAACCCTATATGTAAAAACACCTCCCATCACCTTTTTTCTCCCACCTTGATTTATTTTTCTCCAAAGAACTTATAACCACTTGACATATATATAACTATATGTTTAATATTTAATATATTTACCATTTAATATATATATTTAACTGTTTGTCTGTCTGTACCCACATAGAGTGAAAGGTCCAAGAGAACAGAAAAAAAATTATGTTTATTTTGTGCACTACTACATCCCCCAAATCTAAAATGATACCACGACACCGGACAATAAATATTTGTTGACTGAACAAATGGGAAAAAAAGGAAGCAACTGTATATGCACTATAATGAAATTATACCTAAAACATATTAAGTTAAAAAGTAAGGTAAAGAACAATATTGTTTTTTTTAATTTTTTTTAAAGATTTTATTTATTTATTCACGAGAGACAGAGGAGGAGAGAGAGAGAGGGAGAGAGAGAGAGAGAGAAGCAGAGGGAGAAGCAGGCTCCCAAGGAGCAGGGAGCCCAATGCGGGACTCGATCCCAGGACCCTGGGATCATGACCTGAGCCGAAGGCAGACGCTTAACCCTCTGAGCCACCCAGGCCCCCCAGAACAATATTGTTGTATGCACTACCATTTGTGTAAGAGGAGGAGGCATATAATGAACATTTATGTTTTTATCTGCATACAATGCTTCTGGAAGGTTACCTCTGAGGTAGGAAATGGGGAGACTAAGAAAGGGACATGTAGACTCCTGTATTTGTACATATACTACCTATCCAGAGAAATTAATTAAGGTTTTGCCTTTATAAATAAGAAATACATAAGATAATCCTGCAGAAAAATCTACAATCTATACTTAATTCAATGAGTACTAATTAATTACATGGGAACTAAGGGGTATTATTAGAAAACACTGAAATGAAATCTATGTATTTCACTAATATATCACACACATTCTCTCATGTCAGAGTCATAAAAATCCCATCAGGCAAGGTGGATATATATTCATTCCTTCTTTCTACAGAAAGGAAAACTCAGAAACGTTAAGGAACTTGACTATGATTACAAAGCAGAGGCAAAGCTCAATTCCAGTGTCCCGATTTTTTGCCTGGTACTTTTCTCAATGTACTTGATGAGCAAGGCTTCAAATTAACATTGATCTTATGTATTGAAAAAAAGTGTACCTGAAGATGGAAAGAGATAAAGCTTCAATGATGTATCAATCTCAGTTGATATCAGTCCATTTTAGAGTTTAACTATAAAAGTGAAAATCCATCAGACACTTCTATAAAATGGAATACTACTGAGTCATAATGACAGTCAACAAACCAGATATTTTGTTGGTTGCAAATATAACAAAACAGGATTTTATTGATAGTGCTGTTCAACTAAGCAGAACTTAATAAGATTTTCAGAGAAGATAAATATATGTTGCACATTAATCTAGCAAAAGAGTTTAAAAATGTGCAATTTCAGAAACATCAAAGTAAAGGCAATTATCTTACAGAATAGCTAACCATATTTAAAAAGAACACATTATAAAGAGCCATCAATTCTAGATATATCTGACATAGAAGAAAGATTCTTTCAACAAAAATTATTATACTTGGTGCTCAGCACATGCTATTATAAAGTAAAACAACTAGATTACTCTGGAGTGAAAAGGAAGTCCAATTCAACAGATACTGATCGAAAACTTACCTTCTTACAACTAGACAACTATAAACAAACATGAAGGAAAGTGATGCAAATTAATTAATTTCAAAAAAAAGAAAATCAATGTTACTCAGGGATTAGAAAATTCTGGTATTTCCATCATTATCCAAGGACAGCCAACAAAGAGTGCACCTTCCTAATAAGCTCCAAAAGGCAGATTCTTCTGCCCTGCAGAGCTAGAATTAAAGAATAAAATAAAATAATCCTTGGGTTTATAGAACATTTAAACAACTCAAAATGCCTTCAAAATTATCAGCACATTTAATCTGCAAACAACCCAATCTGATAAGAAAGATTTATCTTCTAATTCAGTATTTACCAAGGTATGTTCCATTGCACTGTGGTCCCTTCAGGACACTCTTTGAAAAGGAATTGGATCAGTATTTTCAGAGACACTGCAGTTCATGTGATATTTCCCCTCCTAGGCATTGGCTATGAGAAGTTTAGAAAATTCCAGCAGTCAGTACAAAGGTTTCTTTTGTCTTAATCCAGCATGTCCCAGATTCTGGAACTCATTTCTCCTCAGAACACTTTGAGGACACCAAATTCTTTTGATTTTCTACTAGCTCACTGGTCCCTCCTTGGCCTCCCACTTGATCCTCCTCTTCCAGATCACCTAACTTGAAGTTCCCCAGAGTTCAGTCCTTGTTTCTCTTTTCCTCTCTATTCTCTCTCACTTGGTGACCACCTATAGTCAAATGATTTGAAATACCATCTGATATCTACAACTCAAATTTCTATCTCCAGTCCAAATCATACTCCTGAACTCGTGGCCCAAATACCAAATTTTGACAAAGACTTATTTTTTTAGAAAGACAAACTGAAGTCTTGCTCTTTCTCTTCAAAGCTGATCTACATATAACCTTTCCACTCAAAACAATTTCATTCCTCTAGTTCTCCTGCTAAAAATGTTAAAATCATCCTTGACTATTCTCTCTCATACCTCACATTTAATCCATAGGAAATCTCCTGTGGTCAACCTTCAAAATATATCCAGAAGCAAAACTCTTCTTGCTACTTCCCCTGCTGTGACCATCCTTGCTCAAACTGTAATCTTCCATAATGTGGGTTACTGCAATAATCTCATTCTTCCATCCTTGTTCCCCTTAAGTAATTCTCCACATAGTTGCCACAGTAATCCATTTAAATAAAAAGTCAAAGCATATCATTCCTCTGTTACTACTCTCCAACCCAGTGCCTCCCCACTTTACTCAGAGAAAAGCCATAATCCTTAATTACGGTCCACAAAGACCCAAGATCTGTTCTCTAAAGACTTCTCCAATCTCATTTCCTATAGTCTCACCTTCCCCTCCACTCAGACTTCCTTAATCACACCTTGATTAGTTCAACGTGCTCCTACACTATAGCCTTTGCAACAGGTGCAACCTCTAACTGAAATGCTCTTTCCCCAGAAATTAAGGGATTTAGTAGCTCCTTGTACCAGTCTTTGTTCAAATGTCAACTTCCCGATGATGCTTATCCTGACTTGGATTTAAATTGTGTCCCAACCTCTAGACACCCAACCCTCCCTCTACCCTGCTCTGATTCTATTCCTTGGCATTTATCATCTTCTAATATAATATATAATTTACTACTTTTTTATTAACTGCCACTCACCACAGATTGTAATCTCTGAGAAGGTGTTTTTTTTATTAGTTTTATCTCAATCATCTAGAAATGTGCTTGACACATAGTAGGTGCTCAATAAATATTTTTTGAATGAATAAATGAAACATACTTATGCCCAGACAATAGAAAATTACTGTGTAATATTTAATATTCATCATTTTCTCCTTGATATTTTGACCAAAATTAGACCTAGGTTTAAAAAAGACAACATTAGGAGGATGACTTCTCCTGACAGAGATGATTATATTATCTGCCTCCACAATTTTTTTTTAGATTTCTATAAATTAATAGATGGCCTTTCATTCTTACTGAATTACATAGCCAAAATAAACATCAATGCATCTAAGAACCTGACTTTACAATCCTAACTCTGATTACACTTTTGAATCACCTTAAAATTTTTATAAGAACACAAGAAAATAAAATTAAAAAAAAAAAGAATCTATGGCCCGTCTTAGTGATACAGTTCCTCAAGGCACTCTTCCACAAAAGCATTCACCACTGAAGAGTAAGAGTGCTAATTCACACTGCTATTAATTAGGATCACAGAAAATAGTTAACTGTTTCTCTTATTCTTAAATAATATTTAGGTCAAGTTTTCATGATTTTCCATGATATCATAACTGAATTTTTAGTTCTTCCAATTCTGACATATTCAACTAAATTTTCCTTGTAAAAAATTTTTTAGACACTTGTAAGGATGGAATTTATAAAAAAGAAATACCAATAAAACTACTTAAGTTAATTTCAGGTTTTTCTTGTAATGCTATTCATAAAACAATGCTTAAATAGTCATTTGGGAAAAAACTATTTAAAGTTTTAATATTTTTACTGATTTTTAATAAATTAAAAAGTAATATTCTTATTAATTGAAAAGACTGAATTAGGCAAAAACTTCACAGATATATGTGAGAGTATTGTAAGTTTTAAAAACACTGTATGGCAGGTATTTTTACTTGTTTTATAAAACATACTGTAAAATCTCATTAATTGGCATCAATTTGGGAAATGCCCTATTGATTTATAAAATGCTATTTTATTACTTTAAACTACATATATTATGGCATTCCATTGTAAATTCCTTAAAGACTTATTAAGGCATTGCCTCAATGAATAGATAAGATATATTTATAATTGGGGTGCCTGGGTGGCTCAGTTGGTTAAGCGACTGCCTTCGGTTCAGGTCATGATCCTGGAGTCCCGGGATCAAGTCCCACATCGGGCTCCCTGCTCGGCAGGGAGTCTGCTTCTCCCTCTGACCCTCCCCCCTCTCATGCTCTCTCTCTCTCTCATTCTCTCTCTCAAATAAATAAATAAAATCTTTAAAAAAAAAGATATATTTATAATTAACTTTTCAACTATTTAAAATAAATTGAATAAAATGAAGTGACATCACTCTAAAACTTTCCAAAGTGTTATTCACCATCACATAATAATGGGTACAAGAGAAAGTTTAAAAGTGCCAGAAAGCAGTCTGTTCTCATAAGGTGTACTATACAATCTCTCTGAAACATTATTTATTCATTTGTTGAAAAAGTTTTTCTTCAGTGATTATGAAAGATAAAATTGCAAATGATCACAAGTTTTTAATGAAATAAGAACTGATGAACTGTTATATTTTAACTTTCAAATTCTAGTTTTTAGTCATAGTTACCAAATGAGGATATGCTGTCATCTAGTGACTTGGGTATCTTGTTCTGTCATAATAATAATGACAATATGGGTCATCTGCACACAAAATTAATTAAAATAAACTAGACAGCCAGTTCTAAAACTATCTGCCACTGAATCAAGCTATGAAGTAACCAATTTCACACCCACATGGAAATAAGGAAGTATTATAAACTACACTCGGGGTACAAAAGATTTACTAGCTAAGGTTTTTAAAACCCAAGTAAAAGAATAAACTTCAGAAGTTCCTCTGAAAAAATGCATATACCAGATAGTTATTAAGAATCAAGAAAGGGCCCATGGTACATATAGGAAAATCCTTATTATCTGGTAGGACAGAAAAGGAGTAATTTAAATACTTCATAATCATTTCCACATTTATCACATTTTCAAATACTGCCTTTTTTTTTCCTATGGAGACATCTGAATAAGTTTAACAATCAAATTGTACTACTTAGAACCACATAAACTAAAAATGACTAAAATATCAGCTAAAGCATCATTAACTATGATAGTTCTACTTATGGACTACATTCAGCTACTCACAGAAAAAGGCAAGGACAGAGCTTGGGCTTTTTTAACCTTGGCACTACTGATATTTTGGGTACAATACTTTTTTGTTGGGAGTGTGAAGGCAGGGGCTGTCCTGTGCATTATAGGATGCTTAGAAGCATCAGTGGCCTACCCATCAGATACTACTATAGTACCCACTAACTGTAACAACCAAAAATATCTGGAGATATTGCCAGATGTCCCCTGGGGGGCAAAACTGCCGCCTTGGTGAGAACCACCAACTTAAGATGGAAGGAAGGAAGGAAAAAGGGAAAGAAAGGAGGTGGGGAAGGAGAAAGGGTAGGGAAGGGAAAGGGAACGTATTTATATTAGGCATTCTTAAACAGCTAATGAAACTATATAAAATGAAGTTGAATTTCTAGTTGGTGAATTTGAATGCGTTTATTGTAGTTTAAGAATATTCATAAGAAAAAATCTATTTTTAAACAAAATCAATGTTTGTGAGATCAAACAAAAAACACATCATCAGTCTCAGGTGAGTAAGATTCTACTGTTCTTAAGAAGAAAATAATAATAAATAGCTTTCTCCTTATTTCTTACTTCTATCTTAAGAATAACACCTTACCTTCCTACTGTCTCCCAGCAATAAAAATATTGCAGTCTTTCATTCAGTTTTGAAAGCAAGAGAAGAGCTTTTTCCTCTGACTCTACAGAGGAAAGACTCCTCACTCAGGAACCAGGTGGTTCCTGAAGTCTTCTCCAGGTGACCCTGAGGTGACTGACAAGTCTACTTTGCATTTACAGACAAGTTTAATAGGACCTGCATATTAACAAGAGTAATCATTTGTCACAGCAAAAGAATTAATTTTTGTATTCACTTATTACCTAGATACTACTCTTTTAAGTTTCTCTTGATTACTTTCTGGCTTACCATAGATGTAACTGATCGTGCATCTTCTTCATAATTTACTACTGGAGGTGGCTCTTTCCCATCATTTTCTTGTACTTTTTCCTCTAGTAATTCTTTCTGTGCCGTAAACTTTGCCTCAGTGCATCTCAGCTGCTGGACTGACTGCTTCAGCTCTTCAAGTGTCTGCTTTTGGCTTAGCAGAAGCACAATACTGAAAGACAACACATTAAACATAAATTATTTCAACTTCTTTAAGAAATAAGATTTTAAAGGAAACTACATAGGTATATTATGCTTCTGTTTTATTTTCATCTTTGTAACAGCTCTTCAGAATCATTATATTGTAAAACTAAACAGCTTTCAAGTCATCACAAAAGTTACTAAATGTTAGCATTAACAAAATGGAAGGAAAAAAACAACAACAAAATGGAAGGAAATACTTGGAAGCAAAAAACAAATTCAGGATGCTTTCAAATATAGTATAATCTATGGCATTCATTTTATTCTACAGCTAAGCCATCTACCTCACACAGGAAAGACACTTGGGCTGAGAGGTGTGGAACCTAAAATGAAGTAATATGACTGAAGCAGAATCTCAATTTATTTCAAATCTCAAATGGAATATAGTTGAAGTCAGATTTGTGCCTCGGGAAAAATAAATCAAATAAAAGTGACAACCTGGGACAAAGCTGTATTTGTTTTGCAAGGGGTATGTTTTTAGAATTGGTGAAAACTGTTCTAAGGACTGAGGCCTGAGCTGTCACTGAGGAAATGAGCACAACACAAGTCCCCAGCTCTTTCCAATACCACCACTACAAAGATAATTGACTTCACGATTTCTTCTTTAGAGAACTACATAGGCTACATGTCGCCTTATTGCGACCTTTTATCCCTTGAAATCTGCTCTAAAGGGAATTTCAAACTAATTCAACCACATTAGAGCCACAAGAAAACAGGTAGTGGTGGCAAGGAATACCTTCTGGAAACACTGTCATACATGGTATATTAATATATTAAAGAACTGTGCCATGTACCATTGAAAATAGTTTATTAATATGTAAGCAACAATAGATTGTCAATAGGGGAAAACTTCAAAACTGGAGAATAAGATCAGAAAATGTTACCTCCTTAAATTGGAACTTACATGGATTAATATTACTGGAATAAGTAATCATAGGCAGAAGGAATGCCCACTAAGAGAGACTTGTTTACGAATATGATGCTGATCAATATTTTGAAAACTCAATTCCAATCAAATTGAGCAGGGTACAACTTCAGTGAATGAAAGCTATAATTTCCTCACTATACTGCAATGAGTTTCAGGTGAGTATCCTAACAAAAAGAGAACTCAGATAGAAAACTGAGTGAAATTTGGGAAAAGTAGAACTAATGAGTAAGATTATTTTTACCAGAAACCTAGCAATGTTCAAAAGACAAACCCCTCTAACCAGTGGAGTTCACAGCAAAAGTAATGAAGAAGGATATAACAAACTGTCAGAGCTCATTAACACTCCCCAAGTAAAATCATCATGTCACAACGGAAAGAGTGTAATTATACTGAATGAGAACAGATTCAACTTAATGACTTAATCACGTTGTTTTTCTCATCTTCAGTTTTAGCACTGGAAAAATGGATAATATACCAAATTGTCAGGGTTGTTCTGAATACAACAAGATAATACTTGAAAAACTGTTAGCATGGTACCTACCATAAACTAAGGATTCAGTAAATAGTAATAATCATTTATATCACCATCACTCAACAATCTGTGACCTGTGTTCTAAATCCACACAGATTTCCTGATAAATTCATGCTGGTTTGCATAGTAGATAGTGAGTCTTTTTTCATAATAAATTGGTTACATATTTTTTTCTCTGTGAATCTCTTCAGAGAAAGTTGATTTTTAAAACAACCGCTCTTGTGACCATAAATTCATGAGGACTGGGCTCTGGAAGAGATTACACCCATATGAACCTAAAGCTTCTTGAGGGTTCCTTCTTTGCATCTCCTAGCTACCAAAAGAATCACATAACAAGAGGATAAGGAACAACTTAAAATGTACAAGATACAATGGTAAAAACACGTGTTCATGTACATCTGCAGGATGAGTCCAAAAAGAGTGTGAATGATTTCACAAATGTGGACCAATTAATAGGGAAGTATACTTGAAAACACTAACACTCTAAAACCATTACTGCTACCATTAGCTTTTTGTAAATAGATTTCATAAATAGGGAAAAATGCAAAATAAAATACTGATAATCAAAAGAATGAAAATAAACTATAAAATTAAAATATGGAATGACAAATAAGGAACAATTATAAAAAAGTAAATATTAACTGAACAGCTGAACAAAATTCAAAGAAATACATTTATAGGAGTGAAACACATACATGTTATTATTTCTTCAACTGTATAGCAGGCCCCCAAAGATGACTACATCCTTCTCCCCAGAACCTGTGCATATGTTACCTTACAGAGCAAAAGGGAGTTTTAGAAGTTAAGGACACTGGAATGGGGAAGTTATTTTAGATGATCCAGGTGAGCGCAATATTCATAAGAATCTGATAAGAGGAAAGTAAAAGGGATGATGTTAGAGAAGGCAATGTGACAAGAAAAAAAGGGAAGAAAGGCATTTGATGTGGGGCCAAGAGCCAAGAAATGAGGAAAGTCTCTAGAAGCTGGAAAAACAGAAAAAGTAGATTCCCCCCAAGAGCCTCCAGAAGAAATTAGTCTCATCAATAACTTGCTTTTAGGGCCATAAGATTCATTTCCAACATCTGATTTCCAGAAATATATGAGAATAAATTGGTGTTGTTTGAAGTTACCAAGTCTGTGGCAATTTGTTATAGCACGAAAAGAACACAAACCCTAAGAGAAATGATACCTATTTTTGGTCCATTTTAAATGGCAAAACTAGAAGGACTGTTACATGGCTGTGCAGTAGTCAGTAACAAATAGAATATAGACTTAGGAGAAAAATATTAAAGAGTTAGAAGTATTATTCAGCCAGGAAAAAAAAAGACTGTGTTACATGAAGGATGTGAATAAATTAATTTTAGCTTCATTCAATACTAAACAAATTTTTTGAAGGATTAAACCATTATAGAAAGTTAGAATTAAAAAAAAAAAACTTAAATAGAAATATCAGACAATCCAGTAATTCCACTTCTGGGTATTTATCCAAAAAAAACAAAAACACTAATACGAAAAGATATCTGCATCCCTATGTTCACGCAGCATTATTTACAACAGTCAAGATAAAGATGCAACCTAAGTGTCTATCAATAATGAATGGATAAAGATGATGTGGTGTGGTGTGATACAGATTATTCATATATATAAAATATAAATATATTTAAATAATACAAATCCACATAATGAAATATTACTCAGCCATAAAAAAAGAATGAAACCTTGCCACTTGTGACAATATGGATGGACCTAGAGGGTATTATGCTAAGTAAATAAGTCAGACAGAGAAAAACAAATACCATTTCACTTACATGTACTCTAAAAAACAAAACAAAACAAAACAGAAACAAACTCATAAACTGGTGGTTGCCAGAGGAGAGGGGTAGGGGGATGGGCAAAATATGGAAAGGGAATCAAAAGGTACAAACTTCTGGTTATAAAACAAATCAGTCACAAAGATATAAAGTACAGCATAGGAAATATTAGTCAATAATATAATAATTTTGCTGGTGACAGTAACTAGATATGTCATAGTGATCATTTGTAATATATACAAATGTCAAATCATTATGTTGTACACATAAAACTAATATAATATCGTATACAAACTATAGTTCAATAAAATAATAAATTAATAAATTAAAAGATTTTAAGTCATATGTAGTTTAGAGAAAAAGCTCTATTTTTATTTTTTTTAAAGATTTTATTTATTTGAGGGGGGGAGACAAAGAGAGAGTGGGGGGGAGGGGCAGAAGGAGAGGGAGAAGCAGGCTCCCCACTGAGCAGGGAGCCCAACTCGAGGCACAATCCCAGGACTCTGAGATCATGACCTGAGCCAAAGGCAGATGTTTAACCAACTTAGCCACCCAGGCTCCCCGAAAAAGCTCTATTTTTAAATATGACTTCTCATGATATTTACAATCTCTATATTACTACTATTTCACCTTTATTTTACTCCAGATAATAAATGGGGTCTTACAAAATGATCAACATAAAGGAGAAAAGTATTTTCAACAAATGGTGCTGGCACAAGTGGACATCCAAATGCAAAAAAATGAATAAAAAAGACTTTATACCATTCATAAAAATTAACTCAAAAGGGATCACAGACCTAAATGCAAAACATAAACTATAAAACTCCTAGAGAATACACAGGAGAAAACCTAGATGACCTTGGGTATGGTGACAGCTTTTTAGATATAACACTAAAGGCACAATCTGTGAAAGAAATATTTTATAAACTGGACTGTACTGAAATTAAAAACTTTTGCTCTCTGAAAGACAATGTCAAGAGAAGAATAAGATAAGTCATACACTGGGAGAAAACATTTGAAAAACACACATCTGATAAAGGACTGTTATCCAAAACATAAAAAGATCTCTTAAATGTCAACAATAAGAAAAACAACCTGATTTAAATATTGTCAAAGACCTTAACAGACATTTCACCAAAGGAGATATACTGATGGAAAATAAGTACATGAAAAGATGCCCCATATCATATGTCTTCAGTGAAATGCAAAGTAAAACAACAATGAGATACCACTACACACTTATGAGACGGCCAAACTCCAGAACACTGACAACATCAAATGCTGACAAGGCTGTGGAGCAACAGGAACTCTCATTCATTGCTGATGGGAATACAAAATGGTGCAGCCACTTTAAAAGACAGTTTGGCAATTACTTACCAAAAAACTAAAGATACTCCTACCATAAGATCAAGCAATCACACTCCTTAGTATTTGGTCAAAGGAATTGAAAGCTTATATCCACACAAAAGCCTGCACACAGATGTTTATATAACAGCTTTATTCATAATTGCCAAAACTTGGAAGCAACCAAGATGTCCTTTAGGAGGTGAATGGAAAAATAAACTATGGTTTATCCAGACAATGGAATATTATTCAGTCCTCAAATGAGCTACCAAGCCACAAAAAGACATGGAGGAAAATTAACTGCATATTATTAAGTCAAAGAAACCAATGTGAAAAGGCTACAGCATGTCTGATTCTAAATACATGACATTCTGGAAAAAGCAAAGCTATGGAGATAATAAGATCAGCAGTTGACAACAGTTGAGGATGGGGGCTGGAGGATAAATAACTAGAGATTTATTTATTTGAGAGAGAGAGCACGCATGTGCATGAGCGGGGGGTGGGGGCAGAGGGAGAGAGAGAACCTCAAGCAGACTCCCTGCTGAGCAGGGAGCCCAACATGGGGCTCAATCCCAGGACCCTGAGATCATGACCTGAGCCAAAATTGAGAGTCAGCCACTTAACCAAATGAGACACCCAGGAGCCCCTAGAATGAAATGTAATTTAAACTAAGGACTTTGGGTGATAATGATGTGTCATTGTAACTTCATCAACTGTAACAAATGTTAACACTCTGGTGGGGGATATTGATAATGGGGGAGGATATGCATGTGTCAGGGCAGGGATATATGGAAAATCTCTGAACCTTCCCCTCAATTTTGCTGTGAAACTTAAACTATTCTAAAAAATAAAGTCTTTTTTTTTTTAAAGATTTTATTGATTTATTTGAGAGAGAGAGAGAGAAACAGCATGAGAGGGGAGAGGGTCAGAGGGAGAAGCAGGCTCCCTGCTGAGCCAGGAGCCCGATGTGGGACTCGATCCCAGGACTCCAGGATCATGACCCGAGCCGAAGGCAGTCGCCTAACCAACTGAGCCACCCAGGCACCCTAAAAAATAAAGTCTTAATATAAAAAAAAAGAGGTATCTGTACACATTTATGAGAATGGCTCAAATAAAATATGGTGACCACACCAAATCCTGGCAAGGATGAGGAGAAACTGATCACTCATGCATTGCTGGTAGGAAACCTCATGGTTACCCAGAGAAATTAAAACATGTTCACACAAAAACCCTTACATGAATGTTTGAAGCATCTTTATTTGTAATAGCCAAAAAATGGAAACAAACCAGATGTTCTTCAAAGGGTGAATGATGAGACCAAATATCCATACTGTTATGGGTTAAATTGTATCCTCTAAAAAGATATGTTCAAATCCTAACCCTAAGAACGTCAGAATGTGACCTTATTTGGAAATGGGGTTGTTGCAGATGTAATTAATTAAGATGAGGTCATACTGGAGTGGATGGGCCTTTAATTTCTATGAGTCGTGCGTGTCCTTGTAAGAAGAAACTCTGTATACTGAGAAGAGTATCCAGAACACTGTACAAAGATGGAGGCAGAGATTGAAGTGATGCCTCTATAAACCAAGGAATGCCTAGGTTTGCCAGCCATTAGAGAAGTTAGAAGGGAGGCACGGAACAGATTCTCCCTCAGAGCCATCAGAAGAAACCAGCCTGCCAACACTTCATTTCAGACTTTTGGTCTCCAGAACTATGAGGGAATAAATTCATTTTTTAAGCCACCAGGTTTGCAGTACTTTGTTATGGCTGCCCTAGGAAACTAACACCACACCATGGAATACTACTTAACAATAAAAAGGAATGAAAGTACCTGGATGAATTACAATGAATGTAAAAAGCCAATCTAAGAGATTGCATACAGTGTGATTCCATTTACATAACATTCTTCAAAAGACAAAATTGTAGAAATGGAGAACATACTAACAGTTGCCAGGAGTTAGGTAAAGGGTGTGAGATAGAAGGCAGTGTAGCTATAAAACTACATCATGAGGGACCCTTGCAATGATGGAAATGTTCTGTACCATTATTGTGTCAATGTCAATATCTGGATTATAATATTATATCATAGTTCTGCAAGATGCTACCACTGCGGAGAACTGAGTATAGGGTACATGGGACCTCTCTCTATTGATTCTTACAACTATATGTCAATCTATAATTGTCTGAAAATAAAAAATTTAATTAAAAATACCTATCACTGCTGCTGCATCACACTTCCTCTGATGAGGTGAGGTTTTTATAATCTCATATGCCTTGGGTTCCTAAATACTCTGTTTTAGGGATAGCCTTTTTTATTCTCCTTCTGTTCTAAATATTGTAACTGTATCATATTGGCAATCACTTAGTCATTCTGAGACACTATCCTAATACCAGGAATTAGGTTAAAATATACATTTCCTGGTTTTTAGTTTACTGGTTTTGAAGAACAATGAGATTTGCTGGGGAGGTATATGTCCTGTTGTATAGCTCTAGTCCTACCTTTTTTTTAATCAACATGTCTAATCATGAAATTAATGAGCAACATTAGCTTCTAACAATTAATTTCATTGAGTTTAATGTGTAGTGATATAATTTCACATACATTAACATCTTGCTTTTGTTTAATAGTTACTTTTTTAAAAGTATTGCTATAATCACTATACCATATACTATACAATTATTTTTATGCTTATAATACCATAGAGCAAACAAGCTATACATACTACAGTAAGAAGAAAATTATAGAAAATAAATGATTGTATAACATAAGATATATATGAAGCTATAAATAAATTTAAAACATGGGGCGCCTGGGTGGCTCAGTCAGTTAAGGGTCTGCCTTTGGCTTAGGTCATGATCCCAGGGTCCTGGGATTGAGCCCTGCATCGGGCTCCCTGCTCAGCAGGGAGTCTGCTTCTCCCTCTCCCACTCCCCCTGCTTGTGTTCCTTCTCTCACTGTGTCTCTCTCTGTCAAGTAAATAAAAATCCTTTAAAAAATAAATAAGTAAATTTAAAACATGGATGGGATCAGGACCTTTGCATGTGCAACTTACTTCCTATTACTGACTACTCTTTCCATGCATTTTTCACATGGAGGGGTCCTTCACATCTAGCAAGAAATGCCACTTTCTGTGAGACCCCCTACCTATCTTAAGTAGGTGCTCCTCTATTATTCTTCTATCTGACCTCCTTATTTTATAGCATTTATCTCAATTGTTAATTTCTTATTTGTATCAGTGTACTCCACAGAAGTGTAAGCTTCACAAGACATGGGACAAAATATATCCTACCTTTCATTGTATTCACAGCACCTAACCTAACCAATAAATATTATTGAAATGAATTTCCTACTTAGGCAGGACATATTTTTTTGGAACACACATAATTTTTAAATCCTAAGACAAAAATAAAAGGTCCCTGAATTTGTAGACTAGAACAATACCCTAGATGGCTCAAGTCTTACCTTAACTATAAGCTAGCTGTGACATTTTGCAAGTCTCTTAAAATTTCGGGGCCCCAGATGTCATATAATTTGAAAGACAAGGAGGCTGAATCAAATGAGCTCTTAAGATTCTGCATGGCTCTAAGAGTTTTGATTCTATAACATATATTTTTAAGTATTAGGTGATAATGGCACAAAACAACACAAAATTGAATAATCATTCACTTTTTGAAAGTCAAGCCAAGCATTAAAACCAATAGTAATATTACTTGCTCTTCATGCCATTGAGTCATAAATAACATATGCTTGGCGTACTTTCCCATAAACTACTTTCTAATACAGCAGTCAAGGATCATAAATCAGGAGAAGATTGATATTATTTCCATTTGAATAAATATGCTTTAGAAGTAATGAGTAAAGTTATGTATACTAGAGTGCCACTCTGTGTTGTATTAAAATTATATCATTTCAAGTGGTTGGTTTTATTCCTTTTACTCTATTTTTTTTAAATATAATTCTACAACAGCTACATTTCAATTGAGACCTGCATCATTTATATAAGTTAAAACTCGACTCCTTAGTTTGAATTTAATGTCACATAAAAAACATTCGTTAAGTTTATTTTTCACTTTAGATTATTCAATTATAGGAATCAAAGCTATCAAGTGATTTCTTACATAATTTATTTTTTCCCTGTTACTATAAAATGTTTTAGAGCCATTTATGTTAAACTCAAATTTAAGGTTTTAACTTTAGCTCCTTATTATGTGTATTTCAACAGAACCACTAATGCTTTCTGTTAGGTAAAAATTCAGTATAATTGCAGTAATTTAAGAGTGTAAATATCTAACTTATAGGATACTTTTAGCATTTATTAAGAACTGTAGTTCTGTTTTATTGTTTTATTACTTCCAATTAACAGTATATGAAGCTAAAAAAGTATTGCCCAGTAAAAAAATTGTAAATCTATTTCTAAAACTAGATTAAAATTGCTTTCAATTATATAAGTGTATTTAAATATGTTTGTAGATTTATACACATACATATACCAAAAAAAGGAAATGTTTATGAATTATTAAGAAACTGAAATGCACATTTGCACTAGAAAATAATTTCAAGTTATTTGTTTAGCAAAATATTTTAACATATAAGTCAAAGACAAACTTCAACACTACTAATACCTAAATTAATGAGATTTCACAATTACTGCTTAGTTATATAAATGTACTTAACATTTTCAAGATTATGCCATGAAGCTAACAATAAAAACATCACAATAACAAAGGGTTAACAGAATTTGGGTTAAACAGGACTCATCCCCTGAACTGCTTGACACATCCCTTCTAACTTACTCTCCTAAGAACACTTAAAATAATAAACTCAAGCTGTAATTAAAAAGACATATGCTTTTGCATCAGGAACTCATGCATTTTTTTAATCACTGACTAGGTATGTAATTGTAATTTTTTAAAATTCTCTAAGTCACACAGGTAAAATACAGGCAAATACACAAAAGGCAAAGTGAAGATAACATTCAATGTGGTAATATATAGAAAACATCCAGATGACATGGGGAACAGAGTAAGAACTCAATAAATGTTATTTCCCACATATCTACCACCCTTTAAGCCCCCCTCCTATACCCCCATTCTCATTTCCTGATAAATATAAATAGGTGTAGGAGAGTGGATCACATTTATTATGCAGATGAAGAGAGAGTCAAAGATTTGAGTCAAGAAAATATAGCAAAAAATCAAAGAATCTCACAATTTCTAGATTAAGATAACACTTAAAGATTGTCTCCTCCAACAACGTATAGTCAGACATGCTAGTGAGAGGGTCAGCCATCTAATGGTCTTTCTTTATACCCACTAAATTTTAAAACCGGAGTCATTTATAATATATGCATTTACAAAACTGTAAAAGGTAAAACTACCTGGTCATCTGTTAACATGTGAAGAAATTATTCCCAAACACAGAAAAGCAAAATATAATTATTTTTTTAATTTCATATGTGCAATGGTTGATAAATTTTATTTTTATGATCCAAATAGAATCTTCTGTTGATGCAATACTGAAATTTTCCGGATTTATTAAGGGAATGCCCAGAGCAACTCACATTTTCCTGTTCTCATCTTTAAAAAGCTCATAGATTCCAATATAATATTTAACGCCAAGTTATAATAAGGAGTCATAGTATAAGTGGGAGAGGTAGGCCCCTAATATTCTGAGCTGTGTCATAGAATAGATGGTGTTGCCATTCACTGAAATAAGGAATACTAAGAATGAACTACGTTGAATTGGGTTGAGCTGTATTGAGATTTTTAATTCAGTCTTAGACATGGGAAATTTAGGGTACTTCTAAGACATCCAAGCAGTCATGTTAAGTAGGCAATTGACCACATGTCCATTGAGTTCAGAGGGAAAATCTGAGCAAGAGTAATAAATGTGGGTCATCTTCAGGAAACCACCTAGAGAGAGAATACAGAGAGGGGAGTAAAAAAGCCTAGGGCCATTCCTCAAATAACTCCAAAATGGATTGGCTTAGTGGAGGAGAATGAGTTTATAAAGGAGTAGCCACAAAGACAGGCAAAAGATCCAGTCCCAAATACAAGGGAAAAGAAGAAACATATAGTCAACAAAATCAGATACTGAGAGGAGGTCACGTAAAATACTTGTTAAACTTAGCAATGTATAGGTCACTGGAGATCTTACAGATATCTATTCCAATGGTGATGGGGCAGAAGCTAGATATATGTGGGTTGAGAAGTAAGTGGGAGTTGAAGAAATGAGTGACTATAATTACTCTTAGAACAAGTACGACTGAAAAAACAGAAGACAAAGGCAGTTGGGGGAAAACATGAATACAGAAGGGTTATCTGGGGTAGAAATTGTTTTTAAGAGACAAGACATAAGCATATTTAAAAAGTGAGCACTGGACCCAATTAAGAAGAAAAGATGAACATAATATGCTAAATAATGTAAAATTTCTGAGAAAGTATGAGATGAGAAGGTACAAAAAACGGGCCCAAGAAGTAGACTTAGGACAAGGAGCAGTTTCTCTAAGGAAGCAAGTACAGAGAATGGGTACAAATGCAGTGGATGTGCATATCTAGTCATAGAAAATAACAGCATTGTCACCTGATGATTCTAATTTTTTCTGTAATGTAGAAGAGGTCCATCTGCTGTCTATAATGGGGGAGATGAGAGGATCAGAGACTTGAGAGAAGTGGAGAATATTTGAGAAGTTACGTAGAAAGAGCAAGTATAGACCAGAGAAATCCGACACATCACAATTTCCTTAAGAATCTTGCTAAACCAAGCCAATTATGAGAGAATGATAGCAAGAAATTCATATGCTCCAGTCAGTAGAGAAACCATACTAGTTATACCTGTTGGAGATGCAAACAATAACCGAAGCCAAAATATAAATTTTAAATTATAGATCAAAATGTAAATGTTAAAACAGCAGCAAACATAATTAGTGAAAACAACAGTATCCCCACCCAAGTAAGAGGATCCAGTAGGATATTACAGATCCAGAAGTCAGCAAGAAAAATGACAGTAAGACAAAACAGCCCAGCAAATCTTAAAGGGATTTTTACAAGTGAAGCAGATTGCTATTTTCTCTAAGTGTGTTTGCTTCCTTCTAACACAGAGAAGCCGATTTTAGATAACACTGATCTGCCACTTTCTCAACAAGAAATGCCCAGTGAATCTGGTGGACACTGATGAGGGGAATAAAGACAACTTTTAACAGGATTTTTCAGAAAATAGTTCAAAGTGTTAAAACATTGAGACATGATCAGTACACTATATTGACAAAACCCAGATCATTTTTCCAGAGTCCTAGAAAGTAACTCAATGACATTAAGTTTTACACTTAAAATGAAATTTCAGCTTCTAGAAAATACATCCATGATAACATGTAACTGAAGTATTCTGTAAAATTAAATCAATTAAACTTTCTTCCTGCAAATTATTTTTGTTTTACTCACTCAGATTTCTTTTCATAGGTCTTAGAAGATTCTTCAATTTTCTTCTCTAGCTCCAAGGCAGCCTCCTCCTTGTTTAAAAGCATCTGCTGTGTCTGCATAAGTTCCTCTGCTAAAGTTTTCAACCTAGAATGAACAGTTTCCTCATTATAAATCAGTAAGTTAGTTATATTTACTTCATGCACACACCCTGAGCATTCATACATCTAAGATGGTGATGTCCAAAACGGTAGCCACATGTAATTTAATTTAATTAAGATGAAATAAAATTTCAGTCCCTTAACTAAGGGACCATTAACCACATTTCAACTGCTAGACACATGTAGCTAGCGGCAATCTTATTGGACAGTCCAGAAAAGAATATTTCAATAATCACAGGTAGTATTTCAGGGCAGTCTAAGAGTCTGAGTCATTAAATAGAAAAAGAGAAACAGAAAATTAAAAAAGAAGGGATTTAAGCAAATAAATACCTGTACTGTCCCAGGAGGAGTGTATAGTGAAAAGACCATGGTTTTTGTTTTCTGACAAACATGTATTTACATTTTGGCTTTGCCACTTTTTACGAGATGCTGGGCAAGCTGCGTAAGCTCATTAAATCTATTTTCTCACTTGTAATTTGAGTGCAGTAATACCTGCTTCAACGCACTGTTTTGAGGATTATATAAACTAATGCATATATATTGACTGGCACTTAGTAGGTACTGAGTAAATGGTATTTAGTATTGTTTGCATATGTTATCTCATTTAATTCTCACAACAACCAATGAGATAGATACTATTATCCATATTTTAAAAAAAGAAAGTGAGGCTCAGTTGAATGGCAATTTAAATGGACAGTAAGCTATTTGTTTTCATATAGTATAATAATGCTTTACAGGTATTTTCCATATAGATATTAACAATTAAATACACGAAATTAATAGGTACATATAGATCAGATAATTTTTGGTTGCATAAAATGCACTTGGTCCTGAATAGAAATATTCCTACCACAAAACACACACAGCTATCATATCACATTAAAATTTTTATCTTTCAGCTAGTGCTGTCCTTTCTTTACTTGTTATTTTCACTCTGGAAAGGAAGAATGAGGTGAAAGCCAGAGTCCCCATCCACTGCTACAATGGGCAAGTTTAAACTACCTTAGACCCCATTCATCACTGGCACTTCTAGCAAAGTATATTAAAATCCAAACCTAATATTTTCTACTTCCTTTAGTAATCATTTAGCCTCCTGAAAAATATCACCTAAACTTTCAATGAGAAATTAAATTTGAGGCTTTTCATATGCTAAATTATTTGAGTATACATCAGCTCAATTGCAAGAAGAATGGGGGGATCCTTATGATTTCTTTTCAAATTCCTGATTTGTGCTATAACAACTTTAACTCAGAAAGAGAGAAACCTACCACAGCTTACTAGATTCTCTAAAGGCCTAGAAGAGCTAACAAAACTTCTGTTCCCTGGCAGGTCGGTTCTGTTAGCTAGAATTCACCACCTATTACACTTAGCAATGAAGGCCAGAAGGCCCAAGGAAGAAAGAAAGGACATTAAAAGTAAGGAAAGGAGGAGATGAGAGGGAACAGAAAAATAGTATTAGTCGCCCCTACTTTTTCTAGCTTCTGATCGTGTCAAGAAATTGGTACGTCTTCTTGAGGCTTGACTGCCTTAGCTAGTACAAACAAAGCATAACTGATCTTTATGCAAAGCCTTCTTAAATTAAAAAGAAAAAACAACTAAGTAAATCTTTGAAATCAAACTTTTTAATATTTCTAAATCTCTAAAGATCCCTGGTTGTAAATTCAAAGTGGAAAAGACAAATGATTTAGAATAATGGAATTATGTGGGGAAAGTATTTTCTCTTCTTTACCACCATCCTCCTAAAAAAAAAAAAAAACAAAAAAAACCTGGAGCCAGTGAAGAGGAAAACACTCTCGTAATTACAGTTTATGTATAGATGACATAATACATGTTAGGATAGTTTGCAAATTTCAAAGCACTATTCACCATTGTTTGTACACAAATGTAATAGCAACAGTTCAAATGTCTTATTCTTTACATTTTTAAATTAAATATGTTACACTTAAATAATTTGATGCAAAACAGTTAAATGTCATGAGACTGCCTTAAAAAAACTCCATAAAACTGACATAAATACTTAACATTTACTGAATGCCAACCAGTTTTAAACACTTTATAAATAAGCGCTTAAATCCGTAACATTCTTATAAAAATATTATTATCTCCATTTACATATGAGAAACTGAGGCACAGAGATTAAGGGTCTTGTCCAAGGCCACAGAGCTGGTAAGTGGAAAAACATGTTAGAGCCCAGGCAGCTTAGATCCTGAGTCCATGAACTTAACAACTATTACCCCATTTTAGTAATTTCACCTCATAAAATTTATCTCATATATATGTTTCAACAAGTACACAAAGATATTTATTGAAAGACTGCTTGTAATCAGAATAACCAAAGGTGAACTCACTGTGATGCTGATGACCCTTAACCTTCAGGCACCACACTTACAAAATCTCTTCCCAGACTCTGCACTTACTTTCATATTTGTATGTCACTATAGTTTTTCTTAAAGATGCCACACACACACACACACACACACACACACACACACACACACACACACACACACACACACCAATTCTATAAGCTTCAGCCTCTATAAAACCTGTATCCACCCCTAGCAATAGGATAAAACTGGAAATAAATTCCCATCTATAAATAACTACATTAAATAAATTTTATTACATGTAAGCATTAAAACACTGTACACTATAAATATTTCATATATATTAAAAAAGAGGATAATGCAAAAAAGTATGCATAGAATAAGCCCATTTAAGTCAAGAAAACAATTTATATACATGGATATGCTTGTATATACATTCTGGAAAGATACACGCACTTTTTTCACCAGTTAACACAGGAAAGTACAAATGGGATCTATAAAAAGGAAAGCTTTGATTTCCACTGTACCCCCTTTTGTAAGATTTCATGGATTTTATCATCTGCAAGCATTAGCTGGATAATTTTTAAAGACTTAATGTTATTTAAAAACACAAAAGCCAAAAACAATTGTAGATAGTAATAAGTTTTCAGTACTTATATAGAAACTTTTCTATCCTCAAACCATTGGCCATCGTTATCTAAATCTTATAGCACTCTTGCAGAAATGTAACTTCCTAAAAATCTATACATTATAAACTTCCAATACTGTCACAATCATTGTGACATTTGGGCTAATCAAAAAAATTAAAAAACAGAAAAGGGTTACAGTTGCCTCAAGTAATTTTTCTGACATCTCTTTTTCTCTATGACTGCAACATAAATTGAAGAAATAAAAATTTCTTATGATCTCTTTCTTAAAATATAATTGCAGCAGCATAGCAATTTATGGGTGACCTTCTATACCATGACACAAATCTTTATTAGCTTTCTCAAGATTAAACAGAAAATAGCTCCTAATCAACCAAACAAAAGTTATGAGTTTCTACTAAATATATTATCTCCTAACACACAACCTAATCCAACCCAACCAACAAATCCAGCTGCCTTCTTCTATGTGATTTCTTTGTGTCTCTTAATCACAATATCCTTTTAACATGTCACCTGCCTTCTAATAGTTTACATATTTCCAAATCTTTCCCAGTCACTCATTCAAACCAAACACCAAACTTGAACTAAGACTATAAATGACAACAGCAAAAAACAAACTTGATAAAACGACAGTCCTACTTAAAATGTGAGAGTACTGCATTATTTATTGTTCCATTGATTGACAAGGTTGATTCAGACAGCCTAATGGGTTAAATTGGCATCATTCCCTACAACAGGAGTAAGCAAACATTTTCTGTAAAGGTCTGGAAAATAAGTATTTTAGGCTTTGCCATCAAGAGACAAAATCAAGGCTATTATATAGGTACTAACATAACAAAGAGAAAACAAATACAAATATCTTATTGAAAAATTAAAAATATAATAATTGGGTACAATTCAGCGTAACACCGGTGTATTAATGAGGACAGAAATCTTTTGAAGGTAATAATTTTTCCCTTCATTGGGGTTCAAAGTTAGTGCTCATCATCAAAATCAAATGTAAATGTTCATCTGTTAAAGCAGATATATAATGAGATTTCATGTATTTCATCTTTGAAAGGATCTTTTCACATAGATACTGCCAAATATCAATAATAATCATAAGCATATGACTTTGAGTATATTTACAGCTTAGAAGGCATTTATAAAATGACATTGCATGCTTTTTAGCATGTCATTACATTGCAGACTCATCACTCCTAACTGAAAGTTAGGTGGGAACTCCTTAATTGCACAGTTGAATGGATTTTTGAAATGCCGAAATACTTGTACAGAGGTCCAAAACTCACTATTAGAAATATAGCTTGAGCTTAGAAAATACATCAGCTACAAATTTGGTGGGAATGGTAATGTTGCTTCATGTTTTAATGTTTGATGGCACAGGAAATACATACAATAGCCTGCCATTACCTGGGATTCAAGTAACATTAGTTGTCATCTAAATGATTTTACTACAGTATAAATTCTGCATATAAGCATGTATTATCTTGTAATTTTAGGTTGAATATATTAGGAAAATATTCAAGTCTTTAGCACAAGCTAATTTTTCTGAAGCTTTTGGAATTCAGTGTTGAATAATGGTGGTTGAGGGAAATTCTGATTTAGAAAAATCTGTCTTGGCTCTGACCTCAAAAAAAAAATAATAAAACTTTACTACTTCTAACTCATCAGAATCCTATGTGATAGGGCAAGTGGGGATATTCAATTTCAATTTTTGACAAAAAATTCATGGAACTGACGATGGTCAAGTCCTTGAGAGCAAATGAAGGCCATTACTGACATTATTAATTTAAGAACACATGATTAGATTCAAATTTTTCCATGAAGTGCCTCCTTATGAAAAATACAATGAATAATCATACCTGGTAAACACCTAACATTTTCAAAAGCTTTGTAAATTTGTTCAACTAAGCCTCTTTCTGATCCACACATTTTTAACACCATCATTTGTAACACTTCAGTTTGTACTGAATTAGTGTTTTCTCGATCTCTTTGAAAATATTCTTGTCTGTAGTTGAGCCACAAAAACTATTCCTAGAGAGTAATTCTTCAGTCACGTCAGACTTGGCATTGACTCCTCAAACAAACAACTGAGCAGTTTTGATCACACCTGCTGACTTATCAAGAGACAGGGAAAGCCATTTGAAATCATTTATTTTTTAAATTAACTAATGATGTAGCTCCCAATCTTCTCACTCTTCAAGCAAATGTTCTCACTGAAAGACTAACAGACAAAAATAAGTTTATTTTCTCTAGACATATTTCCTATTTCCTTAGTTACCGTGGTGAAACACTAATTAATTCACCAGTGGTAAATGCCTTTCCCTGTTCAGATAACAAATGAGCCACCCAGAAACTTATTTTGGTTGCATCCTCATTTTCGTATTTTTCTAAAGAAAGTCGGCTGTGCTGAGGTATTCCATTTAAAATTTTTTTTAAAGATTTTATTTATTTATTTAAGAGAGAGAGAAAGAGCATGAGCAGGAGCAGGGGGAGGGGCAGAGGGAGAGGGAAAAGCAGACTCCCCGCTGAACAGAGAGCCCGAATAGGGGCTCAATCCCAGGACCCTGAGACCATGACCTGAGCCGAAGGCAGATGCTTAACTGACTGAGCCATCCAGGTGCCCCTCCATTTTAAATTTTATAATTTTTCTGACTAGTGCTCTCCTGCAAGTTGGTAATACTGAAATGAGTATTTAGACTGGTAATGTCAACATATATTGTTGACATTTTAGCACAGCCATAGTGTCATTGCATAATAAACACAATACTTTGCCATCTAATTAAATAACAAAATAATCCACACTCCACAGTGTCTTATCTTGATAAGCACCAAGTAATATATAGAATTGCTGAATCACTCTATCGTACACCTGAAACAAATATAACACTTATATGTTAATTACACTGGAATTAAAATCTTAAAAATTTTAAAAGGTGTAACATTCAAAATCTATTCTCTTTTTTGGTTTTGACATGATCAGCATGAGCTGATAACAAAAAGCCATTCAAATGCTGTAATAGAGCAGTATGTGCGGCACTCAAAATGCTACTGAGTTAGAACAATGTCACAAGGATCTGTAGTGCACTAAGCAGCAGTGTGACGTGAAGGGAATGCCATATATGGTCTCTGTCACAAATGCTCCACTCTGTCATTGTGGCAAGAAATCACCCATAGACCCACCCACAGACAATAGATAAATGAATGAGCATGGCCGTGTTCTAATAAACCTTTATTTATGTACTCTGATATTTAAACTTTACATTGTGTGTCACAAAATATGTTTCCGTTGATTTTTTTGAACTTAAAAATGTAAACAGTATTCTTAGCTTACAGACTCCACAAAAATAAGTAGCAAGCAGGATATGGCCCACAGCCTGCAGTTTGCTAATTCATATCCCATAAAATCCAAAAGAATTACTTTTCCACACAGATAATTACTATTCTTCAATTCTTATTTAGGGGCGCCTGGGTGGCCCAGTCAGTTAAGCGTCTGCCTTTTTCGGCTCAGGTCACAAACGGATGCCTCATCTATCCCAAATGTCAAAACCAATGTAATAAACACATATATTCTTCTAATGTTCAAAATTTTATAGATCTATCTTCTTCAAGTTATTCTGATGAGCTAAAATTACTGAGTCCCAAATTATTCAATTAAATAGTGATTAGATGAGAGGAAATATTTGCATATATAATCTTAATAAATGGATGATTAAAATCAATATAGTATCTTTTCTAGCATTTGGCAAAGAAGAGTGATTCAAAACAGAGGCAGATGGGGGAAGGGTGAGGAAGTGGAAGAAGAGAAGCTGTAGATCACAAAGACAAAAGAAACAACCTCAGATTGCAGCTTGAAGGTGATGCAATTTAAATGCATGTGTGATAGGAAGTGTAGAATCCTGGGTGTCCATGTTAGAAATTATCAGAGGCTGAGGAAGCAGCCCTGTACGACATCATGATCTACCATGAAAAAAAAAATTCCCATAAGTAGGAAATAAACAATTCTACAAATACTTGAGTTTAAGTCTTCTATATACCATACCTTCATAAATGTAGCTGATACAAATAATGAGAATATGATAAAATGCTTCATGGCACATAGTTAGATGGGTAAATGCAGTAACTTTGTCATTTAATATTATTATAACATCAGATTTCCATCAAGCCCTCTTTTGGATATAAATACTAGTTGTGTAATAACGTCAGAACCTCTTACATTTAGCTGTGAAAACTCTACATGGTACCATAAGCAGGAACCAAGAATAGAAATTATTAAATATATGAGTAAGTTTCTGCTAATAAAAATGACAATTTGTATGTTACATTTAGGAATTTAAAAAAAAAGCCCCCTTCCCAAATTAAAAGGAGTCTTTTTATGAATAGCAAAGTGAAAGATATAACCTTAGGGAAAGGGCATCTACTTGAACTTCAAATACCTTACAATTTAACACTGACCCAGAAGTATGGCAGAGGAGAAGAAAAGACAGAGACAAAAAGGAATTCCCAGTAAGACTATTGTAAAAATGCTACTCTTTCTTGTTACTCTATACAACTTTTTTTTAAAGATTTTATTTATTGAGGGGGAGACGAACCATGAGAGATGATGGACTCTGAAAAACAAACTGAGGGTTCTAGAGGGGAGGGGGGTGGGGGGATGGGTTAGCCTGGTGATGGGTATTAAAGAGGGCACGTTCTGCATGGAGCACTGGGTGTTATGCACAAACAATGAATCATGGAACACTATATTAAAAACTAATGATGTAATGTATGGTGATTAACATAACAATAAAAAACTTTAAAAACAGAATTAGACCCTAAAAAAAAAATATTTTATTTATTTATTTGTCAGAGAGAGAAAGAGAGCACAAGCAGGGGGAGAGGCAGAGGGAGAAAGCAGGCTTCCCGCTGAGCAGGGAGCCCGATGTGGGGCTCTATCCCAGGACCCTGGGATCATGACCTGAGCGAAAGGCAGATGCTTAACCGATTGAGCCACCCAGGCGTCCTGACACTATACAACTTGAGGAATACAAACTCATTAGAAAAGTTTAACAAAAAGACATTCTTTAAATATGAAAGATACTTATTCAAGTAGAGCAGCAGTCCTTAGCCATTTTGGGTCGAAGGCCTCTGAAAATTTGTAGGAACCTGCCACCAGAAAGTAACACACACATTTCTACACACAATTTTACTGGGTTTATGGTACAGATTTTCAATCCTGTCCACACGATAAAAGTCACCTGGAAAGCTTACAAAAAATCCCCATGCCTAGACGATGCCCTCACAAAACTTGATTTAATTGGTTTGGGTTAGGTCCCAGACATCAGCATTTTTTAAAGCTTCTTTACTGATCCTAACATAAAGCCAGAGAGGAGGACATCTACTATTCAAAAACTCTCTGAAATCTCTCCAGAAAACCCTCTTCATTCACTTGCTTATTCAACAAAGATGTTAATTAATCATCTGTAACATCCAACATTTAGCCAAAAATTCTGAAGAGTCCAAGAGAAATGTAGTCCAGTTTTTTTCTCTGTTTCACAGTCACTACGAATCAGCAGTCTGGCAGAGTGCCAGCATGACTTGCATTATTAGAAGAATCCTCCAGGAGTCAAATACTAATGATTCTCACTTCCAAACTAATGTACCCTTTCACAAAGGACAGGGTCACCAGATCACTGAAATAAACATAAAGGAATGCAAAACAAACAAACAGTTTTGAAGTTTTCCTATACTATTTCTTATTACAGCTCTTAAATGGGTTCAGGAAAAACATAGAACATGGGAAAGCACAGGCCATAAAACATTGGCATTTTCAAAAAACGCTTTTGAGAGTGTTCTATTCTAAAACTATATACAGCAATGTGATTGGGGAACAAATGTTTAGTGAAAGGATAGGAAGTGACACAATGGGAGTAAAAACAAATAGCTAATATTCTGGAGAGAGTCATGCTACAATAAAACTGCAAAGATGAGAGAAATAAAACCACATTTATTTAACATTATTATAAACATTGGCCCCAACAAGCTTCCCTACTCACCTCATAAAATTTACCTCCGTTCCGACATATCATCTACATGTATACAGACATATATATGTACTACTTTTTTATTAATAGACTCATTTCATAAATATTACTGTATAACTTGCTTTTGCCTTTTATTGTATACTTTAAAGATCTTTCCATAAAAGCATATATATATAAACCTACCTTTACTCTATTTAAAATAGAGTAAAACCTGCATAATCTAGATAAATTGTGGATATAGTAAGGATATACCATAATTCAACCAACCCCTCATAGATGAATATTTAGCGTGTTTCCAGTATTTTGCCAAAACAAAATGACTGTTTTAAGACCTTTATAATCCTTGGCCTCTATCGAAATTAATATCATATATATTAAAATGTGGTTTCTCAGAAATCCACATTCATATACAGATATTAAAATCTATACTGTACACCCGAAACTAATATAACACTGTATGTTAACCAAAAAAAAACAACTAATCTATGAATTTTGAAATATTTTTGTTTTTACCAAATTTAATAATTAATGAAAGTGACATAATATAGCTTGTAACATAATTTTCTTTTCATATTTAGGAACAAACAAAAAGTTTGCAGACCTCAAGTATTTCCAAAAGCCCATGAAAAACTAAGCATTGCACTTGGAGTCCACCCCAAGCAGTAATTAAAAAAAAACAACAAAACCAGCACCTAGAACTTGCTACGTGCTTAGAATGCTATTCTAAGTATTCTACATTTATTCATGCATGTAAGCTTTACAACAACACTATGATTTGGGGGCCATTATTATTACCATTTTATTTTTGAGGAAAATGACACATAAAGGGACTAAGTAATGTGTCCAGTTTCACAGAGGTAATGTCATACTGAAAGGATTCAGAACCAGGCAATCCACCATGTTACACTTGTACATAGATCTTTGCTTACCTATCGGCTAAAGTTCTAGAAGTAAAATTTCAACTCAAAGTGTATAAGCAAGTACAATTTTGATGTATGTTGCAAAATTATCCTCCCAAGAAGCTTACACTAATTTACCTTTCTGCCAAGACTTTATAAGAGGGCTTATTTCTCTATACCCTCCATATACCCAAGAAGCTTACACTAATTTACCTTTCTGCCAAGACTTTATAAGAGGGCTTATTTCTCTATACCCTCCATACCATCTCTATACCCTCCAGTGGGTATTATCAAATTATTTCATCCTTGCCAATCTTCCTTTTTAAAAATGGATATTTCTTTATTGTTACAGGACTGTTGGTCATTTGTATTTATTTTTCCAAAGCTATCTATCTGTTCATTTGTTTCATTCATTTCTATTGGATATAATGTTTCAGTACATTCAACAACAAAGTTGATAAATTAATGCCTCAAGAAAGAAATTAGTTTAACTTTAAAGCACTAATATTATGGTAAAAGGAAAGCAAGACTTTGTATCATATTAAATATATACATATGTGTGTATATATATATAAATTTTTAATGGTATTATCTTAGATTATTTTAACAGTGCCAATAAACACACTGTATAACTCATTCTTAGAATAAAATTCTCGAGGGAAACCTGCTCTTCAACTCCTATCCTATTTAGACACTGTTCAGTGAAATGTAGCTGAAGTTTTGCCTCAGTAAGATGTAAGCAATTAAATTTTCTATCACATTATCAAAGATTTATTATCCTTAATTTATTACATTTTTTTCATTGCTTCATCACCATAATTAAGAAATGACTTATGCGCATAACTAGTTTTGTTCTCATTATACCTTGAAAAGCAATAAAACAAATTATTCTTTGGTCACAAAATCTCTTATTTTACATAAGCTTTAACAGGTAGCTATTTTTAATTTTACCATATTATACTCCAATATTTCTATGCTCATTCTTTCTTGGTGTTTTTTAAAACAAATTGATGGATTTTAGCATCCATTAAGGTATTAACCCTTGCAACCTTAAATATACAGTAAATATATTCTGATGAATAAATGAATAAATTACTTGGGACCAATACAATGATCAAAAAAACAGGAGTAATTTATGTCATATTCCTTCACCAAGCAGCACAGGAATCAATAAATGAAACTTGTCACTGCACAAGAATTAAGAAACTCTACTATCTATTTTGTACCATAAATCCAACTCTATTGTTTACAGCAGAATTTCTCAACCTTGGCACTATTAACATTTTCACCAGATAATTCTTTGTTGTAGGCAGCTGTCCTATGCACTGTAGGATATTTAGCAGCATCCATGGCCTCTACCCACGAGTTACCAGCTGTACCTTCCCACCTGACAAACAAAAACGTCTCCAGATATTGTCAAATGTTCCCTGAGGACAAAAATCACCCAGGGTGAGGACCACTGGTTTAAAGATAGCTAACATTATAAGTGTATATCTAAATCCAAAGTGAGACTTCTGTGAAGAACTTCAAAACTTGGGAATAGCTTCAAGAATCCCAATATGGTTGCTAGAAAAACCTCCCTAATTCAGTGTACTCCCATGCCTCCCTTCCACTCAACAGTCAAACCACCGTAACTTTTAAGCCTTCATTTTGTTCAGGTGATTCAACAAGAATTTGTCAGTTTCTTCTGTCCCACCTGCCCAACTTTAAAGTTATCAAACCCCTTTCCAAGAGCTAGTTGTAGCTCTCTTACCACTCGGTTAATCATTTGTAACACCACAATATTACTGAACAATAGAAAGGAGATTGCTAAATTATATTAGATGGGGACTTTTGGCTGAGTCTTTGAGGTAAAGTGCCAACAGGTCAGATGATACTACATGTCCAATATTGAAGACAAATGAGTGCATAATCATTCCTAGCCGTGGTTCTGACCCAGAAGACAAGTATATACAGTGCTTATTAATAAATGTTTCTTTGTGTTGCTCCTAAAAAAAATCAAGGGATGAATTAAATATCTATTTATTTGAAAGAGAAAGAGTGTGAGAGCATGAACAGGGGGGAAGTGCAGAGGGAGAAACAGCTCCCCACTGAGCAGGGAGCCCAGTACGGGGCTCGATCCCAAGACCCTGGGCTCATGACCCAGCTGAACACAGACGCTTAACCAGCTGAGCCACCCAGGGACCCCTGAGTTAAATATTTAAAAGTAGAGTGCCTTAACTATGCTTTCCTGTCTTTCTTTCTTTCTTTTTTTTTTTAAGATTTCATCTATTTATTGGATAGAGCACAAGCAGGGGGAGCTGCAAGCAGAGGGAGAGGGAGAAGCAGGTCCCCCTCCTTGCCCCGCACAGCAGGGAGCCCACATGGGGCTCGAACTCAGGACTCTGGGATCATGATCTGAGCTGAAGGCAGATGCTTAACTGACTGAGCCACCCAGGCATCCCATTAACTACGTTTTCTAAATTTAAAAATATACTATTAATAGCCTCTAATACTTGAAAAGACTTAAAAACACATTAGGATTTCTCAAAACTCCTTTAAAATATTAGGCAACAATAACAAGGTGAAGAACTAATTTATTTAAAAGCATATAACAGAAGGCATCCCTGCTTAAAGAGAAAAGAATTCAAAGTCAAATTTTTATACTAAATACTTCTGACACCTATGAGTTTCTTCTTTACCACTCTGTCTTCTCATTTCCAAAATGGTTCTGCCAGAAAGTTTTGAGTATTGAATGGGAAATAAATAAATAAGTAACTTTTGAAAAGAATGAACCAATATTCCAATATAAGTAACTGGGCAAGTGACTATACCATCATGCAGAATTTTGATTTTCAGAATTACCAAAATTAGGAATCACAATGAATAAAGTTAATATATTTTTCAAAACATTTCTTTCTGACCAAACAACAATCAGTTCATTTTTAATTTACTTTTCATTACTTGGAAAAAATAAAGATTGGAATTTTAAATCTGATAAAGTAAAACTATAAATAATAACACTAATATTTAAACTGTTCAGATTTTCTAAATACTTACATTACTTGTAAACTTTCTGCTGTTAAATTATTCCACATAATTTCATTTGCCTGAAGATTTTCATTTTCTTCTAGTAAGGAAGTATCAAACTCAATTTCTTGCTCTTTAGCAGCCGTTGTTCTAATAAAGCATGCCAAATAATTTTGATCAATATGAATATACTATCATAATATATCTTAGTATACACCAAAGGCAGAATATGTGTAATCCAAAATTATGTTCACAAAATAGAGTAAATACAAATAGAATAAATCAAATTAAACCCCAGGCACCAAGATCTAGTCACATAATTTCAGCCTTAATTTCACTTGTAGAATATGAATATTAACCTGTTTTATTACTGTCACAATGGTAATGAATATGCATGGATAAATAATTGATGCATCATAAATTTAATATACATATAGTCATAGTATTATCATTATACAAATGTTGAAAAAATATATAACTTCATGGATTAAATACAGGTTTAAGCAATGATACAGTAACAACCGACAAATTTTTAAAGATAATTATATAAATTAAATAGTTATCACTGAGAAAGAACTTTAAAAATAATTAAAAGCAGATAAATTAATCAGTAATATCGTATGTCCTAACAAGCTCTTCAATACCTTATTTTAATTTAGCTAAATACTATATGGTAGAAAAAATAATACTGTCACAAATACTGAAAGAAGAATGAAAATATTATACATACCTGTGAACATCTATGAAATTATTATATTCTGTGCTAGGGTCTATCTGTTCAACCGACATTTGAATCTCTTTATGGACATTCACTATTTCCTCTGTAACAAGACTGGTTATCTGGCTGTATTCATCAAATATAGCTTTTCTGAAAACAAAAATAAAATTTTACAACATTTTTAAGTTTTCAAGAGAAACACAGGCCGAAAAAGGATTCAGAACAATAAACGTAAGAAATATAATACCAGTATCTATAGATGGTGATTTTATGCACCACCTTATTTCATATACCTGGATAGTAAAGGGATTATACAAAGGCACAGATTAACAAGTTACATTTGATATAATATAATAATTGCAAATGATCTAGAATAAGGCATTACCTTTTCCAACATGTATTTGACGTGTTCAAAATGTAAGGTCAGGTTGATCACTTTCTATTTCTAAAGACTGAACACAGAAATGTTCAATTCCAGCACATGGAACTGTGGATCAATTCCCGTCTCTTTAATGTTTCTCTCCAGTGGCTGCTACTTCCTCAAATGTCCTACCTCTTGGTTTTCTCTTGCTCCTGGGCCCCTGCTCTTTCCTCTATACTTAATTAGAAAGTTCAACTGGTTCTATACCTTCAGTGACATCTAGATCTTCTCCTGACCTCCAGTCAGCAGGAAAAATGTCATAAAACCTATTAGCTTTATCTAATGAATACAAAAGGAAAAACTATGCTGTAGCAAAGACCTGATCTCCAACTAAAGAATGCTATGCTGTCAAAACATACACTGGTCAAAAGCGGCCTCAACAATGAGTGTGGACAGACAGGGTTATCTTGCCTTTTCCCAAATAAATATAAGGCATAGTTTGCTTTTCTTTTCCAAAATCATTACTCATAAAAAACTATTACTTACAAAATCTCTCTTGTTTACTATTCTCCCAAAAGCCAAATACTGTTTGGGTTTAAAAAAAAAAAAAAAAAAAAGATTCAAACTGCTTCAGGCAATGCTAATTTGAAATGATTACAGAAATCACCTGACAAAATTTAAAGAAAAGGGGAAGGCAGAGAAATTTAAAACAGATTTAGTAAATATCCCTGGGGTTCTGAATATCTGAGTAGCCCTGAAAGTACTGAATGATATTAATGTAAATGACCCCATTTAGATAACTCTCATAAAGCAATACCATAATATGATGTGGAGATGATTATTAATATCCACCTTTAGGACAAATAGAATTTTAAAAAATGAATTCTCCTAATGTTGTTAAATAAATGTGACATGGAATTCAATTTCAGTGAAATCATCATGCTTGAATATTTTAAATGCTAGATCTAAAATAATTTACTGTTAAAGATAATATGCTACAGGAAACTACTATGTCTCAAAAAGACATCTAGTGATGATGAAGATGCCATTATTGAGGATTCATGTGAAGAATTTGAAAAAATAATGACAAATGAAATGAGAATAGGAAAGGAAGTATTTCTGAATCAACAATATGTAATTTAAAGTAGACATAACTATGGGGTGCCTGGGTGGCTCAGTACGTTAAAAATCTGACTCTTGATTTCAGCTCAGGTCATGATCTCAGGGTCCTGAGATGGAGCCCCGTGTGGGGCTTAGCAGGGAATCTACTTGAGATTCTCTGTCTCTCTCTCCCCTGCCCCTCCCCACTCATGTACTCATATGCTCTCTCTCTCTCTCTCTCAATAAATCTTTAAAAATTAATAAAAAATAAAGTATATACAAATTCATACATTAAATATTTTAGGTAGATATTTTATCAATACCATTAGAAGTTTACATATTCAAGTCAACTAAAAACACTTTTTTATCTTTTTACTGGGAAAATGGGAGATCACCTAAACCAGCTAACGAAGCAGGTGAAGTCTACCAAAGCATGGCTTATCTTTTTCTGTTGTCTTATATTGATGTCTATGGTAAACATGTATGCTTTTGACATATTGCCCAAAGTATATTGTTAGCTTCTTGAAGGCAAAAATTGTGGCCAAATCACAGGCAGTGTGTTTTACATACAGGAGAACTTCAATAAACATTTGTTGATTTCAACCTCACACAATAAAAGCTGGCAGATAAACCTTCAAAAAATTCTTTCCTTTGATGGAGCTAGAGCTCTCTAATACTAAGTGAAGTAAGTCAATCAGAGAAAGACAGATACCATATGATTTCACCCATGTGTAGAATTTAAGAAACAACAACAAATAAAATGAGCAAAAGGAAAAAGAGAGAGAGAGAAACCAAGAAACAGACTCTAAGAGAACAAACTGATGGTTACCAGAGAGGAGGTGGTAGATTGATGGGTGAAATAGATAAAGGGGATCAAGAATACACTTATCACAATGGGCACAGGGTAATGTATAGAATTGCTGAGTCACTACATTGTACACCTAAAACTAATATCACACTGGAATTAAAATTAAAAACTTAAAAAAATGATTTCCTTTGGACTTCTCAGGTGCTCAATATTTAAACACAACCGTCTGAAGATAGATATTCACTTAACACTTGTCAACTAGTGATTTTTTTTTTTACCTAAATTTCCAGCTAATGGGAGTAGAATAAAAACACACAAAAAGAAGGACCATTCTTAGGGCTAGCTGGAGGATTTAGAAGATGATAATAAGCTGAATGGACACCAGAAGTGAAAATCAAGAAGGACCAAGGTAAAACAGATCTGAAATACACATTGGGCTGGATCAATAATGAAGTTCACAAAACATAGACAACCTCTATCCAAAAGCTTACCTAGGAGAGAAAATAACATTAATTCAATTAAATTAAAATGCCAAATAGGAAATGGAACTTACAGTGCTTTTATCATTTCTTCTTGCATCTTTTGTAAGGAGTCCAGAAGCAAAGGAAGTGTGGTGTCATAATACTGATTCTGATGAAGCTGTGCCCCTTTCAATGCCAATACATACTGATTATGCAACATATGAAGTTTCATTGTCGCTTTGTCATATCGTTCCTTGGCCTTTTCGGTTTCTTTCCCTGAAGAAAACATTGAAGAACATTAACAAAGAGATAAAGAAACTTATCTTCTCTATATGCAAACTGAGTGACCACCATTTTATATCTCACACATTTTATGAATACTCAACAAAATTTTATTGAACATATACTATATGCTCAGCTCTGTGCAAAGTACTACTTATTTGCCAGTACTGTGCACACAGGCTGCTATGAAGGAGGCATAAATTACAGTAAATGTATGGTGAATGTAAGTTAATGTACAATTTTTTATAAAATTATACAGAAAAATAATCCTCATTTTCAAGAAGCTCACACCAAATTGGAACAACAACGCATATAGACTGTATAACCAAGGAAACAAGAAAGTTTATAAATAATGTTAAATTTTGAGGTCTGTATTTGAGGTATCAATAAAGACAAGGGGAGTCAGAGGAAGCTTTGTAGAAAAAACAAACATGGGGCATGTCCAGGCAGGTATAAGAAAGGCAGAACAGACAATAATTCCTCCCTTTCTGCCTGTCTTCCTTTCATTCACTGAATTTTATTAACTGATCACCACCAGAACTATGCTAAACATTAGTAATTCAGTACCTAGCAAAACCAAGTCCTCAACATAGAGCCCCTGGTCTGGTGAATTGGAATAGTGAGGGGAAATACGGAGAGAATAAGCAAAATTACATAGGCAAGCAAAGAAATAAGCTCAAAGAGAATAAGTTTTAAGGAAGTGAAGGCAATATGTCTATAGAGGTAGGGCAATTTTAGGTTGTGAATAATTTGAAAATCAAGCAGAGAAATTTAAACTTGATATGGGAGAAGTCCAGAAGATATTGATAATATTATGAACTAAAACTTTTGGGGGTGACTTTACTAAAATCACTCAGAAAATATTTACAGATTGACAATATAAATGAATATATAAATAAAATTTTTAAGCAGGTCTTCAATTTTTGGTGCAAACCAAACAAATATTTCTTGTCAATTATTTAGATTTAGGGATTAAACTTTTCAAAATATTAATTTTTGCCCTTTTCCCAAGGAGAATCCTCCAAATGAATCTTTTCCCAAAAATAGATGTATTTTGAGAATTTTTGATACCACAGGCTCTCCTCTGCTGCCACTCTGTTTCAGCCTCGCAAGCATCTGAGTATTCCCTATAGGTAGGAGTTGGAAAAGCATTCCCTGTTGCAGGATGTCCCTAGCCCAGGGCCAAAAGGAGAAAAAGTCAGTGTTTTTGTGGAGAGGGGAGACTGCAGATCCTCAGACATGCACTGGCAGAGCAACAGAATAAGAACAGTTCCCTTGCTTTTCTCATCTCCCCTCCAATTCTCAGGCATAGGAACCACATCTAGCTCACCAGCTAGGCAATCTTTCCGGCACACTGGTAGATCTCTGCTACCTACAAATTATAGTGGTTCCAAGTACTAGAACCACCACTGACTTCTAGGTAGCTGCACGTAATTATTTTACAGAGCATAATTCTCTAGCCATAGTCCATGAGCTGGTTCCTGCACATGAGGATATTACTAATTACCCAAGTTATTTGCAAACTGCTGCCCTAGATAACCTATTTTGCTTTATAACATAAAGAACTTCTCAAGGAGAAAATATTTTAATCACCAGAGTATCTTTTCTAACCCTTCTCATTGCTGTCTGGAAACAGGTTCTAATACCAGACTGGGAGGATGAGAGTAAATATATTAATTCAGTTCCGAGCTGAAGGGATCAGAAAAAAATAACATTGAGCCACTACAGAAGTAGATTTTCTCACTTTTTGATTACAGCTCACAGGATAATATATTTTACGTCATGAGCCAAAACCATATACATTTTTAAATATATAATTGAAATAAACTCGTGAAAGGCATCCTTACTATCCTTACTATGAATGATGCCCTGTGATTTTTAAAAGATTCTATTATATTTGATTTTCAATTTTTTTAAATCTTCATTGAAAAACCAGTAAATTTTTTTGCCTCAGTTAATACAAATCCCTAGAGAAATTTTTACTCATCCTGTATGGCACTAGGGATAATCTTTTTAACTTCACAATTATAAATCACTTCAATAATACTAATCATGAATGATTTTTAAGATTCTCAGGAACACATTCTCCTACATGTTCAATCACTATAATAGTTCTTTACATAGAATACTATATTTATTGACTGATAAATATTGCTACTTGGCATCCTTCAAAAAATGTCCCTGAGAGCCAATGCAGTTGACACATCTATGGCCAGCCTCAGAGCCTCCCTCTAAAATAACAACCCCTTTTTCTCCCTATCCACACAAGTCAGGACGAGACTCTTATATGAAACTAATACCCAAGAGCCAAAGCACATACCCGACCAAATTGAAATCAATGTTTTGGCTGGGAGCCAAATCACAGTAATGTCTGAATGAGAAAGAGAAGTTCACAAACACCTGCTTCAGAAGCCTCCAGAGCAGCCCTTTCGAGGCCTTTTTGTGTTGTTGTTCTTTTTTTTAATTTCATTCATTTTTAAGCTAGTTTAAGGATATGTTAGGAAAATTTGGCAAATTCTGACAGGAGTTCAAAAAGTCATATACAATTACACAGACAAATTGATCCCAAGTAATAAAGAAGTTTTCTAGAGTCTACATGTTGATAAGAAGAAAATAAGGCAAGCATTTACCAGGCAAGAATATTTAAGTACTGTGTTCTAATTTGTTAATTTTTATTATAAATTCAAAATTATAATTACATAGTAAATTCAATTAATTCCATATTTTATGTCACTTTTTAAAAAATATTACTTTTTATATGAACCCTATTATTCCTAATTAATTACTTGGATTTTTTAGTGTAACTTCAGGAGTCAGGCTCTCCACATAAACATTTTCATGGAGACATTTAAACCACCCATCTGTCCTCCTATTTGCACAGATTTTTAAACTGCACACTATCTATCTGTCTTTCTAGCTGGTGAAAAATGAGGCACTAAAATACAACATCTAGCTAAGATTTCGTAATTTAAAATAACATTAGAAAAGCTAAGAATTCTCACTTTTTTTCTTTATCATATCTAGTCTATGACAAACAACCTGAAAAAAACTGTTACAACCAAAATGAATTATCAACAGCTTATCAGTGATCATTAACACAATTTAGAAAAAATTAAATGCCTTTGAAAACATCCAAGTCAGAATTCATTACATTAAAATACTACTACTACTAATAATGAAGTCTTTAAAAAGAGCTTTGGGTCTAAAACTGAATTTGGGTGTATCTCTTAGTAGGTTTTTGGTTTGTTTGCTTTTGGACTCTATAGCTCACACACACTTGTGCACTGGGTTATAAGGTGTACTTGTATATGCACACAACTGATCAACCTATCTATATTTCCCTCCTACCCTCCTTCCTCTGTAGAAATGAACAAAAAGTTTCAAAAACATGCTCACTTGCCATGATTTGGAAAGGGATTCTATTATATTTTTTCCTGATTTGCTTTAAAATAATTATTTAGGTCCCATAAAAACTATATAAGTAAATTCAAGAAATAGTAATACTCTGTGAAAACCAGTTACAAATAATTTTTTTTCAATTTTATTCACTTCCTAAAATATGTTGCAAAAAACTACCTAACATGATTCTTGCCACATAGCTTCTTGGTGCAGAATATTTCACATCACTATTACCCTTTCTTAACTTTTAAATAACGATATTTGAGCTTAAAATTAATGTGAAGTATGCAGAGCAAGTAGATTTTTATTGACAGACACAGAATTATACCTCTGTTGCCATATGACTTTTTTTAATGATGAGAGGCATCAAAGTAGGGCATGAAGGTGTCCTATGTGTCAATTAACAGGGAGGAAAACATCCAATTTTTCCTCCTCCACATAATGAATTTCACAAAGAGACTGAATTATAGTTCTTTTGCCACCACTTGTTGACAAATCTGTTTAATGTTTGTAATAAGAGTGTATATACAACACGTCATGCCATAAACAATATATGAAGCTAGCAAAACTCAGTTAGGTTAAGTTTGACATTTACAAGAGACAGGCAAGACTACTCATTAAGCTAGTCTAGAAAGTCAAGTATTTTTTATTATAAACTTCGGAAGTGTTTACCATTTGTTAAATATTATGGTGGAAAGCCTCCCAATAGTAAATGAGAAGTGATTATTTTCAAAAAGTAAAATGCCTGCAAGAAGACTCTGCTTTCATTTGGGTAACTGAACATTCTACCATCTTACATTGTTCCTTCCTTTCAAAACATTCCTCCTCAACTATATAATTTCTACTTATTACTCTCAGCAAGAAGAAAATGAACAAGAATTCATCCTAATTTATGAGTTACTTGGGCCAAATGTCCACATGTGTTTTTTTCACATGAAAGTTAAAATTCAAGTATGACATGTGGGAACAATGAATGAGCTACCCATTTATTCAGTGCTATTCAGACAAAAGCAGAGTTAAGAAGTAGGTTTTTTCTCAGCTTCTCCTTTGATCAGATGTGCAACCCAAGCAAATCTTATAACCTAAATTTTATCTTCTAATTTCCAATCCTGGGAGTTAAATTATCTGCCCTTATCAACTCACTGGGTTGTGGATGGAGACTGAATGGCAAAAAACTCAAAATGCAACAGCAAAGGCTAAGGAAGACACAGAATTTGGAGAGCTGGAAAAAACCTTTTGATCATAATGCTCCTATAAAGCATTAAAAACTACACTAGGTATATCCATACTGTGCTATTTTTAATAAATTTCGTGGCATATGAAAAAATTGATATATCAATCAAGAAATATTTACTAGATGTGTTATGAGTTCTAAACTGTTCAAGGAACTAAAAGAGTGATATTTTATTTAAAAATTGAGCAAAATACCTTTAAAGAGTAAGCTCTCTAACTCTGTGCAATATCATTTCCTTGCATATAGTGATTGCTAGATTCAACTGACCAACAATCTTTTAATAACCTATAAATTGAATGGTATACCATGCTCAAATCTATATTCTATAATGTAACAAAGCTGTGAAGGGGAGGGTTCTGGGTAGCCGCGATGAAGCAACAGCATAATTCTGAGTTTCCCACATAGCATCTGAAAATTTAATGAAAAGCAAAAAGAAAAATAAATAAGTCCACATCCTCAGCATAATAGGGAGAGAATGTCCAAAGTTTAAATTGTCTATGAATAGAAAAATAAGCACCAAATCTCTGTAAAATCTCTCACCCTCCCACTGCAAGCCTCCTTGGACACCAAGGGCTGTTCTGAAAAAAAAGAAGGAAAAAGAGAAAAGCTAGCAGTGTACTTAAGACTGATCTAAAACCATCATCAGAAGAAAGTTCATTCCACACGTGAACAATACTGGAAAAGCATAATGGTAGATCACAGCACTGACTACAAAAAAGGGAACTAAAAGTGTGTGTGAAGGCAAGGGAAACAGTCTTAGAGAGGTAATACACCAGGGGCAGAAATGGTTAAAATGAAGGAACTTTGGGGGCGCCTGGGTGGCTCAGTCGTTAGGTGTCTGCCTTTGGCCCGGGTCGTGATCCCAGGGTCCTGGAATCGAGCCCCACATCGGGCTCCCTGCTCCACAGGAAGCCTGCTTCTCCCTCTCCCACTCCCCCTGCTTGTGTTCCCTCTCTCACTGCGTCCCTCTCTGTCAAATAAATAAATAAATAAATAAATAAATCTTTAAAAAAAAAAAAATGAAGGAACTTTGGAAACTCTGAAGGAAAAATGAAGCAAGAGAGAAAACAAATCCTGCAGGAAAAAAAATGAAAATAAAAATAGATAAATAAGGGGTGCCTAGGTGGTTTAGTCGGTTAAGCATCTGCCTTTGGCTCCGGTCATGATCCCAGGGTACTGGGATCAAGCCCTGCATTGGCTCCCTGATCAGAGGGGAGCCTGCTTCTCCCCCTCCCTCTGCCTGCCACTCTGCCTAATTGTGATCTCTCTCTCTCTCTCTCTCTCTGTTAAATAAATAAGTAAAATCTTTAAAAAAATAGATAAAACGACACATCAATCTTTGTCAAGAGCATGAAGGGTACAAGATTTTACTCTACGTGCAAGCTAACAATGTAGCCTGCCTCAACTTCATGGAGGTGGGCAGAAGACACAAGTCTCCTGGGACAGAGACAAAGGACAGTTTATTTCTCATACTAATATCAGTAGCTAGAGTATCATCATTCGTCAGTGGGGGGAAACACATTAAACAATGTCAAATGACAACTAACAAACTAATAGAAAATATATGTACCATGAATAACAGATAAAGGTACATTCACTGTAATACACTTAAAAATTCTTAAAATTTAAGGGAAAAAAAAGACCAAAAACTAGAAAGAAAAAATGGGCAAAAGACAATCCATACACCCCCCAAAAAAATTAAAATGACTTTAAACATATAAAAATGGTCAACATCACTCTCTCACTCATAATAAAAGAAATGCCAAGTAAAATTATGAGATGTTATTTTTCACCTAGCAAATTGGCAAACACTCTGTTTTGGCAAGTGTGTGAAGAAACAGATACGCTTATACGTTTCTTTTTTTTTTTTTAAGATTTTATTTATTTTTTCAACAGAGAGAGAGACACAGCGAGAGAGGGGGGAGTGGGAGAGGGAGAAGCAGGCTTCCTGTGGAGCAGGGAGCCCAATGCAAGGCTCGATCCCAGGACCCTGGGATCATGACCTGAGCCGAAGGCAGACGCTTAATGACCGAGCCACCCAGGTGCCCCACGCTTATACATTTCTGATAGAAATGCAGATTGGTACAATCTTTATGGAAGGTATAAACTACACACACATTTATCTTTTACACATGCAATCACACACTTCTAGGAATTTACACTTAAGATATTCCTCTAATGATTAAAAAAAAAAAAAAAAACCCACTCAGGTTATTCGTGGTAGTAGTAGCATACATAACTGGAAAAATTAGAAAAAAACTGTATGTCCATATACAGAAAGTACTTGAATGAACTTACAATGAAATGCAATGCAACAGTTAAAAAGAATGAGAAATAAATCTACAAACTGAAGTATTGTGATTTTTAGGATACAATATGAAGTAGAAAAGCAAAGTGAAAAGGAGTATCATAGTATGATAGTTTCTGTATAAGAAAGAAAGAGAAATAACTAAAGAAGATATAGTTCTCTAAGTTATAGTTTTATACAGTTCTGACTTTTGGAACCATTAATTTTTAACCATTAATGAAACAGATAAAATCAATAAGAATAAGAGAGGAAAAAAACAACTTAAAATGGGACAACAGAAATAAGTGAACCAACCTATATTTCCAGTGAATAACATAATCACACTGAAAGGAAAGGAGTGGGGAGGAAAAGAATTAATCTAAGTAACGGTGGAAAATAATATTTGATTACAATGAAAGACTAAAGACAAAAGAGCTCTAAAGAAATAATGAATTGTAGTTTCTTTCTTCAGAGGCATGAGTTAGTAATTCTGAAATTATTTTCTGTTATTTTAGGATTGAGCAAGTAAGTAAATAGATTGTAACTAACAGAAGCCAGATTTCTCACTGTCAGAGAAAGAAGTTGCAAATACATGAATAGGAAAATACAGAATGAACACATGGCATTGGACTAGAACCAGAAGTATCATATCAATACAAACTCTTGAGTTTTAATACAGATAAACAGATTTAGAAATTAGGCACAGATATACTTGTGTGCATGTATGTATACACATTTGCTTATTTCTTAGCTCTGTCCATAGAGAGGACTTAGAACAAAAACACCCCAGTAGCAGTGAGCACACCCAGTGCCCAAATAATGGTTTCTAAATACTAATTGGAAAACCATTAAAAGGAACTACGGTTCCTCAGAGAGGAGCAGGATCTAGAGCATGAAAAGTATAAGATGAGCCAGAAAATAAGTGCTCAGTGAATGACAGGAACACATCAAAAGGACAGAGGAGCCACTTTCAGTTTCTCTCAGATACAGAGAAAGAAAAGATAAAGCAAATGTGGCAAAATATGAATATGAGTGAAGGGTATATGGGTATTCTTTATATTATTTTTTCAACACTTCAGTGAGTCTGAAATAATGTCAAAATAAAGGTTAAAAATCGAAAGCTGCAGAAATCTGATCAGAATTCAAAAGTATCTGAATATTCATTAAATCTAAAAAATTGGAGTTTTTTAGTCTACAGATGAAATGTCTCAATGATTTTTCTTTAAATATCAAAATACTTACTTCCCAAAATAAAAAAGAAAACTTGGTTTCAATATGTATGTTTCAAAGCAGGTAGTCCACTACGAGCAGTATTAATACATAAAGCTAGCAAGAATGAAAAAAAATTATCACTTTATTTTATAAGACTAGTCAAGTGTGTGGAATAACAACGTTTCCAGCAAATGAGAGTCTATAACCCTTTAAATTTTTAAAGTATGTTCTGTGAGGGACAGATAATCTTTTCTTAAAAGATGCCTGACAAGAAAATTAAAACAAAGGCTCATAAAACAGTCATAATAATGTTAGGATATAATTACAGAGGAAGAAGTATAGAGATCATCATTTATTTAGCATGAATAACCAACCAGTAAGTGACCTCAAACTCTGAATAATGTACTATAATACACAAGATTATCTAATAAGTTGGTGAATACCTTTAATTAAGTGGCTTAAAAGCTACAGGATATATATAAAATATACCTAGAAGAAACAAAGTACTCATTGCCTCGGGAGAAAAAAAATAGGTAATGGGTAGAAGACAGACTCTTCACTGTACACTTACTGGTTTATATCTTGTGATTTTGAATTTAGAATCATGTAAGTGTGAAGAGGGAGCCCAGGAACCCTATTAAGAAAAGTAATCCCAAGAAAACTTCAACAAGCTCTAACCAGCATATCTACCTTCTTATCTGAATAAAGCTGTATACTTGTCCTTCTCTCTTAAGACTATTACTATAAATAAACTGCCCCTGCTCCTCACTAAAACCAATCCATTCACTTGGGACTAGATTCATCACCTCTTTACCTACTCAAGGACATTGCTACAGCCATTCTTCCTTCATTCTGCTGCCTCATCAGCTTTTCCTTTTCTCCTAGAGCATTTTCATCAGCAAAAAAGCTGTAGTTGCTCTTAATCTTTAAAAAAAAAAAAAAAATTCCTCCCCTAACTACTTTCAGTTAGCTCCCTCTCTCTTCTTTCCTTTACTGCAAAACTACTGAAATGGTTTGTCTGTACCAGTGATCTCGTTTCTTTTCTCTCATTCTTTCTTGAACCCACCCCATTTAAGCTTTTTCCTTTACTGCAATATTGTAACTGCTCTTTTCAAAGTCACCAATTACCTACATTTTACGAAAGTCCAGTCTTGGCCCTCATCTTATATTTTAGCACTACTTAACCTAACTGATCTCTTGTTCTTCCTTGAAATCCTTTCCTCCCCCATTTGACTTCCAGAATAACACATTCTTTTGGTTTTCCTTTTATCTTGGTGTTCTTTACAATTTCTTCCTCATTTCCCTGACTTCTTAATGTTGGGTTTCATCTTAAGACTCTTCTCTTTCCTATCTTAATTAACACCTTTGGTAATGTCATCAAACAGCATGGCTTTAAATACCAACTAATATTCAAGTTTATATTTTTACTCCAGACCTCTCCCACAAACTCTCCAGAGCTAGAGATTCAAGTACAAACTTGATGACCCCACTTAGATATCTAATAAGAATCTAAAAACCAAACTCCTGATCTTCACCTCCAAATCTGCTACTCCTACGTTTTTCTCCATCTCAGTTAAAAATAACACCATCCTTCCAGTTGTTCAGGCCAAAAATCTTGAAATCATCCTTGACTTCTTTCTCTCACACATACTACATCCCATTCATCAGCAAGTCCTTTAGGCTCTATTTTCAATATGTACATTCAGGAATTCCATATTTCTGAACTCGCCTACCCCCTAAAATTATTTGTAACCCCACAATCAGTACACACAGCGCTTTCCAGGCCCATCGCAGATATGCGCATGTGCAGAGCAGCAAAGGGGTCATTTGATACACACGTTCCCAAGTGAGGTCCAACAAGGCTCCGTCTGCCTTTTTGTTTCGGCTCCCGTGCTGTAAGCTGTCCATTTTGCAGTCTATTTAGTTCCACACCGATTGCATTTTTGTGCTTTTAATTGATGATTCTGCTGTCTAAAATGGCTAAACGTAGTGCTCAAGCGCTGTCTACTACTCTTATGATAGAGAAGACTATCACTTGTTTTACAGAGAAAATATGTGTTGGATAGCTTTGTTTAGTCATGAGTTGTAACACTGTTGACTTTGAGTTCAATGTTAATGAATCAATGACAATATATACTAAAGAAGGTGTATTTAAACAGATACACAAAACAGGATGATGTATTGGATCAGTCATCAAAAATGTTGTGACCTGGGGTTCCTGGGTGGCTTAGTTGGTTAAAGCGTCTGCCTTCTGCTCAGGCCATGATATCCCAGTCCTGGCATCTAGCCCCGCATGGGGCTCCCTGCTCAGTGGGGAGTCTGCTTCTCCCTTTGCCCCTCATCCTCCTCATGCTCACTCTCTCTCAAATAAATAAATAAAATCTTAAAAAAAAATGTTGTGCTTATAGGAACCTAACGCCCTAAGTTATGTCCAGTAGGAGCAATGATTTAGTGCTCAGCTAACACTAATTTAGTGTTCAGAGTGATTTCACAGAACATAACTACCATAAATAACAAGAATCAACTGTATATCCAGAAACGGACCACTTCTCACCACCTCTGTTACTATCACCCCAGGTCCAGGCAAGCATGAGCCCTTGCCTGTATTACTTCAATAGCCTGGAAGTAATCTCCTTACTTCCATCCTCCTTCCACGCCTCATAGTCTCAACAAGGCTGCCAGAATTATCCTATTAAAATGTAAGTTAGTTCATGTCACTCTTCTGCTCAAAACCCACCATGGCATCCCATTTTATAGGAGTAAAAGCTGAAGTGTTTTAAAAGAACGACCAAAACCCTACAAAATCTGGGCCTCCCTCCCTCACCATCGCTCTCCCTCTCTGATTTCATCCCATACCTCCGTGTCTTTATTAGACCCCAGTTCCAGCCACACAAGCGTTTGTACAACTCCTCAAATATGCCAGACATGATCCCATCTCAGTGACTTTGCTTTGGCTATTCCCTCTACCTGGAGTACTCGTCCCTTCCTCGCTTCCTTCACTCTTCATTGATACGTCTCTTTCTCCATGAAGCCTGACCTGATCATCCTCCCAACATCCTATCCACCTACCGTGTTTCATTTTTCTCCATGGTACTCATCACCATCTAATATATTATACGTTTCACTTACTTGTTGTATTAATTAGCTCTCTTCTCTAAAATGTAAGGCTGATAGAGGCAGGAATTTTTGTATGGTTTGTTATCTACAATATTCCTAGTGTAAATAACAGTGCCTGGCACATAAAAAGAAAATACATAAATTGATACGGTTCTTACTCTTAAAAAATAAATTTAAGCTTAAATAAAATTTTTACAAAGTTAAAAGTTATAGAAAGTTTACAATTTTACCTTCTGCATCTGTTTATATCATCTTTCTAGTAATCAAGTCCAAAACTAATATTGTTAAGGAGCTCACCTATAAAATATAGAGGAAAATCAGCAAAAGGATATCATTTCTCTTAATCTCTTTGTATGTGAAACTTAGGTTTGTTTATTCAATAAAACTAAGAAAAATAGGGACAAATCAAATTATTGTGCTTTAATTTTAATTTTAGGAAGTTCTCTGAATAAACAAATCATGTAGCATATCCCATCCCACATAATATTTCAGCATCTAATGAGGATATTATAACTGTCACTCCAATTTCCGCAACTTTAACCCAAAGCAAATCAGATTAACAATGAAGAATGTCATTACTCTTTATGACCTTGTAAAGTTCCTATCATATTAAGCTCCAGGCAGCAAAAAGCATTCATGCCATAAGTTAGCTGCTGATACATCATGTATTAATAAGTAGGTCCCCCCCCAAAAAAAGAAAACTTCTCACTTGCAAGCTACATCAATAGAAATGATGATCAACAAACACAGCTTGAACTCGGCTTTGGTCTTTAGCAAGTCCTGTATCCAAAATGGATTTCTTTCCTGAACTGAGAGGTAAATTTGAATTTCAGACTGTTTGTCTAGAGGACCTCCATATACCATGCACACACGATTCTAATTTTTAAGTCTCCAAGATTTAGAGATTATTGAACAGAAAGGCCAGGTGCCATTCTTGTTGGACTAAAAATGAGAAAATCAACTAAAAGAGCCTTTAAAAAGTTTTATTCATTTTTTTTTTAATTTGGATTTATTTAAACATAAATTTAACCATCTGTCTCAAATCTGGACTCATTTCAAACTGGTTTTCATAATTAAAGTACTCTAAAGAGACAACTCAATGGATCTAATCAATTTTAATTGGCTATAAAATACCACAGAACTATTCATAATGCATAAAGAGGCAATTTAAGAAAATCTACTTCCCAATTACAGAAAAATTTACTTTTGAATGAGACTTGCGGCTAACTCCCCACAGTTCTAGCCGTAGGTATCCTCTTATTCTGTCTGCATAGGATAAGTGAGGGCTTGTAAATAATCAGGGAGTTTACAAATCTCTTAGCCCTCTGTTTTGTTTCCCATAAAGAAAGAAAATTTGAAGGAGAGTTTGTTTCCCTACTCTTGTTATAAAAGTGGGTGAAGAGAGCTTCTTTTAAACTTCACTAGACTGACTGCTATAGGCATGTGTAATGGGGAGTAGCTCATCTCATCTTCTTTTTTCTAGATATGATGTATGATAAAGCAAAAGCATTCAGACTTCTACTCATGTAAGAGAAACCCCTACAAATGTTATTGTGGGTATTCTGAGGCTTGGTAAATATAAAACCCTACTATAATTCTAGCCACATAGAATCATTTAAATAGGCTATATAAGAATATATAACTATGAGAGTTATTTTGAACATCTTTTCTGATACTTCAGTATATCTTCAAGCAAACTATAAAACTTCAAAGCAAAATTGTATTTAAATTCACTTAATCCAAAACCATATGTTTAATACGGTATTGCTTACATTTTATAAAATTACCATACATTACATTTACTCTTAAAAAATATTTTTGACTTTGGAAAAAAAATGCTACATGGCATATGGACAAAGGAACTGCATGTAGGTATATAGGTAAAGATTATGCATATTTTTTACAACATAAATAAGTGGAAGATTATAGCGAAATAAAAAAATCTGGGAATGAATAAACTCATACAACTCTCAGAACAAATGAAAAAAGATGATGAAGTCCACTAAGATGCTAACCTTAGGTTAAAGTGTTAAGTAGATACCTTTTAAGAAAAGACCCAAATCACAATTATTCAGGCATAATCTGCAATGCCTAAAATGAAAACTATGTTGCATGAGATTAAAGGCAGATTAGACATTGTAGAAAGAAAGATTAGTAAACCTGTAAATATAGCCATTGAAATTAATCAAAATGAAACAGAAAGAGGGATGCCTGGGTGGCTCAGTTGGTTAAAAGTCTGACTCTTGATTTTGACTCAGGTCATGATCTCAGAGTCCTGGGATGAAGCTCTGCCTCCAGCTCCATGCTCTGCTTGAGATTCTCGCTCTCTCCCTCCCTCTCCCATTGCCCCTCCCCCTGCACTCATGCACTCTCTCTCTTTTTCAAAATAAATAAATAAATGTTTAAAAAGAAAGAAAGAGAGAAAATAAGACGGGGGGAAATAATGAGAAATATCAATTGGCTGTGAGACAACTACAAGCAACCTAGTATATATGTAACAGGAGTCTCTAACAGAGAGAACAGAGATGGGGAGACAGAAAATATATGTGAAGAAGTAATGGATAAAAGTTTTCCAAATATGATGAACACTATAAGGTCTCAGATACAAGTGGCTCAAAAACCACAAACACAAGGGAAAAAAAAAAACTACAGCAATATACATCATGATCAAATTGCTTAAAACCAATGATAAAAAGAAAATTCCAAAAGCTACCAAAAGAAAATAAAATGCACAGAGCACAAAGATAAAGATTAGAGCAGATTTCTCCATAACATGATACTAGAACAACATCTTTAAAGATCTGAAGACAAAAAAAATGCCAAAATAGAATTCTATACCCAATAAAGATTTATTTCAAAAACAAAGGTGAAATAAAAACTTTTTCAAGCATGCCAAAACTCAAAGAATTTATTACCTACAGACTTAATAAGAAACATTAAAGTAAATCATTCAGGCAAAAGTAAAATGATACCAGATGGAATACAAAATGCTAGAAAAGACAGCTACATAGATAAATATATAAGATGTTCTATTGTAATTTTAAAAATAACTGACTAAACAAACACAAAAATATTAACAAGGTAGGGTGGACTTTACAAACATATGCAAAAGTAAAATATATTGCAATAATAGCACACAGACCAGAAGACTATACCATTGTAAGAGTCTCATGTTAAAAGCAAAGCATTATACAACATATGTTAAGAAAAAAGAAAACGAAGAAGATAGCAGGAGGGAAAGAATGAAGGGGAGTAAGTCGGAGGGGGAGACGAACCATGAGAGATGATGGACTCTGAAAAACAAACTGAGGGTTCTAGAGGGGAAGAGGGTGGAAGGATGGGTTAGCCTGGTGATGGGTATTAAAGAGGGCACGTTCTGCGTGGAGCACTGGGTGTTATGCACAAACAATGAATCATGGAACACTACATCAAAAACTAATGATGTAATATATGGTGATTAACATAACAATAAAAAATTTTTAAAAAAGCAAAGCATTATAATAGCACCTGAAGATAAACTATGGTAAATTAAAGATAACATAACAAAACAAAAAGTTATAGGTAGTAAGACAACAAAAGGGATAAAAAGGAATCTTAAGAAAATGTTTCAATTCATCCAAAAGAAGGCAGATAAAATGAAAAGGAGAATAAAGAATACGTGGAACAAAGAGAAAACAAACTGCAAGACGACAGATTTAAACCTAACATTATCAAAAGTCACATTAAATATAGTCTAATTATCTCCATTAAAAGGTAGAGGTTAACAAGATAAAAAAGCATGACCTAACTATATGGTGATTACAAGAAATGTAATTCAAAAATAAAGACTAAAACATTAAAGAATGAAAAAAAAAGATATACCATGTAAACACTAATCAAAGTAATGCTGGAATGGCTATATTAATATCAGGTAGAATAGATAACACAACAAAGAATACTACCAGGGATAATAAAGGTCATTTTATAATGATAAAGGGGTCAAGTCATCAAGGGATATAATAATCATAACTGCTTATTCACCTAGTAACAGATTTTCAAAATACTTGAAGAAAAATATTGACAAATACAAAAAGAAATAGACTAATCCACAACTACAGTGGGAGATTTCATTTGCCCTCACTCAATCATTAATATAACAAGTAAACAGAAAAATCAGTAAGAACATAAAAAAATCAAAAAACACAATTAGCTTACTGGACCAAAAGCTGACAATATAGACCACTCCAACCAAAAGCAGGAGAATACACATTCTTATCAAGTGCATATGAAACATTTATCAAAACAGACCATACTGTGGGCCAAATAACATATACACATAAATTTAAAGAAATGAAGTCATAAATATCCTCAGATCAAAATGGAATTAAATTACAAATAAAAAATATAAATACCTCTAGAAAAATGCCAGAAGTTTAAAAAACTAACCCACACACTTTTAAATAACCTATAGATCAAAGGAAAAACAAAAGGGAAATTAGAAAGTATTTTTAATTGAATGAAAATGAAGATGGTGTATGAAAATTTTTGGAATGTTGCTAAAACAGTACTTAGGGAAATTTATAACACAAAATTCCTGTAGAAAAATAACAGTTCTCAAATCAATTATTTTAGCTTCCATATTAAGAACATTTACTTTTTTTTAATGGTGGAAACTAAGCCTAAAACAAGCAGAAGGAAAGAAATAATAAAGATTAGAGCATAAGCCAATTAAATAGAAAGCAGAAAAATAGGAAAAAAAAAACCATAAAGCCAAAAGCTGATCTTTGAGAAAATTAATAAAATTGATAAACCTCTAGCCAGAATGATTAGAAACAAAGAGAAAAGACATTAAAATACCAGTATCAAGAATGGGAAAGAGAAACAATGAATCATGGAACACTACATCAAGAACTAATGATGTAATGTATGGTGATTAACATAACAATAAAAAATTTTAAAAAAATAAATGGAAGAAAATGTCAAAAAAAAGAAAAAGAATGGGAAAGAGAAAGTCACCACAGATTTTACAAATTAAAAAGGTGAATAAGGAAATATTATAAACGATTTAATAGCAAAAAATTCAACAACTTAGGTGAAATGGACATTTCCCTGAAGGATACAACCCATTAAAACTCAAAAAGAAAAAGATAAACTAAAGAGTTTACATCAATTCAAAAACTTGAGTTTATAGTTTAAAAATCTTTGCCAAAAAGTAAAAAATAAAAACAAACAAACCCAGATGCCTCACAAGTGAATTCTACCAATATTTAAGAAATATTACCAGTTGAACAAAAATCTTTCTTGTTGAACAGGAAGAAACCATCCACAGAATAGCATTATCTTTAAAATAAAATGAGATAAAAATACAAGAAACAAAGATATAGATAAAAATTATGAAAAAAAAACTTAGTCAACCATATTCAACAATATAAAAAAATGATAGTGCATCACAACCAAGGAGTTTATCCCAAGAATGTAAGATGGTATAATACTTAAAACGTGAAAATCAATCAAAGTAATTCATATCAAACAAAAAGAAGAAAAAATATTTATCTCAATAGATATAAAGAAAGCATTTGACAAAATCCAACATCTACTCTAAAACAGGAATAGAAAGGAACTTCAACCTGATAAAAACTTTGAAACTATAGCTAACTTAATACTTAATTTTTACTTTTCCCCTAAGTTCAGGAACAAGACAATTATCTTTGCTCTTTCTACCTCTATTCAACATTATACTGGAGGTTCTAGCTAGGGCAATTAGGCAAGAAAAAGCTATCCAGATTGGAAAGGGAAAGTTAAACTTTCTTTATTCATAGACAACATGATCGTGCAGGAGTTCCTTTGTGAGGTCATTTACTTTTTATATGGATAAATGTGATAGAAAATTTTGCCAACATTTATAGGCATTATGTCAAAACCTTAGTTCAGATACAAGCTTTATAGATTCACAAAATTGTTTTATGGCTAAACCTAAACAGGTATTCAACCAACTTGTATATTCAGAACTTAATCTGCAATAGAAAAGTAAAACCTGTGCATTTTATATTCAAGAACTCATTATTCTATGCTGCTATCAAGAAACACTCTGAATTATTAACTTCAGTTGAATAGGGCTAACTAAAATTATTTTGGTTGTTCTCAGTTTACATGTTATAAATAATAATCAATAGACTAATGTTCAAATTAGTCCAAGTCAATTTAAGACAAATATTTGCTTTCTCAGCTCAGCACAGAGCAAAACAAGTTTAATACTTAAGATATATTACCAAAAAATTAATTAAAATGCTACATTCATGTTGCAAATTACTGTTATATTTTACATTAGACAACATAAACTAATGTTCCTTTGGATAAAAACTTTAATATTCAAAATTTAAAGTATTTTGTGTAATCCACACAGCAGGGGTCAGGAATCTGGAATTTAAGCATTAACCCAGCCTTCCTCTTGATCGACTGTAAGTGCTAAACCTCCAGTTGCAGTAACTGAGTCTTTAACTCCCAACCCATTCTCAAATCCAGAATTTAACCCTTGCTACAGGAATTATTTTCAGGCCTTGTTTCCCCGCAAAGCCTTATCTCCCCTAAAGGCTTGTCTTCTCTAACTGGAAGCTGTATGTGAGACTTGGGTCTTAAGAACTCCTAATATCCATGGTTGCTAGAACCACAGCCAGGGTATTCACTGTCAGTGCCCAGCAATCCCTAGAGACCATGCCAGAACTACCCTGGTCTGGCCTATACAGATGAACTAAGGTTCTGACATAAAGTCTGCAAATGTTGGAAATTTTACTATCCTTACAGAGTAAATTACTTCACAATAGAAACCCTATTTCCACATTAAACATAAAAAGTAGTTTGATAACAGAAACAAAGTGTTCAAAAATATAATTTTATACTTTTTCACAAAACATGATAGTTTTGATTATAAAAAGATAAATTTACATATGTGTCAAGTATCGAACACAATCATATAAGAACTTATTTTAAAAATACGTACTCTATGGGTTATAAATTGACTTAATGACACCAATCAAATTTTTGAAAATAGGAAAATATTATCACTAATTCTCCTTTTAGAAGGAGAAATGTAAATAAATTCATGAGATTCAGCCAAATAATAACACTTCTTGGGACCAATTAAAACTACAATCTTCAGGGGCGCCTGGGTGGCTCAGTTGTTAAGCGTCTGCCTTCGGCTCAGGTCATGATCCCAGGCTCCTGGGATCAAGCCCCACATCGAGCCCCACATCGAGCCCCACATCGAGCCCCACATTGGGCTCCCTGCTCTGTAGGAAGCCTACTTCTCCCTCTCCCACTCCCCCTGCTGTGTACCCTCTCCAGCTGTGTCTCTCTCTGTCAAATAAATAAATAAAATCTTAAAAAAAAAAAACAAACTAGAATCTTCAAATTTTCTAGCTGCCTTCCTACTATTAATACAACACTAAATGGTATTTTATCTAGATTAAAAGTAATAAAAAAACAATAAAGAACTATTATCTGTGAAAAATATTTGATAATATAAGCACTATGTACAAGAACTATTTAAAATTTTATTACATCAGAATTAGATTTCATTTATTAAAGCAAAATAAACTATATCACTAAAAAATGGATATCAAAGACTAGGGAATAAATATCTATTTTTTTTTTTTAACTAATCATTCTCCAACAGATACAGACCTAGAGTGAAATACTTAGCATACCTGAATTACAATACAGTTGGATTAAGTCATCACTTGCTCTGGGTGAATTTAAATAGGGATATTTTTAATACAGGGCAATAATTTGAGAATGCTACCCATGCATTAAATAACACACTTTATAAAAATTAACTATTTTGACAGATTAAGTAGTAATGCTTAACATGCAAAACTACTTCTAAACTACTCTTTAAGCAAGGGACCTCTTGTACATAAACTGAATTTTGAAAGAGGTTAAGACTTGCAGTTCATAAATAAGAATATCAACTAGAAATGGGTAAGCTCCTTGAATGCCTAGGAAATACTGCTTGAATTTCAATAACTTAAAGATAGCAAATGGTCAGTAAATATTTCTCGATTATCTAAAGCTCTCTTTAAAATAATAAAGGAATTAAAATTAGATATATGAAATTTGAAAATCTATGAAATAATCATACAGTGTTGGAACTCACATCCAATACTATCTGACTCCAAAGTATGTGTGTATGTATATATATATATATATATATATATATATATGATCTTTATACAATGCCATTTTTTTGTTTTACCACTTAAATAATTTAAGATAATTGAATTACAAAAGTATTTTAAAAGATATGTTTATATTAATAAAGAGATCATGATCTCAAAATACTGGTTGAGGTACATGAAAAAAAAGCAGAAATAAGAAAACTTTAAACACAGCTTCATCTTCCCTAAAAAAAGTAGTAGAAACACTGCAAAAAGCAGAAACATGAGGTAAATGTGTGAGGGGTGGGGACAGGAACAGAGGGAAACAAAGTGTTGGCAGGAAAATGGGGAGCAGAGAGAAAGCAAGAGAAAGGGGAAGGATAGAGAGAAGGAAAGGGAGGAAGCAAGCAGAGAGCAGCCAGAGGAGGAAGATGGGGGAGACAAAGGAAAGAAGTAAGAAAGGGAAGGAGGGAGAAATGCATCCAAATCAGGATCTCTTTTAGTCTACTGGGATTAACAACAAAAACATAGTATTTTCATTGTACAAGATATATTCAAATATAGAGCTATTTATTTCATTTACCTCAGGAAAATAAGAATATATACACAACAAGTAGAAGACCAAGAGAAAATATGTTGAGAAAAAGAAGATGGAGCTGCTAAATAAAGCTTATATTTAGACAGGAAGAATTTTTTTTTAAAACCTCCAACTTATACAATTAAAAAAATTTAAATATGAAGACTGTTTACTCACATTTAAAAACTCATAACCATAAACACTTGTTTAAAATATAAATAATGTTTCTCTTTCTATTTACTTCCATTTATGAAAATGTTAGGACAATATAGGCACAGAAAATTAAGCTATGAAAGCAAAATAATGCTATAAAATAACCTTGTCTTTTAGTGGCTTTTAAATACCACAGGTAAAAAGAGGACTAAAAAAGGTGTCTAAACAAACACAACCCTATTTTTCTTATTCAGTATTCAGTATTAAATAAGTAAATCTGATGGTGGAGAGAAAATTTTAAACATTCTTTGCATTCTATTACCAGTGCAATGTAATTCCATTTAGTATGAACTACTCAAAAATATTTTACATCATTTTAAAAGAACAAAAAAATAAAAAGACGTATTAAATAGTGTGACAATTAGTCTATTTTGGCATATTTTGATATTTTTAAAATGTGAATTGGTCTAAGTGGAATCATTCTGCTACTCATAAAGACAACCTTCAAATGATGAGAATAAAAATCACTAAAATAATTTTCCATAACTTTTCCATACCTTTAGCTAAAGCTTCTTTATATTTCTCTTTGGCAGAATTCATTTCTTTTATTAACTGTCTATAGCTGGATTTTAATTTCTCTAATTCTGTCTTTGTAACCTGTCAAAAAAAAAAAAGAACAAATTTTAAATTACTCCCTTAACCCCTGGCAACCACTGATCTTTCTATTGTCTCCATAGTTTGTATTATCCAGAATATCATATAGTTAGAATCATGTAGTATGTAAATTTTTAGATTGGCTTCTTTCACTTAGTAATATGCATGTAAGTTTCCTCTGGGTCTTTTTGTGGCTTGATAGCTCATTTCTTTGAGCATTAAATAATATACCATATTCAATATTCTGTTGACAAGTCTGGGGCTTTTGCCTCTTCATATAAACTTTAGAATCAGTTTTTCAATATCCACAAAATAACTTATTGGGGACTTTGATTGGGATTGTGTTAAATCTAAAGAGCAAGCTGGGAACAACTGACATCTTGATAATATTGAGTCTTCTCATCAACAATCATGGGATATGTCTCCCAATTATTTCTTCTATGAATTCTCTCATTGGAATTCAGTTGTTCTCCTATAGATCTTGTATATATGTTGTTAGATTTCTACCTAAGTATTTCATTTTTGGAGGTGCTAATGAAAATGGTATTGTGCTTTTAACTTCATATTCCACTTGTTTATTGTTGATGTATAGGAGTCACTGACTTTTGTATGGTAACATCATATCCTGTAATCTTGCTATAATGACTTACTAATTCCCAGTTTTTTTGTTGATTTTCTTGGATTTTCTACATAAACAGTCATGTCATCTGTAAACAAAGAGATTTATTTCATTGTTCCCAGTCTGTATATATTTCTTTTTCTTGTCTTATTGCATTGGCTAAGGCTTCCAGTATGATGTTAACAAGCAACAGTAAGAGGAAACATCCTTGACTTGCTTCTGATCTTACTGGGAAAGTTTCAAGTTTCTTACCATTACTTATGATGTTAGCTGTACGTTTTCTGTAGATATTCTTTACCAAGTTGAGGAAGGTTTCCTCTTTTCCTAGTTTACTTAGAGTTTTTATCATGAATGTGTACTGATTTTGTAAAATTTTGTCAAGTGATTTTTCTGCATGTCAAGTGATTTTTCTGCATCTATTTGCATGCTCATGGGATTTTTCTTTTTCAATCTGTTCATGTGATGGACTGCATTAACTGATTTTCAAATGTTGTACCAGCAGATTTTTGCATCTATGCTCATGAGAGATACTGTAGTTTTCTTTTCTTCTAATATCTTTGTCTGGTTTGGTAATGGTGGTCTCTTGGATTAGTTAGGAAGTATCCCTCAGTTTCTTTTTTTTTAAAGATTTATTTATTTATTTGAGAGAGCGAGAATGAGAGAGAGAGAGTACATGAGAGGGGGGAGGGTCAGAGGGAGAAGCAGGCTTCTCACTGAGCAGGGAGCCTGATGTGGGACTCAATTCCGGGACTCCGGGATCATGACCTGAGTCGAAGGCAGTCGCTTAACCAACTGAGCCACCCAGGCACCCCCTCAGTTTCTTTTTCTGAAAGAGATTGTAGAGAATTGGTATGATTCCTTCCTTAAATATTTGATAAAATTCACTATCTGAGCCTAGTGCTTTCTGTTTTGGAAGGTTATTAGTTATTGATTCAATAACTTTAATAGATATATGCCTATTCAAATCGTCTATCTCTTCTTGTGTGAGTTTTAAGCAGACTGTGTCTTCCACAGAATTGCCAAATTTCTTGTATGAAATCAAATTTGTGGGCATAGAGTTGTTCACAGTATTCCTTCATTACCCTTTTAATATGGACTATGTAGTTGATGTCCCCTCTTTCACTCCTGATATTAGTAATTTGTGCCCACATTGTTTTTATTAGTTAACCTGGCTACAAACTTAATGATTTTACTGATATTTTCAAAGAACCAGCTTTTGATTTTGTTGATTTTCCTATTGGTTTTATGTTTTCACTTTAACTAATTTCCACTCTAGTTTGTATCATTTGTTTTCTTCTGCTTACTTTGGATTCAATTTGCTCTTTCTTTTTTTTCTAATGCCCTAAGGTAGAAGTTTAGAGGATTGATTTTAGATCTTTTTTCTTTCCTAACATACATTCATGCTATAAATTTTCATCTAAGCACTGCTTTTGCAACCTACAAATTTTGATGGGTTTTATTTTCATTTTCATTTAGTTCAAAATATTTTTTAATTTCTCTTGAGATTTCTTCTTTGATCCATGTGCCATTTAGAAGTATTTTGTTTAATCTTTTCCAAAGAAGACATTTAGATGGCCAACAGACATATGAAAAGATGCTCAACATCACTCATCATCAGGGAAATGAAAACCAAAACTACAATGAGGTATCACCTCCACCAGTCACAATCACTAAAAGTAACACAGGAAACAACAGATGCTGGCGAGGATGCAGAGAAAGAGGAACCCTCTTACACTGTTGGATAGAATGCAAATTGCTGCTGCTACTCTGGAAAACAGTATGGAGTTTTCTCAAAAAGTTGAAAACAGAAGTACACTATAATCCAGCTATCTTTCAATTACTAATTTCTATTTTAATTCCATTGTGGTCTCAGAGCAGACACTGGAAGATTTCTATTCTTCTGAATTTATTAAGGTATGATTTATGGTCTAGAATGTGGTCTATCTGTTGAATCTTCCATGTAAGCTTTAGAAGAATATGATTCTGCTGTTATTCAATGGAACAGTCTGTAAATGTTCACTGCATCTAATTGATTAATGGTACTATTAAGCTCACCTATGTCCTTACTGATTTTCTGCCTGCTGGGTTTGTTCATTTCTGATGGGGGGGGGTGTTAAGTCTCCAACTGTAATGGAGTATTCATCCATTTCTTCTTGCAATTTTATCAGTTTTTACAGCTCCTTCAGTATTTTGAACTTATGTTGTTGGGCATATACAAGTTAGGGATTGTTATGTCTTCTTGGAGAACTAACCCCTTTATCATTATGTAATTCCCTTCTTTATCCCCAATAAGTTTCCTTGCTTTGAAGACTGCTCTGTTTGAAACTAATATAGCCAATCCTACTTTCCTTTGATTAGGGTTAGCATAACATATCTTTCTCCATCCATTTACTATCAATCTGTATGTGTCTTAATATTTAAAATGGGTTTCTTGTAGACAACATATAGTTGGGTCTTGTTTGTAAATCCACTCTGACAATCTCTGTCCTTTAATTGACTCATTTAGACCACTAACTTTCAAAGAACTTATCTAAATACCTGGGTTAATGGCAATCATATTTGTTAGCTTCCTATTTGTTACCTTTGTTATTTATTCCCATTTTTGTCTTCCATTATTTTTCTATGGTTTTGATATTTTATACAATTCCATTCTCTCTCATTTCTTATATATCAGTTATATTTCTTTTTTAACTTTTTTTTAGTAGGTGCCCTGGAGTTCGCAATATGTATCTATAACTAATGCAAGCCTATTTTCAAAGAACACTATACCACTTCACAGGTAGAATGAATACCTTACAATAACAATATAATCGTAATACCTCTTTTCTATCCCGTATATCATTGCTGTCATTCATTTCACTTATATATAAGCATATATAAACTTATATATGTATGTATACACACATACACACCCAAGATACATGATTGTACATAACTGAATTTTATTGTTGCTATTACTATTTTCAATAAACTGTTACCCGTTAGATCAAGAATGAGAAAAATAAGTTTTTATTTTATCTTCACATTCTTTCCCTAATGGTCTTTTATTTTTTTAAGATTTTATTTATTTACTTGTCAGAGAGAGAGAAAGCACGAGAAGGGGGAGCAGCAGGCAGAGGGAGAGGGAGAAGCAGCCTCCCCACTGAGCAGGAAGCCCTATGTAGAGCTCGATCCCAGGACCCTGGGATCATGACCTGAGCCAAAGGCAGCCACTTAACCAACTGAGCCACCCAGGCGCCCCTCCCTAATGCTCTTTCTTTCTTTACATAGATCTGAGTTTCTGACCTATATCATTTTCCTTCTCAATCCACTGGCTACAGGTTTCCTCAATTTTCATTTGTCTAAGAAAGTCTTTATTTCACTTTTGAAGGATAATTTCACAAGGTATAGAATTCTAGGATTGTGGGTTTTTTTCTCTTAACACTTAAATATTTCATTTGACTACCTTCTTGCCTACTTAATTCCGAGGAGAAGTCAGATGTAATTCTTATATTTGTTCTTCTATAGGTAAGGTGCTTTTTTACTCAGGCTTCTTTCAGGATTTTTTCTTTATTTTTGATTATTTTAGTGTGAAATTGATATGCCTAAAGGTAGTTTTTTGGTCATTTATTCTGCTTGATGTTCTCTGAACTTCCTGGATCTGCTGTTTGGTGTCTGACATTAATTTAGGGAAATTCACAGTCATTATCATTTCAAATATCTCTTCTGTTCCTTTCTCTCTTTCTTCTCCTTCAGGTATTCCCATTATACATATGTTACACCTTTTGTAATTACCCCACGGTTCTTGGTTAATTCTGTTCCATTTTTTTTTCAGTCCTTATTCTCTGCTTTTCAGTTTTGTAGATTTCTACTGATATAGTATCATTTTCAGAGATTCTTTCCTTAATTGTGCCCATTCTCTTATTAAGCCCATCAAAGTCATTCTTCACTTCTGTTACAGTATTTTTGCTCTCTAGAATGCTAGAATGCCTTTTGTTTCTTTCTTAGGATTTCCATCTTTATGCTTACATTACCCATCTGTTCTTTCATGCTTTTTACTTTACCCATTGGAGCCCTTAGCATATTATACATAGTTGTTATAAATTCCTGGTCTGATAATTCCAACATTCTTACTGTGTCTGGGTCTGATGCTTGTTCTGTCTCTTCCAATTGTGTATTTTTGCCTTTTGCTATCCCTTGTTATTTTTTCTTGATTGCTAGGCAGGATGTACCAGGTAAAAGAAACTGATTAAATAGGCCTCTACTAATATGGTGAGAAGCTGTCAGAAAAGGGGAAGCATTTTATACCCTATGTTTAGGTCTCAATCTTTTATTAAGTCTGTGCCTCTGGCTATGAACTTCACATGTGCTATCCAGCTGAGTAGCCCACTCCCCACTCAGAGTGAGCAGGAGTTATGAATTTTCCTCCCCCCAGATTACTTAGGTTAAGGGTAAACAGTTTCTCCTGAGAGCAGACTTTATTAAGGACAGAATGCTTTGACATATATCAAAATGGTTCCTTTTCCCCTCCCCCTGCTGGAGCATGAAATTTTTTTCCAATATTCACTGTGAGAACCTGGTAGAGGTCTGGGATGTAAAACTCACTGAAGTGCAGAGGCCTCTCAATAAGTGACTCCTCCTGGAGTTTTTAACAGTCAAAATTGTCCACACTGAGCATCCAGAACTTGTCAGTTACAGTTCAGGTGTTCCTATACACAGCACTGCTTCCCAAAGAGGTTTTTGCTCTGGTAAATTGTGATTCTCTGTATTTACTTGTCTGTCTCTCCAATTTTAGGGGGAGCCAATGGCTCTGTCACCTCACTTCTCTTAAGGATCTAAGAAGAGCTGTTGATTTTTCAATGTGTTCAAATTTTAACTCTTTATTAGGATGGTGTGACAACGTCCAAACTTCTTACATGCCAGACTGGAAACTGGAATTCTTAACTTTTGAAGTTGCTAAAGAACCAATTCATTGTTCTCCAAACTGGTTAATTAATTGTAAAAAGCAAGCATTTATCCTGTTTGTTGTTTATGAACTATACCTCAGGGTAGCCAAATAGTTGATGTAAGAAAACTTTTTATTGAAAAATTACAGTTAACAATCACATTAGGAATGATAGAAGTAAAATGCTGCCATTTTATAACCCCTACTAAAATAATGGATCTAAGCAGCAAACATCAGTTGTTTCTACTGGTGAATGGCTGAAGGGAAACTTTATCAATAGGTTGATCAGTCTGGCAGCACTAGAACCTATTAGTCAAGTTTAACAGCACAAAAGATAAACAAGAAGACATTAGATAGCTCAAATATGAAAAAAACAGGAAGTCTATACCAGTATCTATGATATATTCTTGCCCCCCCCAAAAATAGCCAGAATTTTATCAAGCAGTTTACAGGAAAATTAAGGATAAAGGAGTATGTGAAATCACATCAAAAGATGATAACAATAAAATCAAAAATTAAACAAATTCAATTCCATAGAGTAAATTACCCAGTTTCTTCCACAAATAAATGGCATTTTAAAAAGGTTGGGGGGAGGTACCTACAGGTTAAAAGAAAATTATTCAAATGTAATGTGTGAGCCACATTTGGGTCATGATTCAAATGAACCAACTGTAAAAAACATTTAAATGACAACCATTTGAGCACAATCAGGATATTTAATAACCCTAAGGAATTACTGTTATTTTTAGGTGGGTTAATGATAATATGGTTAAGTTTTTTCAAAAGAGTATTTATTTCTAAATATGCTAAAATATTTATGGATAAAATGATACCTGGAATTTTCTTTAAAATGATCCAGTGTATTAGAAAAGGTAGGTGAGTATAGATTTAAAAAAAAAAAAAACTTGACTATGTGGGTGGATCAGTCAATAGGAGTTTGTTTTATTATTCTCTCTTCTTTTGTATATTCAAAATTTTTGTAATGAAAAACACTGTTTTTCATTACAAAAAGTTATCCGGAAGGGACAAACTCTCACTGTAAAGAAAATTTAAAAATATCTTAATTTACTTTGTCTATATTTTTTCATATGCATAGTAAAAATAAAAATAATAAAATCTAAAAGAGCTATTTCAATAAGTAAAAAATAAAAATTCTAAGTGATAAGAAAGCACTGTATCATAGTTTAATTGGCAGCATTCTTTTTCTTTCAGAGGAGTACATAAAGTAACAGTACATCTTATAATCAATTGTGTTTTATATTCAATAATAAAATATTACTTATTAGAGACACCAAAACCTATTTCTCATCATAAAATGATGAACAATTTTTAAAGTCAAACAAGATAAAATATTTCAGTGAATTTAAAAATCACATTAACAAAATTCCAGAGTAGAAAGACTGACCTTGATCATCTCTGCTTCTATCTGCTGATGAACACCTATAAAACTTTTCTTCACCTGCTGCTTGTCTTTGATCATCATCGTGAGCCTGTGTAAGGGTCCAGAATTTAGGTCCTCTGCATGTGTCTTCATTATTCTACTAAGCTGTTCCGTCTGCTGAATCATAAGTAGCCAAGACTTTTTAAAAAATAAAGAAATAAAATTAGCATGTGTATTAAAGGTTTCCATTTTACTGTGCTTTAAGTATTCAGGAACATTAAGTATTTAGTTTTATACAAATTACGACATTAATATAAACATGCCAAGTTTCTGGCAATTGTACAATGAGCTATGAATGGTTCATATTTAATGTCTTCAAGTACAAATACTTTAAAAATTAGTAATCAGAGATTATGCAGTATTCTATGAAAGGGATTAAGCTCTTTGAGAGTCCACATTTGCAGTCATCATTTTACCACTTCTTGTCTGTTTGTCAATACATTGATATAATGCTTCTGCCTATACCATGCTACTATCTCAGTAAGGTCACCATTTCCTAATGTTCAAAATGCTACAGAAATTTAACCATCTTTATTCTTAGCATTTGATCTGATCCTGCTGACTCACTTCTTCCTGAAACTCTTCTTTTTTGGTTTGCATGGCTTCTCATATGCCAACATACCAACTTGTCTTCTCCTCTTCCTAAAAATCCTTCTCAATCTTTGTACCTGCTTCTCTTTGCTGCTTATGTCTTAAATACTGGTAATCTCTGGATTCCTGTCTATTCTCATTTCTTAGTAAATACCATTAGCTCTCAATGGTTTTTCCAGCACATTTCTTTAAAGCAGAAACATGTAATGGTGGGTTTGGGACAAGTGGGCATATGGATACTGCTAGAAAAACAAGTCATTTGTTATTAGACATTCTAGTTTCTAGATACTAAAAAAAGTAACTGAGGAATACCCTTCACTATAGGTCTTCAAAATTCTATTCAGAAACAATTGTTGGAGATTTATCATGGTCAGGTAAGATCCACGTTAAAGATTAAAAAATAGACAAGGTATGATTTCAGATATTTACTGAAGATTGGAGTAATTTTTTATGCTATTACTTTTGATCTATGAATGAACAGAATTATTCTTCATTGTTAATGTTCCAATATAATCCTAAATTAAAACTGAATAAGCACCTAAACCAAAATAACAGCATAAAAGAAGCAAATTCTTAGTCATAGTCAGAACTCACCAGGGTCTAACTGGATAATCTGGTTTTTGATACACTAACATACATTTTTTTGAAAGTTAACCTTCGAAGACATTTGTTTAGGGAGAAAGGCCATTTGTAGCTATGAAAAGCTATTATGAACACTGAATAAAATGTGGCCTATGAATTCATCATATTTACTTTCAAATTCAAAAATCTAACTACTAATATGCTCTAGATACCACAAAGCAATTTAAAACTGATGTATCTCTTCCATTAAAATATAAAATTTAGGGGTACCTGGGTGGCTCAGTCATTAAGCATCTGCCTTAGGTTCAGGTCATGATCCCCAGGTCCTGGGATAGAGCCCCCACATCAGGCTCCCTGCTCGGCTGGGAGCCTGCTTCTCCATCCCCCTGTACCACCCCCACCCCACTCATTCTCTCTCTCAAATAAATAAATAAAATCTTCTAAAAATGAATTAATTAAAATATAAAATTTAACCAAGATGAAAACAGTGAAAAACAAAACTATACAATATGGATTAAAAACAAACTAAATGTCCTAATAACTCTTATAGCTTTGTCTTTTTCATTTTATATATATATTTATATATCCCTCTAAAAAACACAACATTGGGAAAACATTCTATAGCATGTACAGAATGTTAAGGCTACCAAAAAAAGAAAAAAAAAAAAAATGAGAGGAACCAGTGTTTCATTACCTATCTTCAAAAAATAAATATTCTAAATTCTTTGTAGCAAAAAATTTTTGAAATTCTATGTAAGAGTCTTTGCAGCCCAGGAGAGAAGCCTTCTTGGAAGCCAACATTAAAGATGACACAACTAAGTCGGCTTGCCTTCCTCCTTCCAGAAAGGCACATCTCATCCTGCCTAAGAGCCCTGTTTACTGTAGTCACTGTGGGAAGTCCAACCCTTCCAAGGTATATATCCTGACCCCAATTATCAATCCTATAATGCCCTCAGTATTTCCTAATCTGACCCAGGATACTCTCTAGAGAATCCCGTACCCTCAAAAACTCCTGCTCTATTATTAGAAAACTCCTTATACTTCTTATCAGGACTTTCCATTTATCTTCTAGCTTTTACAAAAACCCGGCTTTATCCCACTCCCAACATCCTAATACCACTAATAAATATTCCCTCTCTTCCTAAAAAGGTCTCTGTTCCTTTGAAACTGTCACCCTTCCCCAACAATCCATCAGGAAGTCTTTCTGATTCTCTATCCAAAGTCTACCACAAATCCACCCACTTCTTTCCATCTCCACTGCCAATCCTTTTGGAGGTTATGACTATCTCTGGTTTAGACTATTAGAACACCTGCAAATTGGTGTCCTCTCTTCTATTCATGCTCTTCTCCAACCCACTGCCCTTAAAGTAGCAAAAGAAAGTACAATTCTCTTGCATGAAACCCTACACTGCCTTTCCTTTTCATTTGAAGAAAAATCCAAATTTCTTTCTAAGACCTATTTGTCTCAGATCATCTATCCTCTATCTATCCTTCCAGCTTCATGTTTTGCCATTCTCTACCCAGCTAAATAAATTCCAGAACCACTCTTGTTCTTTCAGTTTCCTGAATATTCACTCTTCCTGAAAGCTCATCTTCTCCTTCACATGGCAAGATCCATCTCTTCCTTTAGGAAGCAGCAAAATCTCATGTGGATCTAATCCTAGCTATTCTCTCTCAGCTCTTAAAACAACTATTAATCTGTATGTATACTTGTTGGGGTTTTTTCCTGTCGCCCCAACTAGAATGGAAGCTCCATGAGGGCAGTGTCATGTCTCTTTTCTCACTAATTTAGGTATTTACTGTGATGCCTTAAACAGCAGCTACTAAATATTCTTTGAAAGAAGAAAGGAAGGAACGGAGGGAGGCATAAATGCAAAATAAAACCATGAATTAAATATATGCCACTAAAAGATTTTTAATTGTTTGAAACTGGAATTAGATAGCATGGTAGCATTGCCAATTATGACAGGGAAGGAAAAATTAACAGGCCTATCTTCAACTGATAAAACAACAGAGGGATTAGAGCAGACATAATGCAATATGAAATACTGCCTAGAAGAAATGTATGAGTGGGCAAGAAAATGTTTGGGTGGTATATAACTTGAATTAGATGGGTGGCTAGAATATTTGTTATAAAGAGAGAAGAGTAAAATGTTAACAGCTGCTTGATAAAGAAACACAAAAGTAAAAATGTACTTCAACATTTGCAATAAAACTAGTATAGCACTTTGCAGATATGGCTCTTTGGTTATGGCACAGGAATGGTCAGGGCACAGATAAATTGTCTGTTGATCAGGATAATTTGTGGAAGATAATTCTTTGTAACCTAATAAACAAAATACTGTAGGCCATTGGCAGGCATTTGAATTGCTTTATTATACAGAATTCCGCTTAATGGTAATAATTCTGTTAATAATATTCCTCATAAGGGGATATTACCAGTAGTCAGTCACTGATGCTAAAAGCCAGATAAGAATTATTAAAAAATAAAAATATCTAAATTTAACTTTAGAAAAAATTAATCATAGGGAAAAAACAATAATACAATATGAAAACAAAACCACTGTGGTTAAGTTTATAAAACAATATAAATATCATAACTATTAAGACATGAGCTACAAAATGTGAATGCAATAATGTAATTATAAAAAAACTAGACAAAAATCCTAAAGGAAACTAACAAAAATCAGGAATGAGAATTTGGTAAGAAAAGTGTAATTGTGTCCATTTCCCAACTTTTCAAATAGAAAAGTCAATAGTCAGCTTTATTTCTAAAGTTTGTAAACAAAGAAATATAGACTTAAGTTTCAAAACTTAAACAGGAAGTGAATGTTTAGAAAAAAAACGTATAATACAGACCTTCTAAATTATCAAAAGTAATTTTTGAGGAAACTGTCCATTAAAAAAAAGAAAAATAAAAGAAAAAAATTACTAACAATTAAAAATAAGTTGCAGAATAAAAATTATACTAAACACATCTGTTAAACATTATCCGTTAAACATCTATGAAAAGGAAAACATTATCAAATCAGAGGTGGGAAATTTCACTATAGGCAATAAATAAGTAACATCAGTAAAATAAAATAACATACAACAAAAAGACAAGTAAAAGGGGCGCCTGGGTGGCTCAGTCATTAAGCGTCTGCCTTCGGCTCAGGTCATGATCCCAGGGTCCTGGGATCGAGCCCCGCATCGGGCTCCCTGCTCAGCGGGGAGCCTGCTTCTCCCTCTCCCACTCCCCCTGCTTGTGTTCCCTCTCTCACTGTGTCTCTCTCGGTCAAATAAATAAAATCTTTAAAAAAAAAAAAAAAAAAAAGACAAGTAAAAATCCCCCAGAAAAATGTGAACAATAAGATTCAGTAGTCATTATGTTCAAATGATTTAAAATTGAATTCTAGACACAAAATACAAAACAAATAAGGGCACATTATGATGTAAAAGAATATCATTACAATGAGTATATAACTATCATGAATCTTTTCATTCCAGAAAAAAGTACATCAAAACACACAAAGCAAAACAGTGGAAAATGAATGAGAAATCAAAAGTAGTTGGGAAAATTAAATCATCTCTACCTGTGGCAGATAAATGTAAAAAATAAGTAATAGAGAATATCTGATCAAGTAATTTAATAATGAATATGTTTGATTTGTTGTCATATATAAAAAATTATATACTATAAGTATAAAAAATACCTATTTTTAAAGAATCTATGGAATATTTTTAAAAATTAGATAATACTGGGCTACAAAAAATTTTATAAATTTCTTCAAAATCAGAAAATAGTTCATACTAACTATACTGTCTAGCTTGCCTCTTACATGGAAAAAATTAAGGAAAAAATAATCAACAGAATTTTTTAAGAAAAAAGTTAAATCATCCCTAAAAACAGCACAGGCTAAAGAGTAGTTTTTTTTAAAACTAATATAAGACCTAGAAAATAACAGTAAGCAATATACTATTAAAATCTATGATACAGAGCTCAATTTGCTACAAGATTCACAGTCTTTACACTTCCATTTCTAAGTAAGAAAAAATAAAAATAAATTTATTAAACATTCAGTTTTAGAAGTTGGGAAAGGGAGAACAATGTAAAATCTAAGGAAACTACAAAGAGGAAACTGAAAAGAAAAAAATAAAAAGTATTTATTAGTCAAAAATAAAAACAATCAGAGAAAAATAATGTTAATAACATTAAAAGGGAGAGCTGACAATAATGGGAAAAAAGAAAATAAAGAATCTGAAATTAAGTCTAGGAAATGAGAAACACCAGAGATTAAGACAAAATTATAAAATTTTTGAGAAAAAAATGTTTTTCTCCTATTAATCTGTCTTTCGTTAGTTTATTTTTTAAATATTTGTTATGTTTAATTGACAGTTGACATATTAGTTTCAGATATATAACACAGATATATAATATAGTAAGACATGCTCCCACAAGTGTAGTTTCCATCTGTCACCATACAAGGTTATCAATTACATTATTGACTATATTCCCTATGCTGTATTTTAAATCCCATGACTTACATATTTTATAACTAGAAGTCTGTACCTCTTAATTTCCTTCACATATTTTGCCCATCCTCCCTACCCCAAAACTTTTAAACATATTTCTCTAAATCAAATTCTCTCTATTGAAACAAAGAAATGAGGAAAAGAAATAAAGCAACCTACCTGGTGTAGGTTCTATTTCCCTAACTGAATCCTCACATTACCAGACAGCAAATTCAAAGAGACCAATAATCATGAACTACATGATTATCATGAACCAATTATCAAAATATCTCTAATAAGATACAAAGCTCAAAATGTTTTGCTAATGAATTCCAAACATTTATGAATTAAGTACCTTTGATACTACCTAAAATGTTTCTAAGAAATGACAATGAAAAAAGTTCCTAAAATCACCATGACACAGACATCAAAAAGTGGCAAAGATACTACAAAAATAAATTCTCTTATAAATGCGAATGCAAAATCTTAAAACAAAATATTAATAGGACAAAACAGTCCACTGAAAGAAAAATATCTCATAGCCAGTTTTGAGACATTTCAAAAATGCATACCTAATAGTCATATATAGAAGTATTCCCGTAAGAGCCAAAGACAAATAAGGCCACTTAATGTCAACAATGTTATTTAACATTGTTTCCAAAATGCCTCTAACTGAGAGAATCTGAGTAAAAATATTTTAAAGAAAGATGCTCACCCATTTTAATAATAAAAAAACACAAATTAAGCCATTGGAATTATTATTTTTCATGTATCAGGTTGACAAAATTAAATAAAACAATACATTCTATAGGTAAGAGTTTGGGGAAACAGATTCTCTAACACACTGTTAATGGAAAGGTGAATTATTGAAATATCAAGTGGGCAAACTTTATACCCAGAAATTTTACTTCTTGGAACTTATCTCACACATAAGATTTGTACAAGTATACAGATTATATTTACAAGGACATTTATCACAGGTTTAATAGCAAAAAGAGTCCATCAATAAGAAATCAAAGAAATTAATTATAATGAAATGCAGCCGTTAAAAATTAAGATAACTTCATGTGACATATATAGAGAAAGGCCAAGGCATATAATGAGGCTAAAATGTCAAACTGCAAAATAATTTATAGAGTACAATGATATTTCTATAATATGAACAAACATCTTGTGTGGGCATGTGCATCAAAAAAAATAGAGCATAAAAATAAAGATATATGTGAAACGTAGAAAAGATAACAATATTCTCTTTGTCTTCAAACCTGAATTGCCTCGTGAAAATTTAAATATTAGAACTAATCAAAACCAAAATGATTTATGTTCCATTTCAAATTGCATCCACAATTTGTTCAAAATACACACACACTGTGACGTAACACTACAATAGCACTTCCAAATATAGAGCCTACTAAAATATGAAACACCAGCATTGAATGTATCACTCCAAATTTAGTACAGATGCTTCCATGAAATTAAATCGCAGCTCTCATGCATAACAGGAAACATTCATCACACTAGGAGGCAAAATAATGTCCAAAGTAAAATAATATAGGGGCACCTGGCTGGCTCAGTCAGAAGAGCATGTGACGCTTGGATCTCAGGGTCGTGAGTTCAGGCCCCACAGAGGTGTGGAGATTACTTAAATAAAAAAACGTTTTTAAAAAAAGTAAAATAATATAGCACAAGATGAGTTACTTTGTTAATCATTACTTGGTAGTGTGAGAAAATATAAAACAATAACAGTTAAAGATAAAAGAAAATACTAGGCAAGACGGCGGAGGAGTAGGAGACCTGGATTTCGTCTGGTCTCAGGAATTCAGCTGAATAGGGATCAAACCATTCTGAACACCTACGAACTCAACAGATCAAAGAAGAGAGTAGCAACAACTCTCTGAACAGAGAAGCGACCACTTAGTAGAAGGTAGGACAAGCGAAGAAGTGGATCTGAGGCGATATTCGGGAGGATAAAGGGCGCTGGAGGGGGCCTCCGTGGGCCGCTTCTGGCAAGTGATAGAGCCGCGGAGCACAGAATTGGAAATTGTAGGAGTCGACTCCGCTGAGGGACGTCGCTCCAGTGGCTAAGCGGGAGGTGGAAACCTTGCGGGACAGTGTGGACTCAGGACCCTCGGGGTCACAGAAAGACCGGGGGTGCCTGAGTGCAGCAGAGCTCCCAGGTATCAGAGCAGGGAAGCCGGCTGCAGAGACCGAGCCGAGGCATGGGCTCTCAGCTGGGGGTTGCCATAAACTGTGATCTGCAGCCCAGTCGGGCCACTGCGCCTCCAGCAGGGACCCAACAAGCAGCAGATCCGGGGAGACTCGCCTTCCTCCTCCGGGAGGAGCGGCGCAGGAGTGCACCGCAGGGATCTGCTGGGTTTGGAGACTCCACACGGGGTCGGGTACCAGAAATAGAAACGCTCCGTCACAGGCCAGGTGAGCACGGAGTGCGGCCGGAGACCGGGGAGACGGGAGTGATTGACTGCTTTTCTCTGGGGGCGCACTGAGGAGTGGGGCCCGAGTTCTCAGCTCCTCCGGGCAGAGAGTGGGAGGCCACCATTTTCACCCTGGTCCTCCAAAGCTCTACCGAGAGCTTGCAGGGAACAAAATTTCCTGAGAGCAAACCCCAGCAGCTTGCTTGACCCGGACCGACAAGGGCGGGGCAATTCCGCCTCCGGCAAAGACATTTGGGAACGACGGCAAACAGGCCCCTCCCCCAGAAGATCAGCACGAACAGCCAGCCAGCCAAGACCAAGTTTACCGATCAAGGAGAACGGGAGAACTCCAGCGCTAGGGGAATACTGCACATAGAATTCATGGCTTTTTTACCATGATTCATTAGTATTTCAAACTTAATTTTTTTAACTGTTTTTTTGTGGGATTTTTTATTTTTTTCCCCTTTTTCAACCAACATCTTATCAATCCCTTTTTTAAAAAAACATTTTTTATTTTTCATTTTTAGAGTCATATTTTATCCCTTCATACTAGTTACCCTTATTTTTGGCATATATATATAAGTTCTTATCTCTTTAAAATTTAGATATACAGTTTCTTCTAACAGATCAAAATATACCCTAAATCACTAGTGTATGACTTTGTTCTAGTCTCCTGCCTGATCACACTCTCTCCCATTTTTTTTTCTTTTCTTTTTTCTTTTTCTTAAATCTTCTTTCTTCTTTCAAACAACTTCTTATCAATTCCGTTTATAAAACCTTTTATAAGTTTCATCTTTACAGTCATCTTCCATCCCTTCATTGTATCAACCCTTATTTTGTACATATATAAGTCTTTCTTCCTTTAAAATTTTAGGAGGCACTTTCTTCTAACAGACCAAAATACACCCAAAATCTAGTGTGTGGCACTGATCTATGCACTAGCCTGATCATCTTTGATCATATTGTTTTTTTTTTTGTTTTGTTCTGTTTTTGTTTTTATCTTTTTTTCTTTTTCTTTTCTCTTTCTTTTTTCTTTCTTTCCCTTTCTTTTACCCTGGTTTCAGGTCTTTTCTGATTTGTATAGAGTATATTTGCTGGGGACGTTGTTAACCTGTTAGCATTTTGTTCTCTCATTTATCTGTTCTCCTCTGGACAAAATGACAAGATGAAAAAAATCACCTCAGGAAAAAGAACAAGAGGTAGTACCGTCTGCCAGGGACCTACTCAATACTGATATTAGTAGGATGTCGGACCTAGAGTTCAGAATCATGACTTTAAAGATACTAGCTGGGCTTGAAAAAAGCGTGGAAGTTATTAGAGAAACGCTTTCTGGAGAAATAAAAGAACTAAAATCTAACCAGGTCGAAATCAAAAAGGCTATTAATGAGGTGCAATAAAAAATGGGGGCACTAACTGCTAGGATAAATGAGGCAGAAGAGAGAATCAGCGATATAGAAGACCAAATGATAGAAAATAAAGAGGCTGAGAAAAAGAGAGAGAAACAACTACAGGATCACGAGGGCAGAATTCGAGAGATAAACGATACGATAAGACGAAACAACATTAGAATAATTGGGATTCCAGAAGAAGAAGAAAGAGAGAGAGGGGCAGAAGGAATATTGGAGCAAATTATAGCAGAGAACTTCCCTAATGTGGGGAAGGAAACAGGCATCAAAATCCAGGAGGCAGAGAAATCCCTTTCAAAATCAATAAAAATAGGTCAACACCCCGACATCTAATAGTAAAACTTACGAGTCTCAGAGACAAAGAGAAAATCCTGAAAGCAGCTCGGAAGAAGAGATATGTAACCTACAATGGTAGAAACATTAGATTGGCAACAGAGCTATTCACAGAGACCTGGCAGGCCAGAAAGGACTGGCATATCTTTAGAGCAGTAAACGAGAAAAATATGCAGCCAAGAATACTATATCCAGCAAGGCTGTCATTGAAAATACAAGGAGAGGTAAAAAGCTTCCAGGACAAACAAAAACTAAAGGAATTTGCAAACACAAAACCAGTCCTAAAAGAAATACTGAAAGGGGTCCTCTAAGCAAAGAGAGAGCCTAAAAGCAGCATAGATCAGAAAGGAACCCAGACAATATACAGTCACAGTCACCTTACAGGCAATACAATGGCACTAAATTCATATCTTTCAATAGTTACCCTGAATGTAAATGGGCTAAATGCCCCAATGAAAAGACACAGGCTATTAGATTGGATTAAAAAACAAGACCCATCGATATGCTGTCTGCAAGAGACTCATTTTAGACCCAAAGACACCCCCAGATTGAAAGTGAGGGGGTGGAAAACCATTTACCATGCTAACGGACACCAAAAGAAAGCTGGGGTGGCAATTCTTATATCAGAAAAATTAGATTTTAAAACAAAGACTGTAGTAAGAGATGAAGAAGGACACTACATCTTACTTAAAGGGTCTATCCAACAAGAAGATCTAACAATTGTAAATATCTATGCCCCTAACATGGGAGCAGCCACTTTTATAAGGCAATTAATAACACAAGAAAAGAAACACATTGACAACAATACAATAACAGTGGGGGACTTTAACACCCCCCTGACTGAAATGGACAGATCATCTAAGCAAAAGATCAACAAGGAAATAAAGACTTTAAATGAAACACTGGACCAAATGGACTTCACAGACATATTCAGAACATTCCATCCCAAAGCAACGGAATACACATTCTTCTCTAGTGCCCATGGAACATTCTCCAGAATTGATCACATCCTAGGTCACAAGTCAGGTCTCAACCGATACCAAAAGACTGGGATTATTCCTTGCATATTTTCAGACCACAGTGCTTTGAAACTAGAACTCAATCACAAGAGGAAAGTCGGAAAGAACTCAAATACATGGTGGCTAAAGCATCCTACTGAAGAATGAATGGGTCAACCAGGAAATTAAAGAAGATTTAAAAAAATTCATGGAAACCAATGAAAATGAAAACACAACTGTTCAAAATCTTTGGGATACAGCAAAGGCAGTCCTGAGAGGAAAGTATATAGCAATACAAGCCTTTCTCAAGAAACAAGAAAGGTCTCAAATACACAACCTAACCCTACACCCAAAGGAGCTGGAGAAAGAACAGCAAATAAAGCCTAAACCCAGCAGGAGCAGAGAAACCATAAAGATCAGAGCAGAAATCAATGAAATAGAAACCAAAAGAACAGTAGAACAGATCAACAAAACTAGGAGCTGGTTCTTTGAAAGAATTAACAAGATTGATAAACCCCTGGCCAGACTTATCAAAAAGAAAAGAGAAATGACCCAAATCAACAAAATCATGAATGAAAGAGGAGAGATCACAACCAACACAAAAGAAATACAAACAATTACAAGAACATATTATGAGCAACTCTATGCCAGCAAATTAAGATAACCTGGAAGAAATGGGTGCATTCCTAGAGATGTATCAACTACCAAACTGAACCAGGAAGAAATAGAAAACCTGAACAGACCTATAACCACTAAGGAAATTGAAACAGTCATCAAAAATCTCCCAACAAACAAAAGCCCAGGGCCAGATGGCTTCCCAGGGGAATTCTATCAAACATTTAAAGAAGAATTAATACCTATTCTCCTGAAACTGTTCCAAAAAATAGAAATGGAAGGAAAACTTCCAAACTCATTTTACGAGGCCACCATTACCTTGATCCCAAAACCAGACAAAGACCCCATCAAAAAGGAGAATTACAGACCAATATCCTTGATGAACATGGATGCAAAAATTCTCACCAAAATACTAGTCAATAGGATCCAACAGTACATTAAAAGGATTATTCACCATGATCAAGTAGGATTTATCCCTGGGCTGCAAGGTTGGTTCAACATCCACAAATCAATCAACGTGATACAATACATTAACAAAAGAAAGAACAAGAGTCATATGATCCTCTCAATAGATGCAGAAAAAGCATTTGACAAAGTACAGCATCCTTTCTTGATCAAAACTCTTCAGAGTATAGGGATAGAGGGTACATACCTCAAGATCATAAAAGCCATCTGTGAAAAACCTACAGCGAATATCATTCTCAATGGGGAAAAGCTGAGAGCTTTTCCCCTAAGGTCAGGAACGCGGCAGGGACGTCCACTATCACCACTGCTATTCAACATAGTATTAGAAGTCCTAGCCACCGCAATCAGACAACAAAAAGAAATCAAAGGCATCCAAATCGGCAAAGAAGAAGTCAAACTCTCACTCTTTGCAGATGATATGATACTGTATGTGGAAAACCCAAAAGACTCCACCCCAAAACTGCAAGAACTCATACAGGAATTCAGTAAAGTAGCAGGATATAAAATCAATGCAAAGAAATCAATGGCATTCCTATACACCAACAAGACAGAAGAGAGACAAATCAAACAGTCGATCCCATTTACAATTGCACCCAAAACCATAAGATAGCTAGGACTAAATTTAACCAAAGAGGCAAAGGATCTGTACTCAGAAAACTATAAAATACTCATGAAAGAAACTGAGGAAGGCACAAAGAAATGGAAAAACGTTCCATGCTCATGGATTGGAAGAACCAACATTGTGAAGATGTCAGTGCTACCTAGAGCAATCTACACATTCAATGCAATCCCCATCAAAATACCATCCACTTTTTTTCAAAGAAATGTAACAAATAATCCTAAAATTTGTATGGAACCAGAAGAGACCCCGAATAGCCAGAGGAATATTGAGAAAGAAAAGCAAAGCTGGCGGCATCACAATTCCAGACTTCCAGCTCTATTACAAAGCTGTCATCATCAAGACAGTATGGTACTGGCACAAAAACAGACACATAGATCAATGGAACAGAATCGAGAGCCCAGAAATGGACCCTCAACTCTATGGTCAACTCATCTTTGACAAAGCAGGAAAGAATGTCCAATAGGATAAAGACAGTTTCTTCAACAAATGGGTGTTGGGAAAATTGGACAGCCACCTGCAGAAGAATGAAACTGGACCATTTCCTTACACCACACACAAAAATAGACTCCAAATGGTTGAAAGACCTAAACGTGAGACAGGAGTCCATCAAAATCCTAAAGGAGAACACAGGTAGCAACCTCTTCGACCTCAGCCACAGCAACTTCTTCCTAGAAACATCGCCAAAGGCAAGGGAAGCAAGGGCAAAAATGAACTATTGGGATTTCATCAGGATAAAAAGCTTTTGCACAGCAAAAGAAACAGTCCACAAAACCAAAAGACAACCGATAGAATGGGAGAAAATATTTGCAAATGACATATCAGATAAAGGGCTAGTATCCAAAATCTATAAAGAACTTATCAAACTCAACACCCAAAGAACAAATAATCCAATCAAGAAATGGGCAGAAGACATGAACAGACATTTTTCCAAAGAAGACATCCAAATGGCCAACAGACACATGAAAAAGTGCTCAACATTGCTCGGCATCAGGGAAATCCAAATCAAAACCTCAATGAGATACCACCTCACACCCGTCAGAATGGCTAGAATTAACAAGTCAGGAAACGACAGATGTTGGCGGGGATGTGGAGAAAGGGGAACCCTCCTACACTGTTGGTGGGAATGCAAGCTGGTGCAACTACTCTGGAAAACAGTATGGAGGTTCCTCAAACAGTTGAAAATAGAGCTACCATACGATCCAGCAATTGCACTACTGGGTATTTACCCCAAGGATACAAATGTAGGGGTACATGCACCCCGATGTTTATAGCAGCAATGTCCACAATAGCCAAACTGTGGAAAGAGCCACGATGTCCATCGACAGATGAATGGATAAAGAAGAGGTGGTATATATACACAATGGAATATTATGCAGCCATCAAAAGGAATGAGATCTTGCCATTTGCAACGACATGGATGGAACTGGAGGGTGTTATGCTGAGTGAAATAAGTCAATCAGAGAAAGACATGTGTCATATGACCTTGCTGATATGAGGAATTTTTAACCTCAGGAAACAAACTGAGGGTTGCTGGAGTGGTGGGGGGTGGGAGGGATGGGGTGGCTGTGTGACAGACATTGGGGAGGGTATGTGCTATGGTGAGCGCTGTGAATTGTGCAAGACTGTTGAATCACAGAGCAGTACTTCTGAAACAAATAATGCAATATATGTTAAGAGAAAAAAAAGAAGAAGAAGATAGCAGGAGGGGAAGAATGAAGGGGAGTAAGTCAGAGGGGGAGATGAACCATGAGAGACGATGGACTGTGAAAAACAAACTGAGGTTTCTAGAGGGGAGGGAGTTGGGGGGATGGGTTAGCCTGGTGATGGGTATTAAAGAGGGCACGTTCTGCGTGGAGCACTGGGTGTTATGCACAAAGAATGAATCATGGAACACTACATCAAAAACTAATGATGTACGGTGATTAACATAACAATAAAAAATTTAAAAAAAATACTAGCAGCTCTTCCATAAAGAAAGTGAGTTTTTCCTTTCTTTCTGGAAGAAAGGAAAAACTCACTAGTCTAACTTACTTTGGGGAAATAAAGTCTAAGTTAATTTTTTAAATTAAATGTGAGACTGTTTCCACAGAAAGAACTTTATTCCACTGAGGCATCCACAGTAGCAAACAGATATGAAATGCGAAGTACAGATCCTGCCAGAACTGCTTATATTTCTATGTATTAATTTATAATTAACAAATTAATCATGCATATTAGCAGATACTCAGAAATGAGCTGAAGGAAACCAGAAATGATTGACCATGACTCCTTTGTGCTAGGAAGAAGGCTAGAAGAGAGAAAAGAGCAATTAAGCACACTTCTTCTAGCCTTGACATAGTAACTGGAATCAAGTTCATCTTCTCACTGAAACAATTAGAAAACTGAGCATAATGTATGAAACTGTTTTCAGATACAGGACCACAGGCAGCACAGGACTGGAATCCCAAAGAGAAGTGAAAAACCTGAAATTGCCCCAGTTTTCTGTCTGGAAGTCTTTCCTAAGGGATATGCAAAGAGAAAATCAGAGTGTAAGTCCAGAACAAGCACAAACTTAAAACATGAGAGTGAAAAGTTTGACTTTATAATAATTACAACATCCCATGAGAGAATCCTGGGCAGGGGAGTGACACGGCCATTACAAGTGGTAACTTAAAAAGTCAAAGAGAAAACTCTCTGGGCCTCACACTGCTTGTACATTTTTCTTTTCTTTTCTTTTAATAATAATGCAAAGCCTCACCTGATCTGAATTATCTTTAATTCCAAATAAATAGTCTGATTTCATAAATGCTAATTATGCCTTACCAGATGAAAAATAAAATGCCATTAGGGAAATATTTTAAAATAAAATCAGTCAAGATGGAGTAACAGGAACCAAATTTACACTTCTACCCGAAAAAAAAAATGGACAAAATATAAGAAATAACAGTTTTCAAGATACTGGATATCAGGCCATGAAGGACATGAAGTGATCACTGAAAGTAAACAAACAAGCTGGGCCCTACAACGGCCCTGACTTACTGACCACAGCCTGCAGCACAGGGAGGAGAAACCAAAGGGGATATGAGTAGAATCCCTGAGTTGAGGAGGCAGAGCTGAGTCTGTGAAGAACAAGGCAGCTTGAGTTCATGGCACAGACGAATGGAAAGGATGGAGGCCCAGTGAGAAGCCTGGAGATTCGCAGGGAGCCCTACTCTGGTATTCAGCAGAATACTGATCAGTGCATGCCCGGGAAGAAGCTACATGAACTGGAGAAAAAACTGGCTGAAAAGATGACAGGGAACAGTTCCTGCTGTTTGTATATGGTCAGGAATGGTGTCTGTTCCCACCAGCCACCCCAGAAAAACTCCTAATTCATGGGGCACTGGGTAGAGCCCTGTTAGTGGGGAGTCATTAGTCCCAGAGTTCACACTGCTCTAAATCTGCCTGACAAATTTTAAAATCAAGATCCAAAGGATCAAGCTCTTTCCACATAACTTAACTGTGCTCCCTAACAAAACTCAACAAAACATAGCAATATAAACTATCAAAAATGAAACTGAGAGAAAAAAAGAATGTAGAAATAAATAAATGGAACCTCACTGAGCTGCAGAACACCTTCTAGACATCTAATATATGTGTAATTAGAAAACCCCAAGGAGACAGAGGAGGGATAGGAAAAGTATTTGAAGAAATAATGGCTAAAAACATTCAAAACTCAATGAAAACCAAAAAACCCACAGATTCAAGAAGCTCAATGAATCCAAGCACAAGAAGTATGAAAAACAACTACACTATCAGTACTATATTTGAGGCAAATAGCTTTGGAACATTCAAACATTTCATAATGATAGTATAATAATTTTCATAAAATAAGGTGATTATACAAAACACCATCAATTTTATAATTCATTTGATGAATTGCTGGATATCTTATTTTTTCTTATATTTATAATTTCTTCCCCTATAAATGGAACCGGAATATGCTAGTCTCCTTCCCTGCATAGTGTATGTCATAGCATCTAGAACAGCAGGTATAATTTTCATCTGGTGGGAGTTTTTAAAGAATCAAAGAACTGAAGCTATTTGGTGACTCAAGGAGGGATGGATCACCTGCATTAAGTATGTCCTTCAATGTCCAGGGAATTTCGGCCTCTCTATTTAATTGGCCTTTCTAACAATGGAAGGATTCAAACTTTTAAGCCCTTGTAGTAGTATTTTGTAAGTAGTACAAATTCTTAGATTATCAAACACTAATGCAATAACCAAAACAAATACTGAATAAAAAATACTAAGTAAACAAAAAATAAATAAATATTTTTAAGATAAAATAAAATCAAAATAATCAATTAATTGAAGTCATTAGTTGGGTTCCAAAGACTGGTACCATATATGCTGAACCACATTAGCTCACTCATTGCCCAATCTCAGATAGCCATTTCCAGAAACTACATGACTACCAAAATATTACTATTGCTATTAAAAAGAGTAAATCTAGATATCTAAACACAGATCATACCCAGAAGGAAATTATATTACCTTTTCTTTCCCACTACTTTTTCTTCCAGCTTCCTAGACTCAGCGTCCCTCACAATTCTTGTTCTTCTGAGGATGAACATCCAGAAAGCTAACAGGTCAGAGTAACCTTTGCCCTTCAGAAGCAAATCACATCACCTCAGCAATCTCTCCTACCAAAAGTTAGGTGCTGAGTTAAAGACCCCTGCAGTCTCCTCCAGCTCTTGCACCCTGTGATTTTTCTCTACTTAGCTACTTCCCTCTATACTGTCATCCTCATAAACTCCTTGAGTTTTACTGCTCATGTGCACAGAAGATTACTTTGTTGATCCAGTTCTAGTGGTTTTTTGTTAATATAGGGCTGACCTATTTGGCTGTTAAAGAGAAAACAATAAATTACAGTAGGGCTTCTGGAGATGTTTGCCTACTCCCCTCTAGCTTCAGTGGGATAGACCTGTTCTCCACCCTGGTTCATCCCATTCTCTCCCCATCCATGTCCTAAGGCAGTTGTTTTGTTATTCCTTATTTCCTATATTCCCCAAATCTCCTTGATTGGCTCTTTCAGCATAACATTTCTATAAAAGCAGACTTCCCTTTCCTCCCAGAATCCAACCAATCCTTCCAGTTACTGCTCAGTCTAATCTTTTTAAAACCCCCCCTCACAAAAACCTCTGGAGAAAAGAGTTAAAACTTTGCATTTGCTCCCAGAAGTTATAAACCAGACTATATACCTAGGACCCTCTCTTTCTCTGAAGCTCTGTCAAATAAATGATGTTTTCTTCTCTCACATCCTGTGTAACACAGAACCAAGAGGAGGGGTTAATGGTGTTCATTCCTTCTCCCCAACTTCACCCCTAATTAAGTCTAAACTTGCTTGTCTAGATGACCCTCTGCTCCTCCTCTTTAACATCTGCTTCTTCTACATTCACAGGCTTTCTCTTATATACTCCTCATATCAACACTCTGAGGCAAATATCTTCATCTTATAAATGGTGGCAGAGAAATTAAATAATCTGCCAAGGTCACACAGCTAATAAATCTACCTCTTAATGTGCTAAGATGTTGGAGGATACAGAGGCATGGGAACCTAAAGACACCCGCATCGAAAAATTACTTTCATCTTTTCCTACATACTCAAAATACATGCATCTCAAGAATAACTATTAAGCTAAACTAATGAGAGAACTGTATAAACTGGTTACAAATTACACAGTAATCTTTAATTAATCCCTGTTTAGTACTTTATCATTAAATTAGAGGCCAACAGCCACAAGGAAAATCTATCTACTCCTTTAGGCTACCTACTTTGTGGCATGAGTAACTTCTAAAGTGAGTTAAGTCCTTCTAGGCCAAGATTAGTGAGTCATTCTTGATATGAAAGTAAAAATAAAAGTGGCCTGCGCTTTATTTGGGTTTCTAACTAGAATAATGACCTACACTTCAAATCTAAGCGTCTGCCTTCAGCTCGGGTCATGGTCCCAGGGTCCTGGGATCGAGCTCTGCATCAGGCTCTCTGCTCGGCGGGAAGCCTGCTTCTCCGTCTCCCACTCCCCCTGCTTGTGTTCCCTCTCTTCGCTGTGTCACCCTCTGTCAAATAAATAAATTAAAAATCTTAGAAAGAAAGAAAGAAACCAGCATCTTCTTCTATCTAACCAAAACCAGCACCACACTGGATAATTAGAAATAGCACCACTACATGCTAACTGAACATAAAAAAAAAAAAAAAGAAAGAAAAAGAAATAGCACCACTTTAAGATAAATATACATATAATACATATTTACCTGTCCCCAAGGAAACAAAATTACTGGTTTGAGACTTTTAAGTTTTAGAACATTTTTCAGAATCCTGAGTTGTAAACTGAATATTAATATTATATTATAAAATACTGTTTCTACCTGAAATGTATTTTTCAAAAGATTTTCTACATTCCTAAATGTGACTTTTATGTTGTTGTTTTGTGACCAGAAGTAATTCCTAGAAATAAATGCATCTCTTATTTCACAGTGAAAAAGAGGAATAATGATTCCATTTATAGAAATTTTATTCTCCCCTATCACTCCACCCCCTAAAAAAAGAGACCATTTACTACACTGCATACACTACAGAGCATCACAGATTTCCAAAATAATTAGCATGAATCCTAAAATGCCTATTTCACTCTTAAGAAACCAATAAAGGTAAATAGTACCAGTTATATTAGGATGAATACACAATATTAAAAAAAGTAAACACTTCACTCAAATTTTGGAAAGTGAAAATTACATATAGGGAAAAAATTTATATCTTTTAGAAAAGCAAATCATACTTCCACCTCTGAACTACCAGATGTGTGGTGAGGTAAATCAGTATTCCATAAACAGGTAGCAATTTAAAGTTCTGAGTTTATTATACCAAAAAGTATTTATCCTGGACAATGAGGCAAAGAACACACAACTACTGTAGCTATAACTACAGTAAAGCATTGAAAATAATCAACAAAATGACTCAAGCCTGAAACATACCTAAATAGTTGTTATAAATAGGTTTTCTCTACAGACTATATCTTCCAACTACTTGCTTTCTTTCCTCCTTGAATATTTTTAAAACACAACAATAAAATTCCAAGAAGAATGCATAGTTTCTGTGCCACGCAATAATTCAAAATAAATGGCTCTCTGAAACAACAGTTTTTATTCAGAGTTTGTCTGAATTCATAAGAATGTTTTTGGAGTTTCTGCATCTTTATGAGATATAGAAATCCAGAAGACAAGTCATTAAATTTCCCTAAAGCTGAGGATTTCAAAGACTGAATTTCAAGTGCAAAGTACTTTCTATTCACAAGAACCTGTCTTTGCATTTTCTTCAAAGCTTCCTGGTTTCCAGAGGCTAGTGGTTCCCAATTCTGCCTGCAATAAGAATCACCTGGCAGCCTTTTTAAAATACCAAATCTTGAATCCCATGACCAGAGATTCTGACCTAATAAGTTCTGGATGGGGTGCAGGCATCAGTATTTCAAAGCTTCCCAAGTAATTCTAATGTATAAAACATTTGTGTCCCTAATAATCACAGGGTTATCCAAAATCACACTAAAAACCACAGAGCTTATTTAAAAAAAAGGTGTGGGGCACCTGGGTGGCTCAGTCGGTTAAGCGGGTGCCTTTGGCTCAAGTCATGATCCCAGAGTCCTGGGATCAAGCCCCGCATGGGGCTCCCTGCTCGGCAGGAAGCCTGCTTCTCCCTCTCCCACTCCCCCTGCTTGTGTTTCCTCTCTCGCTGTCTCTCTCTCTCTGTCAAATAAATAAATAAAATATTTTTTTAAAAAAAAGGTGTTAGATGAACAACAGTCAAAAAATTTATCAGGGACACATTTTTAAAAAGAGAAACCTAAGAAAAACTTTGCATGGTTTTACATAGTTTAAGTGGTTAAGAAACACGTAAGTACTACAAAAAACATGGCACTTTACCTTGAAAAGACCTGAGGTTTGCTTTTCAAAAGTAGGTGTCAGAAGGTTTGCAGCTGGTGAGTTTTTATAAAGTAGTAGAAAGAGTTATCTGAATTTGGACAGAAAGTTGCAAGACCACATGTGGATGGGTGTGGCTCATAACACAACAGATGAACAGAGGTAACCAATAAATGATGAAAGTGTGTGCCTGTGTGAGTTTTATGCATTCCTAAGCAGCTCAATTCACCTAGGTTGTTTTTGGCATTCACCTAGCACTTCTTCCAGATTTGTACATGAACGAATACAAAATCACATTATGTTCAAACTGTTCCCCAATATATCAATTGCATTGGAACAAATTCACGTTTTTTAATCCAGCTTTATAGCAGAATTGACTCCACAGTCAGACTTAAGAATTACTGTCTTAAAATACATATAGTTGAAAATCTAGTTATACAGGTTCTAGTTACAATATATACTTATTATGTGACTACTAAATAATAAGGCTGGTTCATCAAAAATCAGTTTTCATTACTTTTGATTCCCATGCAGTATATGGAATATAGCCAATATTTCAGTCCACTCTGTGTTCAAAAGATAAACCAATATTTCCCTTCAAATAGGTTGTGCTGAGAATTATTTGTATCACTACACTATCAGAAGAGAGTTGACTGTATTCTGACAGGTGTAATTGTATATTTACTAATTTTTGTTTAGCTTTATTGAGGTATTAGTTAACATATAACATATGCAAGTTTAAAGTGTACAACATAATGATTTGATACATGTATATATTGTAAAGTGATTACTACAATAAGGTCAGTTAATACCTCCCTCCCCTCACATGACTGTCCTTTTTATCTTGTGATGATACACTTTAAGATCTACTCTCTTAACAACTTTTAAGTATATAACACAGTACTGTTAAATATAGTCACATGCTATACATTACATCCCCAGAGATTATTCATCTTATAACTGGATTTGTACCCTCTGATCAACATCTCCTCATTTCTCTCCCACCTCCACCCTCCCAGTTTCTGACAACCACCATTCTAATCTCTATTTCTATGAGTTGGCTCATATAAATGAGAACATATAGCATCCTTTTTTCTTTGTCTGACTTATTTCACTTAGCATAATGCCCTTAGGTCCACCCATATTGTCGCAAAAGGGAGGATTTCCTTCTTTTTTAATGACCGAATAATATTCCACTGTGTATATATTCCACATCTTCTTTACCCATTCATCCATTGATGGATGTTTGGGTTATTTCCATATCTTGACTATTGTAAATAATGCTGCAATGAACACAACAGTGCAAGTATCTCTTCAAGATAATTATTTCATTTCCTTCAGATATATATCCAGAAGTGGAATTGCTGGATCATCTGGTAGTTCTATTTTTAATTTTTTGAGGAACCTCCATCTTGTTTTTTAAAATAGCTGTACCAATGTACATTTCCAGCAACAGTATACAAGAATTCTCTTTTCTCCACAGCTTTGCCAACACTTCTTATCTCTTGTCTCTTTGATAATAGCCATTCTAATAGTTATGAAGTAACATCTCATTGTGGTTTTGATTTGCATTTCCTTGAGGATCAGTGATATTATCTTTTCATGTATATGTTACCCATTTGTTATGCATTCTCTGGAAAACTGTACTCAGATTCTCCACCCATTTTTTTCATTGGATTTTTTTTTTTTTTTTTGCTATTGAGTTGTAGGAGTTCCTTATATTTTGAATATTAACTCCTTATCAGATAGATGGTTGGCAAATATTCTCTCCCATTCCTAAGGTTATCTATTCATTTTGCTGCTTCTGCTGTGCAGAATCTTTTTATTTTTGCTTTTGCTGCTTCCACTTTGGGTACAATATCCAAAACACTGTTGCCAAGACCAATGTCAAGGAGTATTTTCCCCTATATTTCCTTCTAGTAGTTTTACAGTTGAGGGTCTTATATTTATGTTTTTAAACCATTCTGAGTTCATTTTTGTGAGTGGTGTAGGAGAGAGGCTCAATTTCATTCTTTTGTATATGACTATCCAGTTTTCCCAACACCATCTATTAAAGAGACTATTCTTGGCTCTCTTGTCAAATATTAGTTGACTATATATGCATGGATTTATTTCTGAGCTCTCAATTCTGTTTTATTGGTCTACATGCCTGTTTTATGCCATATCATACTGTTCTGATTGTTAAACCTTTATAATAAGTTTGAAATCAGTGATTTGATACATTTAGCTTGGTTCTTTCTCAAGATAACTTTGGTTATCAGGGCCTTTGTAGTTCCATCCAAATTTAGGATTGTATTCTCTATTTCTGTGGAAAATCCCATTGGAATTTTGATAGGGATTGCACTGATTCTATAGATGGCTTAGGGGAGTAAGGACATTTTAACAATATTAACTCTTCCAATCCATGAGCACAGAATATCTCTCCATTTATTTGTGTCTTCTTCAATTTCTTTCATCAATGTCTTAATTTTTCAGTGTCCAGATCTTTCATCTCCTTGGTGAAATTATTCCTAAGTATTTTTTTCATGCTATTGTAAACTGGGTTGTTGTCTTTATTTCTTTTTGAGATAGTTCATTATTAGTGTATAGAAACAACTGATTTTTGTATCCTGTATGCTTTTATTTTTCCCTTTTTGTTGTCTGTATTACTTTTGGCGAAATATTGGGCAATCTTGGATTTTTACTTAACTTACAGCTGAACAATACAAGTTCTGGTTTTAACTCTTATTTATTCTTAATTTACTTTGATCTTGTTTCTTTACTTTTCGTGTGTACAGCAATGCAGTAACAAGTATGTTTTCTTCTCATCTCCAGATATTTTAAGGCTAGATACCAATTTTTCAAAGTATCTCCCATTATTTCACCAAAAGCAATACAAACAACAAAAAGGGAAAAATAAAAGCATACAAAAACCATGCCCTCAGAATTAAAGACAGAATGTACATACTTCAAAATAACTTTAAGTAAAAAAAAAAAAGAAGAAAAGAAAGAAAGAAATTACCAAAGCACAAAGTATGATTTCTTAGACTCATGTTCTAGATTAATGGAACTTAAGAGACAAAAAAGCTAAATGAAATGAATGATTCTGGATTAGATCTTGAACAAGGGTAAAAGAAAATTGCCAAAAAAGGTCATTATTGGGACAACTGACAAAAGTTGAGTAAGGAACGTATTTTTGATAATAGCATGGTAACAATGCTAAATTTCCCAAATTTGATTATACTGCAGGTATGCTCTTAGAAAATACTTAAATAAATATTTAAGAATGAAAGGACATAATGTCTTCAACTAACTCACAAATTGTTCAGGGAAAGAAAGTAATATATAATTGTATTGAGAGGAAAGCAAACTGTAGAGTATATAAAACAAAAGGTTAACAACGCATAGAGTAGAGGGCACAGGGATATCTTTGTTTTATCCTTGAAACTCAGCTGTACATTTTAATTTTCTTAAAAAAAGACATAAAAGCCACTAGTTGCAAGACTTTTGCTTACAGTCAAGGTAGTGAAACAGGCATTTCTTTATCCGGCTGCATAAAACTACTAAAAACTGGACAAGATATATGAAACACCAACATACAAGCCAGTGGACATCAGGCAATGAAGGACAGTGAACCCTGAGGGAGAGACTACAGATCAATAAACTGACCCCTAAGGTTATCTCAGCTTATTGAATGGAGAAAAAGTCCAAAGAGGAAGAGCCACACAGAACTCAGTAATATCTGTAAATTAAAGAGACTGAGTTCAAAGCACAGAGACCAGATAGTCACATTACTAGAAAAGAGACAAGAACAGAGTACTACAGAGGAGAGGGCAGCATTAGAAGACTCAGGGAGGTCTGCAAAGATTCCCCTTTGATTGTTTACCTAAGTACTGACCAGCCCCAGGGTGTGAGGAAATCACCCTATGCCAAGGGGATAACCTGTAGAACACTGTCTACAGCTCACACAAATCCATGGATTTGTGCCAGGTCCCAACAACCAAAATATAAAACCTCATATCAGGAGACTCTTTTAAGTACTGAGAATGATCCTGCCTCCGTAGAGGAGATAAACTCACCCTAGTCTACAAGTACTTAACAAATGTACAAGTAAGAGCCAGGGGTACCTGGGTGGCTCAGTCCGAGGTGCGATTATTGCTAATTGAAAAGTAAAAGCCAAAAAGGTCAAACTGTCTCCAAGTAACCGTCACCAATCCCAAAACAAAGCTCAAGAATATTTTTTAAAATATGAAAATATTCAGTACCTAAAAAGGTAAAATTCACAATGCCTGGCCTCAAATCAAAGACTACTAAGCATAAAGATGCAGAAGAAAAAAGAAAAATTAGCCAATCAAAACTGACCCAGCAGTAACAGAGATTATAAAAGACAAAAAGAATAAAACAGTTATTGTAACTACATTCTAAGAAACTAAAGGAAAGAATAGGTATATTAAGTAGACACATGGAAGATACAAAAAAATATTCAAATTAGACTATTAAAGATAATTCATTTATTTATGACTTGTTCATTTTCAACATGGAAATGGCTCAGCTACTCAGTTTCTCTTTCCTTCTCTCCAATTCCTCCACCCTAAAGCACAGGTGTGGGGGAAAAGGAAGAGCTGGGTTTGGCCAGATATGAGAATATAAAGGAATAGCACACACAGGCATTTTTTTTTAAACAGATTTATGTATTTGTGTGAGAGAAAGAGTGCACACACACCTGTGAGTGGGGAAGAGGTGAGAATCGTCAAGCAGACTCCTAGCTGACCTGAAAAAATAAATTACCAGCAGACTTCCAATATAAGAAATGTTAAGGGAAGTCCAAGCAGAAAAAAAATAATACCAGAGAAAAACCTGGATCTACACAAAGAAATGAAGAGTACAGTGAGTTGTAACTCATTGGGTAAATATAAAGACTTATATTCTTATTTAAATTATTCAAAAGATAATAATTTACAGCAATAATAATAATATTATATTGTGGGATTTATAATACAAGTAAAATTACAAAGCATAACAGTAATAGCATAAAGTATAGGCAGGAGAAATGAAAGTATACTACTGCAAGTATATTATTATAGATGAGGTTCTATATATGACTAAAATATAAATGTGTAGTAAGTTAAAGACGTATACTATGAACCCTAAAGCAACCACTAAAATAACACAATAAACAATTATAGGTGATAACCCAACAAAGTAGGTAAAAACAGAATCATAAAAAAACTCAATCCAAAAGAAGAGAGAAAAGGAAAATAAGAAAAAGAAGAAGCAGACAGGACAAAGAGAAAACAAATAGTAAACTGATAGATTAAAACCTGACCATACAAAAAAAAAAATCACATTAAATCAAAATAGTCTAAACACACCAATTAAATGGCAGTGACTGTCATATTAGGAAACAAAGCAAGACCCAACCACATGCTACCTACAAGAAATCCACTCTAAATATAACAACCAAATAGGATGAAAAACACAGAATATGCTAATATTAACCAAAACAAAGCCGAAATGGTCCTATTAATATCAGATAGAGTAGATTTCATAGCAAAGAATATTATGAGGGATAAAGAAGGTAATGTCATAAATAAAAAAATGAGTCAATTCATAAGAATTTAAAAATCCTCACAGTCACCTAATACACAAGTTAATTCATTTGTCAAAAAAAAAAAAATAACAATTCTAAGCATTTATGTAACTAGTAACAGATTCACAAAACATGAAATAAAAACTGATGAAACTGCAAGGAGAATAGACAAATTCACAATTATAATCAGAGATTTCAATACTCATCTTTCAACAATTGAGAGAATAGGTGGACAAAAATGAGTAAAGAAATAAAAGACTTGAACACCACTATATACCATCTTGACCTGTCACTTATAGAACACTCCACCCAACAACAAAAGGATATCACATGTGTATGAAACAGTTCCTTGACAGACCATATTTTGGGCCATGAAACAAGTAATCTAAATATAAAAGTACAAAATAGGCTCTTATAAAGCAATGGAACTAAGTTCAAAATCAATAACAAAAATGTCTCTGGGGAAAAAAACCCAAATATTTGGAAATTAAATAATAGACTTTGAAAGAACACATGGGTCAAAAAAGAAATCAAAACAAAAGTTAAAATGTATGCTGAACTGAAAGAAAATGAAAATAAGCTTATAAAAAGTTCTAGGATTCAGCTAAAACAGTACTCAGAGAAAATTAAAAAAAACTATAAGCTTATATTACAAAAGAAGATAGATCTTAAATCAATAATCTGTTTCCACCTTACTAAATGAGGGTAAGTAAGAGCAAATTAAGTGGGAAAAAATTAATAGATTTCAGAGGAGAAATGCAATAGAAAACAGAAAATCAATGAAATCAAAAGGGTAGTTCTCAGTATCAGTAAAGTTGATAAACCTCTAGCCTGTCTGATCAGGAAAAAAAGAGAGAAGACGAAAATTGCCAATATCAGGAATGAGAAAGGTATTAAAAGGACAATAATGGAAAATAATAAACAACATAAAAATGTTGACATCTTAGACAAAAGTGAACAAATTCCTTGAAAAGCATAATCTACCAAAGTTCACTCAAGAAGAAAAAGACTAGCTGAAGAGCCCACTATATTAAACATTAAATGTATAATTAAAAACCTTCTCTGAAAGAAAACTTTAGGCCCTGATGATTTCATTGGTGAATTCTATCAAACATCTAAGTAAGAAATAAAAACAATTCTACACAAACCTCACAAGAAAACTAAAGAGAAAATACTTCCCAACTTGTCCTATGAGGCCAGCATTACCCTGATGCCAAAACCACAAAACATTACAAGAAAAGACAACTGCAAACCAATATCCCTCAGTAAAACTGAGATAATTTCAAAAAAAAAAGTTTTAGCAAATTGAATCCAAAGATTTGAAAAAAAAAAAAAAGGACAATATCTAAAACTAGGTGGGGTTTAATCCAGGAATACAAGATTGTTTTAACATTTGAAATATCTGAAAATCAGTGAGTACATTTCAATATATTATCAAGCTGAAAAGAAAAAACAATACAATCATCTAAGCAGAAAAAGATAAACCACTTGACAAAACCCCAACATCAGTGCATGAAAAAAACTCTCAGCTAAGTAGGAGTAGAAGCTTCCACAAGCTTATAAAAAAAGGTATCTACAAAAAACTCACAGCTAACAGCATAATTAATTGTGAAAGACTAAATGTGTTTCCCCTAAGATTAGCAACAAGACATGGATATCTGTTGTCTATACTTCTGTTCAGGTTTGTGCTAGAGGTTCTAGCCAGTGCAAAAATAAAGAAAAGCAAATAAAAGACATCCAAATGAAAAAGAAGGAAAATTGTCTTTGTTCACAGAAGACATAATCACCTGTGTAGAAAATCCAAAGGAATCTACAAAAAAGCTACAAATAAGCGAGTTTCACGAAGTTTAGGTTACGAGATTAGTATACATAATAATCATGAACAGTGGGAAACTAAAATTTTGAAAAAATACTATTTACAAGAGTATCAAAAAATATGAAATACACATAAATCTGAAAGTCCTGTACACTGAAAACTGGAAGACTACTCAGAAAAATTAAAGAAAATATATACCATGTTTATGGACTGGAAGATCCAGTACTGTTAAGATACACGTTTTCCCCAAATTTACCTATACAGTCAGTGCATTCCAATCATAATCCAGTAGCCTTTTTAAAATAGAAATTGACGAGCTAATTCTATAATTCATATGGGTACGCCTGGGTGGCTCAGTCGGTTAAGCTTCTGCCTTCAGCTCAGGTCATGATCCCAGGGTCCTGGGATCTGTCCCGAATTGGGCTCCTTCCTCAGTGGGGAGCCTGCTTCTCCCTCTGCCTCTGCCTCTCTGTCTCTCATGAATAAATAAAATCTTAAATAAATAAATAAATAAAATTCATATGGAATTGTAAAGGAACCAAAATAGCCAAAAGTATTTTGAAAGAAAAAAAAAAAAGAACAGAAAAATTACACTACTTTGTGATTATTATAAAACAGCAAAATAAAAAGTGTGTTATTTGTGTCAGGGCAGACAAAAACACAGGCGGAACATAATAAAGTGTGTAGAAATAAGCTTACAAACGATGGTCAATTGATTTTCAACAAAAATGCAAAGGAGAAAGCTTAATCTTTTCAACAAATGTTGCTAGAACAAATGGATATCTGTTTGCAAAAAAAAAAACTTGATCATACCTTGCCCCCTATATAAAAATTAACTAAAAATGGATCATAAACCTAAATCTAAAGCAAAACTATAAAACTTCCAGGTGCAAACAAAGGAGAAACTCAGCAAATTTAGGTCAGCCAACAGTGGGGTTTTTTTTTTTAGAGGCAACACCAAAAACACAACATCCTAAAGAAAAAAATTGATAAACTGGACTTTTTTTAGGTAGAATAAATGATGACTTTTCAGTGTTAAGAGGAAAGGCTGACACATTCCTTGTTTTTCTTCGGGTTTCCAACCATTGTTCACTGTTACCTCTCAACACTTCCTCTTTGAAAGGCAATCCTGCCCATTTAAACCTTCCCTCCCAATCTTTATCACTTTCCCTAGCCCCCTTTGCAATCCAAAAACTCTCCTGACTTCCTTAATTATTTTAGCATTTGTCTCCATCTATCCCTTACCAAAATACTTGACACTTTAGTGTGTACACTGATGATTCCTCCACTGGCCTGACCTCACAAATCTTCAATCTTCTATACCTACTAATCCTATTTCTTGTTACTTTCACTATCTTACTTTTCTCAAGAGTTTAATTCCAGGGGCACCTGGGTGGCTCAGTCAGTTAAATGTCTGCCTTCGGCTCAGGTCATGATCCCAGGGTCCTGGCATCGAGTCCCACATCGGGCTCCTTGCTCAGTAGGGAGCCTGCTTCTCCCTCTCCCTCAGCCTGCTGCTCCCCCTGCTTGTGCTCTCTCTCTCTAATAAATAAATAAAATCTTAAAAAAAAATGAGTATAATTCCACTTAAACACGGTAAATAGAACACATGGCTATTTCTCCACTTCTTCCCAAAATCCCACTAAAATATAATGTAGTTACTTAAAGTATAAATTCACAATAACAAAGAAAATAGAAAAGGGGACAACCACAGATAAGACATGTCAACAAAACATAAGAAAATAAAAAGTAGGTCAATGGTAATTAATTTGAGATTATTTCAACAAGAAATGTTGAAAACAAGTGCTCTGCAAAGGGTAGGTCAAGAAGAAAGGGCCATGTAGGCGGAGATGGTGGTCAAAAGGTACAAATTTCTACTTAAAAGATCAGTAAGTACTAGGTGTATAACGTACAACATGATGGTTATAATTAACACTGCTGTATGATATATAGAAAACTTAAGAGGGTAGATCCTAAGAGTTATCATCACAGAAAGGATTTTTTTCTTTTCTTTTTATTTTATCTACATGAGATGACAGATGTTAACTAAACCTATTGTAGTAATAATTTCACAATATTTGTGAATCAAACCATCATGCTGTATAACTTAAACTTAAATAGGAATGCATGTATGTCATTTATTTCTCAATAAAAAAAGAAGAAAAGGCCAATTTATAGGGTCAGACCTATAATTCCAGTAAAGCTCAGAAACTGGAGAAACCTATATGAGAGAAGCTGAGACGATACTGAAACAGAGGAATCGATTCAAAGTCTATATAAGGAGCAGACAGAACTCTCATTTCTATTGCTCAGCCCACACAAACATGCAACTGTTCTTCCCCCAATTCAGAAGAAAACAAGAGGAAAAAATAAACCAGAGAGCCTTTGGACTAAGAGACATTAGGCAGCTTACCAAAAACAGGAAGATTAACTAAAGTATAACTCTTAGAACACTCAACCTACTTTCCCTATCAATTCTCGTAACATAACAGAGTAGTCAAACCAAACACAGGACAAGTTAAATCTGAATTTCAGATAAAAAATAAATAATTTTTAGTGTATGTGTGTCCCAAATATCACATGCAAAATTTAACTGGTGTCCTACATTTTTATTTGCTATGTCTGGCAACCCCATCTTCAGACTAGAGACTAGAGAATTCCTTTTTGGGGAACCTGACTAGCCTAGGGAAGGAAGTTAAAGATATTAACATTAAGGGGTTCTCAACGAAATCACAGATCCTTAGCGGATCATACACACCACACACACATTCCATTGGAAACAATTTCCTCTACAATTTACTCAAATCCTAAGAAATATTAGTAAAAGAAACACACTAATTTTTTTAACTTTCCAAAGTAAAACAAGGAAGACTTTCCTTTACTTTGAATAAGTATAGTGAAATATGATATTTAAGTAATACAATGGAAATACATACAGCAGAAATCTAAGAACGATTAAGGTGTGTAATATTTCATCTTTAATGCCTTCCAACAGCAATTAACAGTGCAATTTGGCCTTTATTTTTGTGGTGCTTAATTTTAAATTTTATATTATATTTTTACAATCTTAGAGTTAAAAAAACATATTGTTTATCCAAAGAATTTTTTAGTGTGATTAACTCAGCAGTACATTATTATTTTAGTAAGATGAATGATAGCAAAGAACACTATGTGTTAAAATACTCCATGTGATTCACTACACAAATGATTCACAGAAGAATTCAGGGAAGGTGGGTTATGATAAAAGCTTGTGTCAAAAGAAAATAGCAGGTCTCAAGACACGCAAGAAAATAGGGTAATGAAGAAAACAAAATTTGTAAAAAATGGCTCTCAAACCAAAATCATTACAATAATCTAGACATCAATTTTTAATTTCAAAATTCAAAAATTTCAGACCTACCAACTCAGATTCAGGAGGTAGGGCATAAAATGTGTAATTTTTGAAACTTTCTCCCATGAGATTCTGATAATCAGCAAGATTTTGGAACCACTGCTTTAGAATGCTAATTTGGGTATGCTCCCTCAACAGCATGATCTATTTGCCCTAAGAAAAATTATGATGCTATACACAATAAATAATGAAATTATTCTCCTTACCTTGGATACATTGCTGACATAATTCATTTGAACAGTACTTTCCTTATCAACTTGATTACAAAGGTTCTGTAAAGTAGATGCATATTCTTTATCACTTTTTATTCTCAGGGCCATAAATTTCTTCACTGTTTCCAGTAACCGTAATTCCCAGTCTTGCAATTTTAGCACAGCTTCATGTGAATTCTTCAGGTCACTCCCAAACCCCATTTTGTAAGGCACTGTCTTATCCTCCACACTGCACTGTGAGCCTTCTAATCAGCACATATCTGTGTATGTAAACAGAAGGGGAAAAAAAGTCAAATCAAAAGGAAATATGTCTTCAAAGGAAAGTTATGGCCTATTCCTTTTAGGGTAAAAAAAAAAAAATCACTACAACTGAATGCTTTCACTGCACTATCAGGATAACAAGATGAGGATGTCCACTCTCTCCACTTCTACTGAACATTGTACCGGAGGTTCTAGCCATTACAATGAGATAAATGAAATAATTTCCATGGTAATCGAAAAAGAAAGAAGTGAAACTATATTTATTTGCAGAGGACATGAGATTGTATATACAAAATCCTAAGGAATGTAATAAAAAAGAAGTACTAGCATTAACAAGATCAATATACAAAAATCAATTATATTTCTATACACTAGCAAGGATCAATCTGAAAATGAAATTAAAAAAACAATTCCTATATATGACTGCATCGAAAAGACTAAAATATTTAGGGATAAGTTTTATAAAGTAAGTTAAAAACCTGTGCTCTTGAAACTATAAAATATTGTTGAAAGAAATTAAGGAAGACCCAAATAAATGGAAAGACTCTGTTAATGGATCCAAAAGACTTAATATTGTTAAAAAAGCAATCCTCTCCATTTGATCTACAGCTTTAACTTAATCCATATTAACATATGGATTTTTTTTAAAGAAATTGAAAAGCTGATCTTAAAAAAACATCTTGAAAAAGAACAAAGCTGGAAGACTCACACCTCCTGATTTCAAAACTGAATGAATAGCTACAATAATCAAGGCAATGTGGTACTGGCATATAGACAGACATAGAAATCAGCGGAATAGAAGAGAGGGTCCAGATGTGAATCTTCACATTTATAATTTTCTACAAGGGTGCCACATCTTTTCATTTAGAAAAAAAAGTCTTTCAACTGATGGTGCTGGGAAAACTGAACTTCTACATGCAAAAGAACGACGCAGGATGCCTTCCTTATGCCATACATAAAAAAATTAACTCTAAAGGGATAATAGATCTAAATATCAGAGCTAAAACTATAAAACTCTCAGAAGAAAACAGAGTAGACCATCTTTGTGACCACGGCTCAGGAAACAGTTTCTTAGATAAGACACCATAAGCAAAAGCAACAAAATTAAAATACATAAATTGAATTTAATCAAAATTTAAAACTTCTATACTTCAAAGGTCATCATTAAGAAAGTGAAAAGAGCACAGAATGGGAGAAAATATTTGCAAATACTTATTTGATAAGGAACTTCTATCTGGAATATATAAAGAATTCTTACAACTCAATAATAAAAAGACAAATACACCAAATAAAATAGGCAATAGACACTTCTCCAAACAAGAGCTACAAAGGTCCAATAAGCACATGAAAAGATGTTCAATATCATTAGCCATCAGGAAAATACCAATCAAAACCACAATGAGATACTATATCACACCACTAGAATGTCTTTAATCAAAAGACAGATAATATCAAGTGTTGGAGACTGTGAAGAAATTAGAACCCTCATATACTGCTGGTGGAAATGTAACATGGGGCCGTTTCTCAAAGTTAAAAACAGAGCTATGATATGACCCAGAAATTCCACTCTTGGGTATATATCCAAGAGGAATGAAAACATATGCCCACAAAAAACTTGTACATCAATGTTCCAGCAGAATTATTCGTAACAGTTACAATGTGGAAATAATCCAAATATACATCAACTGTTGAATGGATAAATAAAACATGATATCTACATACAACATAATATTAGCAATGAAAAGGAAAAAATTACTGATAGAAGCTACAATATGGATGAACCTTGTGAACATTATGCTAAGTAAAAGAAACCTAGACACAATGATCTCTTTATATGATCTCTTTATATGAAATGCCCAAATTGTACAGATATAAAGTAGATTAGTAGTTGCCTGGGGCTGCAAATTTGGGAAGAAATGAGGAGTAATTGCCAGAGGATACTGGATTTCATTTTGGGGCAATGAAACTATTCTAAAATTGATTGTGGTAATGGTGGCATAACGCCGTGAACAGAATAAAAACCAGTGAACTATACAGTTTAAGTGGGTGAATTCTTCAGTATATTAGTTATAGCTCAATAAAGTTGCTTAAAAAATCACTACAGCATAACTTATGATCACCTAAAGGTCAGTTCTCAGAAATTTCCCCAAAATATCCTGCTTGTTTGCTATAAATTCTGAAAACTATGATAGCATTTATTTTGCTCTCCAGACTCCTAAAATTTCAGGCAATGAATCTTTCAGGGCCCATTAGAAGAAATGAAGAAACACACCTCTTATTTTTAGTTTTGGCTTATCCATACCAGAAGTCATTTTCTTGTTAATTCATCTGAGATCCTCTAAGCTATAGAGAAAAATGAGAAGAGGTTTACGTTTCTAACCTCAGTGGTACCATCTAAAGCAATGGTAAAAATGTGGGTTTTCCAAACAGAGAACAAATTACAATTTTTCAGAACAGAAAACTGGCCAGTTTTATGATCTATCAAATAAGTAGAGAAGAGAAAAAAGGTTGTGAAAAACTGCACTTCATCCAAGTTCCCAAAGTAGTAACCAGGACACCAAATGGACCTTAACATAATTAAGTCAATACAAAGTAATTGACTTACTCACTTTAATATGGAGTAGGATAATTCCAGTTTTTTCACTTTGGATGTAGTAGATACACTGTATCTTTATAGGATACAAAAATTTACAATGAACATTTTTCTGTTATTTTACCTACAGCTCATCTAAGTCTCAGTAAAGATACATTCTATCTCATCCCATGTTTTCAATGGAAAAATAAAGAATAATTTTTGAGGCCAAAAAAATGTGAAACAATTTCCTTTTTTTAAAAACTATATCTGAGATTGTGGTTCATTTTATTCCATAACTTGGGATAAATATCACTTCTGCTCCTAAATATACCTATTTATACCTGATCTAAACTTTGATAATATTTTTTTCTTCCATTACCAGGAACTTCAAAAGGATTAAGAAGAGCTCAGAAGGATAAAAAAGGAAATAGAATCTGGCAGCTATGAGAGAAACCCTCCAGCCCATCCTAAAGGTGTACTTATACACACCAATATTCTAGGTCTAGAAATAGAAAATAATTTCATTTACGGTACCACTCCTTAAGGAATGTCAAATGATAAAAATGTTAAAAACAACCCCATAATAAATTAAGACCTTGTCTAACTGTTAAATTGGTAGAGATTATAAATACTTTAGGAATTAAGGGAATGACATCCTACAGGCAAATGACATAAATAAGACTATTTGCTTCAGTAGTGTTTGAGATAACAATACAAAAGAAGCCAAAAATATCCATCAAAAGGAACTGACTAGGTAAATTACAATCAAGTCTGCTGCATCTGATTCTAACTGAGCAATTCTAGGCAGTGACATTCAAATCACGGTCTATGTGAATGTGTTCAGTATCCAACCTTCACAACCATACGTGGTAGATCTGATTGCGGTACATTCATTCAGTGGAATATCATTCAGTTCTAATAAAAAATGAGAAAATCTTTTGTGTATTGATCCGGAACTATCATTAAAAACTTCTAACTGAAAAAAGTGAGACACAGAACTTGGTATGCTTACATTGTATAAAAAAAGAGGAGGAATGATAGAAATTAATTTTCCTTATAAGTACAAAAAATATTTCCTGAAGAACACATAGTGGCTGGGACACTGGAGTGGGAGAGAAGGGCTTTTCATTATATACCCTTTTGTACATTTAAATTTTGTGCTAAGTGAATGTATTGATACTACCTATTCAAAAAATAAAGAATTTTTGAAGAGAAAAAAAAAATAATGAAAGCTAGACCAGCCCAGAAAAGTTTTCTAGAAATGGTAAGATTTGAGATTAGGGGTGAAAAATGACCATGATTTAGATTATAAAAAGTCAAAGAGGAAATGTATTCCAGGAAGTAGGAGCAGTATGGTACCAAAAAAAAAAAAAAAGAGAGGTAATATGAGGTAAAGCAAAGAAAAAAATGTCTCCAAAATCAAGCTATATGTGGCAAGCAGTGGGAGATGCCGTACGAGTTTATCTGCTATTCCACTATAAACTAATAGCAGATTAGCGGGAAACTAATAAGGATCAAACTTCTTGAATTAATTGGTTTTTAAGGCAAAATAACATGATCATGAATGTGATTTTTTTAATGACTAATTTACTGGTGCTAGTTACATAAGTATGTTCGATTTGTGAAATTTCATCAAGCTGAGCACCTGTGATTCATGTACTTTTCTATCTGTATGTTACAGCAATAAAAAGAGAAAAAGGGACATAGAGATAGATTTTAATCTGAAAGCTAGGGATAAAATAGCTTGAAGAGAGGGGAAAAAATGAGACATAAGACAAATCAATAAGTCATAGCAATATATAACTTGAAAAATGAGAATCTATAATTGACAGTATCAGTGAGAATTAAGAAGAAAGATCTTTGACGTGGTGTATAAATTTAGGGAACAAAAGAGAGACAGATGATCCAAAGACAACTTCAAGGCTTTAATAAGAAATATTGACAATACCAACAGAATTGGAAGAATGAGAATATGGAGCTCCTTTAAAGAAAAAATAAAAGAGGTTTGGTAGAGTTATAGATGCCAGGATGAAAAAGAAGATATTTACAATACCAAATGTCAGAGGAAGATGTGAAAATTGTAAAAAAAAAAAAAAAAAAGTCATTATTGGAATTTGGGGATAAATTTGGTATAGTGAAGCGGTATCTCAGAAGCTCCTACCACCAATAACTAAAAAGAATAAAAAACTGTTTTTGAGAAAAAGCAAAAATTTAAATATATCATCAGTAAGTAGAGTGAAAACCAACTTTATGCTACAACTTTCACAGCATGCTTTCAAAGAAAAGAAAGAAAATTCTGGAGCTCTAGGTACTATGGCAATGTGCCCAACACTACCCCAACTTCCAGAAGAGTTTCTGAGGAATCAGAATTAACAAAATCCTGAGAATTCACACTGGATGCTTCAATATGAAAAGAAGCAGGCAGTGAATAGGCCAACCTAGGGACAGTCAAGAAAATATCTAGAGAGAAGCCTCTCTGCACCAGGACAGGACGTTACAACATGCAGAGAGGGCAGGTTTGGCTTGCCATATTCCAGGCTCTGTGAAGAACTGGTGGATGAAATTAAATCCAGGATTACAAGATGTTTAATGGAATTTCATAAGAGAAAGTAAATCTCAGGGCCCCCAACAAGGTCAAACTCAGCCCCAGGCAATATCTCCCTACCACCTCCATGTTCATACAACAAAGAAACCAAAATTAAAAAGTAAAAGCCAGCTTCTGGTCCAGATAAGATGACACAAGACCATTTTTCCCAGTTCCATCACACAAAACACAACTATAAACACAAGAAAGAGACTACCAAAGAAGAACTCTGAAAAGTGGATAGAAGGCAACCTCCCTTGGCCCTAGGATTAGAAGAACAGCGCAGAGGCTAAGTGTCTCAGGTTCTCCTCACCCAACAGGAGGTCGAGACCTGACTTTTCCCAACCTCAAGTCTAGTAACAAAAGGCAGCCCATATAGGTAGGCTAACTCCCTCAGGATCCAATAGGAGTCCCTCTGACAACAACTGGAGAGCCAGACACCACCAAAAGAGAAATTATTTGTGAGCCCCACCAAAAATAAACAGCCAGAAGAAGCACTCTCCTTACCTGCTAGGCCTGAGAATCCCCTTTTCCACAAAGAGAAACTGAATGAGGTAAGAAGAACCAGCAAAGAGACCCAGCTATCAAGTCAGGAAACCTCTTTGTTCTCACAGGTCTGAGGTCCTCCTTCCCCACCAGAGATACCAGAGCAGGCAAGCAGAACCAACAAAACAAACCCAGCTGAAGCTGCTGCTCAAGACTTTCCTCTCCTGCCCAGGGACATCAGGACAGCAAGGGGGCACAGTAAGGAAATTCTACCTTAGCCCTTTTCTACCAATAGATATCTAGGAGCTCAGCCTAAGAAAAACATCTTCTACTCTGCAGCACCAGCAGGAACCAGTGGGAGCCCTAGTTATATCAGACAAACAAAGCAAACCAAAATAACAGCACAAAGATTCTCACAATTAACTGTCATTGAAACCAAAGCGCATAAAAATAGGCCAAAAGGTCTGCATGCGAAACCTAAACAGAGGGACTTCCTGTGAATATAAAACATTGAAACAGACCCCAGGGTCTCTGACATTAATAGATAAAATATCTAAGATTCAATTGAAAAATCACCTCTCATACCAAGAACCAAGAAAATCACAGCTTGAATGAGAAAAGACAATCAACTAATGCCAGCACTGAGATGAATTAGATGTTGGAATTATCTGAAAAGGATTTTAAATCAGCTATCTTAAAAATGCTTCATCAGTTATAAATTCTCTTAAAAACAAATGTAAAAATGGAAAATCTAAGCAAAGAAATAGAAGTTATAAAAATAACCAGATGGAACTTACAGAACTAAAATATGCAATAACAGGAATAAAAAACTCACTAGATAAGCTCATTAGAAGAGCAGAGATGAAAGAGGGTACAATCAGTGCATGTAAGGACAGAGTAAAAGAATTCAACCAATCCAAACAACAGAGAGAAAATAGACTGACAAAAAAGAATAAAGCCTTGGAGACCTGTGTGACAATAACAAAAGATCCAACATTTATATCATCTGGGTTCTGGAAAGAGGAGAAAGAGAGTGGGCTGAAAAATTATTCAAAGAAGTATGTCCATCTTGGGGAATAAGCTAATATAAAGTCACAGAAATCAAGACAGTGTGATCCTCGTAGAGTATAACAACAGATCAGTGGAACAGAATAGAGAACCCAGAAATAAATCCACACAAATATGCTCAACTGCTTCTTGACAAAGGTCCAAAAGCAGTTCAGTGGTACGGGAGCAGCTGGATAGCTATAGGCCAAGAAAAAAAAGAGAGAGCAAGAGAGAGACAGAGAGATAATCTGGACCTAACATCTCACACAAAAATTAACTCAAAAGGATCATGAACTGGGGCACCTGGATGGCTCAGTTAGTTAAGTGTCTGACTCTTGATTTCGGCTCAGGTCGTGATCTCAGGGTTGTGAGATCGAGCTTGTGCTGGGTACGGAGCCTACTTGTGATTCTCTCTCTGCCTCTCCTTCTGCCCCTCCACCCCCTACCTGACTCCCGCGCGTGCGCGCACATGCTCTCAAAAAAAAAGGATCATGAACTTAAATATAAATATAAAACTTCTAGGGAAAAAAAAGATATCTTCTGGATCTAAAGCTAGGCAAAGTTCTTAGATTTGACACAAAAACATAATCCATAAAAAAGAAAAATCAATAAATTGGGCCTCATCAGAAGTAAAAACTTTTGCCTGTGAAAGCCCATGTGAACAGGATAAAAGACAAGCTACAGACTTTGAAAAAATATTTGCAAATGATATATCTGACAGAAGTCTAGTATCTAGAATAAAGAAAAAGCTCTCAAATTCAACAGGTAACAACAACAATCTAACTAGAAAATGAGCAAAAGACATGAACACACATTGCACAGAAAAGGATACAAAAATGGCAAATAAGCACATGAAAAGATATTCAACATAATTAGGCATCAGGGAAATGCAGTTAAAACTACAACGAGAGGGGTGCTTGGCTGGCTCAATGGTGGAGCGTGTGACTCTTGACCTCAGGGTCATGAGTTCAAGCCCTGTGTTGGGCATGAAACCTACTTAAAAATAAATAAATAAAAATAAGGGACGCTTGGGTGGCTCAGTCGGTGAAGCATCTACCTTAGGCTCAGGTCATGATTCCAGGGTCCTGGGATCGAGTCCCACATCGGACTCCTTGCTAAGCGGGGAGCCTGCTTCTCCCTCTGCCTGCCACTCCCCCTGCTTGTGCTCTCTCTCTCTGACAAATAAATAAATAAAATCTTAAATAAATAAAATTATTAAAAAGCTACAATGAGATATCATTACATACTTACCAGAATGGCTAAAATAAAATATAATGACAAAACCAAATGGTTGTGGGAATATGGGAAAAACTGGATCACTCATTTGTTGCTGGTCAGAAGACAAAATGGTACATCCACTCTGATTTCTGATAAAACTAAACATCCAGCTACATTATGACCCAGCAATGGCACTCTTGGACACTTACGCCAGAGAAATGAAAACATATCTTCATACAAAAACTCGTACAAAATGTTCATAGCAGATTTATTCATAATAGCCAAAAACTGGAATCAGCCCAGAGATCCTTCAATGAGTGAATACATACCACGGAATACTAACTACAGTAAAAAGGAACAAGAACAAACTGTCAATATAGGCAACCACTTGGATGAATCTCCAAGAATCCTGCTGTATGAAAAAAGCCAATCCCTAAAAGTTACATACTGTATGATTCCATTTATATAACATTCTTGAAATGACAAAATTTTGGAAAAAGGACGGAATAAGGGTTGCCAGGGTTTAGGGCTTGCAGAACAGAGGGGGGGAAGCAAGTGTAGTTATAATAGAGGAACACATGGGATTCTATTAATATTGGAACTGTTTGATACTTTGATGACAGTAGTGGATACATGAGTCTATCTAGACTGGTAGCAAAATTTTATAGGACTTAATATACACACAACAAATGAATACAACTAAAACTGAGTACAATTAAAATTCATATTTCTATAACATTGGCGGAATGTGTCAGTGTTAATATACTGACTGTCATTTCATATATAGTTTTGCAAAATGTTACAACTGGGGGAAACTGAACAAAATGTACCAGGGATTATTATTTCATACAACTGCATGTTAGTCTACAATTACCTCAAGAGAAATTCCAATTTGGAAAAAAGTTATGCCCAGATCTCAAACTATAGCTCAGAAGAAGAAGACGTGGAGAGGGCATCACAAATTCAGCTACGTTCTTCCAGAAATAATAGGTAAGAACTGCCTATGTTAACCCCATGGGAGATGAAAAAAATGGCAAGGAAAGCATACAGTTATGCTGTAGCCAAAAATTAGAGAGAGAGAGACAGAGACACAGAATGGGTCAGAGGGACTGTTATATCACAGACAGATTTGTAATGTAAGTTCCAATCAGTCAGGGAAGTACTCTGCTTTGTTCCCCCAGTATATCTCCAGTGCTTAAAACTGTGCCTTGCATACAGCTGCAATAAATACCTGTTAAATGAATTAGCTACACAGCCATGCAGCACTCTATATGCACTCTCTCATGCCGCACAGTCCCTACTTCAGAATCTTCATTCTTTAGGATACTCAATAATACTAGGTATTAATTTTACAACCCTAACCTACAGGTTGAAATTCCAACTCCACTGCCTGATAATCAAAGCCCAGCCAACCTTCCCCTCTCAGCAACAGTACCACACCTTACTACTTAATGGTTCCTTACATGTCTCTGTGTCTTTGCAGATGTTCCTTCAGTCTAAATGCTTTTCCTCCCTTGTTGGCCTGAAGAATTATCAGCAGCTAGACTTTAAAGTAGTATTCTCTGTGAAGGCTTCTGTGACTATCCCCACAATCATAACCCCCCAGGTCGACTTAGGTGTTCCCTTTTCTCAGATCTCAGGGATCATGTAAGTATCTATGATTAATAGAACACTTCTCATGGTATGTGTTAGCTATTTGTTGAAATATATTTCTCCCATTAAACTCTGAAATATCACATATTTTTCATCTTGACATCAGTGGGGCTTAAGTTACTACCCAGGATACAGTAGGCATTCAATTTACTGCAAATAATTGCAAGCGCAAACTCATTTTTTAAAAGATTTGTAAATAAAATTTTAAAATAAAAATATCTATAATTTAGTAGATAGTACAAATGAGGCAGGAACAGTATTATACAAAAATGCATGCATGTTATTAGCAAAGATGTCTACTTTTAAATATCATCTTTTAAAAAGTGAAAATAACAAAACTAATGAACTATTGACTATTTAGGTTTATTTAAATTTGTTTTATTCAGCTTGTTATTAAGAATCAAGTGAGTTATGCTGAGTTTTCAATTTACCAGTTATTAAAAAATTTAAAATAACCATTAAAAATTGCTATCTTTTCAAAAATTAAAAGTTCATGCTGTATAAAAGAAATCTACACATACTTTTAAATAAAAATGGAATTTATTAAATAGCAAAATATAAAACAACTAGTTTCCTTAGTAGGATAATAGAATTCCCATGGTATTTCTTGTAAGAAGAAGGGCATATGCAAGTATTTATTCTAAAATGTCTCCTGTTTTTCAACTTTTGGCTCCACAACTGGCAACTTTTACATTCTCTGAGAATACAGATGGAAATGTTGTTTTTATATAGCATAAAGAAAGTTTAATCTGTATTGAATATTCTGTTTCATATAAGGGTGATTTATTTTAACATAGATGATGTCTTGTGGTCAAAAATATCTATTTAGTTATTTCCTTTATTTTAACATTGACAAAGAGATTCAAATATACCACGAAGGTATGCTAATTTAAAAAAATCTGCAAATAAGTGAATAAAAACTGTGTAATAGAAATAGGAAATATTTCATTCTTCCCCCAAGAGATATTTTCACAAGCTGGCAAGAAATTCAATGAGTTTGAATTTATAGCCCTTGACTAATAGAACCCAGCAAAATCAGTTTATGGTTCAACTTACTTTATTAGTATATGTTTGTTCATTGATAAAGACTATAAAATCATTAATCAGTTAAAGTACAAATATAATTATCTAATGGTATTTCTTACATTTCATATGCTTCAGTACTGACAGAAATCAGAAACAGTGACTCTATTTGAACAAAATATTAAGCTGCCTGCAGCAAGACAGAAACAAAGTCACAAAAAGCCAAGTACGCAAGTAATAACCAAGATTACAAACCAAAAAGCTGACGTCATATGAATACAAAGTGAGGTGTTTTTTTCATAAGCAGTTAAACAGGCAGGAATGAACAGTCACCAAAGTTTAACTATAAAGACAACATCATTCATTACCGGTTAATATATGCTGACCTTGGCCACCCTACAGATTCAGTATTTAAAACTCCTCTCATGCTTTATTTGAAAGTGTTGCTTTTAGCTTAATTTAAAATAAAAGTTAATTCAAATGAAATGGCACTGGATTGTCCAGCCAGCCTACTAAAGGATGATAATATTCCACTGAAAAGGAACACTATACAAGCTATACACAAATGAACAACATGTTTATTTTTGAATGAACTGTTTTTTTTTAATTTTAAAAATGTATTTGAAGTACTGACATTTAAAATTATTGGCCAAGAGCAGAATTATTAACAGAATTTTTTTCTTTGTTTTAAAGTAATAATATAAACCAACAAGTATGTATTGAGTAACCATGGGAAAGACACTGTGAGGGGTACAAAGATAAATAAAATTTGGATTACTACCTTCAAATACTTACAGTATATTAAGAATAAATAGACAACTTCATATGTAACAATGATACAATTCATTCAAAATTCATTCAGCCACACGTATTGAACATCTATGTGTTAGACATATTTCTCAGTGCCAGGAATATCAAGACCCATAAGATTACAGTCCCTATTCCCAAAAGTCCACAATTTACTAAGGGTGACAAACATGGAAACAAACAAATGCCATATAATTCAACAGGTTCACAAATATAAATGTGTTCTAAACTCGGTGGGGATACAGAAGAAGCATGCATATTTCTTTTTTTTTTTAAGATTTTATTTATTTATTTGAGAGAAAGAATGAGAGAGAGAGTACATGAGAGGGGGGTCAGGGTCAGGAGGGAGAAGCAGACTCCCTGACGAGCAGGGAGCCCGATGCGGGACTCGATCCTGGGACTCCAGGATCATGACCTGAGCCGAAGGCAGTCGCCCAACCAACTGAGCCACCCAGGCGCCCCAAAGCATGCATATTTCTAGAGGCCATCAAGAAAGGCTTCACAGAACATAAAAGCCTAAGGTATAAAGTGCTACAAAGACATAGGGAAAGGAAAAACCACAGCTGATTAGGGGAGCTCAAAAATTATTAAGAAGAGAACATCACATCACAATATATACATGTGTCACACAGCACACCTGAAACACACACAGTGTTATATGTCAATTATACCTCAAGAAAACTGGAAAGCATTTTTTAATTAAAAAAAAAAAAGGAAAGAACATCTCCAACAAGCCTGGAGGGATACCTATGAAAAGAGCACATGCACATGGGTGTATGCAAACGTGCATGCAGGAGGTGGCTGTGGGAACAGACAGTCCTGGGTTGAAATGCTAACTCCACCATTTAATAGCTGTAAAACTACATTTTATTTAACCTTCTGGAAGCCCAGTTTTCTGATCTTTAAAATTGGGATACTAATACCTACTTTGCAGGGTTGTTATGAAGGTTAGATGAGATGAGGTATATAATGTGCCTGGCTTTGGAGAGACTTATTAAAAAAAGTAATCATTACTAATAAAGCATGAGAGACAGAGAGCATCTCCACACAAGACCGGACAGAGAAGAGCAAGTGAAGAAGGAGGGCTACCTTCCAAGTATAAGTTTAAACATAAGCAAGGTTACACAGGTGGGAAAACGCGGGACATGCTGGTGAAACACTGTTAATCTGAAGGAAAACAGGGTAACAAAGATTTAAAAGATTAAGTATGGCTACAATGCATACTACCCTGTATGGTCTAAATTCTAGAAATATAACCATAATTTAGATACCTCTTAACCTTTTACTCTCCCTAAGTGATTAATTATTATAAAAGAGCTCAGGGTTCCAATTAAGGCCAATTTTTTTCCCTTCAAAGAGAGTAGCAATACAGGAAGAAGTCAAAATAATTTCAAAATCCATATGTGTACTTTAGGTTCATTAAAGATATACAGTAGCAGAGTGGCAACCAAGAAGGTTTCATAAATTATAATCCAAATGAACTAAGCCAAAGCCAGTTTCTACCCTGCAATGATAAAGCCTCTCAGAGAACCTGAATTAGACAAACCTCATGCCACTGTTGAGAACATGGAGGAAAGTCAGTTCCATTCTTGGCTTCTTTTAATAATTCAGTCTTTTCCGAATAGGCAAGGCCTAATCTGCACTCCCGCTCCATCCTTTCTCTAAAGTCATATCCTTCCAAATTGTTCTTCTAGAATTCTATTCAGTCTGTAAACAAATTTCCCTAAATCTCTACCCTTCAACTGCTTACTCTATCTGAAACCTGGATCCCCAAAAACATAGTGCTTACAGGTGGAGGCCACACCTTCCCTACATGGTACCAACCATAGCCATGGGGCTGAGGGAGTGGAAGGATGGGTAACATTAACCTTATTCCTTAGTGTCATGTCCAAATCACTGCTCTTCCAATCTCATTCAAAATCTCTTCTTATTCAGCTTTACAAGTCCTATCCCACCCAGTTTTGTTGTCTCCAAATCTTCCTTTCAGTCTCCATTTGCCCCAAGATCTTATTCTCTAACCCAATTCTTATCTTCATCCATGAAGATTTTAACCTCTATAGTCTTTCTCTTCTCCAAAGATCCAGTCAATCCAACTTCATTTCAACCATCCACTGCTATCGCCCACAGCCTAAATCCTAAACTGTTTCATCTCTCCAACAGTAAATTTTAATAGTCTAGCTTTAGGCCATAACCTACTATGTGCCATCTCTCTGGTACTGTTAACTGTTGCTATACATACTCTTCAATCTCAAAAAGATCTCCAGCCATCCACTGACTGAACTATATTCCCTAAAATTTATCAGGACCCCCCCCATATTCTCTCCCTTTTAGGCTGATGCCACTGATCATCCAGAACTGACATATTTTTAAGTAAAATGGGGTGCTACTCTTTATTAGTCCAGGACAACAGATATAAACCTGGACTGTCCCAGGCAAACTGGGGCATGTAACCCCCCTACTTCTTTCCCTACACTTACTAAATTAACTGATTCCCCTGACCTTCTGTCTTTCTATTGCATTTGTCCAAACAACCCTCAGCTCCCAGTCAATCCTTCTTCATTTCCTCTAGCCATTTTTTTAAAAAGCTTAGCTAATTAGTACTTCAGGATTGTGTTCATATCGCCTCCTCCAGGCAGGCTGCTTGGCCTCTACTCTTTATTATCATAGCATTCAGTAATGACAGTGTGTCCTATTCATGACTGTCTCTTCACGTACTCAATAAATCTTAAAGTTTTACTCCATCTCTTGTGTGTTTATTCTATAATGCATCATATAAAAATGACTACTTTTATAATTTCATATAGGTTAAACAAGTCAAAAAGAAGTACTTCTAAATTAACAGCAATTATACTAATAAAAACTAGCAGATACTTTTCTTACTCTGAGCTCCTTAAATTTTATCTTCCCTATACATTTAATTACTCTGATTTTAGGCTATTATTCTCTGCTGGTGTTTCTGTCCTTCTATATAGCCAACAAATTTTGGAATTATATGGAGCATAGGTAAAACTCAAAGGATAAGTAGGAAAAGCAAATTTCAGAACATGTACATCAAGGATCCTATTTTTAAAATTATACAAACATAAACATGTGTTCTTAAATATATATATATTTTGGAAGTCCAAATTCATAAAAATCAAACTGTTAACATTAGCTACTTTTGAAGACTGAGACCTGGAATAGTGAGAAGAATGTCACTTTCTATTTTATGTATTCCTAGTTTGTATTTTTATCATAAGCATGTATTTGTTTCATAATGAAAAAAAATATAAGGAAAAGAAAAGACTTCCTAACAAACTTTTTTTTAAAGACTTACTGATTTACTAGAGAGAGAGAGCGCATGAGCATGCGAGGGGAGGGACAGAGGGAGAGAATCTTCAAGCAGACTCCCCACTGAACACAGCCTGATGCTGGGCTCAATCCCACGACCCATGAGATCATGACCCGAGTCAAAACCAAGAGTCAGATGCTTAACTGACTGAGTCACCCAGGCGCCCCCCCAACAAACATCTTAAAACTGAATATTAGTAAAAATCAAATTTCACAGACAGAATGCTTAATAATAAAAAATTTTTCTCTTTCAAATATATTTATTTTATTTAGAAAATGACAAAGGTGCTTACATTATGATAGTTACTTCTCTGAAAAATCTCCCAATTATATTCCCACTCATAGAGTGCTCTGGTTTCATCTCTGTCCCTCTCCTAGGCTCCTGAACAAATTCCAGCTCTAACTGAGCACCTCAACAATGAATTGATCAAATCAGATCCAACAATTACTGTGGTTGCCCAGCAAAGGAATCTTTTTGTACTAGGTCTTAGTAAAAGTCTTCCATTCATTCATTCATTTATTCATCCAGTAAGTATTTATTCAATTTCTACAATATGCCAGGCACTGAGTGAGGTCCTAGGTACACAGAGATAAAAAAAAAAAAAAAAAAAAAGACTGGTCACGGGGAGGGAGCTTATTAAGGAAAAGCAGTTCTAACACACAGCGATAATTGCTATAAGGAATCCCTGTACAAAGTATAGCAGAAGCACAAGTGTAAGGTAAGCCTGGCTGGAACAAAAAGAAGTCAAAGACCTCACAGACCTCCCTAAACCACCATGAGTATCCCTTCCTCATTGACACTTTCTTCTATTCTCTCAACCCAAATATGAATCTCCCCTCTCTAAAAATGCTGCTTAAAAGTTACCTCCTACTGCTTCTCCCCAAAATACCACTTGTTCCTAAATGCCACATAATGCTTAAAGAAAACCAACCAAATCTTGAAACTCAAAGGCAAGCAAGGGAAGAAGGAGAACACTCACTGAATGCCAGCTCTACCCAAGTACCAGAGCAAGCAGGTGCCTAAATCTTTCCTCATCGTGCCCAGCTCTGGTTGTCTCTACTACTGTGCTTGTTTATCATTTGCATTTTAATCTGCTTCCTGCTTGAAACTGTGCATTTTTCAAAGACCAAACCTCAGACTGCTGCTGCTTTATAATGTCCATGGTGACTAGATATACATTCCTAGGTATAACCAACTGGTTAGAAGGTGGGGGGTGGGTAACAGTGGGTAGTAGAGGAACTCCTTCAGACTTCTGTCATCTTAAATGAATTGTAATCGCTGACTAGTGTCAGTGGATCAAATACAACATAGATCTCCTAGTTTTCTTATCCTTAACTTAATGCAACCAAATGTAAAAACTTCAGTGAATGTCTACTTAATGTTGGAATGATGGGGTTTAAAAAAAAAAAAAAAAAAGCTTGGAATAAACAATTTTATCTCCAGCAACCTCAGAGAAATGGAAGGAAAGAAGCAAATTGTAAATAAGTTTTGGATGAATAATGTTCTAAGAAACCAGACAATTCCCAAGAGAGACAATAAGTATACACAAACTATCTCTTAAAGAAAATATAAATCACGAAAAACAAAAAAGAGGGACTGTTCAAAATTAAAAGAAAATAAAGAGACATAAGAAACAAATGCAATGCATGAAACCTGATTGAATCCTGGATCTAGAAATCTCAGGAAAAAATTTTAGGGACAATTGGGGAGATCTGAATAAGAACCATTAATTAAAGATATTCTTAAATTAATGTTAATTTTCCTATATGTGATATTGATATTACGACCATGGAGGAAATTGTCCATGTTCTTAGGATATGCATGATAAAAACTTTGTATTATCATAATCTCTTTAATATAGTTTCAAATAATTTTAAAAATATATAAATAGGGGCACCTGGGGGGCTCAGTGGGTTTAAGCAGCTGGCTCTTGATTGTGACTCAGGTCATGATCTCAAGGTCCTGGAATCCTGCCCCGAGTTGGACTCTGCCTCAGTGCAGAGTCTGCTTGAGATCCTCCCCCTTTGCCCCTCTCCCCCTGCTTGCACACATGTGCTCGCTCTCTCTAGAATAAATAAATCTTTTAAAAACATATATGTAATATATATAAATCTTTAAAATACATATATATATATAAAGAGAAAATGTGGCAAAATGTGAACAGTGAGTGAATACAGATGAAAGGTAATATGGGTGTTCACTGTCCTATATTTTCCATTGTTCTGTAGCACTGAACTTTATCATAATGAGATGTTGAGGGGATGGGAAGATAGAACGCATGAGAGGAGGCCAGCTGGAATGAAACATAAGGAGTGCAAGCAGCATTAGTCTCAGCAAAAGTGAAAATCAGCTGTGTGATTCTGGGTAGGTCACAGAACCTCTCTAGGTCTCAACTGAAAGAGGAGGAAATAGATGACTTCAAGGTCCTTCCATCTACAAATTTCCATTATTCTACTACTTCTTCTTAGCTCTAGAACCCAAAAGATAAATATACACAAAGTGGAAAAATACATTGGACTATTCTAAGGATAAATAAAGTATTTAAAACAGCTAGCCAAATGACTGTCACATGGAACACAAACAATAAATAGTAATTCCTCTGTTTTGAGAAAATATCTTTAAAATTCTTCATCAAAAAAAAAAAAGAAAGAAAGAAAGATAGGACTACTAACTAACTTAAAAGAAATAAGTAACACAGGGGCCACCTGGGTGGCTCAGTCCTTAAGCATCTGCCTTCTGCTCAGGTCATATCCCAGGGTCCTGGGATTGAGCCCCGCATCAGGCTCCCTGCTCTGCAGGAAGCCTGCTTCCTCCTCCCCCCACTCCCCCTGCTTGTGTTCCCTCTCTCACTCTCTCTCTCTCAAATAAATAAATAAAAATCTTTAAAAAAAAAAAGAAAGAAAGAAAGAAAAGAAATAAGTAACACAGAATTGGAAAGATTTAATATCTATTCAATTTCAGTTTACACCTAAAATATCTTATCCTAATAGGCAGAATATAAATACATTCTGACGAAGCTACAAAAAGAAAAACCATAATAAATGAACCTCCTAAGAGTTCAGACAAGCTACGTGCTTTCAAGTGAACACAGTATGATATACATCTAATGATAGGATGCTCCAGAATTTGCAAAATAAAATAACAATAAAATTATATATCAGAATTTTGGGTAACAGTCTAGGGATATTTCAGACTAGCTTATAATTTTTAAGACATCTCTTTTAAAAAGACAGCAGAGGGGAGAAGGCTTAAAATTCAATATCAAAGTAGGGTCGCCTGGTGGCTCAGTCAGTTCAGCGTCAGACCCTTGGTTTCAGCTCAGGCTGTGATCTCAGGCTCGTGGGGTAGAGCCCTGCATCTGGCTGCACACTCGTCTCAAAGACTGCTTGAGGTTTTTTCTCCCTCTCCCTCTGCCCCTCCCACTCTGCTCCTCCTCCTGCTCGCAAACGCGCACACACGGGCTCTCTCTCAAAAATAAATAAAATCTTTTTTAAAAATTCAATACAAAGTTTAGCCAATTATTTTCACTTCCAAGAACATTCTGAAGTCAAATGAAATTAAATTCATAATTAATTAGAAGTCATATAAATTAAAAGGCACCACACAAGGAGCACTGTCAATGATATAATAGCATCGTGTGGTGACAGATGGAGCAGCTACACTTGTGCTGGGCAGAGCATAATGTACAAACTTGTTGAATCGTTCTGTTGTACACCGGAAACTGATGTAACACTGTGTGTCAACTATACTCAAAAAAATTTTTTTAATAAAATAAAAACAAAAAGCCATATAAATTAAATTTCAGGGGGAAAAGCAAAACAAAGTATTAACCAGAACATAGGACAAACTTGCTAGATGGTTTTATTTCCAGCATAACATTATTTCTAACATTATAATTAATTTCCCTTTTGGTGAAATAACCAGTCTTTAACATAATGGGAAAGATAGTTGTCTAAAAGGTTTCTGGACATGACGCCAGTATCCACCCAGTTGCTCAAAACCCAAAAATCTTGGAGTCATCCTTGAGAATGTTCTATTTCCATACCCAAACTATTCAAAGTCGCATAAATTCTGATTCAGATACATTTCAAATCCATCCATCTCTCTTTCTCAGGTTGCTAGCACCTTCTCAGGCCACCACTATCTCACCTCAGCTCCTAAGACTGCCAGCTTGCACTTTCACCCAGCCGGTCCATTCCTCACACAGCAGCTCAAATGATGGTATCATTTAGAATAAAATACAAGCTTCCTACCAAACCCTTCAAAGCCCTGCATATTTCTTTTTTTTTTTTTTTAAGATTGTATTTATTTATTTGACAGAGAGAGACACAGCGAGAGAGGGAACACAAGCAGGGGGAGTGGGAGAGGGAGAAGCAGGCTTCCCGCGGAGCAGGGAGCCCCGATGCGGGGCTCGATCCCAGGACCCTGGGACCATGACCCGAGCCGAAGGCAGCCGCTTAACGACTGAGCCGCCAGGCACCCAGAGCCCCGCCCTTCTGTAACCTCTTCTTGCCCATCTCTGCCTCTCTCACTAAGTCAGCCACACTGGGGTTTTTTTCTGTTCCTCAAACTCACCAAGCTTTCCTGCTCCAAAGTCCTTGTACCCACTATTCCTTCTTTCCCTCTACCGCCTCCAGCTTTATTAAGGTATTACTGACATATAACATGTGTAAGTTTTAAGGTGTACAATGTGATGACTGGATCTATGCATACATTACAAAATGATTACCCCAGTAAGGTTAGCTAACATCTCCATCTCTTCATGTAATTATAATTGTGTGTGTGGGAACATGGTGATAACATTTCAGATCTACTTTCTTAACAAATTTTAAGTACATAATACAGTATTGTTAATTATAGTCACCAAGTTGTGCATCAGATCCCCAGACCTTATTTATCTTACAGCTGAGAGTTTGTACCATTTAACCAGCATCTCCCCATCTCCCCTACTCCTCAGCTCCACCATTCGACTATTTCTAGGAGTTGGGCTTTTTAAGATTTCACATATGAGTAAGAACATATAGTATTTGTCTTTCTCTGACTTATTTCACTCCACTATTCCTTCTAATGAGAATGCTTTCCCCACCAAAAACACCACACACACATACCACCTACTCCTGAAATAGCTCCTTCTCATATATAAGTTCATCTTAAATATCAACTCCTTTTGTGACCACCCTATCTAAAGTAGCTCCTATCTCATTATCTCCAAATTATCTGCTTTTTTGCTTTCCTTCAAAAAAGTTTATTACAATTCATCATTATTTTGTCAGTTTATTTTTAAACCTGTGCCCCCACTTTAAAATACAGCTATAAGGATGGAATATCCAGCTCACTCATCATCATATCCCCAGGAGCAGCAAACTGTCCAATATGTAATAGAAGCCTATCAATGTACAGCAAACAACGAATGAAATAGTAAATGAATATATGACTATACTAAACAAATGCTATTAATGGAAATACAGAAACTAGAAGAGGAGTGACTGAGAAGAAAATAAGATATACTCAGTTTGGTGCCATGTGGTTGAAAATACAGGACTAGTGGACACACAGGCTGGAAAGGGTTATGGATTGGAATTCTGCTGAGTGTAAATGCTAGCTGAAAAAAACAATAATTACATCGCAAATGAGACAGAATTCAGCAGGATAAATGACAAGCAAAAATACATAAAACAAATATGGAATGATTGTGTAGGTAAAATAATCTAACATGAACACTACAAAATCAAGAGAAGTCAAAACTGTTTCACAGTTTCAGTTTTTAGTAATTCACTAAGAAGAGTAAAGTAATCCTACCTTACTACTATTCATTGCTGGTCATATCTCAGCTAAAGTAGCAGGTCCATGTTGAAGGATTATACATTAGGGATGAGGAAGACACTTGAGAAAATGTGCAGTAAAGTCTCACGGGAATGACCACAGGTCTGGCCAGAAAACATGAGCTGCAAGAAGAAATTCAAGGAGTCAGAAACGTTAACGACAGAGAAAAAGTAAAAATGCGCACATGGAGTATAGTAGGCTACTGTTGGAAATTAACTGTGACAGTGCATCAGAGTCACCACATTAAGAACAAGAATGCTATATTTACCTAACTTTTCCATCCCCTGCTTACTCTCTCCCATTTCTTTCCACAACTTTCTCGATGTGTAACGCATCTTAGCTTCTCCCCTAATCTATTCCGTTTTGAATAGGTAATTCATGTTTTTCTCCATTTTCATAGCATAAAAATCATTTTGAGCTTGAAGCACATCAAAAGAAGCAAGTACATTTGTTAAAATATTATTACAGCCTAAAGAAGTAATTAACCATGTAAGAAAAACTCTCAAAAGGCTGGTAAGGTTTGGGAAAGATTCTCCCAGCATACACGCATTTTCTTTAATACGCCTTAGCATGCCAAAGCCTGACTCCTCTGTCGGCTATTCTCTCAATTCATGTCACTAGGAGAATTTCTAAGGTGCTTCTTGGTCACTGGCTCTCCTCTTCATCACTGATGTCAACATATGTCGTTTACAGCTCTGTCACCAGGCCTCATTTTCTGCCTCAGGGCCTTGTATTTCTAATCCCGACTTCTTGGTTATAAGAATGTTTGCTTATTCTGTTTCCTGTCATTTCTGCCACTTCACTGACTTTCACAATAATCAGGGGACATTTCATGGGGGTTACCAATAAGATTACTCCTTCCCTCTGTCAGGAAATTGGCCAAAGTATGTAAGGAATATCTTCCAAGTCTCCCACTCTTCTAAGCTTTTTACTCATTTCCAAAAAGATTCCTTCTTGGCCCCCCAAATAAGTATATGCTCTCCTGTAGATTTGGCAAGGTTCCCAAAGCTAGAACTGGTGGGAAATCTAATCTACATATAATAAGAGTATTATTACATCCCTCTTCTTCCATTAAACTGTGACATGATTTGAGAACAGGGATTATCATCTTACTATAGCCAGCATCCTACACAATCTCTGGAACATTGTAGCCACCAAACAAGTGAGTACCGAATGAACGAAATTCCAAGGTAAATTATGGCTTTCCCTGACTTGTACACTTCGGTGTAAAGTAGGACTTTAACAAGAGTTTTTACATCAAATGGTAAAATTCATGACTTTAAATGATACTTAAATATGAAAATTTTAATCATGCTGCTGTCAACAGCTTCAGTTAAGCCCCTTAGATATAATACAGTAAACAGTGTTACTTATAAAGATTTCCAAAGAACTAAATGTATGAGTGTGTACAAAAATGTACATATTACATATGTTATCAAATTCCACTCCAGAAACAGACCCCAAAATTACTGAACTATCCATTTAATTTGAAATTTTTTAGCCACTTCTCTATCAGCAAGGTCAGCTGAGAATACCTAGAATTTCACATTCTGGTCTTTCACTGTGATATAGAAACAGTTATTTTCAAAGACCTAAGAACAAGAAAGATAACTCTTCAACTAAGATTTCATGCCCAACATTGAGCAGTGCAGTGTCAAGGGTCTTGCTCAAGGAAGCTAGTCAAAGCACCCGTCTGTTATTTGTCACTCTCCAACACAACTTGCTTCTGTAATTTTTATTTTTCAATGAAAAAACCCTATTTTCCATATGATACTGAAATAGTTTGGGTTAAAAATAAGTAACAACTTCCTTGGTGGCATTTCTAAATGGAACATTTATTTCATCAAACTAATATAAACCATTGAATAAAAACTATATTCCTTATGTTACCTCAAAGATACAATCATCCTCATCAGAACTCAGCAAAGATTCCTATAGACAAGTTGAAAATGCATAGTAACTACTTTTTAGTGCACCTTAATCTTCCCCACCAACTTCCAACCACATAGGCTACCATCTTTAACTCAAAATCAGTAAAAATATAGTTCCTATTCCTTAACTATGCTTCTCTTCATGAGGTAAGAGGTGTGCCTAGGGTGCCAAATTTATGGAGACATTCACTCTCAGGGTCATACCCTGTAGCTGCACGACCCTGAAAGCCAGTCTTATGTGTCTTAGGCATCTCCCTTGCCTCTCATGCTCATGGTGCATACTTCTCTTTCTCACTTCTACCCCTCCTACTTCTCTAATAAGTAACACCCAATTGTGATTAACCAAAATTTAATTCTGGTAAGCCAAATATCTAAAATGAAGCAATATATTTAAATATAATTTTACATCCATTTAAAATCATGTTTTCACAAAAAATTTCTTGTTTGTGATGTGATTTTGGATGAAAAATAGATGAGGTAGTAATAGCTATATATATAGATATATATATAAATGACAAGATTGTAAGTTGGGGTTTTTTTTTAACCGGTTTGCATGTACATACAAGTGACAGAGCTGTGTTGTATTTTACTCCCCTTCTTTTGGTAGCAGCACCTCAATTTTCTTCTGTTGAACTACCATTCTCTTATTTTGAATCCATGTAGTTTGAGTGACACTAATCATTCCCACTCTCAGGTTCCTGAAATAAGCACAAAGTTCCTAGAATAGGTACATAACCCAGGCCTGGACAATCAGCATATTTCCTTCCCCAAGCAGTAGTTCAGGAATGGGTATGTGATCCAATTGGACAACTAAAACTCAATCCCAAAATTTTTGCCAGAACTAATTAGGAAGTTCTCTTTTGGCTGAGGTTGCTAAACTGAAAGAACATGGTAGGCACCAACTTGTCAGAGAGCCAACCCAGAGAAAACAAAAGCCAAGAGATGGAAAGAGAGATGAAAACTCTGAAAATATTTTGCCTAATTAGCTCAAAATATTTGAGCTAATCACACCTGAGTTCAGGTGTGAATAGATGTAGCTGCTAGAATTTTAGAATTGCTGTTGAGAAACAATTCTCTCTGGATTTCCCATGTTCCTGCACAATCAGAGGCTTCTGAGCAAAAGGTACTATAAGAATAATTGCATAATATCCAGCCTTGGAAGCTAGAGAGTGTGTCTCCCTAAAGATAGAGACCTCCAATGAGCTTTGGCGAAATAAAGCCCTCTCCCTACCTCCCCTGGAAGATATTTACCTATATTCCTTTTTTTCTCATATTTCTTATGTTACTTTATATATTTTTTCTTATATTTACTTGTATTCTAGAGCATTAAATCTAAAGACACTTTCCCATTCTCCTCTGGAGAGATTTGCTTAATGAATAATCTCTCTCCCTCCGCAGGGTAATTTCAGTTCCACAACTGTTTCAGACTTAATAGTTACATGTGGCAATAAATTACTTTTTTTAATTAATTCATTCAACAAATATTTGCTGAGAGCCTACTAAGCTATGTACCATGCACTTTCCTACAAAACATCTCAGACAAAAATTCCTCCCTCATGGAGATTGTATTCTACAGAGGAAACAAAACACAAAATAAATACATAAAATATATAGTATAAAATCCTGGTAAGTGTTACAAAGAAAAAGCAGGAAGAAGGCCTGGGTCCATTGGTTAAGTGTCCCACCCTTGGTTTTGGCTCAGGTCATGATCTTAGCGTCCTGAGATAGAGTCCCACACATCAGGCTCCATGCTCAGTGCAGTCTGCTTGAGACTCTCTCTCTTTCTGCCCCTACCCCCGCCCCCACACTCTTTCTCTTTCTCTCTCTAAAATAAATGAATAAATCTGAAAAAAAAAAAAGAAAAGAAAAGAAAATGGCATCCAAGATGGTAGAGGAGTAGGAGACCTGTTTTGTCTGGTCCCAAGAATTCAGCTAGATCTATCAAGTCATTCTGCAGTCAAATGCTCTACCACTGAGCTATACCCCCTATCAGTTCATTCTGAACACCTGCGAACTCAACCAGAGATAAAAGAATAGTTACAACTCTACAAACAGAAAAGCGACCACTTTCTGCAAGGTAGGAGGTGCGGAGAAGTGAATCTGAGGCAATATATGGGAAGATAAACGGGGGTGGGAGCCTCCCTAAGCCGGCTACCGGAAAGTAATACAGCAGCAGAGCACAAAATCAGAACTTTTTAGAAGTCGGCTGCAGTGAGGGCTGTCCCTGCCTGAAACGCGCTCAGGTGGTGAAGTGGGGTGGAATCCTAGGTGAGACAGTGTGGTTTCAGGACCCTCAGGGTCACAAGGAGACCAGGAGTACGTGAGTGCAGCAGAGCTCCCAGGCATCAGAGCAGGGAAGCTGGCTGCCATCTCCGAACCCAGGAGTCAGCTCTCAGCTCTGGATTGCCATAAACCGGGAACCACAGCTGCAGGGTCAGATGATTGCTCTCCGAGCAGGGACCCAGCAAGCAGCAGAACCATGGAGAGACCCCCTTCTCTCCCCCCGCAGGAGCGACACAGATGCACGCTAAAGGAGTCTGCAGGGTTTGAAGAATCAAAGTGGGGTCACGAGGCTGAGATAGAAATGCTGGGTCAAGGGCTGGGTGAGCACAGAGCACAGAGGGAGACCATGGAGACAGGAATGATTGACTGCTTTTCCCTGGAGCTCTCAGCTCGGGGCTGGAGATTAGGAGGCTGCCATTTTCATTCTCATCCTCTAAAGCTGCGCAGAAAGCCTTTAGGAAACAAAAGCCACTTAGGGCAATCCAAAGTCACTTACACTTAGCCTGGCCCCCTGGGAATGGGGGTGCAATTCCACCAGGGGCAAAGACACCTGAGAATCAGTGCAACAGGCCCCTCCCCCAGAAGACTGGCAAGAACATATGGCTAAGACCAAGTTTACCCATCACACAGAACTGCAAAACTCCAGTGCTAGGGGAAAATAGTATTAGAATTCATGGTTTTTTTCTCATGGTTCTTTAGTCTTTCATTTTTTATTTTTTTTTTCGCTTTTTCAACCAATATCTTATTTTATCAACTCTAAGTCTTTTTTAACTTTCATTTTTACAGTTACGTTCTATCCTTTCATTGTATTTAATTTTTTTCTTTTGTTTTTTTTTTAAGATTTTATTTATTTACTTGACACAGAAAGAGAGAGGGAGAGAGCAGCACAAGCAGGGGCAGCAGCAGACGGAGAGGGAGAAGCAGGCTTTCCGCTGAGCAGGGAGCCCGATGTGGGGCTCGATCCCAGGACCCCGGGATCATGACCCGAGCCGAAAGCAGCCGCTTAACCAACTGAGCCACCCAGGCGCCCCTAATTTTCTTTTTTTATATATATGGGTTTTTTTCCTTTACAATTTTGTGATGTAGTTTCTTCTAACAACCTGACCAAAATACACCAAGAATCTAGTGTATTGCTTCTGTTCTCTTCACCTATTTATATTCTTTTTTGTCTTTTCATTTTTACAGTTACATTCTATCCTTTCATTGTATTTAATTTTATTTTTGTACATATATAAGTTTTTCTTTCTTTATTATTTTGGGATCTAGTTTTCTAACAAACAGACCAAAATACACACAGGATCCAGTGTATTGCACTGTTCTGTTCACCTGATTATATTCTCTTTTTATTTTTTTTTATTTTTTTCAGTTTCAAGTCTCTTCTGATTTGTTTAGTGTATATTTCTCTGGGGCCATTTTAGTATTTTGTTCTCTCATTCATCTATTCTTCTCTGGACAGAATGACAAGATGGAAAAACTCCCCTCAAAAAAGAGAACAAGAGGGCACCTGGGTGGCTCAGTTGGTTAAGCGGCTGCCTTCAGCTCAGGTCATGATCCTGGAGTCCCTGGATCGAGTCTTGCATCGGGCTCCCTGCTCGGCGGGGAGTCTGCTTCTACCTCTGACCCTCCCCCCGTCATGTGCCCTCTCTCTCATTCTCTCTCTCTCAAATAGATAAAATCTTTAAAAAAAAAAAAAAAAGAAAACGAGGCAGTACTGACTGGCCAGGGACCTAATCAGTATGGATATAAGTAAAATGCTGGAATTAGAATACAGAATAACGATTATAAAGATACTAGCTGAGCAGGGGTGCCTGGATGGCTCAGTCGGTTAAGTGTCTGCCTTCAGCTCAGGTCATGATCCCAGGGTCCTGGGATCGAGCCCCACATCAGGCTCCCTGCCCAGTGGGGAGCCTTCTTCTCCCTCTCCCTCTGCCCCTCCCCCTGCTTGCACGCTCTCTCTCTCTTTCACTCACTTGCTCTCTATCTCAAATAAATAAAATCTTTCAAGAAAAAAAAAGATACTAGCTGGGCTTGAAAAAAGAATAGAAGACATCAGAGAATCCTTTTCAGGAGGAATAAAAGAACTAAAATCTAATCAAGTTGAAATAAAAAAGGCTATCAATGAGATGCAATAAAAAAGGGAGGCTCTAATTGCTAGGATAAATGAGGCAGAAGAGAGAATTAGTGATATAGAAGATAAAATGATGGAAAATAAGGAAGCTGAAAAAAAGAGAGATAAACAACTACTGGATCATGAGGAGAGAATCTGAGAGATTAAGTGATATCATAAAGCAAAATATTAGAATAACTGGGATCCCAGAAGAAGAGAAAAGAAAGGGGGAGGGGCAGAAGGTATAATGGAGCATATTATAGCTGAGAACTTCTCTAATCTGGGAAAGGAAACAGGCATTCAAGTCCAGGAAGCACTGAGAACCCCCCTCAAAATCAATAAAAATAGGTCAACATCTCAAAATATAACAGGGAAAAATAAAACAAGACGAAATCAGAGAGGGAGACAAACCATAAGAGACTCTTAATCATAGGAAACAAACTGAGGGTTGCTGGAGGGAGGGAGGAAGGGTATGGGGTAACTGGGTGATGGACATTAAGGAGGGTGCATGATGTAATGAGAGTGATGTATTCTGAGACTGATGAATCACTGAACTCTAACTCTGAAACTAATAATGCACCATATGTTAATTAATTGAACTTAAAGTTTAAAAAAAATAATAAATTTTAAAAAGAGAAAAGACAAAGCAGAAAAAGGTAACAAGAAGTATGAGAAAGGTAGGCAATTACAAACTGATGTTAATTGATCAAAGACTTAGAACATGGTATTTGAGCCAGGACCTAAGGGAGATAACAACGGAAATCATATGGATATCTGGATAAGAGCACCAGGGTAACACTAAGTGTGAAGCACTTATTTAAGGACAAGTAAGGAGGCCTGCATGGTAGAAACAATAGAAAACTCTTTGAGTTCAGAGAAAGATCTTGCATGAGGGAGGAAGAGCAGGACCACAAAAACTAGCTCATTATGAGGTCTTGAACTTCTACTCTGAGTTACATGGGAAGCCACTGCAAGATTCTGAGGAAAGAAATTATCTCTTGCTTTTTAAAAGGATGACACTAATATTCTGAGGCTAATTTCCTGAGAGCCAAAGTAGTAGCAGGGAGCCTTGTTAGGAGTTAAACAGAAGAGAGGACAGATGGTGTTGAACCAGAGTGAACCCCAAACAGAGGTGGTGAGAACTCGGTCAGATTTCATATATATTTTGAAGCCAACAAAATATGCTGAATTATTGTGTGGTAGAAATAAAAGAAAAAGAGTCAAGGATAACTTCAAGGTTTGGGGTCTGATCAAAAACAAGGATGGAGGTGCCACTTACAGATACGGGAAGGATTAATTTTTTTAACTAGGTTTCTACCACTACAGTCTAAAAGAAGCCTGACAAATATAAAATTTATGCCAGAAATCAGGCAATAAAAGTTACATCCCTATAAGGTGGAACTGAGTCAATAGTAGAAAGTGGAGGGTATTTGGTATCCCTCTATTGTAGAATGAGAAGTCAGCAATCCTTAATAGGCAAAGCAGCTAGTAAACTACCACCTCTTGTAAATTGGACTATGTGCCTACCAAGGATGGAACTACAGGATATTTATTAAAAAATGTTAGGATGTTGGTATATTGTCAACTATGCAGCAGTCTTCAGTAAGTTCATTCAAAAAAGAAGCACACTTTGAGTGAAGTCCTTTTTTTTTTTTTAGATTTTATTTATTTATTTGAGAGACAGAGAGAGTACAAGCAGGGGAAGCAGCAGAGGGAGAGGGAGAAGCAGGCTCCCTGCTAAGCAAGGAGCCTGCCGCCGCCGCCATGGAGCTTGATCCCAGGACACCGGGATCATGACCCGAACTGAAGGCAGACGCTTAACCGACTGAGCCACTCAGGCCCCTCGAGTGAAGTCTTAATAAAAGAAAATCCTTTAAGTATTTCATTACAAATCCAAGATGGCTGATAATCTTGCAATTTATGGGGATGAAAATTAAATATCCCTAAAGTAAAATTAGAACATTTAACCACACAAAAACAAAATATGAGAGAAGCCTAATGCTCCAGGCTCATCCCCAAGCATCCTAGCAAAGAAGATATTTACCCATCATAAAGAACTATCCACAGGGTGCCTGGGTGGCTCAGTGGTTGAGCGTCTGACTCCTGGTTTCAGCTCAGGTCATGAGATCAAGCCTCGTGTCTGGCTCAGCACTCAGCAGTGGGTCTGCTTGAGATTCCCTTTCTCCCTCTCCCTTTGCCCCTCCCCCCACTCATGTTTTTTTTCTCTCTCTCTCTCTCTCTAAAATACATAAATCTTTAAAAAAAAAAAAAAAGAACTATCCACTGTGACACATCCTGGAAGTAGGGACAAATTAGCTCTGAGTTATTACCTAGAGAAGCTGCTCTCAATGGCTAGAAAGAGAAACCAACAAGAAAACTGAGAAACCTAGGATCTGCATGGTTTCTCAACCTCAGTACTACTGGCAAATTCTCTGTTGTAGGAGGCTGTCCTGTCCGTTGTAGGATGTTTAACAGTATTATTGGGTTCTACCTACACGATGCTAGCAACATCTACCTACTTCCCTGTCCCAGCCTCTCATTATGACAACAAAACTATCTCCACACGCTGCCAAATGTCCCCTGAGGTAAGAACTGCCCCATGATGTGGAACCACTGGGTTACAGTGATGGACAAATTGTTTAGAGGCATATCAGGCAATGATTTGATTCAAGAACTAGGATTCAGACTTTAGGTACTTGAGAGAAGTAGATCAAATGCAAATAAATAAAACACTAAATTTATAAAAAGCTGTATTGCTTAAGAAACTCCCAACCATTCCCAACAAAGATTTGTTACTGTTCAACCCCTAAGATAGCTCCTGGGACTCCAAAACCTCAAAACAGAAAGTGAGTTGTTGAGGAAATGCAGTCCCCAGTACAAGAATCTCTCAATGCTCATCTTGGCTGTAACTAGGAGAAAAGAAAACAAAAAAGACCTTCCCAGGTGGTAGAACCAAAGAAAGCCATATTGGCTAATCAAAAATCTTCTTCCACTGCCAGGGCAAAGAGTCCTTGCCACACCTGTCCAATGAAATATGCACATGTCATGGAATGGAAAATCTCTGTGCATTGTTTCTCCTTTTTCTCTTTTCTAATTGAGAGTTTTTATTATCTTTATGCTATTTTTCTTCTACCACTGAACACAGGCTTTATTACAATTAGTTATATTTATCATTTAAACTTAAGTTCCTAGACCCAAGGTTACCTATTCAAACAGAACTGAGAGAAATCACCCAGAGACCTTAGACTTAAAGTTAGATGCAGTATTTAAATGAGTCTTTGAGTTGCTTTCCTTCGCTGGGGGGCAGGTGGTAAATGCACTGGAAGTTGTTAAGTGAAAAATTTACATTAAGTCAGGTAAGGGCATTTTTTTCAAGGTTATATATGTGTGGAAGGACATGTATGCACATTGGAATCTCTTGGTTATGCTTGTCCAGCATCCACTGGTCACATTGCAGTCTTTCTTTCAGTGACATCAGTCCACATGATTCAGACCATGTGACTGACAATACTTCCTCTTCCCAGTGCCAGCATGCAGTACCTGGATCCAGATGACCACAGACATCAAGGATGAAAACATGACCCCATTCATTCAATGAGATGTAATCCCAGGACTTATATTAAAACTATGGGTCAGAGAAACGTTTTTTATGTTGGGTCTGCTAAACTGGAAGATTGTAAGCCTAGAGCCATCAGAGGGCTCCACATGGAGAAAATCTACCTGAAAGTACCTGTAACACAAGAGAAAGCCACTGAGTATGTCAAGAGACCATTGTTTGAACCTTTAAAACCATCTGCATTTGAAGAAGCACACCCCTGTTTGAGCGGCCTAAGCTAGTATGGGTTTGATCTCATGCAACTGAAGGAACTGAAAATTTTCATATTTATCATCAGTTATCAGATAAACTGATAGCTGATTTTCAAATGAAAAAAAAACTAAAGCTGTAAGAGTTAAATTATTTGCCTAAATTTATACAACAAATTACTGGTATAGATTCAACCCTAGGTGGGTCTGGTTCTAATATGAATGCTCTTTCCATATATCATACTCTCTTTCAGGAAAACAGTCTGAAATTTCTCTTTATAATTATCTGGAGCCATAAGGTAAGTCCTTACATGGAGTGAGTATTCTATTAACATTTGTGGCATGACCAAAAAAGTATGAGTCATATGTCCTCCTGCTCTCTCTCCCACTCCTGTACAACCCACCTCGTATGTTACACGGAACATTTCTGAATTATTTTTATAATGTAGACCAACTTAAGGACATGTCTATTTCTTTACCACCTTCACCCTCCTCCAAAAACTGTATTACTATATAAAATAGCAAGTGTCTCTAAGCCAAGCCACTTCAATCCTAGAATGCCAGTTCCAGCCATAGGGTAAATCAAACCATAGGCTCCAAAGCACAAAAGAGAAATCAGAACCTTAGAAAGAACCCATTACCAAGGTCTAGCTACTCTTCTGTAATAATTAATTGTGAAAGTCAGAAGAAGATACCTATAAGTGTGGATACTGCTATTCAAGTTAATATTTTAAGATATTTGTAAGAACTACATCAACTTGCAAAAAGTAGCAGCTATTTATAAACAGTCAAATCTCTTTCAAGTATTATTAAGGGTGACAGAGAAGGGAAGTGAGACAGGATTTATGAATATAAGATCCCTGACATTTTCAAGAAATCTGTCTAAAACCATGAGAATTTTTGACAGAGCTGGAATACTCAGTAACAATGCTTCACAAGTCAACTTTTGTTTTCCTAGGAGGTGTGGTGGATTGATTCACAATCAGGTCAAAGACTCAGCTGGATTCAACATTCCATTTTTACACTTACTCAAAAATATCTACTTTCCGGCTAACATCTACCACTTTCTTAGACTACTTTTTCTTTATTTCTAGGAGCTGATTTTTTTTTTCAGGAAATTTTTTTTATAAAGAAAGAATGTTTCATCACTTGACAAAAGTTATAATATAGGACAACCTCAAACAGAAAATAAAGCCAAGACAAGACATAAACATTGGGCAGTTAGCTAGGGTCATGCATATATGAGGGTCTCACTTCCAATAACAATTATTTGAAGCAAAACTGCAAATATTTCAACATGACCTTTAGAATCACTCCCAGATAGTTGAAACTGCTGTCAAATCCAGGACTGCTAATGGTTTATTATAGATATTTACCATTTGCATTTATTTCAGGTTTAGCATATAAAAAAAAACTAAGTTCAAACCCCAGTTAACACTTTATAGCTGGGTCTTCTTGGATATAGGTTGTGACCTGACATTGGTTTCAGATCACAAAGAGAAAAAACAAGCTATCCAATTTACAGAGTTGTCAAGAAAATCAAAACAAATGCATAAAAAGTGTCTAACACTTTCAGCAGGCACCAAATATTAAAAGCCCCTCCCCCATAACAGTATCTGAATCCATGTAATTTACTCAAAAACTTTTACTGACAGAAAGTGTTTCTACCTTGAAGTTTGAAATGTTCAAGAGGGGAGAAAAAAAGTAATACATACGAACAAATAATTATAACACAACATTATATTATTTATACATATATACACGTACTTGTATATATCAGTTAGAGAAAGAAATCAGTTCCGTGCTTTCTAAAAATTTTCTGTTATATATAAACCTGGATAACTATCCTACAGGGGCACCTGGGTGGCTCAATTGGTTAAGCATCTGCCTTCGGCTCAGGTCATGATCCTGGAGTCCTGGGATTGAGCCCCACATTGGGCTCCCTACTCAGCTGGGGGTCTATTTCTCCCTCTCCCTCTGCTCCTTCCTCCTGCTCATGCAGTCTCTCTCTCTCTCTCTCTCTCTCAAAAATAAATAAGTAAAATTTAAAAAAAAAAGATCCTACACTTTGTCCAATGTAACTTTATAAATAATTGGAATAGTAATCCAACAAGTTGCCATTAATAATTATCTGAGACAACTGCATTGTTTAGATCCCTTTAATTACTTTACTATTGCCAATTTATTCAATACATAGAAAGCTAAAAGGCCTCACAAAGTGATGGTGCTTAACCAGAATATATACACTTAGAGTAAATTTAGAATGGATATGAAATGTGGCAGTGACTGGATCTGCATCGTTGGTAAGACTACCATAAACCACAGATTCCACACTGAAAAAGAAAGGTGTTGCCTGAAAATGTTTCCTTTCCTCCTAGAAAATCTGAAAAACCTTAATGAAAGTTGAAATGATGGTTAACCTGTATAAGAAAGTATATAAAAAGCATGTGATTCTGAAGGAAATTTAGTTCAAGAGAAAGTGAGGACACTGTATAAACATTTTCATGAAGTAAGGGGTGGTACAGCGACTAGGGTAGATACTGATCCAGTTATTATCCAAACTGAATATTGGTAAGAGTCAAATGCATTTTCCTTTTTGTAACATGAAATTAACAAAATAGCCCTAACCAACTAACAAGAGAAGCTGGGGAAGTCCTGCCAAGCTGGACACTCAAAGAGCAGAAAGGACACAAACTACAGAAGTGTTCAACTCCAAAGACAACATACCCAAGAAACAGCAGCAAGTGTTAGGCACTGCAGTGACCAAGAACTAACTCTTCATCTTTGTGACAATGCAGCAGCCTTTGTGATCAAATCAGAAATACTCTTGTTCTGCAAACCCCAGGACACAAGAGTCAAAAATAGGAACCTTTCCTGTAATATATACTAATGATGTAATGCAAAATTATCCAGACTTCATTTTAGAAGCAAAAAAATTATTTAACAATAGAATTGTTAAGGGGGTCTGAAGGGATCACTTAAAATTTTTAATTAAATTTTACTGTATTTTATGGAGATAGTTGTATCCTAGATCCACAAAGCTCTGGAGAAAATACCACTTGTTAATGTTGAGGGGTCAATAAGCATAGGTTTTCTAAGTTTTCACCTCTATCTGTATATTATATATAAAACATCCATCCAGTATGACCTATTTAAAAGCACAGCAATGTAATTTCAAAGATACTTTTCTGAATGAACCAGTGTAAAGAGCATTTTTATACACTAAACACCTAGAATATAAATACTCTAGAATTAAGGGCTTCCCCTTCTCCTAAAACCATTTGTCCTGCAGTGCCTGGGTGGCTCAGTAGGTTAAGCATCTGCCTTTTACTCAGGTCATGATCTCAGAGTCCCTGGGATTGAGACTCCTGTTGGGCTCCCTGCTCAGCAGGATGTCTGCTTCTCCCTCTCCCTCTGCTGCTCCCCCTTCTTGTTCTGTCTCTCTCTCTCTCTTGCTGTCAAAAAAATAAATAAAATCTTTTAAAAAAATAAATAAAACCATTTGTCCCACTACAGAAATACTTTTTCTGCAAGTAAAATAATTTATACCGGAAAACTTCAATATTTCTAGAATTCATATTATTTTATTTACAATAAAGACCATGGAGTTATGGCTCACATATTTTTAAATGTTCATTATCAGTTACTCTGATTTTTGAATGTAAGACTCTTCATTATCAGTTACATAAAATTAATACAGTAATCTTTTCTTCTGTAGCATTACAAGACAGACAAGTGAAGAGGCCTTTGTTTCAGGAAAATGTAGAAGTAACTTGGGTCTCAACACTAGTACTGTAAGGTGTGTCTCAAGGATTATCAACTACTAATAATAGTTATACACATTTTTAAATGACTTGCTTTCCCTGAGACATCAGAATAGATTCAAATTTATCCCCATAATGATGTCACTCTTAGTCATTTCCATTCTGATACGCTTTCTTGCATGGGGATTGGGTGAGATGGAATTACACATAGCATGCTCGGAAACTGCACATTAGAATATGTCACATATGTAAATATCTCATACTTGAGTCAGAAAAAAATTGAGACTCACTGACTTAGATACAAAATTTTGTTTTATTGCCAGATAAGACATAAAAACTATGTGGTCCAACTCCTAACTCTTTATACAGTTCAGTGTGTGTTTCATGATACCCTGGTCCGTGCATTTAAATTATAAGTGAGTGCTTTTTAGGAATTAGAATCCTACACTTATAGAACACACATTTTGAAATGGGGATATTTATAAAATAATGGTCCCTAAAGAATAATCATACACATTAGTAGTAGCAGGAAAAGATTCACGTAAGAGTTTTAAGTACTATTACCCCTGAAAATAAAGTTTAAGTTTTAAACAGGTTAAGTAAATGCGGTTTAAGGAAGGGCGGAATATTAGAGATTTAAGAAAGTAACATTTAGCTTTTCTATACCACTTTTAAGCAAATATTTGTGGTTAAAATGAAAGGAATTTTGGGAAACCATCCACCAACAGATGATAATCTAAGGTGGAAGAAAAATAATTCAGGAATTCAGACAAACTAGACATATTTTGAGGTAAAAAGCATTTAAAGTGATTTTCCAATTATCCCTACTGAGACATAGCAATTGAAGAACTATAAAAGAGCAGCTAATAGGAGATAATACTAATTATTTCCTTTGTACAAATACAAATGTCATTTGATTTACTTAATGTACATTACTGAATATCCAAAGTCTAAAATTTGGGGACTTTTAGGATGGTAGAATAAACACAGAAATACTAGGAGAGAGAAAATTAAAGCTACCACATAGGGAACTGAATATGAAAGTTGAGGACTTCCTAAATTCAGACACTTTACCTAGATTGTCTCATTCTTCTTCATGACAACCTTGTGAGGCAATCTTATCATCCTCATTTTACAGATGAGGAAACTATGATTTAAAGAGATTACATAACTTGCCCAAGATCCCACAGAAGAAAATTCTGATTTGTGACTGAAACCCAATTAGCTTAGCTCGAAAAGAAATGAATCTTCTTTCACTACACCCTGCAACCTGGCAAAAAAACACCTCTATTAAAAATTTTAGCATTTTAATTAAAACTGTCAAAAGGAGGAAATGATATCAAGCTTATAGTAAGTGATGATATACAGACTAAATATTAGTCATTGTTTGATAAGTATATATATTTAAGAAATAATTCCAAGTCATCCATGACATTTAATTTTATAAAACTAAATATCTAATATCCCCAAAATGGAGAAATCTGAAAATTCTTGTAGAAAGGCACTAAGTAAACTTCATCTGACCTAGATATTTTGAACACAAAGAAAAAACTTGAGAGGTCCCATATTTTGTCAGCCATACAGCAGTTTCACATGGGTAACTAGGATTATATTTATACTTATAATTAGAAGAAGTGGGAAATTGCTTGTCTGATTTCTTTTGTTCTGACTCTAATCTGTCCTCTATTTATTCTTTTCCATTTCTCCTCCAGATCTTGGAGCCCTCTTCTAAATTACAGTAACAAAGTTTCAAGTTCAGGAACTGCAAGTTTAGGTGCAGGTGCAGATATACTGCAATAAAGACCACAGTACTGCTATGATTGGTAGAGTGTTACAGACGAAACAAAAGTTTCAGTAATTTTCCAAAGTATTAACTATCATGGAATTATTGGTGACTTTTCTTCTCTTCTTTTGTTGTTGTTCTTGTTATTGTTTTAATATAAGCTCTACACCCAAACGTGGGGCTTGAACTCATAGCCCGGAGATCAAGAGTCCCATGCTCTACTGACTGAGCCAGCCAGGCACCCCATCTTCTCTATAGTCTATTTAGCTGATTTAACTTTTATAAAAAAAGATAAAAATAGTAAAGAAAGAAGAAAAGAGGGAGGGAGGCAGGTAAAAAAAACTGGGCCTTCAATTAAAAAATATTAAACATTTTATTCCTTTTGAAGTTCTAAAACTATGACCTGCTTGTTCTTTTTAATCTCTCAGGTGGTGTGGTAAATTAACCATACATAAGCATGCCAAAGTCAAATGAGACATGGAGAAATAATATCAAGGCAATCTAAGATCTATAAATTCTGAGACATAGTTCTTAATTTCAATATTTAAGAAATTAGTTATATAAATAAGCTAAGAATGAAAAACAAATTTAGGGTATACTAAAACTGAAAAGCAGGATTCAAATACTTACAGAAGAATGCAGAAATTTCCTAAGTATGGAAAAATTACAAATATACACATATGTGAACTTATACCCATTTATTATTCTTTTATTATAAACTAAATTTCTGTGTTAAAACATTCTTTTAGCAACACCATGAAACAACACCCAAATAGTTGAGTCCTATCAAAATACTGAGTTAAATGTTTCTAGATAATTACTTCATTTTCCATGAAATAGTTCTACTAAAACTTCCCATTTAGAGGCTTTCTTTTTCCATTACAAAAATATACTTATTCCAAAACAACATGCATAAGATTGATCCAACCTATTGTTTGTTACTGAAACACTGAATAATCGATAAAATACTAATAATCGAAACAATGAATAATCGAAAAAGTCCTTTAGACCTGTTTTCAAAAGAAGATGCTCATTCAAAGATCAAGTATAAAACTATCATCTACTAGTACAGGAGTCCAATTTTAAAACAAGCTTTTATTTGTATAACAAGTTCATTTGATTTCTTTTTTTTTTCTTATTACCAAAATGCAACTTACTCATCTGGGCCTTGATGTACAAACATGACTTCCTACTCACTCACAAGATTGCTTTGTAAGTCTCATGGAAATTAAATTACTATAGTTTTTATAAACATTATTTCCATCTGCAAAGAGAAATTAAGCTCTTACGATATTTTGGTATGTTATATATTTATGCTGGTTTTCAAACTTGATCATTTCAGTTCCCCTTTTCCTTTATATTTACTATCTGTAACAGCTATCCGGGAAATGTTATTGCTGTGTAGATGGTTGGGTAGCTACTGTACAATTCAACCTTACTTCATTGTTTGAAAATTTTCATACATAGTAAAATAAAGGAGAAAATAAAATGGCAGCTTGGAAGTTCACAGACCAGAGTTATAACTATGTAATAGTTGAAGATGAAATGAAAGTGATTTGTCTACCAAAAGTGTGAATTCTTACTTCCAAACTACTGACGTCAACCTTAGTGCAGAAGCTGCATTAACTGGTCCCTAATTTTACCTGGGATCTATTTAATGCTGCCTACCATTAGTGCAGAAGAGAAACAGATCTTGACCAAAGGCCATTCAGGGGAAACGAAAAAAAAAAAAAGGGCAGGTAAAAGGTTTCCAAGTATGCCTACATACTCTCTTAATATAGTCTCAGTACCTTTGGAAGTATAGTTCCCTTGGTTCAAGAGTACTAGCAAAAAAGATTACTGGATTACAAGGCTACATTCAGCCTTCCTTTGCATTCTGACAAATGAGTGGTTCTTGAATATTTCTTTCTAAAGACTACACAGGTATACCGAGACTACAACACTACACTCTTGAAATAATTACATAATGCAAGGGGTTTTTTTTAATCCTATTCCCATTCCATAGGTTAAAAAGTGTTTTCTAGTCTTTTATCACTAAAATAGTTTTGGTTTTTTACTGGTTTTCCCGTAACACTTTTATACATAGTGACTCCACTGGGGAAATTGTTTTATTAACTTAGAATACCTGGAGAAAGAGGAAAATGGTACTACTGCACCTTTCGAGCAGTTAAATGTCAAAGTGACAGACCACTATGAATGTATGCAGCTTTTTTTTTTTAACCATTAGGGCGAACGAAAATGAAAGACTAACAGCCTTAATAAGCTATTAGATTTGGGACTGCACTGCACTGGAAATCAAGATCACAAATGTACAAAGTAAAAAACGACAACTTCACAGTTAATTTGTGCACAACGTAGCCGGCCCGGCTCTACCAACACCAACACAATTATCGTTTCAGAAAGTTGATACCGAGAAGACTCTGAGGCAGAAAACTAACCCAGAGGTGCCTCGAAACACCTCCTCAACCCTAAATGGCCAAGAGAGTACAGAGCAGAAACTGCCCCGGTTGCATGAGCTTCACACTTAACAGTTTTTCTCTTGACTACGTCTTGGGGGTCACCTCTGGCCAAGACAGGAGCAGGGATCGAAGGTGGGGGATAAAAGCGGGAGGTCGGGAGGCTGATGCTCGGGACGGGCTGCGCGGGTCAAGGGGGACTTCAGGGCCCAAGAGGTAGGATGGGATTGAGGGAACACCTAGGGGTTGGGGGTGGCCGCCCCAGCCCGAGGGCTGCGCCAGGAGAGGAGCGCTAGAAGACAAGGGGGTGCGGGCGTGATGGGCGGTGCCCAATAGCACCGCTTAACTCCGCCCCACATCCCGCAGCCCACCGACCCGGCGACGGGGCGGGGCCGCTGCGCCCGCCTCAACCCTTTCGCGCCGGCACCCGCCCCCTCAGCCTCCAGTCCCGGGTTGGTGGGAGGGGCCTGCCTCGCCGGGCTGGGTGTGCAGCCTGGCCCGAGCCCCAACCAAGAATGCTCTGCCGCGGGTGGAGGACGGGCGGGAGACCCTGCAGCCTGCGGCGGGAGTAGGGGTGGCCGAGGGCGGAGGAAGAGCCTTCGGCGCAGCCGCCGCAGCCAGGTCTGAGTCCCAGGCGCCCCCCTGCGGGCAGGGAGTGTTGCCCCCGTTCTCCGCTTGCCTGCCCTCCTCTTCCCCCCTCCCTCGGCGTTGCCCCGGGCAACAGCGCCAGCCGCCGGCGGCGCGAAACTCACCTACCTAGAACCTGACAAGCAGGAGCCCCTCAGACCCGGGAGCCAGTCGCCACCCCGCGTCACGGGGGCTGCCACAGCCAATAGGCGCCGCTGTCACGAGCCTCTGCGGCCAATCAAACTGCACTCCGGTCTTCGGGCACCCTCGAGGCCCCAGCCAATGGGCACGAGCTAGAGGCGGGAGCTGCCGCCCGGCCCCCAACCCCCTCCTCCCCCACCTCCCAGGAGGCGGGGCGCGGCCGATTGGCCCTGGACCCGGTAGAGGTGGGATTCGGGCTCCAGGCCAGGTGGGCGCGCGCGGACCCGGGGCTGCGGGCGCGGCGAAAGGGGGCGTGGACCTGTGGCTGCCGCCCTCTGGGTCCGCTACCCAGCTCGGGTGGGGTCTCAAGGTCCTCCTGTTCGTACTGCCCTCCTGGTCCCTGTGACCCCGCTCCTCTACTCGGCGTCCAGGGCTGCGGGGGTGGGAGTGAGGGCGGGATGGGGCCGGAGGCGGACGGCGGCGTCACAGGAAACTTTGGGAGGCTCGCCTGGCCGCGACCGGGAAGTGGCCGGGCCGGGGGTGATAAGCAGGGGCCGTCTGGAAGGGACTACCCGGCCGGTCCGCAGCCGGAAAGGAATTCGGAGGGTGGGGGCGGAGTCGTGATTAAAATGTTAAGTGTGCCCGCGGGGTGCTGGGCGATCCCGGGTGCTGAAATCTCAAAGAACGGAAGCCGCTTTGGGGCCGTGACCCCGCACCCCTGAATACGCACTTTTCACCCTCAAAATCATTCACCTTTTCCTGTAATATTTTAGTTGCATCAACTATAACATTGATACTTTTAGAATGGTTTTCGGCTAAGGCAGGAACTGTGTCTTTCTCATTCCTGTAATTCCCAGTGCCTGAGACTGTCTTTTTTAAAAAAGAGGGTTAGACACTCAATGCTGGAATTGGGATGGATGTTGTTAAGCGTACAGCAGGTCCTGCGAGTGGTCCCCTGTAATGATAAGCCCTTACCTCTTCCAGAGGCTAGAATGCGCGAAGAACCCAAATTGGTTTGCTCTTCCGGTGAGGATTGTTTCGGAAGCGTCCTTCCCCAAAAGAACTTAGTGGAAAATGAGTAATGTGAGCTAAACAAAGATAATTAGGTGATCTGTAACAGTATGATAGGTGTTATTAGTCATTATTCGACGGTGTGTTCCTATAGCCGTCTTTTTAAGGCATTGTATCCTGTACATTGGTTGAACCACATTCTTTGCTTGGGGCAAATTAATGGCAACCCCATCTCCACCCTCCCCCTCTAAAACTTTTGAATTACGTGGAAGCCAAAGAAGAATGGTGAATATTTTTTTTTCAACAGTGTTAGTTGTTTAACCGTAGTGAACAGCTCTACACATAAATCTTAAATTGGACTTTTCTTGTCCGCTGTTTCAAAGTCAAAAGAAAGCAAAACATGCTGTAAAGACAAAAAAAAAAAAAAAAATTAAGAGGCTTAATTCTTCCTCTAAAAGATGTGAGAAGGGATTCCCCTCTCTCAGAACATTTGTCTTAGAAAACCTGTAATTGTTGAATACATTCTTATTTCTTTGAATTGTATATACATCCTCTTTAAAACTAGTTAGGTCTCTGTCAGCTAATGTTTTGTCAGCTTTACATTCCAGGAATGTCTTTAAAGACTTGGGAGATATCAAGATATCACTCTGAAATGTGAACATCAAGAGACATACCAGCCCCCAGAAATGGATAAAGAAAATGTGATATATAATTATAGATATCTACATAGGCAGATGCACGTACACCCAATGAGATACGATTCAGCCAGAAAAAAAAGAATGAAATCTTGTCACTTGCAACCTTGAGGATGGACCTTGATGACATTGTGCTAAGTGAAATAAGTCAGGCAGAGAAAGACAAATACCTTACTTTATGTGGAATCTTAAAAAAAAAAAAAAACTCACAGATTGATCGTTGGGGGTAGAACGGAAATGGATGAAGGGGATCAAAAGGCACAAACTTCCAGTTACAAAATAAATATGCCATGGGGATGTAACATACATCATGGTGACTATAGTAAGAATACTAGATTGCACATTTGAAAGTTGCTAAGGTAGAAAATCTTAGGAGTCCTCATCCCAAGTGGAAAAAAAAAGACAAACTCATGTAACTATACAGTTTCAGATGTGAACTGTACTTATCATGGTGATCCTTTTGCAATATATACAAATACTGAATCATGTTGTACACCTGAAACCAATATTATGTCAATTATACTGCCATAAAAAGCAAAGGGAAATAACTTTCCATGGGAAACTAAGATTCTAACTTCAGTGGGCAAATCACTCCAACTTGCTAAACTACCTTCCGTCATAAAGATACGAGAAGGTTGTTTTTCCTCTGGACAAAGCTAATTAGTTAACACAGATGTTCACCCCAATTACAAAATGAAATTAAGATGAATTTCGCACGCAAATGGTATTGTCAAGGCCTCTTATTTGAGAACTGGTTCTTGAAAACGTACGTAATGCGTTGTATTTGCTTGGGTATACAAAGGGGTGAAATTTCTGTCTTTACAATCTCTTTCCTAATTGCCTATAATGCACATCACATTCTGGTTTAATGCTGTGTTTTATTCCTTCATTACTTTGTGGAGAGGATTTCTGAGTTGGGAGAAGATTTTGTTTTTAATCCTATTTTCCTGTATACTTATGCCCAAACTATTGAGACTAGGAAGCTAAGGAAAATTGTTATGTTTTAGTTTTTAATTTGTTCTCAAAAATGATCTCAGATGATACTAACTGCTGAATTACAAATACATTTTAATAGAATCAGAAATGATAACAAGGTTAATGTTTGGTATGTATTTTGTAGTGACTGCTAACTGCACAAACTAAGCATGTGTGAATAAACATCTTAAAATGGAAATTAATTTTCTGTGAATATTAAATGTTGTGATATATATCATGTCAATATAAATGAAATCCATGAATGTGCATTAAATAGTTAGGTAAAGCCAAAATAACAGCTTTGGGGATTGCTCCGCCGAGGCATATCTTTTCCAAGACCCTGAGGATTTCTCTGTCTTTATACAAAGGGAATCTAAATCTAGAAAGATGTGTTTGGTAAATTAGTTATTACATATTTGGAGAAAGTAGTTTCAAATAAAAGTCTAATGGTGAATTAGAATGGTTTGATATACATTGTGTGTGTGCCTGTTTATATGTTTATAAGGAACTCAAATCTCTGAAAACAGTAAGAATCTTTCCAGTTCATCAACAATTTTCTTGGCTCTCACCTATTCACTCAAGAAACTTAAAAACTGCTTGCCATATGCCAAGCATTGTGCTAAGAAATGCAATTTTGAGTGAATGTACTTGAAGTAAATGAATGTGGTAAAAACCTATACTTTTGAAGCTGAAAAAAGCAATTACAGCAAATCCAGTTTAAATTTCCCATCTGTTTTAGTTATCACTTTGCATTGCAACAAATTTAATAAACACTTGATTTCATCTGATTTCAAAAATACTGTGCAACTTTTCTTACATCTTGTAAAGTAGGGAAAGTATGGAAGAATAAAGGAAAATAATTTCCTGTCTATGTGATCCATAGGCTTTATAAAATACTAGACACCCCCACAGGGCCTGGAGGGATATGTATCTTAGTTGAAGTTGTTAGCATAGGATTAAGAGACTCTTCTGTCATTAAAATTTAGATCTATACCAAGTACTACCAAGACTTTTAAAATGCCACAGCACTGCCTAGCTATAGATAAAAAAATCCTTAGTATAGATTCCATTTTACCAAATACCAATTTTTGTCTGTTCTAATAACATTAGTTACCTGGAAAAATGAATACAATAATGTGGATGTCAAACCTTCAGCAATTAATTAAAAATTACTTTAGGGGCGCCTGGATACCTCAGTCAGTTAAGTGACTGGCTCTTGACTTCAGCTCAGGTCAGAATCTCAGGGTCATGGGATGGAGCCCTATGTGAGGCTCCATGCTCAGTGGGGAGTCTGCTTGAGATTCTCTCTCCTCTCCCTTTGCTCTTCCCTCCCCCACTCTAAATAAATGAATAAACAAACAAATAAAATCTTTTTTAAAAATTATTTTAGAAGTTCTTTCCTTAGCTCTCCACCACTTATACCCTCCTCTCCCATTTCCCTGTTTAATAGTTTCTCATAATTCATTTCATGGCTTCCTTTATTTTACAAATGTATGCAAGGAAAATAAAGGAGGGGAGAAAAGAAGGTGAAATAGAGTAGGAGGAGGAAAATTTCTATTCTGTCTTCAAACTAGATCTCAAATCCATTAACACCATCTCACAACCATCCCTCCTAGCAAAAGACTGGCTGTCCTCTAGCACTCTGATACTGCTTCCCCTGCTTCCCTGCCCTGCTCCCCATTGAGAAATATGACTGTCAACACCCCCAACCAAGATATGTCCTCCCCAAAATGCCCCTGGATCACTCAAGGCCTGTCCCTTTTTATGTCATCCTTTTCTCAAAATTTACCTTTTTCCTCATTCCCTTCTTCCTAGTTCACTGGGACTTCAGAGGTAACTGTCAAATGTGTACCAGAGGGTGAGCACTGGAGTCATGACTTCCAAATGTGGATTAGTACACTAGCTTCATCAGAAGTACCTGAGAACATTTTCAAAAATACACACTCCTCGATTTACCCTCCAAAGATTCCAACTTGAAATGTCTGGGAAGAGTTGAGAAAATCTGTTTGGAATGAGAACAGTGAATCTGGCCAACATGGTGGATTAAATACAGGCACTTAGTCTCTGCTCCTTCCCCAAACTCCTTGTCACGACATAAATACAGATCCAGATCAGCAGGAATCCAAGGCCCAGGAATCTCTGAAGGCATTAGTGAGAAGAAAGGCTGAAAACAACAGAATTGGTTGATAATCTGTATCAGGAGTCAGTAAACCTTCACATCACTTCCCAACCAAACAGCTGGGTGACATACTGCCCTAACCTAATCCAGAAACAGTAAGATATACTCCCTGGTGAGGGTAAACTGGAGAAGCCCTGGCCTTGAAGACATGGGCTAGCTAGCTGAGTATAGGGGTGAGGTGACTTACTGCACATTGGGGTGAAGGGAGTAAGTGAAAGTCTGCATACTGAACTATGAAAGTTCCTCTCCCACTTAGCTCCTATAATGGCACTTTCCAGATTTGTATCCAGCAGAGAGGATATCAGAGGATTCCTTTGAAAGGAAACTGTCTTACCTAAGGAAAAATACTTTTATGGATACTGGGAGGTGATTTTCAACAGTGTGATCACCTGCCTAATCACATCAAAATGAGGTCTGCCAATCCACAAGTTCCAGCTAGGCAGGCAACTTCTCTCACTCTTACATATGAATAGACATCTGGGGATCACCAGTCATGAAATTCAGACAACAAAACAAACAAACAAAATGGGGGGAGGGGGGATTGAATGTAACCACAGCAGAAAACAAAACAAAACAAAAATCTGAGAACTGTTAGTGATATTCTTAAACAAAGAAAAGATCCATGATTGACAACAGATGCTCTTTTCTTAAAGAAATTTTCAAAGGAAAAAAATGATCTTTTGGAAATTAAAAAATAAGAAATTTTAAAGTTCAAAAGAAGATGATAAAATGAAGTTGCAAAGTCTCCGAAAAAGAACAAAAAGACAAACAGTTGAAAAACATGAGAGAAAAGAAAATCTAGGATCAATCCAGGTGTGTCCGGTATTTTCACCATAAGCATCTTTGCTGTAGTCATCATTGCTGCAAGCATTTTCTCACATAACTGATTAGCTGTAAGGCAATTTTGCCATAAAAGATAAAATAACTGGCTGACAGTTTGGTTTCAATTCTCCAGTGACAAAGTTCCCATTTTTATATTATATAAATCTTAGCCAGCCCTCATAATGGTCTATACAGTAGACGTGGTGGTCTTAAAATAGTGGATAACAACTATGTTTATCGACTTGATAGAAAATAAGGTGATAAAATTTGCTGGAAGTGTGAATAGAGTGTAAAGCCAGATTACATACTGTCCTAGAAAATGGTAACATATCAGTTACAATGATAACAAAGCTCAGAAATGCATTACAGCATTAGCATCTCTTCCACATTTCCGATTGAACTTTAGAATATCAAGGAGCATGTGATAATATGCCAAGAATAAACAACAGTGTAGAGAACTTTCACAATGCAATACAAAGCTCAGTTAAAAATACTGCATCTTAGGGCGCCTGGGTGGCTCAGTCAGTTGAGCGTCTGCCTTCACCTTGGGTCATGATCCCGCAGCCTTGGGATGCAGCCCCGCATCAAGCTCTCTGCTTAGCCAGGAGCCTGCTTCTCCCTCTGCCTCTGCCCCTTCCCCTTGCTCATGCTCTCTTGCTCTCTCTCTCTCAAATAAATAACTAAATAAAATCTTAAAAAATATATATTGCATCTTAGTGTTTGGAAGACTGATGCCTCTCTTAATCAATGAAGAAATTAATAATTTTACTAATTTTTTCATGTTTTGCTATGACCTTTTTAAATGTCCCTCTTTTATTTTCTTTATTTTATCTTTTATGACAAAATTGCTTTAGGGCCAATTAGTTATGCAGCAAAAAAGTTTGCGGCAAAATGCTTGCAGCAAAGATGTCTACCACAAAGATGTTCATGGTAAACTACCTAGAACCCAATCCAGGAGATGGACCATCCAGCCTCTAGGAGTTCTAAAAAGAGAAGAAGAGGTGGATTGGGTGGGGGAGGGAGGGGGGATTATCAAAGAAAGACATTTTCCCAGAAGTGAAAGAAGTGTTTTTCCAGATTGAAATCCATCTAATGAGTGCCTTGCAAAATGAATAAAAAAGACTCACAGAAAGGCATTTAATCCTGAAATGTCAGAACAGCAGAGATAAAGAGAATCCCTTAAATACTTCAGATAGAATAACAGACTGCAGACAGAGGATTAGGCATTATAACAGAGAAGAGAATTGGGCTTTTCAATAATGATACTGTAAACCAGAAGAAAATAGAGAAATATCTTTAAACTCCAAAGGGAGAGTATTTATAATCTAGAATTCCCTACACACCCAACCAATCAAGTCTAAGATAAAATAAAGCAATCTTAAAAACAATTTAAGGTTATATATGAAAATGATTAGCCAAGACTAATAATTCTGGCAGTTAGGAATGAAATGAAAATGAAAATTTTATGAAAATGTACAGGTTATTAATTATTTTCTACCAAACAATTCATTTGAAACATATGCTGTATGAAAAAGTGAGATTCAAATCAAGGTAATAAAAATTTTATTTAGTTTAAGATAAAATAAAGGTGTCCTCAGACACGCAAGATTACAAAAAGCTTTATTCCTATGGAATCTTTTTCTCAAGGAGGTACTCGAAGATGTTTTCCACCAAAAAGGGGAATTTAAAAAAAGATGAAGACTTGGATCAACACCGGAGAAAGGAAAAGGGAATACTCAAGATGACGGTGAAAGAAATTTCTAGGATTACAACCATATGACAGGCCTAAAAAGCAACCAGTACAAACTGAGGCAGGAGAAGAAAGTCTCCAGAACTGATTATCTCCAAGAAGAAAAAAATGGAATCAATGAATTCTCAACATATTTCACTACACAGAAAGATGTATTAGCATTATAACTCAGCCTTAAAAATTAATTACATAATCTTTCTAATCTAAGAACTGAAAATTGATTTAGCCCCAAATTATAATATTGTAGGTACTACAATATTTTAAGAATAGGGTTAAGGAAACTATGAGTGGAAGTAATGTGAGAGAGCTAAATCTACTTCTTCCATAGTGGGAATCAGCAGATAATTCCTAACACTGAAAAATGAAGAAAGGTTGCTATAAGTATGCTTCATGGTAGGAAGGATAAACACCAGTGCTCAAAGAAAAGTCCAACTATGGAGCTGGTAATGGGAACTGAAAAGTAACAGTGGGGCTGGGGGATCCTTAATGTTACAAATCTTAGAATATCACTTCACTTTGCTTTGATGAAAAAATTTAAAAACAATAAATAAATAATTAAAAAGATCTCCAGGTGAGTCTGTTGTACAGCCAGATTTGAGAACTACTGGGTTAAAGAATGGGACAAGGAGCACATACCTGTTCCCATCACTACAGATGGCACACACATTTAAAAGGATAATACCAGATATAATCAGACTCCATCTTTGCTTTCTAATTCCAATGGTTATCCACTCAAGAAATTTTTTGAGGACCTATTATGTGCCAAACACTGTGAGGGGTTCTGAGGATATGACAGGGAAATGCAGGGTCAGGGATCCTCTCCTGGAGTCCAGAGGGAGTTACAGACAGTAAGCAAGAAAACAAATTCACAGACCATCTACAGATTGTGATAAAAGCAAGGAAGGAAATGAATAAAATGATGTGAGGGAATAAAGAGAACGGGAAAGAATCAAAAGGCCAAGATTCAGGTCTTAGCTTCACAGTTACAGAGTTACAAACTTCACCAAATCCCCCCTCGTAACTTTTCTCAGCCTTGATTTCTGGGTCTATTAATCACAAATAATAATTCTGACCTCACTGGTTCTTATGAGGATTCATTGAGATGGAGTAAATGAATGAATTTTCCATTTATAAATTCCTATTCATATATAAGATTTTCACCCTTACGGGAGCCCTTCTCAAGTTCTTAAACAGTTTCTTTGCCTGCTTCCTTAGGGTTCTATCCTCTCCCTCTTCCCCTCCAGCAATGGAATACTTTATGCCCCTACATGTAGTTTAATTTCTTTTTAATTTAAATACAGTAAAATTCACTCTTTTTGGTGTACAGTTCTATGAGTTTTGACTAATGCACAGGCACGTAACCAGCACCATCAATTTGCTGAACAGTTCCAAACCTGCATGCCTGACACACACACACACACACACACACAAGCACATGAACACACACAGAATCTCCTTATGTCACCCCTTGTAGTCAGCCCTCCTCCCACACAATACTGATCTGTTCTTCAGTTCCGTAGTTTTGTCTTTTCAAAAATGTCATAAATATAATTACATCGTATATAGCCTTTTGATTCTGACTTCCTTCACTTCACATAATGTATTTGAGAGTCATCTAATGTTACTGTGTGTATTAGCAGTTTCTTCCATTTTATCGCATGGTAGCATTTCATTATTTATCCATTTCCCAGTTGAGGGACATTTTTATTCCAGTTTTTGGTGATTATGAATAAAGTTACTCTAAACATTCACATACAGGTTTTATTGTGTGGACGTATATTTGCGTTTTACTTGAGCAAATACCCAGGAGTGAGATTGCTAGGCCCCATGGTAAATGTACATTTAACTTTATAAGAAACTGCCAAACTTCTCCCACAGTGGCTGCACCATTTCACATTCCCACCAGTAATGCAGGACAGTTCCAATTCTCATTCTCACCAACACTTGGTATTGTGAGGTGTTTTTTTTCAGGTGCCTGTGGGGGGAGTGATGGGTTTGTTTGGTCTGTCACTGCTAGGTGTCTAGCAGTATTTAATTTACATTTCCCTAATGACTAAAAATGTTGAGCACCTTTTCATTTGCTTATTTCCAATCCACTATCTTCTTTGGTAAAGTGTCTGACCAAAGCTTTTGCCCATTTTAAAAACTGGGTTGTTTTTCTGAACAGAAAGAACCAAGTTGAAGGACTCCTGTGACCTGATTTTAAGACTTATTGTAAAATTACAAGAGAGTAGCTTTATCAAGAGAGTGGGGTATTGGTGAAAACAGACACACAGATCAATTGAACAGATTAAGAGTCCAGAAATACACCAATATAAATATGGTCAATTGAGGGGCACCTGGGTGGCTCAGCCGGTTAAGCGTCTACCTTCGGCTCAGGTCATGGTCGGGATGGAGTCCCACATCAGGCTCCTTGCTCAGCGGGAAGCCTGCTTCTCCCTCTGCCTGCTGTGCCTGCAGCTTCCCCTGCTTGTGCTCTCTCTAACAAATAAATAAATACAATCTTTAAAAAAAAAATATGGTCAATTGGTTATTGGCAAAGGTGCAAAGGCAATTCAGTAGAGAAAGAATGGTCTTTTCAACAAATAGTGCTGGAACAATTGGACATTGACATGCAAATTTTTCTGTGGCTTGTCTTTGACCCACATACAAAAACTAACTCAAAATGGATCTTAGACCCAAATATAAAATTTCAAACAACAAAACTTTTAGAAGAAAACAGAAAAAAAATCTTTGTGACCCTTAGTTAAGAAAAGAGTTCTTAGATACAACGCCAAAAGCACAATACATAAAAGAAAAAAATTGGTAGATTAGACTTGATCAAGGTTAGAAAATTTTGCTCTGTGAAAGATACTGACAGGAGAATGAAAAGACAAGTTAATGAAACAGATAGACATCCCAGAGATAAGCCCACACTTATATGGTCAATTAATCTTCAACAAAGGAGGCAAGAATATACAATGGGAGAAAGCTAGTCTCTTCAACATATGGTATAGGGAAAACTGGACAGCCAGATGCAAAAGAATGAACCTGGACCACTTTCTTACGCTATAGACAAAAATAAACTCAAAATGGATTAAAGACCTAAATGGGAGACCTGAAACCATAAAACTCCTAAAAGAAAACATAGGCAGTAATCTCTTGGACATCACCCTTAGCAAAATATTTACGAATATGTATCCTCAGGCAAGGGAAACAAAAGTAAAAATAAATTATTGGGACTACACCAAAATACAAAGCTTTGCATAGCAAAGGAAACCATTAGCAAAACAAAAAAGCAGTGAATGGGAGTGGATATTTGCAAATCAAATATCCAATAAGGGATTAATACACAAAATATAAAAATCTCATATGACTGAACACTAACAAAACAATCAGAAACCAAGAAACAGACCCTTAACTCTAGAGAACAAACTGATAGTTACCAGAGGGGTGGGGGTACGGAGGATGGGTGAAGTAAGTGAAGAGGATTAAAGAGTACACTCATGATAAGTATTGAGCAATGTATGGAATTGCTGAGTCACTATATTGTACACCTGAAACTAATATAATACTGTATATTAACGGTACTGGAATTAAAATTTAAAAATTACAAAAAAAAAAAACCAAAAGAAAGAAAAATCAAGGGAATAGAATTCCAAAGGGAATACCAAGTGTGAACGTCCTGAGTGGGAATGTAAATAATAAAAATGACAGCTTCAAATTAAAAAAAAAAAAAAAGCAAGAGGACCTGAATAGACGTTTCTTCAAAGACGACATCCAGATGGCCAACAGACACATAAAAAGATGCTCAGCATCACTCATCATCAGGCAAATACAAATCAAAACCACGATGAAGATATCACCTCACACCTTTCAGAATAGCTAGTATCAAAAAAACAAGAAATAACAAGTGTTGGCAAATATGTGGAGAAAAGGGAATACTTGAGCACTCTTGGTAGGAATATAAAGTGGTGCAGTCACTCTGGAAAACAATATGGAGGTTCCTTAAAAAATTAAAAATAGAAGTACCATATAATCCAGTAATACCACTACTGGATATTTACCCAAAGAAAATGAAAACACTAATACAAAAAGATATATTCATTTCTATGTTTATTGCAGCATTATTTATACTAGCCACCATATGGAAGCAACCCAAGTGTTCACCCATAAATGAGTGGATAAAGATTATATATATAATATGTATAATAAGATATGTAATAATCTAGATACTATATAATGAATAAAGAATGGATATACATACACACATATATATAATGGAATATTACTCATACAAAAGAATGAGCTCTTGCCATTTGTGGCAACATGGATGGACCTAGAAGGTATTATGCTAAGTGAAATAATTCAGAAAGAAAGACAAATACCCTATGATTTCACTTATATGTGGAATCTAAAAAACAAAACAAACAAAACCAGACTCTTAAATACAGAGAACAAACTGGCAGCTGCCAGAGGGGAAGTGGTTGGGGGGATGGGTGAAATAGAAAAAGGGGATTAAGAGGTACAAATTTCGAGTTATAAAATTAAGTCATGGAGTTGGAAAGTACAGCATAGGAGATATAGTCAATAATATTGTAATAACATGGTATGGTGACAGACGGTGACTATACTTATCATGGTGAGCTCTGACTCACCATGTAATGTATAGAATTGTTGAATCACTATGTTGTACACCTGAAACTAATATAACACTGTATGTTAATTATGGTTCAATGACAAAAATAAATTAGAAAATTTTGCTCTGTGAAAGATATTGGCAGGAGATGAAAAGATAAGCCAGAGAAAATCTTTGTAAATCACACATCTGACGAAGGGCATGTAGCCAGTATAAAACTCTCCACTTTCAAAGAAACACTTTCCATTCTTTCAGGCTTAACTCAAATTTCTTCTCTATGAAAACATCAACGACCAGATGAGCTAGAATTCATATGTCTCAACCACTAGTGGATGAATGAATGAGCATTTCTCAGCCATTATTACTTTCCTATAAAATAATATACTCTAATAAACATACAGTAGTGTAATAAACATATACTAATATTCTGGTCCCCTTTTTAACTAAAAACCTATATGTATTTGCCAGACACTTGTCATATTGCAGTATGTTACCATGGAATGACAGGAAACCCTATTGACTGAAATAAATAATAAGTACCATGGTTGGATGGGTCTGCCTTACAGATCCCCCACTGCTCACATTAATGGCTTAGCTCTAGGGAAGTTATATCTAACCAAGGCAGGGCTCAAAAGGTGTATTTTTTAACTGTATATAATGTCTTGCTTGGACCTGTGAATGCATATTTGTCTATACACAGTTATAGAAAGTTTTAAAAATTGGAAAAATTCTAAGTTGCATATTTCATTTATTTTGTTGAAATAGCAATGCTCCTATTCAGTTTTAGCTCTTACCAAATATGCTGTGGCATTATTATTTTCTTTTAAAATCAAAAGCTTTTGGCTTTTGTGGAGACCATTTATTCTGACCTTGTTTGTCAAAAAGCCTTGATTTGCTAAATTTAAATGCAGCTCCTTTTGCTCAGGATCAACGGAAGAGCTCTTAATAAACTAATACCTTGGGCAGTGGTGTTCCAGGGACCCAGGAAAATATGTAACCTTGATGCTTCCCTGAAAGATTTTAAGCTGGTGGGTTTACAATATACAGAGTTTCCCCATACATACATTAAAGGAAAGGTGGGTGCATCCAGGGAGGTTGATACAGGTGACAGTGCTGGCACAGGTACAATGCAGTTATACAGGTACCTGCATTAAGAGAGGCCCTGACCCTGATTTAATGCTCTCCCATCACCATCTTAAAAAAAATTTTTTAAGACTTAAACTAACAACCCCGAAATCAAGAGTCACATGCTCCATTGACTGAGCAGGCCAGGCGCCCCACCATCTTGAAATGTTTAATAATTTTATCTTTGAACTTGCATTTTGTAAATAAAGTCTAAAGGGACAATGGAGTATAGAAGTAAACAGAGAAGATGTGCACAATATGTGTGTCCACTGTTCCTTTCCACTCTATTCTCATTAGTATTCTCAGGGCCTCATGAGTACAGTGTTCCAGTGGACTCACAATGAGTGAGATTCAGCAAGTCTGAAGTGAGTATAAGGTCAGCGTGTTATGTCTGTCACTGAGTAAACAGAGGCACTGACAATCCTGAGAGAACATGCTTGTCATTCAAATCAGAACTTGCTTCAAACGCAGAGAGAAGCAGGAGCATTCTAAGAAACATTAGCATCCAAGGAACAGTATATTCTTTGTCGCTTGTGTCACTTCCTGTATTGGCCAACTACTTATACTAAAATGAAGACACAGGAGGAAAGGGAAAGACAGGACATCAAAGATTTAATTTCCCTTTTTGTCCTTTCTTACTTATCAGAGAAAGCTAGAGAGGGTTGATAGATGTGCACATATCCAAGAAGCGAAATTAAAAAGTTGAGTTTTGTGTAGTTTTCACTATCCTGGTATACGAGCTACAAAATATGAATTCTGTAATTTTGCTGATTCCACATACAAGTTAAATGATCTTATATTTGAATTAAAATTGCATTATACAATAGAAAGATTAACAATAAACGTCATGCTAATAATTTAAAATTAAAGATTCTCTATTAGCAAATAAAACCCACCATCATAAATTGGGAGAGAGAGTGGCTGAAGAAGAAAGGAAAAAACCCTTCTATTTTAGCACCTGAGGCATTTTTTTCCTGCTTTTTGAGCAAAGGGAAAATTTCATTTTATACTGAGGGGTACTGCACAGGTCCATCAGCTTAAATGAGAAGGAGAAGCTATTGACAGAGCCATTCATTTACTGAGCCAATCTGTTTGTGCTGGCATGTAGTTTATAACCATAGTTTACAATTTGGATGGCTACAAAAGCCTCACAGAGGGCAGGTGAAATATGTATCTCGGTAGTTTGTGTTTGATCGCATTTCCAATTCTAAGTTAAAAAGAAATAATTTGAGATTATAATTTTATCTACATCATCTCACTCACTGAAGGGTATCTAGAATATCAAAATAAACTAAATACAGGAATATTTTTTCATTATTTATTTCTAGGGGCATTTTCGAGGAAAACAATTGAGTTTGTCCTTACTTGAAACATAGTCTGCTCTTTAACAGCTTGATTATCAATAAGAAGAAACTAAGGACTCATATTTAAATAACTCATATTTAAAATTTTTAATTTATCATGAAGTATTAACCTGAGAGACCTTCTCCAAATAAGAGTGATAGAAATTACACTCTAGTTATCCAACCTCCTTCTCCCAACCTGGCCAAAACTACAGTGCCCCCATCCCCCAGAAATCATTATGTTTCATTTATAAAGAGAATTGTTTTTTAATTGTAGTTAATGGGATTTTCCCTTTTTATTTTAGTGAGCTATAATTAACACATAACATTGTGTAAGTTTAAGGTGAACAACAGGTTGACTCAATACATTTATATACAGCAATACGACTACCACCTTAATGTTTGTTAACACCTCCATCACATCACATAATTATTTCTTTTTTGTGGTAGGAACAATCAAGATCTAGTCTTAGCAACTTTTTAAGTTTATAATACATAATGTGGACTATAATTACTGTGCTATAATTACCGAGCTATACATTAGCTCTCCAGGACTTATTTACTAGTTCTAAGTTTGCACCCTTAAACACTAGATCCCCAATTCCCCTATCCCCAAACTCTGGTAACCACCATTCTACTCTGTTTTTGCAAGTTAGGCTTTTTTAGATTGTACATATGTGATATCATACAATATTTGCCTTTCTCTGTCTGACTTATCTCACTTTGCATAATGCCCTGTAGGTCCACCCATGTTGTCACAAATGGCAGGATTTTCTTCTTTCTCATGGTTTGAATAATATTTTACATATATTTAATATATATCACATCTTTATCCATTCATCCACTACCAGACACTTAGGCTGTTTCCATAACTTGGCTATTATAAATAGTGCCATAATAAACATGAGAGTGCAGATATCTCTTCAATATCCTATTTCATTTCCTTTGGATATATACCCAGAAATGGAATTGCTGGATCAATAGTTCTATTTTTAATTTTTTGAGGAACTTCCATACTGTTTTCCATAGTTGCTGCACCAATTTATATTCCCACCAACAGCGTGCAAGGGTTCCCTTTTCTCCACAACCTTGCTAACACTTGTTATCTCTTGTCTTCTTGATTATAGCCATTCTAACAGGTATGAGGTGATATCTCATTGTGGTTTTGATTTGCATTTACCTGATGGTGAGTGATGTTGAGCATCTTTTCATGTGTCTGTTGGCCATCTATATGATCTATATGTCTTCTTTGGAAAAATGTCTATTTAGTTTCTCTGCCATCTTTTAATCAAATTTTTTGTTATTGACTTGTATCAGTTCTTTATATATTTTGGATACTATCCCCTTATCCAATATATGGTTTACAAGTATTTTCTCCCATTCAACAGGTTGCCTTTTCATTTTTTTTTTTATTGTTTCTTTTGCTGTGCAGAATCTCTTTGGTTTGATATAGCCTCAATTGTTGATTTTTGCTTTTGTTGCTTGTGCTTTTGGAGTCACACCCCCCCCAAAAAAAAGTCATTCCCTAGACCAGTGTCAAGCAGTGTCAAGGAGCTTCTTCCCTGTTATCTTCTAGGAACTTTACAGGTCTTATGTGTAAGTCTTCAATCCATTTTGAGTTAATTTTTGTGAGTGGTGTAAGATAGTGGACCAGTTTCGTTGTTCTGCATGTTTCTCCAATTTTCCCAACACCATTTCTTAAAGAACTATTCTTTCCCCACTGAGCGTTCCTGGCTCCCCTGTTAAATATTAAATATGACCATATATGTGGGGGCTTATTTCTGAGATCTCTATCCTGTTCCATTGGTCTATGTGTCTGTTTTTTTTTTTTTTGGCAGTACCATATCGTTTTAATTACTATAGCTTTGTGAGAATTTCACGTTTAAATAAGTACTTTGAAATCTATATTGCATTTTATGTTTATGACTTTACCAAGTGGTACTTTATTAAGTTTCTAAAATGTACTAGCAGTTAATCTTCCATTTCAGTGGGGGAAGGATAACAAACAATTAAGTAAATAAGACCATTTTCAGATTGTGCTGAAATTATGTAGAAAATGAAACAAAGTAATATGAGAAATAGCTTATGTGTTACTAGGTGCAGAGATGGTCCTGCTAAGTATTAGAGGAAGAATCCGAGAAGGTGACACTTGAAATGAGACTTGGAAGAGAAAAAAGGAGCCAGTCATAGGAAGGTCTGGAAGCAGAATGTTCTAGACAATGATTACAAAGTATAGCCCATATAAAGGCCCTAAAATGGAAACAATTTAAAGTGTCACAGGGCGGCCCCGGGATGGTGCAGTCGGTTAAGCCTCCTACTCTTGGTTTCGGCTCAGGTCATGATCTCAGGGTTGTGTGGTGGAGTCCGCGTTGGGCTCCACGCTCAGCGGGAAGTCTGCTAAAAGTTTCTCTCTCCCTCTCCCTCTGCTCTTCCCCATGCTCGCGCGCTCTCTCAAATAAATAAATAAATCTTTAAAAAAAATATAGTATCCCGTGAACAGAAAGAAAGAGGACCAATGTGAATGGAACATACTGAACCTAGGGGAAAAGGAGGCAGGTAGATATATCGGAAACTGAGCACGGCCTTATGAGTAAAAACAGGACTTTACATTTTATTCTAACTGCAATAAGAAGCCAACAGAGAGTTCCAAGCAGGTTAATAATGATTAGTTTTACTTTTTGAAAAGGATCATTTATGCCACTATGTGGAAAATGAATTGCAGGAGAGCAAGGGGAGACAGCGGAAGTGGTCTAGGAAGTGGTGATGGTGGTTGGTTTGGATTACCATGGTAATATTAGGATGGAAAACAGGGAGGGAACAGGATATATTAAGAGGTATCTTTAAGATGATATTATTATTGTAAAATAATAGATTCTAATATACCCAAACATAATTGTAACAAAAATGTAATTCAACTTGCTCCAACAATGATTTATTACATAATGTGTCCCTGGTTTTCTGCTGTATGAATCCTTACTCATAAAGTATCTCTGCTGTCAAGAAGCATAGTATTATATTTGTGGAAATATCTGTAGTGATAAAACAATGTCTAATAAAGGACAATTCTTAAAACTTATCCAAAAACAAAGTCCATTAAAAACTTAAAAATAAAAAAGTAACTTTATCACAGGCTGTTTCTAAAAGAAGTAATAAAACTTTAGAAAAAGAGTTCTGACCTCAATTCTCTCTCTCTCAAACTGTCAAACTACTGGCACGTAAGGAGATTCAGATACCTTTTTTGGGCACCTTGAAAACTGACAGAGTTCTAAATAATCACCAGGAATCCTGTAGTATGATATACAAAATTAATATGTAATTTATCTTATGCAATCTTTAGAAAGAAGCTCCATGGCATGCTCTGTAAAGAAAATAAACTTGGTATTGCAATGTGCAAAAACCCAGAAGCTATGCTGTTATGGGCTAAATTGCGTCTCTCCAAAATCCATATGTTGAAGCCCAGTACCTCAAAATATGACTGTATTAAGAGACAGGCCCATTAAAGAGGTGATTAAGTTAAAATGAGGCCCTAATCCAATCTGACTTGGTGTCCTTATAAGAAGAGGAAATTTGGACATACACAGAGACATGAGGGATGCGTACCCACAGAGGAAAGACTGTGTGAGGACACAGCAAGAAGGCAGCCATCTGCAAGCCAAAGAGAAGGGCCTCAGAAGAAACCAAACCTGCCAACAGCCTGATCTTGGACTTCTAGCCTCCAGAACTGTGAGAAAATAAATTTCTGTTTTTTAAGCTACCCAGTCTGTGGTATTTGGTTATGGCAGCCTTAGCAAACTTAGATATAAGTCAATGCTTTGGCATTGACTCATACCCATAATGTCAGCTCAATAATATTTTTTATAAAATAAACATTTTAAATATAAAATAATATTTTGAATATATTTTAACATAAACACAATTTTAATATAAAATATAAATATAACACATATTTTAATATAAACACAATCGGGGCACCTGGGTGTCTCAGCCAGTTAAGTGTCTGCCTTCAGCTCAGGTCACCATCCTGGGGTCCTGGGATTGAGCCCCACATCAGGCTCCCTGCTCAGCAGGGAGTCTGCTTGTCCCTCTCCCTCTGCCTTGTTCGTGCTCTCTCTAATAAATATATAAAATCTTTAAAAAAAAATAAACACAATATTTTACTATAAAATAATCTTTTTTAAAAAGATTTTATTTATTTATTTGAGAGAGAGAAAGTGAGAGAGAGCAAGCGAGCACAAGCAGTGGGGAGGGGCAAAGGGAGATCATGACCTGAGCTGAAGGCAGACACTTAACCAACTGAGCCACCCAGGGGCCCCAACACAATCTTTTAAGACTTAACACAAATGAAAATAAAACAAAATAGAAAAATAAAATAGAAAAATGAATGTAATAGATATATTTAGAAGTACTATTAAAATAATCAAAGCGATAGTGGCATGATACTTGCAACAGGCAATGTCAAAAGATGATAACGTGTCATTAAAGGAAATATATTACACGCAAGCTAAAATCTGACAATGTTAGAAGCTTAGTGTATGGCAGCTTCTGCTGGGATCACACAGCTTAAGTGGACAAAGCAGTTCTCCAACGAAGGGATAGGTGCTAATCACTACCACAGACTACCACTACCAGGAGCTACAGAAAGACTGATTATGGTTCACTAAAAGAGGACAGTGTGGGGATTCTGTATGTTGTTTTCCATTTCAGAACATTAGAACCTTTATATAATTAAAATTTTCCTAAAAGATTGTTTATACTTTTGGAATACACACATGTACATTAGAGATATTTACTATTTGTAGTAGGTTTTATCATGGGGTTTATAATTGGACTTCAGGGAGTCCATGTGCCCTAGAATGGTATGGAAAATTAGAAGATTATGTGATATGGCTGGGTACAATAAGGCACACTTTCCTGGAAAATGTTTGAGTCAAAGCTCTGGCTCTAGAGACAACCTGCCCAGGTGAAATCATAGCTAGGTGATCTTACTCAGGTTATTTAAACTGTGCAATTCAGTTTCCCAATTTGTAACATGAAGATAATAATACAAACAACTTCAAAGCGTTATCTTAAAAGTAAATACACTAATATGTATAAAAACTTAGAATGGTAAGAGTTCACTAAGCATTCACTATTGTTATTTCAATAGCACTCGATTCACAGTTAAATTCAAATGCCAAATAAGGTTACAAATACTGAATTCAAAGAAATCCTTTTGTGAATCCTTTTTAAAATAAACTTAGACTAATTATATCCATAAGTATTTGTTTTCCGAATCTGGATGTTCATACTAGGCTTCCTACAAACCACAGTGCAGCAATAATGACCATCAATATTATGTGTGTTAAGAAAGATCTACCAGAAACCTTAATAAGCCAGGTTTGATTGGTATGACAAGGCATTCTTTATAAATATTTTCCTTAGAGAGTGAGCCTGAGTTTTTACTGCGTATTTAGTGATGTTAATGAGTGTTCAAATGTAGAAAGAACTCTTTGGTACTTAGTCCATCACTAATTGTATGCAATACCCAGAAATTGCTTTTCCTATAGCAGTCATAGATTGTATTTAGTCACCGATAAAGTTTTACTTATCTCCTCTTCCCCAATCCTGAGCGAACTACTCACGTGTTCCAAAGGCAGGTAGAAACATTTTACTTCTTTCTCCTACAGCAAATGCCAGCTTTGCCTCAGAGTCTTCACAGACTCTTCTTGTTAGAGAATGCTATCACACACACTATTGAGTTTCAGTAAAAATAAGAAACTGAGTACTTACGTACTCAGATACTTACCAACTGTTTTTATACACACTCACTTAAGTATTATTAAAACACTGTGGGGTAGGCACTAATATTATCAGATGTGAAAAAAAAAGCAGAGAGGTTAAATATATGATTCGCAGTCTCACAGCTAATTAGTAGGGATATTGTGATTTGAATCCAGGTGATCTAATGATATGCAAAAGTCAGTCATCGCAGCTGCCTGGGTAACTAGGTCTATTGATTCAGAAGAAGAGTGATTTTGAAAGGAAAGAAGCATGACCACTATCTGTGCAAAATGACAAGACAGTAAGGATGATCAGCTCTTTTAAAGTAAAAATGAACATAGCTGATATAAAAATCCCTGTATAGCTTTAAAAATCAGACAAACCTAAGTTTGAGAACATGCTCCACAATTTCCCACCTTGGGGAAACTAAGTCTTAATGAGGATAATAAAAGCACCAATTTCATAGGGTTGTTGCGAGGATAAAATGGCATAATGCACATAAAATGTTTATCATAGTGCCTGGCATTTAATAAATATTCCATAAATGTTAATTACTGTTACTATTATTTTTACTATTGAGCTTCGCACCCTCAAATACCCTTTTTCCTCTGTCTTTGTGATCTAAGTAATTTTTCCTACAATGCTGAGCTGGACTTGAGTCCTACTAATAAAACAGGCAACCAGATATCTTCACTTTCTTCCTGCAATTCTATTTGCCACCCACTATATCTCCACTGATTTAGTGCCAGATTATAGATTTTCATCCACACATTTTAATTTAGAACCTTTCCTTTTATCTGGGTTTGAAGCATATTGTGTTAAATTCCCAAATGAAACCTTTACAGTTTGCTGCAAAGTCCTTATCATGGCTTTCAGAAAACTTAAAGTTGTTCTTAGGGGAACAATCATTGCTTTGCATTTCATTATTGAATAGAAAATCTAGAAGAATACCAACTTTTAAATGAAATTATACTCCTGGAAGGGGAGTATAAATGTAAAAAGGAGAGCACCTCATTATCACTCTTTCAAGCTGCTAAAGTGAAACTTGATTCATTGCATATTCCAACATCAAAAACTCTTGGATACACTAAAGATCATCATTATGCACATAGCAATAAAATGAGGACGTTATTAGAGGGAACCACTAAGAATAAAAGATTGCCAAGACAGATTCCTAAAATGGATAATATAATAAGCTCGTTAACAAGTATTCTGAAATAGCTCTAACACTTTCCAACTGAAACTGAATTCCTTGGGGTTTTTACCTAGTCAGGGGCATCATTTTTTTTTTTTTTCTGTTTAAAGTACCCATACCTCTTTGCTGATCCACACAAGAATATTTCTACCTATACCTATCTAAACATAAAGAAACATTTGATTTTGGTACTGGTATTTATCAGAGTACACCTATGAAAATAAATGGAATTAGGCTTCTTCTTAAAGACCCAGGGAACTGACAAAAGCCTTTTGAATGAAGAATAAGCATATGAAGGAGTCACGCTTCACCATCTTGTTAAAATCTTCTAAATTGCCTTCATAAGGCAAAAACTCTTCTAACTGCATAACATCTAAGAATTATTAATAATTCTTAATACACATTTTTTAAAGTAATCTCTATACCTAGCATGGGGCTCGAATTCAGGACCCTGAGATCAAGAGTAATCGGCTCTACTGACCGAGCCACCCAGGTATTCCAATAATTTTTCATAAACCTGGTCATGAAGACTGTTTTGAATCAATAATTGTACATTTAGAAATACACATACCAGTTCATTTTCCTTGCTATTTCCATTTACCTCCTTTTTTGGTTACCATTTATTTCTATTTCCTTTTGCGTTCAGTGCTTTGGACTCTATGCCTGCTCATCTTTAATGTTTGTGGTTCTAATGGTGCAGCCTTTTTTCCCCCTCTCCTCCATCGTTGTGTACTTAACGATGTCTGAGCTAATTAACTGAGTTGGCCACGATGTAGGTAGTAGAGCAATTGTTTGATCCTTTCCTTAAGGCTGTTAGCTCTGCTTGGAGAAAGAGGTCCTGGTGCCATATTCAGCCCAATGCTTAGGGAATTGCAGAGACGTAACTTTCAAAATGCTTCCATCACATCAAAGCTTCTACAGCAACAATTAGAAACAAACTCAAGGGAATACACAAGAAATCACTGGAAAATATTAAAGACAAACTAAGAAATGGTAGGTTTGTTTTTTTTTCCTTCCGGCCACGCAACAAAGGAGGTGGAATTTGGGGCAAACCTGACCGCGCTGTTCTCCGGGATATTTAGAAATCAGATCTTCCAGAGACAGCGAGTGCATGGAGTGGAATACAGAGGCCAGAGCGTCCCCCTCTCCTCCTCGCCTTCTCACAGGTCCTGCCCCAGCTCGCGGGCTGGAGAGTTTAACTCCCGGCCTGCGCCTCGCGGGGGACTCGGGATAGGCCCAGCCCCAAGGTGGGCGGCTCCCGGCCGGGCCTCCCAGTCCCAACCACAGAGAGGGAGACCCCTCCGCCCCGCCCCGCCCTCCGGCGTCCTAGAGCGGCCGCGGACAGCCCGCGGGGCCGGGAGCCCCGTTGCGGGTCGGGGAACTTCCGCTGCCCGCTCCAGGTCCTTGAGGTGGCGAAACCGCTAGCGTTCTGGGTACTGGCCATTTGAGTCCCCAGATCGGGATGCGACCCTCAGGCGGTGCATTTCCCTTCCACGAGCGGGGTTCCCGCCCGCCTGCCTCCTCTGGAAGGTCTTCCTCTCGACCTCGGCGCTGCCTCCCGCCGGGGACTCCTTCCCACCGCGGAGACAGGCTTCATCTGGGCAGGCCGGCGGGAAAGACCCGGCCGCGGAGGGCGAGCCTAGGGGCCGCCGCCTGGGGTAACCGAGAAGAACCTGGCCCGGGGAGGTGGACAGGGCTGGCTCCCACGCCCGGCGCTGCTGCTCAGGGGTCGCCTGACCTCGGCGGGTTGCTTACCTTGCCTTAGTTTTCTAGACCGCAATACCGGGTTTAATACGTCTCGGGTTTTGTGCAAATTAAATGATAATGAATGTGTATATCAGTAAGTTCTGTTTATTTGTTGAGTGCTTCCTATGGGCCTGGCATTGTTAAAAGTTAACACAGACTCATTCATTGATTCAATAAATGCTTATTGATTACATGCTATGTCAGTACTGGGAGGCACTGAAGATGAATGCCCACCGCGTGGTGAGAAAAACTGTGAGAGTCCCCACCCTTCTGCCCTTCTAAAAATCATTTAAGGATAAGAGGTTGATTGGAGTATGGAAGACAGAACTAATTAAGCACCAAACAAATTATGTAATTACAACTTTGAGAGCTTATAACAGGGAAATACTTACGGGATGGGGATGGAGACGGGGCAGAACAGAAAAGGGAAGACTTTACTGAGGAAGTACTATTTCAACTGAGACCTGAACGATGAGGAATCAGCCAGACGCAAATGGTATTAATCTAGGCCTAGGGAATCGAATGTGTGAGGAATTGAGCTGGAGGACTCCAGTATTGGCCTAGCACCAAGAGTGGGACTACTCAATGTGTTCTTCTCTGCCCATTATCTTCCGTAGCCCCACAGTAGGGCAGTGAAGCTGGCAGCTAATTTTGGTCCTAATAGTTTTTCCTTACAGCACCATGCAAGTTCTTCCTATCTCCTGTTCGATCAAAACATATTTTTGTAAAAAGCTGGAAGATAGTATATCAGGGTGCTTCGGTGGCTCAGACGGTTAAAGGTCAGCCTTCGGCTCAGGGCATGATCCCAGAATCCTGGGATTGAGACCCGCATGGGGCTCCCTGCTCAGCGGGGAGCTTGCTTCCCCCTCTCCCTCTGCCCCTCCTCCAGCTTGTGCTCTCTCTCTTGCTCACTCACTGTCTCTCAAATAGATAAATAAAATCTTTTTAAAAAAACAGTATATCCTCTATGGTTTCTTGTCTTCTAAATCAAATATAGTAGTCATCTCCTTCTCTGTGGGAGACAAGACCCAGGCCCCCAGTGGATGCCTGAAACCTAATCCTATATGTACACAATGATTTTTCCTATACATACACACTTATGATACAGTTTAATTTATAAATTAGTCATCGTAGGGGCGCCTGGGTGGCTCAGTTGGTTAAGCACTGCCTTTGGCTCAGGTCATGACCCTGGGGTCCTGGGTCTGGCTCCCTACTCAGGGGGGAGCCTGCTTGTCCCTCTCTCTCTGCCCCTCCCCCCGCTTGTGCTTTCTCCCATGCTCTCCCTCTCTCTCTCAAATAAAATCTTTTTTTTTAAAGATTTTATCTATTTGTTTGACAGAGAGAGACACAGCAAGAGAGGAAACACAAGCAGGGGGAGTGGGAGAGGGAGAAGCAGGCTTCCCGCTGAGCAGGGAGCCCGATGTGGGACTCCATCCCAGGACCTTGGGATCATGACCTGAGCCGAAGGTGGACGCTTAACAACTGAGATACCCAGGTGTCCCTCAAATAAAATCTTTAAAAAAAAATTACAGTAAGAGATTAACAATAACATACTAAAATAGAACAGTTATAACAATGTACTGCAATAAAAGTTATGTGAATGTGGGCTCTCTCTCTCTCTCGCCCTTAAAGTATCTTATTGCTGTCCTCACCTTTCTTGTGATGCTGTGAGATGGTACCTACGTGATGTGGTGACGCGAGGTGAGGGACGGCGGCTCTGTGACATAGCATTAGGCTACTTGCTGACCTCACAGTGTATCAGAAGGAGGATCATCTGCTTCTGGACCACAGCTGACCACTGGTAAACAAAACCGTGGAAAGAGAAACAGAGGATGAGGGAGGGACTCCTATATAAACAACCAACTTGCTTGAAAAATTCTCTGTCAAACCAAGGATCCATATTCAATTCCAACTTCTGTTCTGCTGCACCCTTCACTATAGTCTTCAGCTGATGTTGACTTCTTTTGGAACCATGTACTCTTCCTCTCAATTCTCTAATCTGCAAGCTATTCAAAGCGTCCGCACATTATGAAGCACATTGATTCATAGTATCCCAAATATCTCCTTACCTCCACAAAATGTTTATTTCTTAACCTCTTCCTGCTAGCACAATAGAGTAATAATAGCACTTTAAATAGTTGCAACATTTTTCCCAATCTAACACATAAATTATTTATTGTGCACTGATTCTTTTTCTTCCCACTCAGGAGCCTTTCATCTCCTACTCTTCCACCCCAGATGCCAGCCAGGCATTTCAGAACCATCTGATGGTAACAGGATGGAGACTGATTCAACATCATCCCACCATCTACCTTCTGCCTCTATTCTTTGATTTCCTTTGCTTACTGATGCTCACAACACTGTAATTCTACTTTAGGCACCTTCTATACATTCATGTCCACTACTTTTTTTCTTCTTTCCTGTTTATGATTAGAAAATTACTTTATCAGTTTTATTTGTGAACAAAAAAAAATAGATCTAAACGTGAAGATGGTGTGAGCATAGTACTATAGGATACTAGTAATACTAGCTAGTACAGCTAATTGTTCCTGAGTTTTGTTCCCACAATATCGTGTGGATATGTCTTTGATTGTAATTTGCTACATTGTGCTATGACCGGTTGTGTTGTTCTCCACTCATTAATTAGACTTCCTTGAAGATAGACTGAGTGTTTTTGTTTCCATTTGTTTTCACTGTGCTGAATGTACTCACTGATGTATTTTGAATGAAAAAAAGGAATTCATTGTTAAATCAGAGTTTTTAAGTGAAATAAGTATAAATGGGAGGCTAACTTCTACATTGTGAACATGCCTAGAAATTACCTTTAGAATCTCCACACACCTTCATCTATCTTCTTACCCGCTAAATAAATATACTTTCCCTCAAACATTAAAGATAGTAGTAAATGAATTCTTACTCAAGTTTTCTATTGAGTTGGGGGGTGTATGTGTGTGTTACTTGTATTTAAACTAAAATAAAGAAAAGGACCAATATGAGAGGTATCAATTCCCCATTTTACCAAAAGAAAACAGTCTCAGATGTTAAAAATAGTAATACTTTCAGTGAAAGACAACCAGTGTTCAAATCCAGTTTCTTCCGATACCAAAACCAGTGTTCTTTCATTCTTTGGTAGAAACTAAACTTTGTATTTTTCTTATGGTTCAAGTAACGTAATTAATGATAGAAAAAATCAGAAATTTCAGATAAGCAAAATAAAAGGAAAAAGAAATAAAATTCATCCAAGATTTCAGCATTCCCAGCCAACCACTATTAACATTTTTGTACATATATACACTGTACTTACACTTATTTATTTATTTTACAAAAAATGGGACCACACTAACTTTAATCTTTTTTGTTTAACAATATGTGATAACTCCTCTCTCTTTGCTCATTTATTCCCGGGTTTTTCAACCTAGCTTTATTGACATTTGGGGCCAGATATTTTTTTTGTTGTCAGGGGGCTTTCCTGTGCATTGTAGGATATTTAAGAGCATCCCTGACCTTTACCCAGTAGATGCCATTAGTACCACTCCCCACTTCACTGCCCCAACCAAAAATATTTCCAGACATTGCCAAATGTCCCCTGGGGGACTGATTAATTAATATAATAATATGTTAGAATATATAAATTTAATCATTTTTCCTCAATACTATCAACCTAATGGCTATTAGAAAATCAATTGCAAATGCTTTTCTCTTTGATTTATATATATATATTTAGAAATAGTTAATATCAAATGACTACTATAAATTTTTAAAAATTAGATGTTTAACACTTTTTATTAAACTCTGAAGTAATGTCACCAGACTCAGAGGAATTTATCATCATTTTAGACTATGCCCTCTTAATGACCCATGGATTTGTTATTGTTTAAAATTTAAAAGGTGATTTTGAATGAACAAAGCAAAAATTATCTCAAAGCAAAGACACAGTAGCATCATAAGAGCATTAGGACTGATAGCCTTTGAGAGGAATGAATTTGCTAAATGAATGATCTTGATAAAGTTTCCATATGCAGATATAATGTATTTGACAGATTTTTTTTATCATTGTAACCTTTTATATTTTTAGTTTCCAAGACTTCTAAAACAAGGATATTCTTTTTTTTTAAGATTTATTTATTTATTTGAGACAGTGAGAGCAGAGGGGAAGGGCAGAGGGAGAGGGAAAGAGTCTTAAGCAGACTCCACACTAGGTACCGAGCTGCTGATGGGGGCTCAATCTCACGACCCTGTGATCACGACCTAAGCCAAAACCAGGAGTTGGATGCTTAATGGACTGCACCACCCAGGCACCCCTAAAAGAAGGATATTCTTATACTAAAAATTCATAAACATCTTCCAAAGGCTATTAAAAAATTCAGGGGAAGTTTTTAGAGTTTGCTATATTTTACTTTAAAATGTTTTTATTGTTAAATAAAACATGTAAATAGAAAATTGCAAGAAACATAAACATGCAGTTTAATGACTAAACTACTGTTAACATCGTGTAATCACCAATTCAGGTCAAGAGGTAAATCAGTGGTAAAGCTCAAGAAGCACCACTTCCACACACATTCCCATCCACAGCATCCTCCCTCTCCTCTCCTCTCTTCCCCCCATCTCTCTTCCTCGCTATTCCCTTCTCTCCTCTTTCTTATTTTGATGGGAAACATTATGTAGAATTTCCTTGTTCTTTTTATTCTTTTAACATCTAAGTGTGCATATACTTACATTAAAGTTTAGTTTCACTCGTTTTTGAAGTTCATATAAATGGAATCAACACTGCATAGTCTTTTCTCTTTAGACCAACATTATGTTTGTGAGATTCAGCTGGGTCATGGCTCCCATTATAATTCACTTATTTGCATTGGTGTATTGTTTTACACTCTATGAATATATCACTACCATTGACAAACATTTAATTGTTTCAGGTTTTTAGCCAAGGACATTCTTAAACATGATGCTGATAATCATATGCACACATTTGTGCTGGGTATAATAGGTAGAAATCGAATTGCTACATCAAAGAGAACACATTCTTCAACTTTATGACATGATAAAAATTGCTTTCCAAAGTGGTTCTACAAATTTATACCCCACCATCAGTGTGTGAGACTTCTCATTTCTCTACATCTTTGCCAATACTTGGTATTTTGAGTCTTTTTTGATATTTAGCCATTCTGGTGGGTTTATGGAGACTTTAATTTGTATTTTCCTATTAATAATGAAGTAGAGTACCTTTTCATGTATTCATGAAAAGATATGCTCCTTGATAGTATCTGGTCAAGTTTCTTGCCCACTTTTCTTTTTTTTTTAAATATTTTATTTATCTATTTGAGAGAGAGAATGAGATAGAGCATGAGAGGGGGGAGGGTCAGAGGGAGAAGCAGACTCCCCACCCAGCAGGGAGCCCAACACGGGACTCGATCCTGGGACTCCAGGATCATGACCTGAGTCGAAGGCAGTCACTCAACCAACTGAGCCACCCAGGCACCCTTGCCCACTTTTCTATTGAGTTTTCCTTCAATCTTTTTCCTGATATTTTGTAGGAAGTATTTTCTCAGTTGGTTATTTGTTTCACTCTGTGACTTCTTTACTTTTTAATTCTCAACTTTTCCAGGTAGTTTGTATTAGGTGTATCTTTTATCTCATATTTAATTAGATTTTGTTTCATAATCTTTTTGAGGGTCATTTTGTTTCCATAGGTAAATTTATTGATATAATAGACATTCCTTCTGATGTTTTCTAATTTCTCTTTTCCTGTATATGATCTCTATATTTTTATATTTGTATTTTATATTTTATGTGTGTGTTTCTTCTGAACATGTAAAAAATTTGCATTTTAGGTTGTTTTTAGCCTAAAATTTACCATAATTTTATATAATATACTTTATTTTCTATTTCTTTTTACTTTACATACACTCCCAACCATGAGCAATATCTCTCTTTTTCCACTCCCTACCCTCTAAAACCTGAGTTTAATTAACTGAATTATTTTTCTACATTTTCTAATATTTACTTTTTTATTTTTATTTTTTTTAAAGATTTTATTTATTTATTTGACAGAGAGAGAGACAGCGAGAGAGGGAACACAAGCAGGGGGAGTGGGAGAGGGAGAAGCAGGCTTCCCACGGAGCAGGGAGCCCGATGTGGGGCTCGATCCCAGGACCCTGAGATCATGACCTGAGCCGAAGGCAGTCGCTTAACCAACTGAGCCACCCAGGCGCCCTATTTACTTTTTTTTTAAAGATTTTATTTATTTGAGAGAAAGAGAGCACGAGTGAGAGAGAGAGCCATGAGTGGGGAGGAGGGACAGAGAGAGAGGGAGAAGCAGACTCCCCACTGAGCAGGGAGCCCAAGGCCAGGCCTGATCCCAGGACGCAGGGATCACAACCTGAGCCGAAGGCAGATGCTTAACCAACTGAGCCACCCAGGTGCCCCTCTAATGTTTACTTTTATATCTTGAAATGTGGTTGTAAATTTATGACTTGATCTGTCAACTTTAAAACCTGACTTCATAACCTTTGTTGCAATACAGAGAAAATCAACATCTCATCCACACACCCCACTTCTTCACCCCTTTCTCCTAACCTCTTTTGTTAGTTACTTTGTTTCTACATTGTCATGATTCATATAGCTTACATTCTAATCTGTAACCATAATTTTCATGGTTGTTTTAATCTTAGTCTTAAAAGGATTTCCTGCTTACAAGCACTGTTGGAAACAATACAACTTCCCAGGATTGTCAAGAGGATCAGATGAAAATACAGAGTCAACCTTAATGAAATTTAACTGCACATTTAATATATTGCAGGCCCTGTGCCAGGGACCTGAGAATACAGAGGGCAACAACATTTCCTCTGCCCTTAGGAAGCTCCCATGACTCACGGAAGAGACAAACCATTTCAATAAGAGGTCTGCCAGAGAGAAGTACGATGTGCTCCAGACCAGAGAGAAGATGTCCTAATCTAGGCTTGGGGATGAGGCAAAGAAAGAATTCCCGAGGAAGATGGACTGATAAGACATGTCCTGCCGATGTCAGGTGAAAGGCATTCCTGGCCTAGACCACAGCAAAGGCCAAGGCAGGAGAAAGAATCTAAGTTCAGTGATTGGTAGTAGTCCTGAATGTCTGCACTTGAGCATAACGTGGAGATGGGAAAAGAGAAGTGATGGTGCTAAAGAAGCAATGAGAGGAGAGTCATGAAAGCCATGTGGAACCACTGTGGAGTCTTACATAAAGAAAAGACTAGTTGAGAATGCAGCATAAAGTTCCCACTTACTGAAATCTAAAGACTCAACAAGTCAAACCAAGGTGGTGAGAGTAGCTCCTGGAAGAGCAGGGCACAGGAGAGGGCAGGCAGAGGCGGGTGGGGGGAGGAGGGCTGCCTCAGCCTCGCCTGGCCCAGCCCAAGTGGCTTAGGGACAGACATCTGATGAGCCCTGCCCGAGGTTCTCAGTACCTCCCGTGATGGACAGGCCAGCTGAAGGTGGGCTTGAAAGCTGATTGACTGCTAGCCACATCTCAGGTCATGGCCAGGCAATCAGCAATTATGTACTCAGGGTGCTGTCTTTGAGTACTCTGTGGGTGAGCTTGTTGAATCCCCCCCTAGGGGGATTGGAGGGGGAAGGACACACTGAAGGACTTTTTTCTCTACGCTGTTCCTATCAGTTCTCTGCTCTGGGCCCACATTCCCGTCCATTAAACTACTTGGAGTCAACGACCATGTTTCCAAAGCCATGAAAACACATGATCATGGGGCCACGTTTCTGAAGCTGGGCTGGGTCAGGGTTGAGCCCTCTATCAGCAATATCTTCAACTTTTGCCCAGGTTCCTGCTTTTTAAACTCCTGAAGATTAGCACAATTTTAATGGAATTAAAAAGAAAAGCAGCAGCAGCAGGAGCTACTGATCAGATTTGCACTCCTTATGGAATGTTGGCTGCAGTGAAGTCGTGGACTCAATGAGGCCAGACTGGAAGCACATTGGTTGGAAAGTCACCTCCGTTATAGCAGCATGATTCGTTGGGAGACTGACACCAAGATTTCAAACTCTTTGTGAGGAGAGACTGAAATTTGAGCTAGAATGAGGTTAACCCAGCCCAGCTTCCTCTGGATTACTGATGTCCCATGAAAGATGATTTAAAATGGAATTATACAGACTTTAGGAAATGAACTGATATTGGCTAGTGTATTCTGATGTGATTATCTATCGTCAATCATACTGAGAATGGAAACTGACAGATCTCAGACAGGTGAGGGGAAAATTTCATTCTATTTCTGGTGCCAGAATCCATGTGGCATGGACTCCAAGTCATGGAGATTCCTAGGGCATTTCTAGAGCAGACGCCTTCTTGGCCAGGGACGGTTGACTAGGAATAAGGTCCCTGTATGGAATCTTTGCGTGGGTCTGGGCCTGTGCAGGTTGTGCATGACTACATCATTCTACATCCTTTCTTTTTATTCCTAAACCTGCAGCAAAATTTTGTCAAAAGTTATGGTCTGGTTTTAGTTATACTGTGGGGAATTCGGGAAGGGCTAGTCGCATCTTCAGAAGGAGATGAAAAGGTGAGAGCAGGACAACTCCTCCTCGAGATCAGTGTGCTGGTAACTGCTGGCAGAAGGCCAGGTCCAGCTGAACGGTCAGCGGGACCTTACAGGAAGATGCTGATGGTACTCAGGGTCCAGTCTGTGAGTACCCCATCCAGCCTTAGTGGGCCCAAGAACCCTGTGCACATTTTCAGGAGACTACACGGTGGAACCCTGGGGGCTCTTACAGGCACCTGGCAGGTAATGCGATGACAGTTGAGTTCTGGGAATTAGGATGGAAGCTATTATAATTTGTGCACTAAGAAGAAAGGTTTCCTTATTTTATAACTCCAAGATGGTATGCTTGTGGACAATGGAGTCACATAGTAATCCGGACAAATAAGGATGAGACCAAACCAATGCAGTGGTGGTGAGGGCAAAGGGTGGTAGAGAGGAAACACCAAAGACAGAAAACCAGTGGGATGTGGTAACACACTGGAGTCTGGGCTAGAGATAAATATTTGAAAGTCATAATCATAGAGATGAAAATGACTCTATGGGTATAGACAATATTACGTGGGAGACAGTGTCAAGAAAGTATTTATTCTATAAACAGTAAACCATTATGTAAATATTAGCAATTAGTTTCACATGCTAACAAAGTGGTCTCATCATTTTATAAGCCCATCTCATAACATGTGTATTCAGTGTGAATAGATACACACATATATGTGTATATATCTTTTATCTTGTTTAATATCCTAAACTTTTAAAGACAGAAATCTGTAGTGAGTCCTTTAGTTTGGGCTAGAGAAGGGTTTCTCAGTCCTGGCACCATTAATATTTTGGTTCGGGACCAGCTAATTTTTTATTGTGGGGGACTGGCCTGTACACTGTAGGCTGTCTAGAAGCATTTCTGGCTTCTCTACCCACCAAGTGCTGGTAGCACTGACCCCCACCCACCATAACAAATAAAAATGTCTCCAGACATTGCCAAGTGTCCCGTGGAGGGCAAAATCAGCCCTGCTTGAGAACAATTAGAGGACTACTTATACCTGTTAAATTTATCAGTGAGAAATAGGAGATTAAAATATTTTAAAATAACAGATTCTTTAATAGGATCATTCATTCATCATTGCTATAATTATATATAATTGTATCTGTTCTATATACCATGCTCAGGCATTCGTAAGATCAGAGATACATTTCCTATACAGCATATTAAAAGTAGTATCAGGAGAATTAATGCGCATCAAACTAATTTAAAAATTTGTCAGTATTCAGATGGAGCCCAAGTTGAAGTATGCCAGTGCGTACTTAGTAAGTCCTTTCTTTTTCAACAAATTGAGAGTAAATAAGTGACAAGAAGAATTTTTAAATTAATTATTTAATTATTTAATTATTTAATTAATTATTAAGAATCTAATTTTTAAAGTATCCTTAAGTACTTTGAATTACCATTTAGATTTTAGCAACTGATACACTAAGCAGAAATCTTTCCATATCATTCATTATATCTGGATCATAAAAGTAACTTAATTAGGTTTTGTACTTTTAGATGATCAAATAATTCTGAACTGAGTTTGAAAATGAGACATTTTGTCAAATATATAATTTCGACTTTTCATAAATTTATCCTGGGTGTTTCACAGTTAATGTGATTTAGAGAGAAGTCATCATAACAAACAAGCATTAAAAAAATGGCCTTCTGATGTGAGAACCTGGCTTGTATTTATGTTTTTCTTCTCTTAGTTTAATCCAGTTTCCTACCCATAACCAAAAAAAGGAATCTAAGAGTGAATGATAGTTTTATATTTTCATGCTTAAATAACACAGACTTTTAGTATTTAAACAAACTATTATATACCTAAAACTAATGCAATGTTAGATGTCAATTATATCTCAGTTTAAGAAAAAGTAATTATTTTTAGACTCTTCACTTTGAACATTAAGAAAGTGAATTTTGGAATAAGTAATTAATTCCAGTGTCCATAGTTTGGTATCATTTCTTCCTAAAAAGTCCCAAAGCTTCCTCAGAAACACATATGAAAAAATATACCCAAAGACTATAGGAGAGTGAAGAACAGGACCATCCTGTAATATAACTGAAAGCATCCCAGTTGGGGGCTCAGATGACCATTAGTTCAAAAGGCTTTATTGGTATGAACTGGCTATACGCCAAGTGGCTGGATTATTTGGAGTCAAGTTGGTTAACTTAGGTTTTCAGTGTCTTTATTTAAAAATTGAGGAGAGTGATGTCTAACTTTCAGATAGTTGAGGAATCAGAATATGTGAATAAATATGTCACATATGCAAACACTAATCACAGTTGAGCCATGTAGTAAATGCTGATTGTTATTATGTATTATTCCCAACCATAAAAATATAGAATTAATATAAATAATATGTAATATAGATAAAAGTCTATATCTGTATTTTTGGTTATTTTAATTTTAATGTAGTTGAATTAACTAATATTTTCTTTCATAGGTAATATACAACTATTGTGTATATATATAAATTAAATGTATTTTTTCTTCTTTATTTTTTTAATTTAAGAAATGGGTTTGAATGTATTTATTTAAGTGGGCTGATGGTATGATATCATATGTAAACCTATTTTAACAAAGGGAGAATATATGTTTTTTTTAATTGTGAAATACATATACATAAGAGTGTATAAAATGTATACACACAATTGAAAGAAAAATAATAAGCATTGAGTATCTACCATTAAGGTTACAAAAAAAATTGTCAATACTTGGAAGTCCCTAGTGCTTTTCACCTGAACATATCCTTTTCCCTCCCCCAGAGGTAACGGCCATACTTACTTTTATGATAATGTTCTCCTGCTTTGTTTTATAGTTATATAACCTATGTATGCCTCCCAATGACATACTGTTTATTTTTCTCTGTTTTTTGAACTGCATATAATGGAATCATATTTTGTGTATTCTTTTTTTTCTTGCTTCTGTCACTCAACAATATTTTGTGAGATTCACTCAATGTTGCTAAGGGTCTATTCCATTGTATGAATAAATCACAATTTATCTAGCAACTCTACTATAATGGATTCATTAGTTATCTCCAGCTTTTGCATATTATGAACAAAACTGGTATAAATATTAGATAAAAATCTTTGTACACGTGGGCCAGAATTCTTCTAGGTCACTTACCCAGGAGTAGAATTCCTTTGGGGTAGAATATGACTATAATCAACTCTACTAGGTATTGCTAAACATTTTCCCAAAGAAATTGCACCAATTAACGGTTCTACTAATAGGATTAGGAGTTTCCAATGTTCACTAATACTTGGGATTGTCAGATTTGCTATTTAAATTTGCTTTTTCATGATTACTAATGAATTGAGCATCTTTTCTTATTTGTATTAGCCATTGGCTTTCATCTTTTGTAAAGTTCCTACTCAAGTCATCTGCCCATTTTTCTAGTAGGTCATATACCTTTTTCTATTGTTTTGTAGTTCTTCCTTATTCTACATACTAGTTCTTTGTCAATAATTGCATTACAAATATTTCCCTTCTTTGTCTAATTTGTGACTTGTCTTTTATTCCCTTTATCATGTCTACTAATTAAGAATGGAAGTTCTTAATTTTAAGGTAACCAAATATATAAATAAATCTTTTTCTTTATGGATTATACCTTTTGTGTCTTGTTTTAGGAATTTTTCCTATCACAGATCATAATACTTTTTATAGGATTAAAAAAAAGTTCTTCCTTATACTAAGATCATAAGGATATTTTCCTATTTTTACTTATTACATATTTACATTTTTCTCACATTTAGGTCTTTAACTCACCTGAAATTAATTTTTGTATATTCTGTGGGGTGGGAAGTCAAAAATTTTATTTATTTATTTTTAGTAATTTCTACACCCAGCATGGGGCTTGAACTCACAAACCTGAGATCAAGAGTTGAATGCTCTTCCAACTGAGCCAGCCAGATGCCCCTGTCAAAATTTTTTAATCCCCATATGGATAACCAGTTTTTTTGGCATCATTAACACTCATCTGTTACTCATTGTTCTATAATGTCACCTCTGTTATATATTAGGTTTCCATATATATGGGTTTGTTTGCGGCCTTTAGTAATGTCTTAATTATCAGAAGTTTATAATTAGCCTTGAGAATTCTAGGTTAAGTATCCTGTACTTTGTTCTTCAAAATTGTCTTGGCATTGTTCATTTGTTTTGTTTGGTTTTTCCTTATACGTTTTTTTAAAAGTAATCTCTACACCCAACATGGGACTCAAACTCACAACCCAGAGATCAAGAGTCTCATGCTCCACGACCTGAGCCAACCAGATACCCTTGGTTTTCCTTATACATTTTAGAATTAGTTTTAAAAATTCCATCAAGGAGATAGAGAGTGTTATGCTAAGTGAAATAAGTCAGAGAAAGACAAATACCATACGATTTCACTCATACGTAGAATTTAAGAAAAAAAAAAAATGAGAAAAGTGGGGGAAAAAAGGGAGGGAGAGGCAAGCCAAGAAACAGACTCTTGAGGTGCCTGGGTGGCTCAGTCAGTTAAGTGGCTGACTCTTGATTTTGGCTCAGGTCATGATCTCAGGGTCCTGAGAAGGAGCCTTGTGTCAGGCTCTGTGCTCAGTGGGGTCTGCTTGAGAATTCTCTCTCTCCCTCTGCCCCTCCTCCTGCTCACACACAGTCTCTCTCTTTCCCTCTCAAATAAATAAGTCTTAAAAAAAAGAAACAGACTCTTAAATATAGAGAACAAATTGATGGTTAGCAGAGGGGAGGTGGTGGGGGGATGGGTAAAATAGGTGATGGGGATTAAGGAGTGCACTTGTGATGAGCATTAGGTGTTGTATGGAAGTGTTGAATCACTATATTGTATATCTGAAACTAATATTACACTGTATGTTAACTAACTGGAATTTAAATAAAAACTTTAAAAAAAAGTTCCATCAAATACTCTTGGTATTTTTAAGAAGTTGCATTAAATTTATGAATCCATTTTTGGGAAACTGACATTCTCAGAATATTGAATCTACAAATCCATAAACATGGATTTCTGTTTAGAAAATTTTATATTTTTGGGGTGCCTGGGTGGCTCAGTCGTTAAGCGTCTGCCTTCGGCTCAGGTCATGATCCCAGGGTCCTGGGTTCGAGCCCCGCATCGGGCTCCCTGCTCCGTGGGAAGCCTGCTTCTCCTTCTCCCACTCCCTCCTGCTTGTGTTTCTGCTCTCACTCTCTCTCTCTCTGTCAAATAAATAAATAAAATCTTAAAAAAAAACTATAAAAAAAGTAAAAAAAATTTAAAAAAAGAAATAAAAAAAGAAAATTTTATATTTTTTCACAAACATCTTGCACATATTTTTTAGATTTGTTTCTATGTATCTGTGTTAGATATCTCCCATTTGGCCTCTCCATGTCCATTCCTCACTCTTCTCCACTTTGCTCTCTACTCTGGGAGGCTGAACTCTGGGGACTTATCCATGGTCTCTTATGGTCTCAGCCAATAGGGATCCCAGCAGTTGATCAGAGAGAAGGAGAAGAGTGAGGTCCGGGTATTATTGACTACTCCAGCTCCTGCAAGGGTTGCCTTGGTTGGCTCTGTCCCACTGAATCCCACTGAGGGTTACTTCTCTCAAAGTGGTACAACTTTCTTTCCTTTTTTTTTCTTTAAATTTTTTATTGTTCTGTTAATCACCATACATCACATATTAGTTTTTGATGTAGTGTTCCATGATTCATTGTTTGTGTATAACACCCAGTGCTCCATGCAGAACATGCCCTCTTCAATACCCACCACCAGGCTAAACCATCCCTTTCCTTTTTTTTTAAAGATTTTATTTTACTTTCTTAGAGAGAGAGAGAATGCATGTGTGAGGGTGCATGGGGGAGGGGCAAGGGGGTAGGAGAGGGAGAGGGAGAGAATCTCAAGCAGACTCCTCACTGGCTGAGCACCAGCCCGACACAGGGCTTGATCCCAGAACCCTGAGATCATGACCTGAGCTGAAACAAAGAGTTGGATGCTTAACCAACTGAGCCACCGAGGTGCCCCCAACTTTCTCTCTTTCTAAGTCCCTCCTTTCATCCCTTTGGGCAAAGACTGATAACAGCTTCTTATAAAATAAAGAATAGCAATCCAAGGATTGGACATTAAAGATTATTTAAGGTTTGCGGCCTAGAAGAAGAAAGAAAACATATTTAGTAAGTATGGAACGGTGACATTTTTCACATGCTATAGAAATGTCAGGAGAAATTAAGACTGTGAAAGCCTTTAAAAAATAATAATCATGAAACTATTGGGCAGCAACTATGTGCCTTGCTCTGTGCTAGGTGCTTTACATATTTTATCTCACTTAATCCTTATGATACGCTTATGAGATTGATTTAATTGTCCCAATTTCACAGATGAGGTTTTTAAAATGCTTTCTCAAGGTCACAGAGCTAGTTAGTAAGCAGTAGACTCAGATTTTAAATGCAAGTCAGCCTGATTCCAAGCTCATTCTGTTAACTATCTTGCTGGTCTGTCTACATTTTACCATTAAGTTAACAATCAGGATTATGTCCTTTTAGAATGTAGTTTCAGTTAAGTGATCAGGAGGTAGTTTCAAAGGAGTGATCAGGCTGGGTGATCTCCAGAGGTTAAGGAATTAACTGGTGAGGAAATCAAGATGGCAGTGGATATGAGCTGTTTGATAAGTCTAGTAGTAAAAGCTGGGGGATTGATCGTATTAGTTGCAAAAAGTCCTATTTTTTTTTCTAAAAATTTATGTCACACAAAGTCTGACCTTTCTCAATCTAAGATATGCTCAACCGGCTTTCTCCAAGAGTTCTTCTACATTATTCCAACAGTGATGCCCAGATCTATAGGGGTTTCCCATCTTCATAAGAACAAGGAAGCTACACAGGCTTCTTGGAGCCAGAGTATCTCATTCATCTCTGCATTCAGACCACAGAGCCTAGTGTGTTGGAACTAAAACTGGTGATTTGGGCTCTGCTATCAGAGTCTTGTTGCAGGGCTTGTTTATCCTCATTAACATTAACACAGTGACTATCTTCCAGGTCACCTTGTCCTAACAGCAGAGAAAAAGATATTTATGTTTGCCATCTTCCTGGCTTTCCTTCCTAATAGCTCTGGTACCTAATATATAAGCACAGACAGATGCCATTTAATAAAAACCCTTATAAGAGGGTTGGGGAAATAATTAGCTTTGACCTTGGATCAGCAACTCTAAAAGAGAAAAACCATTGCTGTCACAGGAAAACAGGAAATTTTCCAAGGATAGTAGTCAAACTACAGAATGAAAACTAATACCCAGATTATTGGTGAACAGATACTGGATCAGGTAACTAGAAGCTATTTTTCCTGCTCATCTTAAGCACAGATTAAGAAGAACCTAGATCAGCCCATCTTTGACTTACGGCAAGTCTCATAAGAAAGATACAAAACTTCTTGGGGCACCTGGGTGGCTCAGTCAGTTAAGTGTCTCCTTTTGGCTCAGGTCATGGTCCCAGGGTCCTGGGATGAAGGACCACATTGGGCTCCCTGCTCCGTGGGGAGTCTGCTTATCTCCCTCCCCCTGCCCCTCCCCACTGCTTGTGCTCTCTCTCTCAAGTAAAAAAATAAATAGATAAAATAAAATATTTAGAAAAAAAGAAAGATATGGAACTTTCCCAGCAAGAGACCACAATTCAGCTAACTAAACATTGCTTCTTTCTTTTCCTATATGTTTTAATTTTTATTACACTTTTACTTCCTTCAAATCACATATTTTTTATGCTATTAAAACATGTTTTAAACAGTGTCACTGTAATAACAATTGTTAAATCATGGAAAACAATAAAAGTATTCAAATGATTGGGAAAAGCAAATATGGGAAAGAAGGGTTGTGAAGACTATACTAAAAGCCTGTTAACAAAAGATCACATACATCTAACTAGCAAGAAGTGGGGGGGAGATCAGCAGAACATAAGTTGTACTTATGAAAGACTAGTGATAGGAGTAATAATGACAATAATTACAGGGAAAGCTCCTATTTGAGAATGGAAATAAATAGAACTAGGAAGCCGCAGAAGACTGCTAAGTCTAATACAAATGTCTCCTTTTTCTGGTTTAAACTTTAGAAAGTGAATTTAAAATAATTTTTTTAGAAGAGTGATTTACCATAGCATGGATAAGGAAAAGTGGTGCTTGGAATCACAGGTCCAGTAGCTTGTTTTAGTCTCCATAGTTGGATGACACGACAAAGTACAGTACATGAAAATATCTGGTCTATGTGACATTAGAGAGGTTTTCACAAGAGAAGCCCAAGAACTAGAAGGTAAAAGACAGTTTGGGAATGACGTTGGATGTCTGTGTTCTTGACAACACAGAGAATGTGAGCCATTTTTAAGTGTAGGAGGATTCCAAAAGTAAGAATCTCTCATATTTCATTTGGCAAGTCAATTAAATTTTTTTCCAAATAAATGAAAAATGAGATGCTTTGTAATCTATTTCCTTACTATAAGGCATTTCTTTCTCTTGAAGGTAGCCTATTATATTTGAGGAAAAAAGATGTTTCTTCCTAAATAAAGGAGAAAACTTAAAAACTAATTAGTTGGTAAAAGTTTGCTTGCAACATAGTGCAAAACAAATCCTTCTAAGTTATAGTTCAATATAAATTTTAATACATCTTTCCTTTAAGATTTATTTGGTTCATCTAAAATGTTACCCTATTGTCAGTATAATTTTGAATTATGATAGCATCACAATAATAAAATTATCTTAACAAAATGAGGATGAAAAGTGAATTCACACTTCGCAATGTTTTACATAGATTTGACCTAATCAGATCCTTAATTTTGGTGGAAAAAATTAAAATCAGATCTCTACTCCTGGACTGGACTAGAATAATTTATCTAAAGTTGTTCAGAAGATCATTAGCCACTTTAAAAGAAAAATATATCAGATAAATAATATTTCAATGAAAATAAATGACTGTATTATTCCAAGCTCAGTAAAACAAAAATATCCTTATTTATGCTCCTTTTCTCAGACACTGCAGCCTTTAGCATCTCATAAATCCTAGCTAATTACATGTCAAGAGAAAAGGTTAATTATAAGTTTAATAAGCTCCCCTTTTCCTATCTAATGAATCAATATCACATGGAGAATGCTAGGGGAATAGAATAGAAATGCAAATATTTTAAAATAACTACTTTAGTGGGTTCTACATGTGAAAAACTTCCTAAACAATGATGCTGCCCCACAATGGAAAACACTGTCTCACTAGATAGACTATTCATTCAAAAACATTTATTGAGCGCTGAGTCTGTTCCAGCCACATTATGCTAGTTTCCAGGTTGTATAAGGAGCAGGGAGTATGTCTAGCTCCCAAAGCAATGCAGTGAGCTGCCAATATTCACAACTGGTTATTATTCTCTTCATTTATGATTATAATCTTACAACATTATAGTAGAACATGTTTTGATCAGTCCTAAATGAGGGAGTACAGTAGCCCTGTCCACATCTTGATTTTGGATTTCTGGCCTCCAGGACTGTGAGAGAATAAATTTTTGTTGTTTTAAGTCACAAATATTGGTGGTAATTCATGATGGCAGCCACAGGAAACTAATACGACCCTGTGAGAGAATAAAGTAGAACACAGAAAGGCATTTCCAGTATAATCTCAGCTATATGAGAAGATCTATGGAAAAAATTGGAAAAGAAACTCACCACCCTGTTGGCAATGACTGCCCCTTGATGATGAAATCATAGTAACTACTGTTTGCTTATTTATAATTTCTGTATTTTCCAAAGTTTCTAGAATAAGTATTATATTTTTATTAGAAAATAAAATATATCCCTTTGGGTCATGAAAAGCCATATGCATTGTTATGTTAATTGCACAATTTATGGTGGAAAAATTAGAGGCAATCTAATTATCTAATATTTGATAATGGTTAATTAAATTCTGGTTTGTCCTTTTGATGGAACACTAAACAGCTATAATATGAATATTGTATAGCAATAAAGGAAGTCTTAAAACAACAAGGAGACAACACAGCTTAATGGTTAAGATGATGAGCATTGGAACCAGACTGACTGCATTTTAAAAATACCTGTTTTGGAATAAGGAAGCACCTCGATAACCTCTTTGTTTCTCGGCTTTCTCATTTGAGGACTAACAATTGACTTACAGGTTGTTTGAGGATCAATTGGATAATATTTTATCTATTCTAAGGAGACCTTTTTCACATTTTAACGTCTCTAATACCGGGCTATCACTGACAGTTGATGGTATCTTACAAGCACAGAGTCGCCTACACATGTAAACTTCATTATCACTGTTCATGTGCTTGTCACATCAACTGAATGTACATTGTGGTACTCTATAATTTGAATTTAATTGCTGTTTAAAATGCCTTAAAAATTACATTGTGATTCAGCGTGGAAATAAAGGTTAGTGTGTATGGACAAAGGCAGAGGAGAGTAGGAGGGCTTAAATTTGATATTAGCAAAACAACTATTTGTCCCTGGAGGCAAAACTGCAACTCCCTACTTTCATGCAAAACAACCTTAAAGGAGAGGCTGTCTTACATTTTGGGACTAAAATATGAGCTTATCATACATCAGCAATGCCATTGAAAGCAAGAGAACTATGAAATCCCTTGAAATAGATGAAAGAAATTTCAAAGTAATAGAGGCTGATACAACCAATTCATGCCTTGTGAGGAACCATCATTAAAGTGTCAAGTGTCAGTATGTCAGAAATGTCCTGTTGCCTTTAGACAGAAGTTGCTTACCTTGTAGAGATAAGAGGTTCAATACAGGGAAAAAAGCCCAGGTGTTGTTTGTGTTAGAGTTTTAGCGAGCAGGGTTTTTTTTTAAGTTCTGTCTTAATGATACACAAGATAATGGTGCATGTTACAATCAATAGTATCTCACTTTCAATGAAATATGATTCAAGAAATTTCTAATTACCATGCCTGGCACATGGTAAATACTTCCAAAGTGTTAGTTACATATACTTTAACAAGCAAAACAAAACAAAATAAACCCAAAAAACAAAACAAAAAACCCAAACCCCAAAAACAACTATAAAGTTGTATGCATACATATCTCACTGTAAAATTTTAATCAACAAAGATTTAGAGGGAATATGTAAAAACACAAATGGTATTAAGTTAGATTGATGGGTTAATGGGTGCTTTTTTCTGTTTGCAACTTGTTATAGAAGCTTGCCATTTTATTATATTTTAAAAATTTTTAATTGAAAAAAATGTATTTGATGAGCATGGTAAAAAAAAAAGGCAACACTTTAAGCGTATATAAATGAAATGTAAATCTCTCTCCCATCTCAGACTTTATTTTTGGTTTCCCAGAAGCAATTACTAATTTCATTTATTTAAAATCTTCTTGATTTTTTCTATGCATAAACAAGCATGTATGTGTGTGTATATTCTTACACAAATAAATGTATACTTTACATACTTATTCTCTACTTTTTTTTTCTACTCTAATAGCTATTGTTCTGTAGCCTATATAGATTTTAATTCTTCTTGACATCCACATAGTATCTGTCAGGATATAGTACAGGGAAGGGAAATCACTCTAGGTATTTCAGATAGAAAGGAACTTAAAAGCCAGAAACTTGATACTTACAAAATTGTGGGATGGTTTCAAGGAGTAGAAGACAGTGGTCTGCTACCAGATACTGATTTCCAGCGCACACCACTTTAATCCACAGGTCAGCAAATTGCGGCTGTTTCCACTGCCTGAGTGCTGAACTACCTCAATTCCCACAGAAGTTGGTGACTACTGCCTCTGGGACACTGCCTTCGATCATGACAAAGCTGGTAACTCAACCCTGGAATGCTGAGTCTGGTTGCAAACACTAATGAGCTGGCAGCTCACTATGAAGACGAAGGCCTCCCTCGTACTTCCAACATCTCATTGGTGGAAGCAAATTCTCCCCCAGAACCAAAGCTGCAAGAGAGTCAGAGAAAAGTAGTTCTATTCTGTGGGAAGGAATATAGAAAGGGGTAGAAATGGATGCTGAGGGCTAACTGACTATAAACAACACAGTGTTCCACAGTATCCATCAACAATATGTGTGTGTGTGTGTGTGTGTGTGTGTGTGTGTGTGTGTGTGAAGGGGGGTGATATGTAGGCCACTTACAGTATTTTGTATTACAAACTATATGGCAACAAATGTCAGTCTAAATATGTCTTTGTGCATCATTGAGAATACCACAAATTCTAGGAAGTAAAGTTAGTGGCATTATCAGTTGGTTGTACACTTCTTTACATAATAAGAAAGGAAAAAACACATCCCACACTGCCTAAACACAAAATGACATTAGTAGCTCAATTATATTATCAAAGGTAGATTTAAAAAAAATTTTTAATGTTGATCATGTAACATTTAAATTCTACAGAAGAATGGTCCCACCCATATTTGCTCTCCTGTATCAGTGATACACAGAAATGTTTTAGAAACATCTTCATTCCTCTATCTTAAAACCTACAGTAAAGCTGAGCTAGGTTTACAGGCTCAGGCCTCTCACCAAAGTCTCCATTTCCCTGTGGCTTCATTGTGTTTACCAGTCCTGCCCTAAGGACAGCACAAGAAGGGTGTGGCGAACAATTCGGGGCAAAATTAACTTGGCCGCCAGGGCTGGAACCGATGAGTTCCCCAGTGCAGTGTGCTTACCACCTACACCACCCACAGGCAGAAGTCATAGCGATGATTAGCATTCTTGGAGTGCTTTCCAGAGGCCTGACACCATTCTTCATTTAATCCTTAGGATGATCCTATGAGGACTAGGCACCTCTATGAACCCCATGTAGGAGTGAGGAAATAATCCTCAGCAAGGTGAAGAATTTGCCCATGGTCAAGGCTGTTGTTGGCCACCCCCTAGAGTGGGAATTTATCCTATTTTTCATGATTAAGCAGGAATTCATGAAATATGAATCCAGCTGAGACAAAAGAACTCATATTTGCTGTAGCCAAACACGATGGACCCTCCGCCACTGGAGAAGTCACTTGTTTTACAACCACAAAGTCCACCTCATGCCGATGGTTCTCATGATGATGACAAGCAAGAAAGTAACTGCAGATTAGAATAAATCTACTCCTGGAAAAGCAATGCATGGTACATATATCTATTCATTTAGTTAGCCAGCCAGCCAGTAATTCATTCATTAACAGGTTGCTCTTCACAGAATCCTGGAGGTCTCTGGGGACTAAGAAAACAATACAACCTGCAGCCCCCTTATGCTCTCAAGGAATTTACAGCCACTTTGTAGAGAATAGAGAAATACATACCAAACATCTGACTAGCAATTCAAGTAAAAGACAGCACAGTATCTTTGTAATGTCCCGTGCAACTTAAAAATTTATACTTTAATTTTTTTTTAGAGATTCTATTTATTTGAGAGAGAAAAGGAGAGAGCACAAGTGGACGAAAGGGGCAGAGGGAGAGGGAAAGGGACGAGCAGACTCCCCGCTGAGCACTCCCAGGACCCTGATCTCATGACCTGAGCCGAAGTCAGAGGCTTAACTGACTGAGCCACCCAGGCACCTCTTTTACACCTTAATTATTAAACATCATTTTAAATATGTTCCTATCATACAATCCTATCAAAGTTAGTTTGTAACTTCATTAACCTACCAAAGTGGGTTGTATGATAGGGAAAAAAACCTATAAAGTGGGCTCTAACAGTGAATGAATAGGTTTTGGCACAACCAGGATAACCAGAAAGCCATCATTATATGCTCAGTTCAAATTTCAACTCTATGAAAACTGCATGTATTTTTAATCTTAGTTCTACTTTCTCCTAAAGACAATAATAATCTTTTCAAAATATACTAGTAAGAAGTTCCCATGAAAATGACAAAAAAAAAAAAAAAGGCCCCACTCCCATGATTGAACTTCAGGAGTGGGAAATATTCCCTCTCCCAGCAGCTCACTGACTCGGAGAGGGGGAAGGAAGAGGTGGATGTTACCAGCCTTGGCCAATCAGATATTCCTATGTGAGGCGGGGATGGCCTGCAACGGTTGCCTCATGACAGCCAGCACCCAGAATGTGGAGGCCAGCAGGGTGGCATGAGTGTCTGATGGCAGCAGGCTGCTAGTGATTGATGTGTAACTTGACCCTGCTGGTTCCTGTCCATTTCCAGATCGGGATCCCAGCTGCTCTACCAGCTCAGTGGGGGCTACTCGATAACTTTCCAATAGATTCATTTTGTTTATTTTTAGACTAAATTAGCCAGAATCAGTAGCTGTTGTTTGCCATGAAGAATCTAGAGGAACAGGGAACTTTGGGGCAGGGGCTTGAGAGTGATGAGTGACAGTGTGTCTCCAGTGGCAGGAGTGGGTGGGATGGCTTGGAGAACATTCCTGGGTATCTGCTATGAACAACAGTGGCAAGATGAGGGGCTCTAGGCTACCTCTTGAAGGTCCTTGAGTGCCACCTGCTTTATAGGGAAGTGTTAGGCTGAAATAAAAGAACACTGAAGCCTGAGTTCTAATTCAAGTACTGCCCATTACTAGTCATAGGTCTAAGTTTCTCATTCACACTTTACAGTGAGGAGGAAGGACCAAGCACCCATAAGAGCCCATCCTGTGTTAAGATTCTATAAGGGTCCTTGATCATTACAGACATCCAAGGTTTGGATTTTTAAATCCAGTTTATTTATTTATTGTTCAATAAATATCTATAGGTTATGGGTTTCTAGTAATAAACAATAAACTTTGCTTTTATTGCTGACATAATTTGTCTTCCTGACGCTGAAGCATTAACTTTCACCAAAAAGTCTGAAGAGAAAATAATTTCTATGTTACTCTGTAATATAATTGTCTTAAATATGTGTATTATAGTAAAATTAATTAAACTTAATTTTATAAATAATTAAATATTAGTAAATGTTATTAAATGTCATCCAAAGATGATTTCTCACATACTATTTCCTAAAACACTGAATTTTGAATGTGCATTAAACTTTATGAAGATTAATTCAGTCAGGATACTCTAGAGAGAAAGAACCAATAGGAAATTTTAGACAGAGATAGATTTTTTTTAAAGATTTTATTTAATTGACAGAGAGAGAGAGAGCACAAGCAGGGGGAGCGGCAGGCAGAGGGAGAGGGAGAAGCAGGCTCCCCGCAGAGCAGGGAGCCCAAGGCAGGGCTGGATCCCAGGATCCTGGGATCATGACCTGAGTTGAAGGCAGATGCTTAACTGATTGAGCCACCCAGGCACCCCCAGAGATAGATTTATTTAAAAGCATCAGCTCACAAGATTATGGAGGCTGGCAAGTCCAAAAATCTGCACAGTAGCCTGGCAGGCGAGAGACCTGAGGAGGAGTCAATGTTGCTTTTCAAGTCCAAAGGCTATCCACTGGCAGAATTCCTCGTTCCTCTGGGGAGGTCAGTCTTTTTCTATCCAGGCCCTCAACTGATTAGGTGAGGCCCACTCACCTAATGGAGGATACTCTGCTTTACTCAAAATCCACTGATTTAAATGTGAATCTCATCTAAAAAATACTTTCACCGAGACATCTAGAGTAATTCATGACCAGGTATCTGGGTACTGTGGCCTAGCCAAGTTGACACAGAAAATCAACCAACACAATGCATGTGGCTAAGTGTTAAAATGAAAAGCCGTGGATAGTTAATGCTATCTACCCTCACTGAAGGAAAAGAACACCCACTGAGCTAGAGTGCCTGGGGAAAGTGTCATGTAAATGGTGTGGCTTAAACTGCGCCCCGAGGGGTTAAGTGGAGCTGGCAAGAGGTTCCGCTTTCCCTTTCGCCACTGAGACAGTTGATGACACGGCTATAGGAAAGGTGGCTGCGTCTAGATGTTCCTTGGCATATCATACTCAGTGAGTAACCACTTACCTCCCCTGAGCCCATTTGAAGCCTAATTTTTTTTAAAGATTTTATTTACTTATTTGAGAGAGAGAGAGAGAGAGAACAGAAATAGCAAGAAAGAGCACAAGCAGGGAGGAGAGGGAGAAACAGGCTGAGCAGGGAGCCTGACACAGGACTCGATCCGAGGACCCCAGGATCATGACCTGAGTCGAAGGCAGACACTTAACCAACTGAGCCCCCCAGGTGCCCCTGAAGCCTAATTATTTACTTCAGATGAACACAGACTTATTAAAAATCTTTTAGAAAAAAACAGAAAGCTATGAAACCACAGCTAACGTTTATTATCTACTATATGTATTGGGCACTGCACTAAGTGTATTATCTAATTTAACAGACCCAAGACGCAACACCTTAAAGTAGGTACTGTTATTAACCCCAATTTACAGACACAGAAGACTGAAACTCAGAGAGGTTAAGTCACTTGCCCCAAATTACACAGCTGAGTAGATGGAAAGCTGGGATATAAATCTAGGTCTGCTTAATGCAAAAGCTCATGATTTTAACCACCAAACTAGATGTAAAAAGGCGGCGGGGGGGGGGGGGGGGGGGAGTGCTACCAAGATAAGAAATTGCCAATGCTTCAAGTTTATCTTAGTTTGGATCCTCCTCAAAGCAAACTTGACACAAGGTATTGGAAGTATGTAAGCTCATGTGGGAGGTGATCTCAGAAGTCAGGTATGAGGAGGTAAGGCAGAGAAAGGAGGGCAGCTGATAAAGGGTGTATTAGTACATTGCTGTGTGGGCTCAGTCCCCCAGGGAACTCTGACAGACTGTAGAACAGGCTCAGAACTGACCTGCCAAGGGGCAAGGAAGCTGGCACATTAATCTACCAATTCTCATCCTTTGCTGATTGGCCACTGTTCCTAAAGGGAGGAGCTCCCTGGCATCCCTAGCCTGCAGCTTGAATGGGCTGAGCAGGAGATGGAGGCGCTTAAGGAAGGAAGCCCTTGGTGTCTGTGACAACCACTACTGAAGTTACAGGTGAGCTGCACCTTAGCTCACTGGATCTGAGTGGGACACTGACAGCATCTGCTACCGGATATGAATTAATTCAAAACAAGTAATTACCAGAAATTTTCCTTATGGTGTTAGAACAGTTTATTTCATAAATAAATGGATTTCTGCCTCAGTGAAATTGTATCATAAAACAAGTTAGCTTTCATCCTTTCAATTCCCATTTAAGGAATCCTTATAATATAAAAAAGAAACAAAAATGATATCCATTTCCTAAGAACATAGGAACTGATTATAGAGTCACATATTACAAAATATTTGCAGCATCAAGCAGGCCAATCAAACTGTTCTAGGCAATAACTAACCACTGTCAAATAAATTGTCGCTGCTTTTACTCATGCTGGAGACATATGGGATATGTGTGCACGTGTGATTGGATTGCCCTTTGCAAACCTGAAAGCCTGCAGTTGTCCCAGAGGACTTTCTTGTCTCTCTGAAGTGCCATCCTAATGACTTTTCAAAATGAACTGCGTGGGCACACTTGTAATGTCATTTTTGCTTGTTTTTTATTTGTTTTTTGTTATGTCAGACCATCTTCAATATACCCTTCAAATTTGGTGAAATCTGCTCAGCTACTTTTTTCACAATATTGAAGTAAGCAAGCAGAGACTCCATTTTATTTACAGAGCCCATTTTCTTTATATCGGTAACAAACTGGATTTCAGAACTAAAATAAGCTAACGTTGTAAACGGTCAAATCACAATTTCCCCAAAGGACAGAGCTGAAGGCTGTTTTAAAATTGTTTATTTATTTCCATATCCTATGACTATAGTTTTTAATTGGTTTTAAATCCCGGGTTCTAATAAATGTTTTCCCTGTGCTTCTTATAGCTGAGGAAAAGGAGACCCAAGCCCTTTCTTTTACATTTTGCATGCTGTGTGATGACCTAAAAATTAGCGAGTTCGCAGGGGGGTTAAGGAAAGACAGTTTAAAAATAAGCCAAAGTGAGAAATTTATGACAAAATTTGAAGCTACCTTCTAAATGGGGAGAAAGTCAATAAAGATCTTGAAGAAAAATGGAAAGGTGGAGAGACATGCCAGTTGAGTGTAATAGAGTTAACCTGAGGGTGTGTTCCTGGAAATACTCAATTATCATCCTATCCCAGGCTAACAACCCTTAGCTTTTTAGCCTTGAGTTTATTTCCTATAAATACCTCAGCCGCTGAGTTTATTCAGTAGAGACTGCAGTTATTGCCTCATAAAAAGAAAGCATCCACAGCCTATCTCCTTAAGGAGAGAGATTGGTGTTTAATCCAGAAGTGGGTCTCAGAGGACTAAAAGTCCTCAGAGTTGGGAAAGTTGAAAACTATACTCATTGATGGAAAGAAATGTGTACTCATTCAAAGTAATTTTTTTTTTTTGCTTTCTAATAAAAGTGGACAAAAGGTCCAAATGTCCTTTAGGATGTAATTTTTATTTAATATATGGTTGTCACTATGGATATTTTCTTTAAATCTAGAAAACTACCTCAAATGGACAATTAGACTGAAAAATAAATTGAGAATAAATAATAGAAGGCTATATCCTTTTCTATCATAATCGAAGTCAAAATCATGTTTCCAATTTACATTCAGTATTTGAACCCACCTAAGTGGCCTATTCTTTGGGAAGATGGGGAATCTTTCTGTTGCAAGTTCATTAAGCAAAAACTTTATCTAAAACCACCAGACTTTGCACCCTGTAAATATATTACTCTTGAGAAATTCTCTGCTTGTCTGCTTTGTCTGCATTGATTTCTTGAGTCTCAGCTACATCTTATTTTAATAATCTGTGTGTGTTAGGACACCGGGAATGCAGAACATATTCTACCTGTCCTTTGCAACTAATATTACCCATCTCACCATTAGAATTATTATATAGGATTATTTTGCTATTAATATCTGCTCACCAGATACAGATAAATATCTGAGGTGAAAAAAAAATCCTTTACTAGAAATAATAAAACATTACCATTTCCAAAACATGACATAAAAATTTTAAATTCTACTTAGGGGGTGGTAAAAATAGCCATCTCCGAGTCCATCTTACTTATTTTCAAAGCTGAAAAAACAAAACCTAACTACTGTGGAATGGATAAGAAAGCAGGACTCTGGCATATAGATTTTTAGGATATTTCATTTGCATAAACACAAGCACAAATAAGTTTCATATAATGTCAATTACGAGTGTTTGTTTATAGATAACGAAGTCATTAAATTTCTGTCTCTATTCTCTTTCACTTTCAATTTTCAGTACAAACATTTCTGCTGCTGTGTTTTAACCTATAAATTCATTTTGAATGAAGTTTCTTCCTCTATCTTTGGCAGCATCTTTCTTCCAGGGATTTCCACATATATATTAAGTTGTGCACATTCCACACTCTTTCATTAAGACAAGAGTTCCTAGAAGAGGCCTTCTGTAACTGCAGCTTCCCTGTAACCCAACTGTAATCACACAGTACCATTAAAGCTAAATAAGACAAAGCATTTATAAATACTTCTGAACGTTCAGGTACTGTTTTGTGAACGTTCTGTTATTGGCTCTGTGAATCTCAGCTTCCTCATCAGTAAAGTGAGGGGTAGGACATACAATCTCGAAGGGTTTCTTTCAGCTCTAACATTCCAGAACTTAGCTGTGGCATCAGAATGCCTAGGTTCGAATGCTGGTTATTTCTTCACCACTTGAGGAAACAGACTTAACTTATCAAATACTGAAGATGAGAATAACACCTACCTGATAGGGCTGTTATAAAAATTAAATAAGCTAATGCATGTAAAGCACATTGGACAGTGTCTGCACATAAGTGTCCTTTAATAAACATTAGCTTCTGTTATTATTTTATAATATCCTCATTTTATAAGTAGGTATTCATTCCATCTTTCATTTACTTACTTAACAAATATTTATTCAACATCCACTTCATAGAGGTATCAGGGATTAAAAAAAAAAAGACCTTATTCCTGATCTCAAGGATCCTAGAATGTCATGGAGAAGAAAAACAAGCAAATAAATAATTATGATTCAGTGCAGTAAGTGCTTTAGTAGCAGAAAGAGGCGTGGGCACAGGTGGGGTGGGGTGAGGGAAGGCTTGTGGGATGGATGAGATCATGTCTAAGTTGAATCCTCTAGTTAGAGCTAGAGTTAAGTAGAGTTAGCAAGGGCATGGGGCAGTAGCAGAGGTGAGGGCTGGGGGTGGAAGGAGTGAGGAGGTCCATGGAGAAAAAATACCATGGGCAAAGACTCAGACGCATGAGACAGCATGGACTATTTAGAACTGTAGATGATTCTGCAGGTGTGGAGATGGGGATGCATTTGGTAAGTAGCAGACAAGCTAGTGTGGTAGACGGGGACCAACATGTAAGAGAGGAGCAGAGGAAGGCAAAAAAGACTGAGAAGGAGCAACCAGAGGGGGAGAAGAAAACTCCAGGTGAGCATGCTCAACTGTGTAGGATGCAGCAGGGAGATTATGACTTTATTCCTCTTTTTCTACCTTTGGATTAAGTTTTTATGTTTCCTGTTTTATCTCCACTATTGACTTATTAGCTATACTTCTTTGTTTTATGGTGGTTTTTTTAGTGGTTGTTTAAGGCAGGGTTGACAAATTTTTCTCTAAAGGTTGAGAGAATAAACATTTGAGGCTTTGTGGACCATACAGATATGAAAACAAATGGGCTTGGCTGTGTTCCAGTAACTGTATTTACAAAACAAATTTGGCTCACAGTCCTAATTTGCCAACCTGCTCTAGGGTTTACAATATACATCCTTAACTTATCCAGTATACCTTTAAATAATATTGTTTACCACCTCAAAGTATCTTTTCAGAACTACACTACAGTAGGCCTTCATTTCTCACCTCTCTTTGTGCTGTTGTCATATTGTCATAAATTTTACTTCTGTATATGTTATAACCCCCATAATACACTGCTATTATGTTTGATTAATGTCAATGATCTTTTTTAAAAGATTTTTTACATGAGAAAAAGATAATTATTTTTTATTTCTGGACATATTTGCCATTTCTGCTGCTCATCATCTCTCTGTCCAGATTCAAATTTCCATCTGATATCATTTTCTTCTGCCTCAGTTGGGAATGGGATTCTGGAACCACTGGGGTTAGTCAGACCTTTGACTCTTTCTCCACATGTGCCCTTCATGTAACTAGCATGGCTTCCTCACAGCATGGCAGTCTAAGGGTAGTCAGATTTGTTACATGACGGCTGGCTTCCCCCCGGGCAAGTGTTCCAAGAGGGAGTCATTTCAGAGACCCAGAAATGGTTACTCATTATCTAGCTTTGGAAGTTACCCAGTTCCATTTCCATCACATACTATTGGTCAAAAGTGAGTTACAGAGTCACCCCAGACCAGGGCTACACAGGACCTTGTATCAGGAGTTTGGTTCATGGAGGCAGGGGGAGGAGAGGGCATATCCTTAAAGACAAGCTACCACAGATCAATGACAGTAAGGATTATTGCATTTAGGATTATTAAGGAAAACATTTCACTGAAGAGATGGGACTTAAGTAAGGCTTTGAAGGATGCATGGGATTTTCCTAAGGAAAGAAAAGTGCTCACAGTGAAATGAGCATATCCTCTCAAGATGATCTGGATTTGACTCCTGCTCCTCCAATTACTAATCAACTATCTCTGGGTTCAAAACCTCACTGGTTAGTTTAGGGGGTAGGGTTGGGAATAGTAATAATCTATCCTAAAAGCCTGGATTCTAGCAAGGGCTCTTTAAAAGGGGAGCAATTATTAATTAAAGGACAACATTCCAAGCTGTATAAAATGAGAACCAAAACATATGCTGAAGGCATAGTGAGTGAACTCCAACATAAAGTCCAGTGGTGTTCAGAATCTTCTCCCCTCTGGAAGCTTTTAAGATTTTTATCTTCAAGAGCACCTGGGAGGCTCACCAAGTTAAGTGTCTACCTTCAATTCAGGTCATGATCCCCAGGGTCCTGGGATCCACCCCGAGTTGAGTCAAGTACCCTGCTCAGCAGGGAGTCTGCTTCTCCCTCTCTTTTGGCCTTCTCCCCTGCCCAAGCTCTCTTTCACTCTCTCAAATAAATAAAATCTTTTTTTTTTTTAAAAAAAGCTTTTTTCTTCAATATTCAATGTGCTCCTTTCTTTTTTCTGACTACTTTTAAGATTTTTCCCTTTATCACTTTTTTTTGGCAATTTCTCTATGATGTGCTTAGGTATTCATATAATTTTCCTATTGCTGCAGCAACAAATGATGACAAATTTAATGGCTTAAAACAACACAACTTTTGTGTGTCAACTATACTTCAATTTTAAAAATACAAATTTAGGTGCGCCTGGGTAGCTCAGTTGGTTAAGCGGCTGCCTTTGGCTCAGGTCATCACCCCAAGGTCCTGCTCAGTGGGGAGTCTGCTTCTCTCTCTCCTTCTGCCCCTCCACCCTGCTTGTGCTCACTGTCTCTTCAAATACATAAATAAAATCTTTTTAAAAAATAAATTAAAAAATATACAAATTTATCATCTTATAGTTCTAGATGTCAGAAATTTAAAAATCAGTCCAGTGGACCTAAAGTCAAGATGGTGGCAGGGCTGCCCTCTTTTAGGGGCTTCTCGGGGAGAATCCATTCCTTGTCTTTTTCAGCATCCAGAGTCTGTGTGCATTCCTTGGCCCATGGCCTGCTCCTTGCCTCAATGCCACCTCTGTTCCACTGTCACGTCTCTTTCTCTCTGACACTCTTGCCTCGGTCTTACAAGGACTTTGTATTGGGTTCTCCCAGGTAGTTCAGATCATCTTCCCACCTTCAGATCCTTAATTTGCAAATGATATCAGGTAACATATTCACCGGCTCCAGGGATGAGGACATGTTTATCTCTGGGGCACCATGATTCTGCCTGCCAAAGTGTTGGGGTTTTTTCATGTTTCTTAGCTTGAGGTGTGTTGAGTATCTTTCATCCGTGAGTTTACTAGTTTCATTAAACTTGGGAAAACGTTTCTTCAAAAAAATTTTTTTCCAATTTTGCAGCCCACTTTTCCTTTTTTGACTCCAATACTTGTGTATGAGACTGCTTGATATGCTTCCTCAGGTCACTGACGCTCTATTAATTTTTTTAGTCTTTTTTTCTCTCTGTTGATAATTTCTATTGCTAGTCTTTAAGTACAGTGATCTTTGTTTATCTGTAGCATCTGATCTGCTGTTAATTCCATCCAATGTAGTTTCCATTTCAGATATTGTTTTCAGATTTCATTCCAGATATTGTATTTTTATCTCTAGAAGTTCCAAAGGTCTTTCTTAAATCCTTAATTTCTGTTCTTATCATGTTCCTATTTCTTCCACTTTCTTGAACATATGGAATATGTTTACAATAGTTGTTTCAACCTGCAGTTTTTATCTACTGATTCTGACATATATGTGATTGATTTTCTCCTAGTTAAAGATCTTATTGTCCTGCTTTTTGCATGCCTGGTAGTTTTATATTGGATGCCAGACATTTTGAATTTTATTTTGTTGAGTGTTACATTTTGTTGCTTTCATTTAACTATTGTTGGGCTTTGTTTAGGGACATTTAGAATTTGTTTTGATCATTTAGAGGCTTGCTTTTAAGTTTTGTCTGATTTGGCCCAGAATAGTCTTTAGCCTAGAGCTAATTTGGCCCCATCACTAAGGCAAGAGCCATTTGAGAGGCCTACCTAATGTCTCATGTATTAGGAAATCCTTTCATTTGGGCTGGTGTGAACATGACCTACTCCTAGCTATGCCTTCATTCTGGTGATGTTTACGCCTGTCCCTATTCCTTTACTCAGATCATTACTCAGATGAAGATTTGAAGAAAACCCTTTTCAGATTTCCAGAGTGCTCTTTCTTTGCAGCTGCCTTCTCTTCATTACTTTGTCCCACAAATTCTAGCCACACTGGCCTCCCTGGACTTTCAACTCATGAAACTGCCAGGCTCTGTTTGGGTTCTGTTACCTGTGCTGTAGCCTCTCCAGGCAGTAAACTGAGGTAATCACAGGCTTCCTCTCTTGTGGATCACAGTCCTGACACCACCCATCATCTCATGTTTGAAAACCATTGTTTTCTGTATTTCATCTGATTTTTTAACTGTTGAAGGTGGGAGGGCAAATCCAGACCCTATTACTCCATCATGGCAGAAAGTTTTCAGTATTTATTAAAGTACAAAACAAATATATATTAAATATATACACTTACCAGAAGAATTTATAAGCGTTTATATAACCACTCCTCAGAAGTATTCCTTAAGACAGGAACTATGTCAGTTACTGTCTTAAGACTGATCTTAACTCAACTCAGTCTACTGTCCTTACCAATAGCTGGGTCCATAGCTCAAAGACCAATCTCAATATGGAGCGGGCAGTACATTGAGAGCCTCATTCTTCCTCTCCAGTCCAGTGAGATTCAGATTTTGAGTAGATGGCTCACAATAACCTTGAGTAGATGGCTCCAGTCCCCAGGGTTGAGTTCCCACAGTTCTGTCTGTTCACTTTGACCCTACCTGCCATGAATACAAATGACTAGACTAGAGCTGGGCTTATCAGTGAATAGAAACCATAATAGAATATTATCTATCATCTATCTATCTATCTATCTATCTAATCTATCTTCTACCTACCTTTCTAGGGAGAAAAAATTGCAGGAGACTAAGGATAATAAAGAGAGATTCAGAATCTGTGTGGCTGGAATATGACATATATTCTAGGAGCTAGGAGATGCCACATTCTTTGTGAACCACAGTGAGTTATCCACACGCATATAGAGAGAAGAATGTAGCAGATGTACATTGAGAAAAGAGACGGCAGGCCATGACCTGAGTTCTTGGTGATTTTCCTGTTCTTAATTCCAATCCCTTCTTGAATTCCTGCCTTTGGGTCCTACGATACCACTTCATATCCCTCTCTTCACTAAAACTTGTTTGTAGAGATTTGTTATCCTTCAACAGATCTGGAATTTGGGTTTTCTGGAGTCAACCACTGGGAGCCCACATTTCTGAGTGTCCTTTGCTGCCTGCCAAATCTGGAAGAGACCTGTTGTGCTCTGACAGAAATTCTTTCCACCACTGTGTATTTCATTTTCCAGGATGTGCTTTTTTCTCTGGTCCTGCTACTCATCTTCCCCTTGCAGCTGCTCCTGGGTCACTAAAGTCATCCTCCAAACCTCAGTGATTATAGACCTTCTACCTGACTTCTAGGATAAGGCCCATCTAACTCAAGGACCACCCATTCATGATTCCTGGCTCCTGCACTCTTGCCTAAGAGGGGCCTGTTGAATCACACTGAAAAGGCTGCCACACTTTCTACATACAAACCAGACCCAAAAGTGATATAGATTTTCCTTCTAACGTCTGGGGCAAAGCAGACTGTTGTACTTTGTAATATTCTTCTTTACAACCCAGTCAAAGTTATGGGAGGATTTTGGCAATGAAGGAATGAGTATCATTCATCATGTCTCCCTTTTTCTCTCAAGAGAGTACCTAGCTAATGCCAACCTATATAAAAAGGTATAATCGAACACATTAATAATGAAGACTGCATTATGCTATTGCAGAAATGCTGAAAACTGGCACTTTCAGAATAAAAATGAACCAGTGTTGCCTCCTATACCTTGAGTATATATTATTATTAGAACTCATTTTTCCTTTCACATACCCATGTTTCTCTCCAGCTGATCATAAATTTGCTAAGCCCTCACATAAAACAATTTTTAGCAAGGGGGTGCATGAGAGTAGTCGTAGTGGGTTCTTAAAGCAGCGGACGGAAACCTAAATATTGTTGAACAGGTCATAAATGAAGCTTTAAAATGAGCAGTTAAATAGCCTAAGAGTACTGATTAGAGAAATAAAAAAGTGAGAAGACTCCATGTGAATTTGGATTGTAACTATTAAACTCTTTCATTAATTTACCCAAACTCCATAGATACGAACATCTTTTATTTTTTTTTTAAGATTTTAGTTATTTATTTATTTGTCAGAGAGAGAGAGAGCGTGAGCGCACAAGCAGGGGGAGCCGCAGGAAGAGGGAGAGGGAGAAGCAGGTTCCCTGCTGAGCAAGGAGCCCCATGCAGGACTCTATCCCAGGACCCTGGGATCATGACCTGAGCTGAAGGCAGACAGACACTTAACTGACTGAGCCACCCAGGCATCCCTGATATGAACATCTTTTATTTTTTTAAAAAGATTTTATTTATTTATTTAATAATAAATAAGACACACAGTGAGAGAGGGAACACAGGCAGGGGGAGTGTGAGAGGGAGAAGCAGGCTTCCCGCTGAGCAGGGAGCCCGATGCGGGGCTCTATCCCAGGACCCTAGGACCATGACCTGAGCCGAAGGCAGATGCTTAACAACTGAGCCACACAGGTGCCCTATGAACATCTTTTAAATAAAAGAAGCTTTTTATGTCTCTAGTGAGTTTCAGGGTTTTTTTTCATTTTATAAACTAAAAAACGAAGATCAATGTCTGTCCTATGATAATATGTCTTTCATCCAAACCACAAATATATCAAAATGAAAAGTATATTATGACCAACTTTTAAAAAGCGACTATACATATCCTAAAATTTCATTTAAGAAAACAGTAAGAAAAAGTAGTCAAGGACATGAATAGACAATGTACATTTGACTAAATACAAATGACTAATAAATACTATTATGAAAACAGGTTTAATCCCTTTAACAAAGATGCAGATTGCGATATCACAGCATGGTACCATTATTTCTCTACCACATCAATAAAAACTTTTAAAAAGAGGGGCGCCTGGGTGGTTCAGTTGGTTAAACGTCTGCCTTTGGCTCAGGTCATGCTCTTGAGGTCCTGGGATCCAGCCCTGGTTGGTCAGGCTCCCTGCTTCTCCATCTCCCTCTGCTTCCTCCCTCCTGCTCATGCTCTCTCAAATAAATAAAATCCTTAAAAAAAAAAGTTTTAAAAAGATAACATCTGATGCTAGTAAAGGTACATTGAAATAATTGTTCACATATTGCTGACAGTACAAACTGATACAGCCTTTCTCAGAATAAATTTAGCAATAGGTATGAAAAATATTAAATATGTTCATTATCTTTGACTCAGGGTTTTCTCTTCAGAGATTCTATCCCAGGAAATAATCTGAGATGTGGACAAAGATTTATGCACAAAGATGGCTGTAACAGCAAAACTTACAAAATATTTTGTGTCCAAATACAAGTACCAGAAATCCTGACACAAGCTGACTTAAATACAAGGGAAACTTATCTCACAGAACAGGAAGAACACAGGAGGTAGGTTTCAGGGTTATGATTCAGTAGTTCGTCAATGTCATCAAGAAACTAGGTTTCATTCATCTCTCTGCGATCTTCAGAACTGGCAGAAAGTAAGATGGCTAAATATCCACAATTCACAATGTCTACAAGAAGAAGAGAGACTATATCTTTTTATAGCTCTATCTTAGATATGAGAAAAACTCCCCAAATCTCTTCATCAGAACTTCCCTTCACATTTTATGGGCTAGAAGTGACCACATGCCAGAGAAAAAGAATTGTATTATTTTTAGGCCAACCAGGTCCATTTCTGGAACTCCTAATAGAATTATTTCTCTTTGAGGTGCATGGTTATATGGAGAAGGAGTATATTCCTAAACAAAATCATTGTTCTCCTTGGAAAACAGAAAGAGCAACCAAAAGTGTGTATTATATATCTAAATGAATTAAACTAGCAGTTTGGTAGAATTAGTATGGTACATTCGTGCTATATGATGGATGGCTATCTGGCCATTATAAATACTGTGTGTGAAGAATGCTTACCACAGAAAAGTTTTTCATTATATAATGTTTTCTTAGTCTGCTCAGGATACCACAGAGTGGGTAGCCTAAACAACAGAAACTTATTTCTTACAGTTCTGGAGGCTGGGAAGTCCAAGATCAAGATACTGGCTGATTTAGTTCCTGCTGAGAGCTCTCTTCCTGGCTGCCTTCTTGCTCTGTCCTCACATGTCAGGGAGAAAGAGAGGGTAAGCTCTCTGCTGTCTCCGCTTATAGGAGCACTAATCTCATCATGAGGGTCCCACTCTAATGACAGCAAGCCTAATTATTACCTCCAAAAGGCCTCATCTCCAAATAACATCACACTGGGGATTAGGTCTTCAACATATGAATTTGGAAAGGGACACAAACATTCTGTAACAAATTTTATGTAAAAAAAAAAAAGATTAGAAAACCACATGTACATTATAGTTATATGATACATATGCGTACTGTGTTGGTATATACAGAGAAAGTCAGAAACAAATGATAAAATATTAGCTCTGGATATCTCTGTGTAATAAGATTATTGATGATTTTCATTGTCTTTTCTATTGTTTTTTTTTGTATTTTTCATTCCTTTCTACATGGATACACATAAAAAAGCATAAAAGTTATTTATAAAAATTCTACTCATAGGGTGCCTGGGCGGCTCAGAGGGTTAAGCGTCTGACTCTTGATCTCAGCTCAGGTCTTGATTTCAGGGTTGTGAGTTCAAGCTCTGTTCTGGGCTCCACACTGGGTGTGGACCCAGCTTAAAAAAAAAAATGCACTCATATTTGAGGTTAATGGCAGCTCTAATTCCAGTAAAGCCAATTCTTCACCTCTAAGTACTCACTATACATAGTATTTTAAAATATTTGCGGGTATTCTCTTTGTCCATACTTGTGGGTTGGGTCTACAACAGACCAAGTATGCTGGATTATTTGATCAAGAAGTCTTTAAAGTCACTTTGTTTTAACTGTTGACAAGTACTGAGTCGAATAGCTGTCAAGTTCAACTATTCACACCATCCAAAGATCTAGCTTATCTTTGATATCAACACCTGCATCACCTGTGATAAACTTTTGGGTAGCTGTTGGGGCTTGAGTAAACTTTTGGTAAACTGTTGGGGCTTGAGGACATCTATCAGCACCTGCAACACCTGTGATAAACTTTTGGGTAGCTGTTGGGGTTTGAGTAAACTTTTGGTAAACTGTTGGGGCTTGAGGACATCTATTTCTAAGAGTATTGCTTAAGGTGGTGAAATATTCCTTTACAAGTCCATGGCTCAATGGCCTTCTAATTGTTGCCCTACTAACGTATTGGAATAAGTGAGACCCCTCCATTCTCAGCCAGACCAGCTCATTCAACCTTCTTATCATCTGTGTCTACCTTAAAGGGACACTAAAGGAGTTGGAGAGGTGGGACGTCTGGGTGTCTCAGTTGGTTAAGCATCTGACTTCAGCTCAGGTCATGATCCCAGGGTATCAAGTCCCACATTGGGCTCCCTGCTCAGCGGGTAGTCTGCTTCTCCCTCACCCTGCTTGTGCATGTTCTCGAGCTCTTGTTCTCTCTCTCTCTCTCTCTCTCTCTCTCTCTCTCTCTCTCACACACACACACACACACACACACACACACACACAAAGAGGTGGAGAGGAAAAAGTCTAAGAATTGGAAAAGAGGCTTTTAGGGTACCCTCCCACAGACAGGTAGGGTGACCAACCATCCCAGTTTCCCAAGACCAGGAGGTTTCCCAGCTTGTGTGCTAAAACCAGGGAATTCCTGGGAAAGCTGGGATGGGTTGGTCTCCCTCCTGTTGTCACAGTTCCATAAACTGCTCAAGCCAAGAGAGCCACACCTGGAAATCATTGAAAAATTATTTGGGGAGCTAAATTACTATTTTTGTTTTCCTTTGTTTACTTATTAAAATCTCCCTTGGAGTATTCCAGGCTGTTTCTGTTGCACTAAAAAGAAATGGAATTTTTTTTTTTTTTTTTTTGCCACTTTTCAGTCAAGAGCCAAGGGAAGCAGAAAGACTCAAGAGGCTGGGTCGGGTGGCAGCATTAGGAAACCTTAGGAAGCAAAGAGAGAAGTACAACCCAGTAGGGAAGGGGCCTACTTGCCCAGGGAGCTACAGAAACCCTGTGCATTGGAAAATTTCTTTTTTAAAAAATTAAGGATTTGATCCTTTTATGAGGTCCACAAACCAAATTTTTATTCATCTTTATCCTCACTTTCAGTTTTCAAGATTTGTTGTCATGGCAACGTCATGAATTGATTTCAACCTTAATGTTTGTTGGTATCTGCTATGTTATTTAAAACTGCAAGATTTTCTAAAAAAAAATTCTTGATATTTTATTGCTCAACCTCCTCAGAAATCATTCCATGGACTTATTATAATGCTTATTCCTGACAGAGCCATATTTGACACATAAATGATCTCTAAGAATTTTATCATAGGCCTCATTCTCATGTACAGAGATTATGAGCAAAATCAAACTTTGTCTTGTAGAATGACACAAATAGATACATTCTATGTGGTATGTTATATACTGCCCTCTTCTTTTTTTTGACTAAATGTGATTATCAGAAACATCAAGAAAAAAACCTTAAATTATGAAAATCCCTATATAGCTAGCAATAGCATGTAATCAAAAACTTTTAAAAATATGAGAGTAAAAGCATATTTAAAAAATGAGTGATTACTATGGTTTCTAGTATTAGGTGCTACTGAGGAAAACAATTATTTAATATTTAAATTTACTGCTCCAATTCAGACAAGTCCTTAAATACTATATAAACTATATGAATGGATGGCTAAACTCAGGCTCTAATGACTTTAGGCTAATGAGATGCATTTTCTTTGTTTTCCTTAATTAGCACATAAATGTACAACAGTAGCGTTTTAATGCTTTCATGTTTGTTGAATGAATCAGCCTACTCTTTAGGATGTGTGGCAGAAAAAAAATGTGTTTGAGAAATTAACTATATTATTTTTCTTTTTATTTCTTGTACCCTCTTTCTCTCCATTAAGCTATGTTAGTTTGATCAGATGAAGAATAACTCTAGGAACTACAGAACACTCATGAAAGAAATTGAAGAAGACACAAAAACATGGAAAAACATTCCATGCTCATGCATCAGAAGAATAAACATTGTTAAAATGCCTATGCTGCCCAGAGAAATCTATACCTTCATTGCCATCCCGATCAAAATTCCAATGACATTTTTCAAAGTGCTGGAACAAACAATCCTAAAATTTGTATGGAACCAGAAAAGACCCCAAATTGCCAAGGAAATGTTGAAAAAGAAAAACAAAGCTGGGGGCATCACGTTGCCTAATTTCAAGCTATATTACAAAGCCACAATCACCAAGATAGCATGGTACTGGCACAAAAACAGACATATAGACCAGTGGAACAGAACAGAGAGCCCAGATATGGACCCTCAACTCTGTGGTCAAATAATCTTCAACAAAGCAGGAAAAAATATGCAATGGAAAGAAGTCTTCAATAAATGGTTCTGGGAAAACTGGGCAGCTATATACAGAAGAATGAAACTCGACCATTCTCTTACACAATACACAAAGATAAACTCAAAATGGATGAAAGACCTCAATGTGAGACAGGAATCCATCAAAATCCTAGAGGAGAACATAGGCAGTAACCTCTTTGACATCGGCCACAGCAACTTCTTTCAAGATACATCTCCAAAGGCAAGTGAAACAAAAGCAAAAATGAACTTTTGGGACTTCATCAAGATAAAAAGCTTCTGCACAGCAAAGGAAACAGTCAACAAAACAAAGAGGCAATCCACAGAATGGGAGAAGATAATTGCAAATGACACTACAAAGGGCTGATATCCAAGATCTATAAAGAGCTTCTCAAACTCAACACCCAAAAAACAAATAATCAAGTCAAAAAATGGGCAGAAGAAATGAACAGATACTTCTCCAAAGAAGACATACAAATGGCTAACAGACACATGAAAAAGTTCATCATCATTAGCCATCAGGGAAATTCAAATCAAAACCATATTGATACCACCTTACGCCAGTTAGAATGGCAAAAATTGACAAGGCAAGAAACAACAAATGTTGGAGAGGTTGTGGAGAAAGGGGAACCCTCTTACACTGTTGGTGGGAATGCAAGTTGGTACAGCCACTTTGGAAAACAGTGTGGAGGTTTCTCAAAAAATTAAAAATAGAACAATCTTATAACCCAGCAATTGCACTCCTGGGTATTTACCCCAAAGACACAGATGTAGTGAAAAGAAGGGCCATATGCACCCAATGTTCATAACAACAATGTCTGCAATAGCCAGACTGTGGTAAGAGTCGAGATGCCCTTCAACAGATGAATGGATAAAGAAGAAGTGGTCCATATACACAATGGAATATTACTCAGCCATCAGAAAGGATGAATACCCAACTTTTACATCAACATGGATGGGACTGGAGGAGATTATGCTAAGTGAAGTAAGTCAAGCAGAGAAAGTCAATTATCATATGGTTTCACTTATCTGTGGAACATAAGGAATAGCACGGAGGACATTAGGAGAAGGAAGGGAAAATGAAGGGATGGAAATCGGAGGGAGAGATGAACCACGAGAGACGATGGACTCTGAGAAACAAACTGAGGGTTTTAGAGGGGAGGTGTGTGGGGGGATGGGTTAGCCCGGTGATGGGTATTAAGGAGGGCACGTACTGTATGGAGCACTGGGTGTTATATGCAAACAATGAATTGTGGGTCACTGCATCGAAAACTAACGATGTACTCTATGCTGACTAACATAACATAATAAAATTAAAGAAAATTAAAGAAAATATGTAAATGGGAAAAAAAAGAATGTGTCAGAGAAAAAATCATCCTGGTTATCTAGGTAGACTGGCTCATAGACCATTTAGAAGTAAAATTCCTGTGCCCCAAATCTGGCATAGAAGCATCAGAGAGCTGCTGGCCTTGCAAGGAGTTGTGCTAACCCAGCACCATGGACCACTCTGACATAAACTGGGTTGTGGACAATTGATACTCAGAGGAGTCTACCTTAGCCCTTAGTGCCTGGAACCATGGAACAACTGGTGGGAGGTAGGTAGGGTTTGGAATGAGTCTAGCCATTGGGAAATAAAACTCTTCAAAAAGACTGCGTTTACATTTTCTGAGAGGCCAAGCAAAACAGGGACTGACCAAGATGGCCTTAACATTCCTTCAACTTGACCAAATTTCAAACTTCTTCCTGACTACAGGCTTCCGGCTGTCTTATTCTTTCCTTTCCTTTTTTTTCAAGATTTTTATCTTTTTTTTTTCTTTTCAAAGATTTTATTTATTTGAAAGAGAGAGAGTGAGTGAGAGAGAGAGAGCTTGAGCAGGGAGAGGGGGAGAAGCAGACTCCTTGCTGATCAGGGAGCCGGATGCAGGGCTCGATCCCAAGACCCTGGGATCATGACCTGAGCTGAAGGCAGATGCTTAACTGACTAAGCCACTCAGGTGCCCTGAGATTTTATCTTTTTTAAGTAATCTCTACACCCAACATGGGGCTCAAACCCACAACCCTGAGATCAAGAGTCACATGCTCCACCCACTGAGCCAGCCAGGTACCCCTGACTACCTTTTTCTTAGAACATTTATTTTAGAAAATTTGCAATTGTAAATTCTTTCCCTTTCTCCTTGAAATGTAAATTTTCTACTACCAGGAATGTTTTTCTCCAGGACAAGGGAGCCATCCCTTTGAAATGGAATTATCAAGAAGGGCCCCTGTCTCAGTCTTTGTGGAGGGTAGGACCCTAACTTCAAAAAAAGACACTTAGTAAATGCAGATGGCCTAATGTCACTGACTAACTTCCCATCAAGTTCTCCAGTATTTTCCATTAGCTCACCCCAGCATCTAGGAATCCTCTTGCCTTTTCTTTTAGTAGTGTTCACTTTCTCTCTTCTATTGCAACAGTCTCTCTCCCCTTTTGCAATATTCTTGAATTAAGTTTTCCTTGCCTGTTTAACTGGTCTGGCACAATTTTTCTTTTACAGTACTCAAAAATAAACAATTAAGCTGCCATATAAAATTAAAAATTTATATTTATTATACAGTTCAGTTTGTGGCCTGAAATTCATTAGCCTTAAAAATAGAAACACTTCAGCTCTGTAGCTGGCTTCTGAAATCCTGGATATACTGCATATTAGAATCAGATTCAAAAATAAACTGTTTCCTTATATGCCGGCTTCCTTTTTGAATGTTTCTTGTTCTTCTTACCATCAGAGATGGTTGTTATTTTTCCCCCAATATAATCATTTATATTCCCTTGTAGCACATAAGTTGTTATAAGGATAGAAAATAGTTTATCTGTAAACTATTCAGTTTACAGATAAACTGAATAGTACAGAACCTAGTCCTTAACAGCCATTCAGCCAATGTAAAGAGAATTGAATTCTTTCTTCTAAGTGCTAACACATTCAACGGCCCATTGGTATAGAAGGAAATGTTCTAATTTAAGGACTTAACTTTTCACAGCTTGAGGAGATAAAAACTTTCTTTTTCAATCATAAATAACAGAAGAACTGAAATGAAAACAGCTTAAACAGAGAAAAATTAATGATATAATAGTTTCTATAATTGTTGCTATAAATAATGACTACAAACATAGTTGTGTGGCTCTCAAGTCTGGGTCCAGCATTTCTTTCTTTGTTTTTTTTTCTTTCTTTACTTTCTTTCATTTCTTTTTCTTTCTTCTTTTTTTTTTTCTTTCTTTCTTTCTTTCTTTCTTTCTTTCTTTCTTTCTTTCTTTCTTTCTTTCTTTCTTCTTTCTTTCTTTAAGATCTTATTTATTTATTTGACACAGAGAGAGAGACAGCGAGAGAGGGAACACAAGCAGGGGGAGTAGGAGAGGGAGAAGCAGGCTTCCTGCTGAGCAGGGAGCCCGATGCGGGGCTCAATCCCAGGACCCTGGGATCATGACCTGAGCTGAAGGCAGACACTTAATGACTGAGCCACCCAGGTGCCCCGGGTCCAGCATTTCTTAACTGGGTCTTCTACTCAGGGTCTCCCAAGACTGAAATCAGGGGATCAGCTGGACTGGGTTCTTATCTGTAGGCTCTTAGGAAGATTCTGCTTTCAAACTCATTCAGGTTGTTGGCAGAATTCAGGTTCTTAAGGGTTACAGAATGAGGCTCCCCTTTCCTTGATATGGCCCCTTCATCTTTAAGCCAACAATGGCATATTAAATCCTTCTCAGGCTGCAAATATCTGACTTCCTCTTCTACTACCAGCCGGAGAAATAGCTCTGCTTTTGGAGCTCATTTGATTACATTGAATAATCCAGCATAATCTTCCTATTGAAGGTCATCTGATTAGTAACCTTAATTACACCTGCAAAATCCATTCTGCCATGGAAAGTAACATTCACAAGAGTAAAATCGGGGGTAAAAGTCATGGGGACCAAAATTTTGCCTATTGTAGATGGATGTGAAATATACTTTGGAGGTAGAAGTCAAAAGCTTGTTTTGGAAAAGTATTTAACATTTTATCTAATGAGATGTTTATCCCTTACCTAGAAACTTATTAAAGTCCCCCACCATTTCCTTCAGCACTTGAATTCCTTAGTTACAGATATCCTGCTTGTGGGCTTTCAGTGTGCAGAAAAAGAGGAAAGACAACCTATCAGTCAAGGAAAATTTGAATGTGGTGTTAAAAAGCAACAACAGAGCCCAAATGAAGTCACTTTTGCTAAGCCCCTGCAAGACTTAATACCTACCCTAACTACAATTTCAGCCTCTCCCAAGAGTGGATTTTAAACCAATCAGCCTGGAATTTCCTGATCAGCACTAGTGAAGTAATCTGCAAAATAAGACCCCTTGCCCTTGCCCCTAAGGGAATGTGGCCCTGTCTGAAACAATACTTTCTTTTCTTTTGCTAATAACCTCCTTGGCCTGCCCTATTTCTGCTAATAAAAATCCTTCCATTTTGCACAATTCCTAGGAGCTCCTTTCTACTTGCTAGATGGGATGCTGCCCAATTCATGAATCATTGAATAAAGCCAACTAGATCTTTAAATTTACTCAGTTGAATTTTGTTGTTGTTTTTTTTAACAGTGGTAATAAGAATTGTGGTTTATGAGGCAAAGACGTGATGAAATTAAGCAGGAATTTGTGAGTGTGGAAGTCACTTTTCCACAGTTCTCCCTCCATATCGGTGTGCTGGCATGAACAGAAGCAGAAGAAATTAATGCAGAGGAAAGTGATCTGGGGCTTGGGGTCACATATAATATGTAAGGAGGGAAAACCAGAAGGGTATCATATCAAAGAAGGTAAAATGGTAAAGAAGACCCAGAAATTCTTAAGTAAGAAGAAGCCAGATAAAGGTAAAAGCAGCATTAGGACCACACAATGTCATCAAGTAGCTAATCTCTTTGGAAGAAAATATATTGAGAGGTGTACATTTAAAAAAAAAAAACTTTTTCATAAAAGATAATCTCACTACCTAGAATGGACTCTGTATTTTCATAATTATATTCAACTAATTATTGAGATCCCTGTCAAGTACATTGTATACATACACATGTACATACACACATACATATTCTTGGTGGGGAGGGAGGGCTGCTATTTTGGGGAGGAAAGCCCAAGTGAAGACCAAGTGGACAACCTGATAGATTTAAGACAGGAAAATACACTGAAGCAAAAGGCCCCTTGAAGTGTGCTCTATTTTCTCTCATAAGCCTAGAGCCTCTGCAAAAACATCCACAACAACCACAGAAAATGCACATTTTATTCTGTTGCTCCTTCCAGCAGACAGTGATTTGGATTTTTAATGAGAAACAAGCTTGCATTCATGATCCAAATTTTTAAAACCTCTAGGTCACCATGTACTAAACAGATTAATAGATTTTGCTTTCCATTGCCTTGGATCAGCTAAAACAATTATGCCCTCTAGTCTCTAAAATCTGTACTACAAAAGCGATTTTAACAGTGTGTGCTTCAGCTTTATCCTCTTCAACTTTGGTTCTCGAAGTCAGAGGTTGGCAAAAGTGTGGTTCAGATTCACTAAGACTCCTCCAGTTGTAAGCAAAGCAATTAATCTCATTTGGAGCATAAACATGGCTATCGTGAGGTTCATTTGCCCTCCTAGCTCTACCAGAAAAAATAAACTTTAAATTGCTTTTATGCTACTACATGTTTGCAGTCATATTTTTAATTTTTTACATATTATAGAAAAAATACTCCCTAAAAGTTGCTAAGGAGAAAGTTATCCATCATTTTCCGAATAAAGGTGTACGACTAAACACATAATGGCAAATTATGGAAGTTGCCTGCCTGACCTTCATTAGCCATCTGGCATTTAGGATGCTGATCTTTAAAAAGCCACCTTGGCATCTTTTAAAAAATGCTTTGATTTGATCTATTTCTACTTCTTTGAGGCAATCAGGCTGGGAGTTCTGAGAACACATTTTGTTTGTTTATTTGTTCCTTTGATCCCTTTAAGTCCAGTCTGCATGCAAGGGCACACCTCACCTTGAAAAGAACTCATCAGTTCTCAGGAACGGAAGTTCAATGCCTTCATCTTGGGCCACATTTAACAGGATTTCATTTTTTTCCTCTTTGATTCTGAACAGTGCATATATTTGAAAACCCTACCAACATTCTGCCAAGTCTCCTTCATGGAGTTGGAATTCAGATCAGTTGTCAGGTTATCAAAATACCTTCCCACCTAGATAGGATCGCTGTTAATTACTCTGATCAACTGTAATACTTGGTTAAGACAGAAAGAAAATATTGCGAAGAAACCTTAGTTGATTTAATTTTATTTCATGGACAAAGACTAATGACTGGTTTATTTTAGTTAGGGAAACCAGGAAGGAAGAGGAGGCAACATTAAGGATTAAATGCTTCCAGCAATCAGTTTCTGGGTCTTTAAGTCTAAATGACTAATCTCACTTGGTTATTTTAAAGGCTATCTGGAAATAAAATGGGAACAGTTTGAGATTTCTTCCTTGGTATACAGAGGATATACAGAGGATATGATTCATAGCAACAGCTATGTGCGCCTGGGCATTTTGTGTCAAACAAACTTCACATTTGACATCTCCACAAATAAGCAAACGAAAATCGCCTTGAAGCTTTAAAAAGCTCAAACCACCTTGGAGCTTTGAAAGATCTCGTCATTCCAGAAATGGAGGAACAGGGATCCTAGGAGCAAGGGCAGCTTAATGGATCTTCTAAAGCCCTGGATGACTATCTTACCATGACTTAATTATTCTTAAGTTTTCTTTTTTTTTTTACATTGCCTACAATTCTCCTCAATGAGGAATTCATTTAATTTTTTAATGTCAAATCCTCTTGCAAGGATAACAAACACCTTTGGGATGGTTAAGGTAATCTTTCATTCACAAATATATGTATCTAACTAGGTTAGATTGGTTTAATAAATCTTGGGACAAGAAAGGATTTTTTTTTCTTAAGTTTTCAAAATCATATCACATGATAGGAAATTCAATATCAGTCATGTTTAGGAGGCCCTCCTCCCGTCTAGCATTATATAAGAATCCCAAGCAGCTTGTGCAGTTCAAAAAACTCAGAGAGGAGAATCTGGTGCTGCACTCATCATAGTTGCACTGAGCTCCTCCTTAACTCATGCTAATGTGGTTTTCTGCTAGTCATGACCCCTGCCACCTCTGCACCCAAGTTAGCCACTGGCACAATGGTCAATCCCCAGACCCCACCAACCTTCCACTTTTTCTAGTCTCTGGAGGAAGGGCATCCATTCTGAAAGCTAGGTTCCTCTCTCTTGCTCCATCAACAGAGTTCTCCCACTGAATAGTGCATATATTTGAATATATATATATTTGAATATATATATATATATTCTGTTAAAAAGAGGGTGGGGGTGGGGGCAGACTTTTGAAAACTAAAACTTCTTAATCTTCCCCTGAGCAGAGAAGGCTCCAGGCCTTCAGAATATTTGCCATTTTTGAGAAAGGAAAAGTAAAAGCCTCTTTTTTATAGAGAGACAGCCTGTTCAGGTTGTCTACGGCTAGGTAACAAACCACACCACACTGGCTCAAAACAAAAGCAGTTCTTTATTTGGCATTCAAATATGGGAGTTGACAGGACTCAGGCAGTTTTCGCTTGGGGTCTCTCATGTGGTTGCGGTGGAAAGGTGGCTGAGCCTGGGGTCATCATGAAGGCTTTTTCACTCACAGCACTGATGCCTGGACTAGGAAAACTCCAACAGCTGGGGCTAGAACAGTTTGGATTCCTTGGGTATCTTTCTCTCTTTCTGTGGTCTCTCCATGTGGTGTCAGGTAGAATTACAGCAGAATTCTTAAAAGGTGGCCAAGACCTCCTGGAGTGAGTAGGGCAAATATCAAAAGAGATACCAGCACTAGCTGCAAGGCCTTTTCTAATTTAGCTTTGAAAGTGACTCAGTGTCACTTCCACTGGATTCTGTTGACGGAGACAGTCACAAAGGTCTAGTTAGGTTCAAGGGGAGGTTCTACAGATTTCACCAGTCGATGAGAGGAGAGTGAAAGAATCTGTGGATGTGCTTAAAAACCACCACAAGAGCTTATAAAATAAAAATAAAAAGAAGAAATGACTTGGTTCTCCATTAGGTTATCCTCTCGTGTGTCTACCCACAACTACCAGGCTGCTGCAAACTCCTTCAGGCTTGGAAATTCATCACCTTTCCATTCTCCATCCTCTTTGTAGACTTTCTTGCTCTCAGTCCCACTGCCACAAATCCTGATTATCTCTCCGCCTGGGGACTAAACTGAGCTGGGCTGGGTTCTGTTTCTAAACAGTTTTTGCAGTTCTGTGTATGTTAGAACCCATGGGCAAATACTATTTCTACCCCTGGGCAGGCTGCTGGGGAACCAGGATCCAGCGTAGGCAAGAAACAGCTTCAGTTTTCCGGGAAGGGAGACTGGGGAGGTGTCAGAGGCACCAAGATTTGAAGAGGGCTGGGCCAGAAAGAAAGATTTGCATCTGGAAGTGGCAATCTCTATTTCGGCAGTTCACTGGACTCAGAATTGGGTAGAATTTCTCTGAGCTTTGTGTCTTTCCTCTTGAGTGCCATGACCCTCTCCCAGGACACACAGCACACACTGACACCACTGGTCCTGACTGTAGCTCCACGCAGGTTACATGGGCCTCCACTCTTCCTTAGAAAATGGGCAGCCTTGTGGGATTAGCTATCTAAAGGTTTCAGTATCTAAAACTCCTCTTGTGATAGGAATCTGGCCCACGCTGGCTCTCTGGCAGTACCTTTTCTTTAGCAAGATGTATCCTGAGCTCTGAACTGTCCACTTACAAAATAAATGGAAACAAACCTACTGTAAATTGTGTATTACTTGTAAGTGAGGGTCTTACCTCATTAACAGTGATCCAGAATCAACTGGCAGCACAAATTCTTTCTGACACTGTTATTGAACTATTTTTTTAAACAATTCACAAAAAATTTAGCAGATTTGACTCATCTTGGATTTTAAAAACATTATTTTAATAAAACTTCTCCTCCAAGAAGTGCTTATTCATGACGCATAATTCAGCAAACTGGTTCTTTCAGCTCCAGTAGGAAAAACACAAGGAAAGCAATTCCATTGCCTCTTTTGTGTATAATGAATCTTTTCACATTTCTTCTAGTTAATTTCTTAAAAAACAAAAAAGACCGACAGCCTGAACCATGCTTCTCATATTTGTCTGTAATGTTGTGTGCTTAATAGTCCAGTCTCACATTTGCAGGAGGCCAGCTTCAGAGATGGCACCACAGGGAATCCACAATAATTTTAAGACATGTTGCAGAGTCACATATGTCCATAAATCTAAATTCACTAGAATGCTTATGGGAAGATAGTCATCGTCAGATTTGAAAATGAATCCTTTATTGCTTTCATTTTGAACTTCACCCTTTACTTGACTCAAATCGTCTTTATCAGATAATGGATGAAGGACCTCATAATGAGTAAACAAGTTCCAAGAGCAACCTCATTTGCAAAACTTCTTAAAATTCTTGTCAGAGCCCATTTTGAACATAGCCAGGGGCAAATTATTTCTGTTCTCTTTAAGAAAAACCTCCTTGACCTAGCTACTATCTATGATATGTTACAGTTAACATGTAATGAGAACAACAGTCAAAACCATAAACTCACTTAATAAGTGCACATTAAGAAATGTGAAATTCAGGGGTGCCTGGGTGACTCGGTTAAGCGGCCAGCTCTTGATTTAGGCTCAGGTCATGATATCAGGGTCCCTGGGATTGAGCCCCATGTGGGGCTCTGTGCTCAGCAGGGAGTCTGCTTGAGATTCTCTCTCTCTCTCTCTCTCCCCCTCCTCCTCCCCCATGTGCTCTCTCTCTCTTAATAAATCTTAAAAAAAAAAAAGAAATTTGAAATCCACACCGATTATCAACCACACCATAAAAATATGGTGTTTCATCCCACACATAGCAAAGATTGGTATGCTCACCTATAAAACTGTCTCTGCTTGATAAAAATTATTTTTTAATTTATATATAAAACAGCCCTGATGTTTGTTAAAAGAGGGAAAAAAATGGAATTCAGCCCAAATAATTGCTCATCAGTTTTTGAAAAGTCAGTGCAGTTACTATTTATTCAATGACCTAGTATTCTAACCATGTAAGTCATAGCCTCCCTTCTTGCATATTCCTAAGAATAAGTATAAAATCTTAAGTACAGGGGCGCCTGGGTGGCTCAGCCGTTAAGCGTCTGCCTTCGGCTCAGGTCCTGATCCCAGAGTCCTGGGATCGAGCCCCCCATCAGGCTCCCTGCTCTGCGGGAAGCCTGCCTCTCCCTCTCCCACTCCCCCTTTTGTGTTCCCTCTCTCGCTGTGTCTCTCTGTCAAATGAATAAATAAAATCTTTAAAAATAAAATAAAATAAAATCTTAAGTACACATTCTTAAAAGTATAAAATAATATTTAGATGAGATTTAAGCATCTTCTCTCCCCACCCCCACCCCAACCCCAGTCAATTCCAAACCTTGGAAGAGTTTTCTACACACACAAGTTAAGGGAACTTGGTCATGTTTCTTAAACCTCTCTGAGCCTCCAGGACTTCATCCGTGGGTGGAAAATACTTTCATGTGGGACAATTACACAAGATGCAGGAATAAAGGTGGTCAGTTTAATATTCCTTCAAGTGGGAGTAGGTCTCCTTCCTCCAATCTGGATTTTGGTAAATCACTATTTAAAATAAGTTACCAGCACCTTCCTCTTGCTCACCATTGTTCCACCTGACTCCCTGTCAGAGCCTGCCACTCCAACCCTGTATTATCATAGTTGTCTAGCATTTCCATTCTACACAGGGGCCCCTAGGAGATGTTGAAGAAAATCCCATAGCTGATTTTACAGATGCATGGTTCGAGCCTCAGCAGAGGCCCGTCCCCTCAGTCTTCCACATGTCCCAGAATGTGCTTGTCCATTCACCATCAGGGGCTATTTCACCCAATCTCCCCTTGGTCTCCATGATCCCTCACTCCCCATTCTCTCTTTCAGCAGACAATCTTTTGTCCTGTAACATTAGAAAAATAGAGACTCCAAGGCAGTTGCTCAACTTCCCACCCCTTCCCTGTCCCCATCCTCACCTGTTCCTCATTTCTTTAATTTTATGCCATTTCTGGTGTACCTTCAGTCTTTCCCTCGTCATTGACTTCTCCTCAACTTATGTGACTAAGCCTCTCTAAGCTCAAAAGAGCTCCTTTCAATACTGCTTTCTTTTCTAGTCACCTTCAACCCCAAATCTTACTTCTCTTTCATTTTTCCTTTTCAGTATTCCTGGAAGAGTATCCTGGACTTGTAGACTTGTCTCCCTTTCCATCCAGTCTGGGTCCCACAGCTACCGTGCTATTGATGTTGCTATGATTAACAAAGGCATTGATTAATTCAATTACCAGGAATGGTGCTAGGCACTGGGGATACAGTACTAAAAAAGGCAGACAGGATTCTTATTTTCTGGAACATATAGTGGGTGCATCAATTCGGGACCTCTGATAAACGGTTACCAAGATGGGATTAGACATGCAAGAGATCTATTAAGGGAAGTGCCTGCACAAGATAAAGATGTTGGGAGTAGGCAGAGAGAGTTTTTAAAACACTTTGCAGGTCTGACATCTGTGAAAGGAGAGAAGGAAGGAAGGATTAGATGGCAGAAGCCACAGACCACAGTGCAACTCGGAAGAAAATCTCAGCTGTGCTGATTAGACAGCACTGAGCCAAAGTTTCCTATTAGAGGAATCCCATGTTGAACAGAAGTGGACTGGCTCTATGACCCTGCTGTACTCAGTCAGTGATTGGGGGCAGTCTTTGGAAAGTATGGTCTTAGTGCCAGGGTAGAAGACAATTCATCCGTCAACTGTGTCTCTTATAGTAGTTTGGAGATATGGACCACCATATCTCCATGATTGCCATACTTTACACAGATTACTACACAGATTCATTTCCCCATTCATGTTTTCCGTGGTCTTCATGTACCTCTATTCCTGAAGGGAAACTTACAAGAGGGAGTTCTCCCATAGGGATAAACTACAGCCCCCATTGCTACCATTGATCTCAAGCCTTAATGATAATCAACTTCTCCCTCCTCTCTCTCTAAGCTATCTCTTCTGCCAGTCTTGTTGCCTGACCTAGTGCCATAACCCAAAACCTCAATCCTAAGGGATGATTTCTCTTGGAAATCATAGCCTTCTCAGGCCGTGGCTGCTGCAGATGTCCATTCACGGTTACAACTGGGCAAGAAAGTATCAAGACACACCCAAGCAAACCACCTTGGTTGCATACATCTACTTTCCTGTCCTCATTTTGTCAAAGCAGCCCTACCTCTTCCTGCTGGTTGTGTTATCTCTGCCAAGATGGTGACTCCATGTCTTACCTGCCAGTACTTGGACACAAGGTGTCCACAGTGATCTGGCAGCAATCATAGCTTTTAGTTCATGGGGATCCTTATTCTGTTTCTCACAAGAATGTACCCTGTTGGTGACCAGGACCTCTAACCTTGCAGAGTCCAGAGTTGAAGGAATGAGAAACACAGAGATCTCTCCACTAGGCCATTGAGAGTGATGATAAGTGAAGCCATTTCTATTTTTACTTCTTGGTTTCCAGATCCATGTATTCTTCCCAAGGAGGTCATTTAGAGGTCTCTGATGGCATCCCATCCTTTCAGAACACTGCATCTAAGAATGTTATTAAGATGTGTCTTCAGTAGGTTGTTCTATTACAGTCCAGTATGAGGCGGGCTAATTCTGGAAGGTGCAATGGGTGATGCAAACAGTGAATTCTTTGCTGAGCAGTGGTTTCCCTGATTAGATGCTATGTTATGTGGATCTCATCCTATGGATCAAGTATCCTGTAAGCCCCCAGATACTGATGCTGCTTGAGGACCTATGGAAAGAAAAGGCAAATTCACATCCAGAATAAATATCTATCCCTGCAAGGGTGAACCTTTTAAAGTGAAAGGGGTTCAATGTAGTTCATTTACGACCAAGAAGATAGTCAATTTGCTGAAAGGATAGTGCCAGATTGGGGGATCAACACTCCTGGCAGCCAGGAGTGAAGGTGGGATGAGCTCCGGAGGGGGTTATCTATTGCTTCATGGGGAAAAGAGCTCAGCAGAATCTTCCTTCTCAAGGCTTTTAACTCTTCCTCCAGAGAGCTGGGCCACCTCTTCAAGCTCTGAGATTTCAGGGGGCTCTACAGAGTTAAGAGCCACAGAAGCTCTCACTCAGATGTCTCCATTTCATGTTTCAGAGTCCCAGGTTTTCCCAACGTCAGCCCTTACCCTAGTACATAAGACGTGCTTTGACTGTGAGCATTTAATATCAGTAGAGTTCAGCAACTCAATGATCACATTTTGATCTTACTCCTCAGCTGTGACTGCTCTCGCACTGCAGGAGATAAGGGCTTTTTGGCAAACTCCCAGGCTTTCCAATCACCCTTCTGTAAGGCTTCAGTACAATTTATTACTAACCAGCTAACTCCACTGTAGTCTTTGTCCTTTCAGTATTTATCAGATGTTTGCATCGTCTCACTGACAAGGGCATCCTCCTCCACTGGGTGTTTCCCAGGTCCTCACGTTTTCAACATCATCCCAAACAGCCTTTTCATTCTCACTGCCCTTTCCATTCTCATCTCCTGCTATCTGTCTTCTCCCACAAGCACCTTAAGCTCATCATCATTCTCCAAGCATTTTTTGCTGCATCATGCCTACATGCCTTTGCCTATGGTATTGCCTCTGCCTACCATTTTTGCTTTCACCTCTCTGACCCATCATTCAAGTTCAGCTCAAGCATCATCTCCTGAGAGTGTCATAAAGCAGACATGTATTGCTTTAAGGTCAGACAGACCTGGGTTGTAATCCCAGCTCCATCTTCTGACTGCTGCAAGAACCCAGCAGCTTCCTCAAGATGTCTGTTCATCTGTTCACGCTCAAACTGCCGGGATAATGAGTCTCCTGGTGAGCCACAGAGTGCAGCTCTGGGCTATGAGAAGGATGTATATAGTAAGGTGCCTAGATTTGGTGTAGATGGGAGCTGGACTGGGGTTGGACCCTTTTAAAATGCATCCAATGACTCCTAAAGGCTAGACTACCTCTACAGGCTGACACCACACCAGTGAGAAGAGTTGAGGTAGTGATTGCTGGAGTGCTGAAGCAGTTGAGTTACTAGTTAAGATTCTGGAACCAGATGCATCTAGACTCAAATCCTGACTCTGCTACTCAGCTGAATGACTGTGGGCAATTTACTTAAGCTCCCTGAGCCTCAGTCTCCTCCTGGGAAAACTGGAAACAGTAAGCCTACCTCATAGCATGGTAGTAAGGGCTGACTGAGAAAATGCATAGAAAGTGTCTGGTACTTTGCTCAGCACATTGTAAGAGCTGAATGAAATAAAGGAATGACATTGATTATTCTACATTCCTGTCTCAGCTGATGGTCTGTCCCTCTTTAGGACTGAGGAATGGTCGTAGATGGTGAAAGGGATATCTTAGGTGGGTTTCTGGCTTGATGAGCCCATCTGGCCTCCTTTGTATGTAAGCTCTTTGCTCCTCCTTCTTTGCTGATCTTCTCCTGTGTATTTGATGCTCCATTTCTGCCCAAATTGCTGAGGACAGTTCTTTCTCCCCAGCTTGTGCCCAGTGCTTTGAATCTCATTTACTCTGTCACTTATCAACATTTACCTGTTCTGCCCCCCTTTGATTAAGGCCCTGCTGGGGAGCCACCCAATTAATCTGGTGAAGCAATTAAGGCCAACTCATTTGTGGCTGATAAAGCTGCATTCCTCCTAGGGAATCTGCTGTACTTTAATAGGAGTCTCTTTAACTTGATGCAAGGAGTGACTAATGGGCTAATTTCAGAACCCTTGCAAGGTCACCATCACTGGGACAACAACGTACATAAAATCCAACTGGAGGACTGAACAGAAGAGTGAGTGCCAGACACTGGCTGAGAACAGGGCTCACCTGTCCCTGGAAGTTGGTTAATGTTGTCAAAGGCCCAGAGCTGCTACAAGGAGCACACCAAGCTAAACTGGACAGTGGAGAGTGCCCAGAGAGGTACATTTCTGAACCTCTGATTCAGAGCCTCAGCCTCTCTTGCCAGGACTGGTACAGAGGCCTTTTCCCAGGTCTCCCTGACTCCTTGAATATGTCTCTTTCTAGTCTTTCTTCCATACAACCAACAGGGGACCTTTAGGCGATACCATTCTGAGAATGTCATCTCCTTGCTTAAAATCTTTCGCTGGGTCCCATTACCTACAAAGTAAGGTCTGAACCCCTCAGCCTGACACAAGCCCCTCCTGCCTGGTCTTTACTCCCTTCTTCAGGCTTATCTCCTGCTACTGCCATCACACACACACTCATATTCCAGACCAAATGGGAAGAGCTGCCATTCCCTAAAGTCCCCTGGACCTAGCATTTGCAGTTCCCAACACCCAGACTGTCTTCCTCCCCCCTCACTCCCACACCACCTCATCTCCTCCTTCTCCTCATCTCAGAGATTGCCCCATGGGTGCTTGTGTAGTTTTTCAAGACTCATCTTCCTCATCCTGAGGAAGTCTTCACTATTGCCCACCCTCATTTCACACTGGCAAAGTGAGACATTTTCTCTTTTGTCCTACCAAGCATACCTCTGTTATAATATTTTCACCTTTTTTTGCAGGGGGGAGGGGCAGACAGAGAGAAAGAGAACAAATCTAAACAGGCTCCATGCCCAGCGTGGAGCCCTACATGGGGCACAGAATACAGTCACATTGGGCTGCTGCCCCTACCTTTACCCACCTCAGTGTACATCTGAGTTGAGTTACAGGACCTTTGAAGACATGTCCCCAGAATCGTAGGAGGAACCAAGAAACTGAGGGGAAAGCCAATATTTGCTGAGTACCTTTCATGTGTCTAGCCTTGTGCTTGACATTTTATGTGCTGTTCCCAAGGCTCTCTCTTCCATCTTGTGTGTCTGACTTGATGACTGCCTATAGCTAGAGAATACTAGCGGTTTTTCAATAAACATTTTAATTTAAATAAATTGAACAGAATCTTTTTACATTGATTCAGAGTTTGAGGACCATTTCCTTCTGCTGTACTTTCCCGGTAATTTAGTTACAGATTTTCCTTAAATAAGTACTATTATGCAGACAGATTTTTAAGCTGTTACTGCTGAGCGCTTGAAAGAGACTAGTCCTTCATACTGGAATGAATGTGTTTGGCCCCCAGTTTTTGCCAGCTTTGTGAGTAAAGAATTCAAAGATATAAATTTCTATTGTAAATCGAAATTTTCTCTACCAACAACAAATAGAGGAAATGAAAGACAGAGAGAGATTGATTCCCATATGTGTATAGATACATGGAGAGATAAATGTCTCCTCCACTTGACGGCTATTCAGAGCACCCTCCAGCCTCGTATCTTAGAATGGTTTATTTGTTAAATACTAGGAGAATCAAGTAACTGTAAGGGATTCAAATTGCTATGGAATGTCAATCTTTGCAATGTATTGTTTGCTCAAAAAAACTGACAAGGAAATCTTTTAGGAACTAGAACCAAAAGGCCTTTTAGATATAAAATGAAAAACACTACAGTGAGCTCTTGGTTACTGAATAGTTTTAAAACAAAGGGAAATGACAATAAGACATTATTTCCTTGGCTTTGTGCAAATTCAGTCTGAGAGTATCTGGGCAGGACTCTTTCAATCATTCACTACCAGGTATAAATTGTAATATATGCTGTTATTTATTGCTTATACATTTCTCTTAAGAAATGTATACCCCAAAGGGTAGATATATAATGGTACTGTGCTGATGTTTAATTTGTATGTGTTCATTTATGATTAAGCAATTATAGAATGCTTAGTATGTGCCAGATAGTGCTTTAGGCACTGGGTATATAGCAAAGAACAAGACAATGTCTGCTGTCATGGAGTTTACATTCTGAGGGATGGAACTGGGGGCAGATGGAGAAAACATGGCTGTTAAAGAAACTAATGAACAAGAAAACTGTTGGAAGAATTTTAACCTGAGTAGTCCCAGAATTGGAAGAACATTTAAAAATGAGGGTGGAGAACAGATTCCAGTGAGCCAAGAGTGGAAAGAAGATTTCCAGTTAGAAGGATTCTGAGTTGGAAAAAACATGATGGTAGCATAGACTATGGCAAACTAGTGAAGACGGAATCAGTGGAAAGATCCTACATATGATTCACATTTGCTTCTGTTTATTAATTGGTCATGAAACTTTTCTAAACAAAATTTTAGGCATGGGAACAAATTCCCATGAGAAAGTATTCCAACCCTGCCAAAGAGGTGGCAAAAGAACTAAAGTATCTTTGTGTTTTTAACATTTAAATACTAAATGTAAGCCAAGCACTGTGACTTATGCTTCATCTCATTTATTCCTCATTACAACCCTATAGATTGAGGTTATAATTAGTCCTATTTTATGAGGTTTGGAGGTCCGAGGTCATACAGTTACTAAGATGTACGGTCAGAACTTGTAATCCATGTCTGGTTCTACCAAAACCAGTGAATTTATACCTTAACTACAAATTTAAACTGCTTTTCAAAAATGAAATATATAAGTGATTTGCTATAAATATCTAGAGCATTTTCTTCCCTTCTGTCATAATTTTACCAAGGACTCTAGATTTTACCGTTGAATAAATATCAGGGTCAGGAGCACATAACTTGAGTATATAGCCCTAAGTGTGGAATGGGATATAACAAAGAGGACCATGGGGCGCCTGGGTGGCTCAGTCGTTAAGCATCTGCCTTTGGCTCAGGTCACGATCCCAGGGTCCTGGGATCGAGCCCCACATCGGGCTCCCTGCTTCTCCCTCTCCCACTCCCCCTGCTTGTGTTCCCTCTCTCGCTGTGTCTCTCTCTGTCAAATAAATAAATAAAATCTTTAAAACAAAACAAAACAAAACAAAACAAAAAAAACAAAGAGGACCAAAAGACTGCCAGATGGAGCGTACATTTCTCATAGTACCTCACCAAGCACTTACAGCAGTCTTCTTGAGACTCGCTGAACAACTTACTTTGTGCTCTGATTGTAAAATCCTATTGATTCTATTTCAGTGCCTCAACCTCGTAGCCCTTTTTCTACAGCCTCTTTCAATACCCTTGTTCAGTCCCTTATCACCTGGTACCTCATCACAATACTTTTGGTGGTGCTTTATGGTTTATAAATCATCTTTTTACATTATTACTTCAACTCTCATAACAATGTGAGACAGATAGCAATACATTTTGTTGATTTGTTGATAAATAAATCTTTTTTCACATTTTAACATATTTGCAAGTGAAATAAGTTTCACACTCTGGGGTCACTTACAATTGCTATTGGCCAGACAGCAGTTGTAGTGCATTTGTCATTGACTATGTTAGCTCAGTCTGACATATTTTTCCTGGTGGTGTGAATGGAATTCACGGTTCTCAACTGCTAGCTCCTAACAGACTGTTTAAGGAAGGATTATGAGTCCTGATTATTATCTAAAAACCTCTATTTAACACCCTGAGATGTTTTCCAGAAACAAAATTTTCAGAATGAATGGGGCCTGGAAAAGATTGCAGTGACTCTAGTGGAGCACTCTTTAGAAAATGAGGCATCACCAATACTTTTAACGGCACACGGAAGATAATGTATAGATAAAACATGGGTGCGGACTACTCTGAATCAAAGAGTGATCCAGAAGAGTTGCTCTATGAACGTGAAGAAGTTTTAGGAACACCTCAACCCACAGATTCCTAAACTTCCAGTTCACTGCATTTCTAGGGCCTCAGTACTTTTTCATAGCACGAAGCCAAGAGAAACATCTAACAGGCTCCATTTATGAAATACTTAGGTCCAACAATTTAGTAGCCATGTGAAAATCTGAAAAAATAATATTTTTGTTTCATTCTTAAATAACTAGAATTACTTTCTAATGTGGTAGGTATGCTTTTGGGCACTGCACAACTCTTAATCCTGTTCCACATTATTTTTGCATTATTTGCTTGTTTTATGACTATAATTGACATACATATTATTTTCAAGTGTACAACATAACGATTTGATATTTATTTATATTACAAAATGATCATGACAATAAGTCTAGTTAACATCCATCACCATAGTTGTAATTTTTTTTTGTGATGAAGAGTAGATCTTAAAAGAGTAGAAGAGTAGATCTTAAAAGATCTACTCTTAACAAACTTTCAAATATCCAATATAGCATTAACTATACTTACGAAGCTGTACTTACATCCCCATGACTTATTTATTACTGGAAGTTTAGTATTTCCTTTTTTTCTCACAGCAATTGCCAATACTCCAGCTTCACAAAATACAGTGTCATCAAAAGGAATGTAGAATGTAGCCTGATCTAATGTTAAAATTATGAATAACCTCAAGCTCATTGTTGGCACCATGAATAACAGATGTCCAAGGATCACTGTATTTCCCTTGAAAATATAAAATATCCCATGATACAGCTGTGAGTTCCTTGAGGTGGCTTGGTACATATTTTGGGAACCATGGCCTTAACCAATCCATTTGGCTCATAGTTTACTTTTATAAATGCTCAAGAGTAATATATGATAAAAATGAGAACAATATCTAAATAAGTATACAAGAGCAATTCAATATGCATAAAATAAAATTCCAAAATGATAAATCATTTTGTTATAATTTTATTGATAGGAATTTTTCTTTCTTTGGGGTATGTAAGTGCTTCTTATAACTGACGGCATCTTAGATTCTATTTTATTTTTTTTTAAAGATTTTATTTATTTATTTGAGAAAGAGAGACTGAGAGACAGAGAGCACGAGAGGGAAGAGGGTCAGAGGGAGAAGTAGACTCCCCGCTGAGCAGGGAGCCCGATGTGGGACTCGATCCCAGGACTCCAGGATCATGACCTGAGCCGAAGGCAGTCACTTAACCAACTGAGCCACCCAGGCACCTTCTTAGATTCTATTTTATAGATGAAGGTAATCAGTCATTAGATTCTGAATCCATCTCCTTGTCTCTGAGCACTTATGCTGTACTTTGTTGCCAGACCAGTTGCCCCAACTCATCATTTTCATTATGTCACTTCCCCTTATCAAAATATCCCATAATTTGCCTTTGCCTGTACTATAAAACCTAGGTTTCTTAATGTGACTAAGTAATGTTCTCTGCAGTGTATCTTAATGTAACTACTTTTGTAGCCTTAGCTTTTACCTTTCAGGGCCGGGAGACTCTCAGCCTGCATCTTCTATTAACTGGTAAAGCACTGCGCCACTCTATGCCTCAGTTTCCCCATCTATAAAATGAGAGTTTGGATTAGATTAGTGGTTCCTAGACTTTTTGGAAAAAAAAAACTGGAGACTAACATAGGGTTGCCAGAGTTTTAGTCTATGATTGATTCTGATATTCATATAGTCTATCTTCATAGTATTGTGTTACAAATAAGGTGAATTATAACAACATAAATAACAAGAAAAAAAGAATAAAGTTAACTATATAAAAAATTCAGTTTGTTATCTTTATTGTTTCCATTAACTATGGACTTCATAGACTGTTGAGCACCGGTTCTTAGACCAGCATTTGAGACCAATGGATGACTCTTACTATTCAAATTGGAGCCTTTTTTTTCCCAAAGATTTTATTTATTTATTTGACAGAAAGAGACATAGCGAGAGAGGGAACACAAGAGGGGGAGTGGGAGAGGGAGAAGCAGGCTTCCCGTGGAGCAGGGAGCCCAGTGCAGGGCTCAATCCCACGACCCTGGGATCATGACCTGAGCCGAAGGCAGACGCCTAACGACTGAGCCGCCCAGGTGCCCCCCCCAAATTGAAGCCTTTGACCAGGGGCATCATATCACCTGGAAGCTTGCTGGGAACTCTGAATTCGGAGTCTGCATTTTAAAATGACCCCCATGTGATTCGTATACACATTAAAGTGTGAGAAGCCTCAGACCAGATGCTAGCCAGCAGGAACATTCTGTCATCTATGGTTCTCCTGCATGGGCTCGGCACAGCTGCCGAACCTGACTTGCCTGTGACTTGCATCAAACTAATCCTGTACTTCCCTTCCACGTCCCGGGGCCATGCCCTCTTACCTGCTCTTCGATGGCTGGCTCAGGTCTCATCTTTGCTCCTCTACCCTTCAGCTCTGTGTGACGTTAGGCAAGTTGATTTTCCAATCCAAGTCACAGTTTCCTCAGCCATGAAATGGGGATAATATCTCTTTCATAAGGCTGGTGAAAGCTTAAATGAGCTAATATTTGAAAAGTCTGTACCACGGTGCTACAGACCATCACAGGCTCTCGATAGGGAGTAGCTGCTCCTGTTGCTCTGTTCTTACCACAACAGTAATACTAGTCTACCAAACACACAAAATTCCCTGCCCGATGGGGCTTACTGCCTCATGGGTGCTGCTAAACAAATGTTTGTCGGATACTGTAGTCACATCTTGATTTGCCAGGCAGTCGCTCAGCAGCTCAGTGGGTCCCAAAGATTGCCAGAAAGCTAGCTGTGAGATTTTTGTATGCTTATGATATTTTCCATATAATGTGTTATACCATGGCTATTTATGTATTTTATTACTTTTCAAATTCTTAAGCACCTTGCTTCTACGTATAGTCCCTTGGCACTTGAAGCATAGTAGGGATGCTTAGTGGATGAGAGAATTTTAGGAAGCCTCTCAGCTCTCTATTCTTCTAGTGGGAGGCTGCTGGGGTCAGGGCTGCTCAAACAGCTATCTTAGAAAAAGGTGTTCCTAGTTCCAATCAGACGCTATTCTCTGAATTATGCTGCGGGTCCCAGCTGTTTAATGAGGACATCTGTATTTCTAGCTTCGCTATCTTTATTTTTTTTAAAGATTTTATTTATTTATTTGAGAGAGAGAGCACAAGAGGGGGGAGGGTCAGAGGGAGACGCAGACTCCCTGCTAAGCAGGGAGCCCAATGTGGGACTCGATCCTGGGACTCCAGGATCATGACCTGAGCCGAAGGCAGTCGTTTAACCAACTGAGCCACCCAGGTGCCCTAGCCTCGCTATCTTTATTTATTTATTTATTTATTTATAAGATTTTATTTATTTATTTGAAGAGAGAGAATGAGAGATAGAGAGCATGAGAGGGAAGAGGGTCAGAGGGAGAAGCAGACTCCCTGCCGAGCAGGGAGCCCGATGTGGGACTCGATCCCGGGACTCCAGGATCATGACCTGAGCTGAAGGCAGTCGCTTAACCAACTGAGCCACCCAGGGGTCCCAACCTCGCTATCTTTAAATTGCCTTGTCATTGATGCTGATGGCTTCAGGGAAAAACTTCTACCAAAAAAAAAAAAAAAAAAAATGCCAGCCACAGGCTGGTCCCAAGTGCATAAGTTTTTGACCATCACGTATCATTACAACATACATTATTCTCTCAGGATTTCCAATGTGGCCTTTCTTGTAGTGTCAGACGACTATCATTAGAAAAGATCTCGGAAACTTTTGGTTTAAATATAAACACTATCTCTAAAGCAATTTCAGGGAAATAAAGAACTGCCTTATGGCTCCTTTTTGGCTTTGTCTGCCCATGATCTAATTGATACCCATTCTTTTTCAATTAAATCACCAGATTTGTTTTAGCATATCTAAGGTTAATACAATTTGTTATCTTTCTACCACCCCCTTTGGTAAGGTCTAGGCTGGTGCTTCTGTGAATCAGTTTCCCGAAACCAGTTCAACAGGAGCAGAGAGGGCTTAGAAACCACAGTTCACTGGAACAGCCTAAAATCACCTCTCCAGCTGCAGTTGCCTTCCTCACTTCAGTTTCATCACCAATTTGCTGATATACTTCTCTCTCTCTAATAAGCCCCAATAAAGCTGCATCCCTTATTGAAAACACCCATGTTCTCTACATCTTGAAATCCACCATCTAAATCCGAGACACTTGGGGAGATCATTAATTCAGACATTTGACTGAACAGAGCCCTTTATCCTATTTTCCCCCAGACAGCAAGCTATGCTAAGTGCAGGGTATGAAAACTCAATAACTCATGGCAAATGCATTCATTTTACTTTTAAATTTCAATCACCAGGGTGAAGGGTCAAAAAAGGCCATGACACAAATTCTTGCAGAAGAAAATCCCCCTGTTGCCCTGCAGCCAGTCATCTTCCGGCTGAATAAATCATTACATTCTGTGGAACGTCAGCTCCAGCTGTAATCAGAGTGCTGACGAAAAGGGCTTTTCTTTAGGGCTTCTATTTATTTTGGTCAGCTTGACAGATGAACAGCCTTTTCAAAACAGCAAGATTCATGAAGGAGTCATTCCTACGCATACACTTGGTGCTGGCCTGGTCCCACTGTGGGAATGAGGAACTGCTCTGCATCTGCAGCACCCGCACACCTCCTGGTCCCCTCCAACGTCACCTGTGGTGGCTGTCCACATCCTCCTGCTTTACTCCTTATGTCAAGATACCACAACATTTAAAAGACAAGGAGGATGTAGACTTTGACTCTAATCTGTAGCAAATGGACAAAGGAGAAAGTCCTGCCTTTTGCCTCTCTCCCAAATGACACCATTTCCCTTTCATCACCTGTTTCCCCAGCCCACCTGTACACCTGAGCTCATCACCCTCCCCCCAGTGCTCTGAGACTCCCACACCTGCACCCAGCCCCTTTTCTATTATGTGCCAGGCTCCTTCCTACAGTACGTCTAATGACAATATACCCCCACCCCCACCATACCCCTATGTTCTTGGTTAGCACTAATGCTAAAATAGTATTCTGATTTATTCATGAAGGTTGAGAGAAAGAATAGCAGCTCACGGGTTTGGAAGGCCCTCCCACCTTCCTCTGCTTCTGCACACCCCGAACCTGATGAGGGTCTTCACCATGACAACAGCCTCACTGTGCTCCCGGTGAGGGTGAAAGGGGAGGCATCTCATGTTTCCCTCTGTTCAGGCACAATGACCCTGTGGGAATGAAGACTATCCATAAGACTCTCAAACTGTTTCCGTATGATTCTGGGGTGGAGGGAGGTTGGGAGGAGGGAGTGAAGTGAAAAATTCAAGAACAGAAAGATTGAATACTTCTCCGGCTTTGAACTCCTCCCTTGCCAATTATTTTTCACTAGGACACACAACCAAGCAAGTTAAACACAACACTAGTGCTTCTGTACCACATGTATTTCACTTAATCTTCGGGACAGCCCTAGGAAGCAGGTATGGTTACTAACTCTCTTTTTTCACATGAGGAAGCAGGTTTCAAAAGGCTAATAACTCAGCCACAGTCACCCAGCAACTCCGATCCACAGCAACGATCTTAGTCCCATTTTAGATGGCTTCCTTCACAGGAGCCGCTGCAATGAATGCGACAAATGTGGGGAAACTGATAATCCACAGAGGAGCTATTTTGACAACTAAGCAGAGACTGGGGAATGGAAAAATTTTGCAGACTGGCTAACCAACTTGGAGGATTAGAATATACATGAGGAATGAAAAGGAAGAAAATGGAAGAAATGAGAACTTTTGATTGTTAGAGGAGAGATTATGAAAAGAATCAGCTATTCACACAATCTGCCCTATACTCCTTCCTTGTCTCTGTTACGTATCCATGGTGACCAGCTGGGCAAAACCCCAGGCCACTGATTGTCTTCATTACTTGTAGGGCCCCTACGTACAACTTCTGGCCACGAACGTAAAACAGTTGGACTGGTCACTCCCTGCTTCAGGACGCTCTTGCCTATCGCCTCCTGGGATTACCTGGGTGTTTCCCACTGTTTGGGTCTGGCTCTGCTCCTGGATTTTACTCAGACTTCACTTTCCAGATGCCTGATAAAATCTCTACTGGGAGCACCGCTTATCCTTAAACTCAGCACTGACAAGCTAAACTAGCTTCCTTCCCAAATAACTTCTCCTGGCAACCCTGTTTCTCCAGTTGACCAGATTTGAAAACAACAATTATCTCTGATGCCTCATTCTCTTCCACAGAGTTTAGCCAATGACCGATTGATATGACTTACAAAATGTCTCTCTAATCCATTGTCTTTCAAATATCAGGGCCAACATTTCTAGTTCATACCCTCATTTTCTTCTTCAAACATTATCACTGGCTCCTCTCATCTCTCGTCTGACTTTCAGTCACTCCCACCTCTGGTTCAGGGAGAGGCAGAAATGACTTAAATCAGAACAGTGAGTCTCTATTCTGAGGCTTTTGCCTAAACATTTGAAAGAGAAGCTCATTTTCTGTGGAAACTGTTAGACATAACAATGATAAAAGATTGGAGCTGCCAGGAGTTAACAAGTATAACATGATAACGAAGCCAACAGAGAGAGGAGAGGTGAAATTTGGAGAGCAAGGTGGGAGTCCCTGGATCCAGCTTTCCTGGAGCCAGAGCACCCGGTCTTTCCAGTGAAGTGGGCCAGTGCGTGTCTTTCTGAGCTTTGTCCAGTTTTACTTGTGCAGCAGTGACCTTCAATTGGAAGAATTTTGACCAATACAGCTTCCATTTGTCTTTCTGAACGTCTCCTCCTACCCTTCTACAATTATGTTAAACTATTTGCTCTTGTCTTAAAGTACAATGATTTTACACATTTGTGCTTTCGCTCCTGCTGTTCTCTGGAACACAGTCTGCAGCCATCTCCACCAGCCCGATCTTTTAAAGTCTCTTTCAGATGTTAACTCCCATCTGATGTCTTTTTTGCCCTCAGCCACAGAGTGGTGTCCCCATTTGAATCCCCCCACTAACCACAGAGCCTTCTGTGCCATTAAAGATTTAACATCCTTCAACAGGGACCTACCTTAGATGCCCAGTAAGTTCTTATGAATTAAGTCAAACTAAAAAGGAGGGGGCTTCCCACATAGAAATGAACTGACTGACTTTAAGTCCTGAGGAAAATAACAGGAAACAGCTTATCCTTCCTACATTATACCTGGCTTTTGTTTCTAACAGCAGATACACAGACATTTTCACTGCTACTTCCTTAACCACACATGCCACCGTAAACTGTAATTTTGCATCGTAAAAACACTTTAGTTTGAACCTGTGGGAAGCAGCACTTCAGGGTACAGGACGGCATTTTATTCACTTTAATATTGGCTGCTTCCTTTTACATAGAGACTTTGTTGTTCTTCTGTTGGTGTCATTATCGTGTTGGTGTTTGTTTTTTTCCCCTCAAATTCGACTAATAATATCAATGTTCCTGAGGCTTTTGTATTGCTTTCTTCGTTGGAGTACTGCAATTCTTTGAGCCTTGTTGGTTTTACTATGGCACTATTTGAAAGGAATGTTCCCTTGAATTTGGTGTTTATATAACACCTGCCAATTGATCTTCTAAATGATTTTCAGCTCCTCTATGGAAGAGGAAAGTAACTACATTGTAGTCTGACTGAAGAGGGGCTCTTTCTATAAATACTAGCCTGAGTGGTTAGAACATGAAAAATCCAATACAATGCCTTAAGTCTCTTTTCTATGTGATGCTACAGACCCACTTTTTGCCCCTTAAGTTAAAATAGTTACTTTGATGTCACATAAACACAACCTATGGAATCAGACTTTGAATTGAAAAGAAATCCTAGGGGGCGCCTGGGTGGCTCAGTTGGTTAAGCGACTGCCTTCGGCTCAGGTCATGATCCTGGAGTCCCGGGATCGAGTCCCACATCGGGCTCCCTGCTCAGCGGGGAGTCTTCATCTCCCTCTGACCCTCCTCCCTCTCGTGCGCTCTATCTCTCATTCTCTCTCTCTCAAATAAATAAATAATATCTTAAAAAAAAAAAAAGGAAAAGAAATCCTAGGACTGAAATCCAGACTTTCTTCCCCACCCCATCCCACCCCCGCCCCCCGCCACTGCCATAGGCTACATCTCTTTGAAGAACTGCTTTACAGTTAAGCACAAAAAAAGAATCAGAGAATGTATGTTTGTCTTGGTAAGCAGCTTAGAAAAGAAACTCTAGATGGTCTATGCTCTTGTACATATTCAGCTCATAATATCACTGGGAAATGTTTTTCTTACTGACACTGAAGCATAGGGAACTTGTAAGTTTAAGGTTTATGTGTATGTGATGTGAATTTCTGAACTAAAATGATTACTGTTTCTACCTGATTTTATAAGCAATAAATATTCACTTTTAAAAAAGCAAGACCCACAATGAAATACTATTTTATAACTACTTTATGGGCAAAATTTAAGAAATTTGGCATTCTGTGTATTGAAGAAGATGTAGAGCAACAGCATATTTCATATGTTGCAAGTAGGAGTGTAAATTGGTTCAACTACTTTGGAAAATAATTTGGCATTATCTTGTATAGTTGAGCATTCACATACCCTATGGCATGAAACTGTACTTAGTATATAACCAAAGGAACATGCACCAGGAGTTTTATACAAGAATGTTTATATCAACCTTGTAACAGCAATAAGCAAACAAAAACTGGAAACAACCAAAATGCCCAGAAACAGGGAAATGTACAAATTAATTATTGAATATTATGCAACAGTGAAAATGAATGAATTGTAACTATAGGCAGAGCATACATGAATCTTGGTAATATACTGTTAAATGAGAAAAGCAAATTTTAGATTACATATAACATGATACCCTTTTAGCAAAGTTCAAAAACAAATAAATATTTTGATTAAGCATACATTCATATAGTGAATAAGAAAGCAAGATAATGGTAAACCCCGATTTTAGGAAAATGGTTATTTCTGGCAGGAAGGCAAGAGCATGCTAAGGGGAGGAAGACATGGGAGAATCAAATCATTGTTAATGTTTTAATTCTTGGATTGTGTAGTAGTTTGTGGGTATTATCAAGAAATAAAAGAAAATGAAAGAGAGCTATGAATGGACCAATGATGGTAGTATGCCATTAACCAAGATTTAAGGTGAATCCAATTCTTTGCTTTGACGTCCAGAATTAAAAAACAAAGGACAACAAATAAATACAAAGATAAAAAGGAAAAACACATCACCTGAAACTTTTCGTTTTTAGGTAGTGGAAAACTCAACTACAGTGGCTTAAGCAAGATTCCTTATCCTTTCCTGCACTGACATTCTTAGTGTATACGATTTTCATTTTCATGAAAGGCTAAAAGCCAAAGAAGCATGCTGACCAAGGCTGTCCTCTTTAAAAGGATTCCCCAAAGCCCCATCTAGCTTCTATTGGCCCATTCATTTACTTTTTATCTCTGCTTTTACTGCTCCTGCTGCTTCCAACTACCTTCTCTCTACTTTCCCTCTCTTTTCTACATCGCTTCTATTTATTGCCCCTCATTGCTCCTGAGTATTCATGACTTCAGTGTCTTACCTTCCCTCTTTGTGCATTTTACTTTGTTCCCGAAATGAATGGTTCATTCTAATGCTGTAAGTTCAGAACTCCTTGAGAGAGACCTATTTAGCCAAAGCTCACATATTGGCCCCCTAAAATGTCCCCAACCAGTGGGTTTATTGATTGGCTACCCTGGTTCATTCCCCTGAGGCTATATACAACAGTGAGGCCCCTTTAGGGATGATCTCTTCTGAAAAAGATTGTGGGCATGGCAGATAGTCTAAAGCTTGACCCATCAAAAACAAACCAGTTGATAGTGTATAGCTGATGTATATGGTCAGCAGTGTAGCCCTAGAAGAGCATATAAATGGTAAAGAAGAGGGAGGATTTCTACATCCTTACGGTAATGGGAAATGTTATCAACTCATTTTAGAGAAATGTATAAAGGATTCTTGAGGGAGATTTTTTTTTTTGAAAGAGGAAAAGAAAGGATGAGTCTCACATATTATTATGGGTTTATCCCTCTTCAGATATCTGCTGTCATTTCTATGGAGAGGAGAAATAAATACAGGTTTTCAGTCAACTTCTTGAACCAGAACCTGGCTTCTGCATTTTGATGAGCTTAGTTCATTTCAACATCAGTTGCATCCTTGAAAGCAATGTATTTTCACAAAATAATCCTTCTTATTGCTCTGGTAACATACTGAACAAGAAACTGTACGAGAGGTGAATTTTGGGAAAGGCAAAGTCTGAACACTACTGTAGACAACTGAGTCAATGGGCTAATTTGTGGCTTCACTATATGGGGAAGAACTCATCCCTTGGCAACTGTGCTGTGACTGACCATCAATGGGTTTTTCCAAATATACCTTGCACCTGGGAAAGAAATGAAGACTAATTTCTAGATGGCTGAATCATATTTTCAGGATGGGCTGAAGTGGGTGAGAAAAATCTAGAAACTCAGCTCAGGTGGGCCAGCAAGTAGCATTTGTTGTCTTGTTAATTATCTTAGTGTTATCTTTTTTCTTTTTTAAGTAGCAGCTGGTATTGATGGCACCATAACACAACCACAGAACAAGCAGCAGCAAAATCCTCAAAACAAAAAACTGGTAATAAATTCAAAGGCTTCTTCCCCTCATCTCTTACTGACATTCTTCTTTTCCTCAGTGGTATAATAGGCTGTACTAAATCATTTACACTGGCTCAGCTGGTTCCTGCTCTAAAAGATGGGATACATTTGTAGGGCAGTTACAAGAGGGTAAATATTTAGCCTTTGGCTGTGGGATGGGAATTTAATCTGAGTGAGAATAGTGACCCGTTTGAGATTTAAATACAAGATCTTGCCTCTAATCCAAGGACCCTATATGGGGAAAAATCAATAGGCCACCAGAAAGTACTTATCTACTTAAATATTTATTTACTATTTTCTGTAGTATGTTCAGTATTATGGCATGTGTTAAGGATGGAGGAGTGGAATGGGATCAGCAATCAAAAAGTGGATACACCATTTATTAACTGGCAATCTAATTAGGTAGATAAGATAGATAATGAAGCAAATTGTAAGGTAGAACACCAAAGATTCTCAGTCTTAACTATACATTGGAATCACTTGGGGAGTGTTGATATTGATTATACAATGTACTTAGTATAGAGTAAAGTATTTGTCCGGTGAGTACTGCAAGTCCTAGTGCTTGTTTTCAACATTAGCAGCATATTTAGAGTCACCTGGAGGACTTTTAAAAGTCCTTGCACCCAGCTCAATAACATGAGAATCTCTGAGGATGGGACCCAGCCACTAGTATCTCTTAAAGTTCTCAAAGGTTGAGAACCATATCCTTAGAGAAATTCATAGTAAGGGGAAAAAAACAATGTCTGGTGCAGAAGAGCCCACAAAGAAGGGCATTGATGTTTTTGGCACAGAAGAAGAGGATAGACTTTCATGTGGCAATAAGCATGGGCAAAGGCACAGAGCTGGGACAGAGGCTGGTGGGAGCCCAGAACACAAGCTACACAACCATAGGATGCTCTTGTTTGAGAAGAGTGAAAATACATTTGGAAACACAAAGTGAACTGAAAGAGGGATTTAAAAGTCACACTGTACACCTATTAGAATGAAGAAAACCCCAAACACTGGCAACACCAAATGCTAGTGAGGATGTGGAACAAGAGGAACTCTCATTCACTGCTGGTGGGAATGCAAATTGGAACAGCCACTTTGGAAATGAGTTGGGTGGTTTCTTACAAAAAACCAACCAACCAACCAACCAACCATATTTTTATCATACATTTCAGCAATTGCACTCCTTGGGATGTACCCAAATGAGATGAAAACTCATTTCCACACAAAAGCCTACACACAGATGTTTACAACAGCTTTATTCATAATTGTGGAAACTTGGAAGTAACCAAGATGTCCCTTAGTAGATGAATGGATAAATAAACTGTGATACATCCAGACAATGGAATATATTATTCAGTGCTAAAAAGTGCAAAAAGACATGGAGGAAATTTGAATGCACATTACTAAGTGAAAAAAGCCAATTTGGAAAGGCTGCATTATATATGGTTCCAACTATATGATATTCTGGAAAAGGCAAAACTATGTTGAAGGTAAAAGGATCAGTGGTAGCCTGGAATTAGGGAAGAGGCAGGGGAAAAATAGGCAGAGAACAGAGGATTTTTAGGGCAGTGAAACTATTCTATAGGCTACTACAGTGGTGGATACATGTCATTGCACATTTGTCAAAATCCAAAGAATGTGCAACATCAAGAGTGCACTCTAATATAAACTATGGACTTTGGGTGATAATGTGTCACTGTGGGCTCATCAAGTTTAACAAATCACCACTTTGGTGCAGATTGTTGATAGTAGAGGAGGCTGTGCATGTGTGAGATCAAGGAATGTACGGGATCTCTTTATAATTTCAGAATTTTGCTGTGATCCTAAAACTACTCTAAAAAACAGTCTATTTTTGGGGACACCTGGGTGGCTCAGTTGGTTAAGAGTCTGCCCTCAGCTCAGGTCATGATCCCGGGCTCCTGGGATCGAGTTCCGCATGGGGCTCCTTGCTCAGAGGGGAGCCTGCTTCTCCCTCTGCCTGCCACTCCCCCTGCTTCTGTGAGCTCTCTCTGTCAAATAAATAAAATCTTTAAAAATAAATAAATAAATAAAAGTCTATTTTTAAAAATGGGGGGAAGTCAGGATGAGGAGTTGAAGGTTTGGATTAGAGGCAGCAGGGTGCTCTTACATCTCTTGAGCAGGGAACAATGTGGTAAGAGCAATGTTTTAAGAATACTTTCGGGGTGCCTGGGTGGCTCAGTCTGCCTTTGGCTCAGGTATAATCTAGGGAGTCCTGGGATCGAGACCCACGGGAGGCTCCCCACTCAGGGGGAAGTCTGCTTCTCTCTCTCTCTCTCCCTCTGCCCCTACCCAGCTCCTCTCTCTGACAAGTAAATAAAATCTTTTTTTTTTAAAGAACACTTTTGTCACAGTGTATAGAATGGATCAAAACAGCAAGACGCTACGGCAACAATATAAGATGCAAAATGATGAGAGAGGATTGAAGATTTGGTGATGATCTGAGACTCAATCGGAAGGAAGTTTTAATGTTGACATCTCATCTTGAGTCCTATGGTTCTCTTTTCATTACATGATGAAGAAAAGCGGTGTTGGAATTATCTAAAAGGGAAGGGGGAAAGTATGAAAGAAGAGTTGAAATGTGTACTAGGCTCTGAAAAATCTGTGCTTCAGAATGAGGCTAGAAGGAGGCATATGGGAAGCACTTGAGTACATTAAAAAAGCCACCATGTGAATTATTTTAAAAATCTAATTTGCAAAGGCCACTGGCATTGCTTGGGTGCATTTGTAAATCAGGCAGTCGCTAAGTCATCTTGAACAGCTAAAGCTATAATTTCCATGAAAAGGCTCAAAATATTAAAACATTAATTGAAAAAGAGCACTTTGAAAATTCTGTTTGCAGAGTTCATTCAGCTGGGCAGGATAGGGTCAGGCTAGTTTCTCATCTGCAGGGTAGGCTAAGCCTTTTTGCATGATTGCCCTGGAAAACAAATCCTTCATATTGTAAATGAATGACTCCTTGGTCTGTTTGCTTTATTAAAGTCTATTGCAGTTCTTTTTATTTATTATGCTCTCAGTTTCTACTAAACTCTCAAACTTGAATATAAGAGGTCCCGTGTTATTTAATCCGCTAGCTATTGTTCATCCCCTCATCTTGTGAAGCCAGGGCTGGCAGACTCAGCTTTTATTATAATGGCCGTAAAGTGTCTGTGGCATCTGTGATGGGGATCAGCCTGGCAGGACGGGGGTCTGCTGTTCCCTGCTCTTCTCCTGTGGGCTGCTGGCAGGTGGGCACAGACGCTCCCCAAGCGCTCCCTCCCCAACAGCTCCTGCCAAACCTTAGATCACCTTTACAGAACAGAGGGTAACTCAATGTCAGCAACTCACACAGGCTTATCTTTCCTCCTAGGCAATTGACAAAAGTGGCTGAGAAGAAGAAGACTGACTCTGGGTCTTAAGGTCTTTGCTGTTTCAAGGTCAGGTAGGTAATGCACATAGTGTCTTAATTAGAGTAGACGCTACAAAGTCCGGAAGGGAATGGAAAAAAAGGAAAGGAGAACTGTATGTCTCTTCTAGTCCAGGTACTTTACATTAGCAGAGTTTATTCTCTTACCATATTAGGAGAGAAGAAACACTATTTCCCTCATTTTATAGGTGAAAAAAATGAAGGTGTAAGGAAATAAAGTAACCAGCAGGCAGGCATGCTGGTAAGTTATTAGTAAATGGCAGAACTGGGGGATTAATCTAGACCCACCCAATTTCAGACCCTGAGCACTTTTCACTCCACTAATTCTTTTTTTTTTTAAAGATTTTATTTATTTATTTGACAGAGAGAGACAAAGCGAGAGAGGGAACACAAGCAGGGGGAGTGGGAGAGGGAGAAGCAGGCTTCCCACAGAGCAGGGAGCCCGATGCAGGGCTCTATCCCAAGACCCCAGGATCACGACCTGAGCCGAAGGCAGACACCTAACGACTGAGCCACCCAGGGGCCCCTTCAACTCCACTAATTATTGTCTTGGTTCTGTTACCAGGCCCGTCTGGACCTGCCAGTGCTCTGTGCCTCCTGTCTGTGTGACCCATTCCTGCATTACTTCTGAGGTCCTTGCCTGAATGGCAGAGCCCAAGGACTCACCCATGGAAAGTTACTTCTCCGTCACTCCCAGACTTCAGGTCAGCTGGGAAGTCTTCATTCTTGTCACACACATGGATTTTTGTCAGTGGTAGGATTAATTTAGCTCATTAAGCACCGTCCCATTAGGCTTGTGGCTTAAGTGAGGTGTCAAAATTTGATAACTAATATTTTATGAATTATACTGATGTGTTACTTCTTTGATCCTTTTTCATAGACCATGTTATGGCCATCTGGACACTTCCTTCTCCTGGAGGTTTTGGGATGGCAGCCAAAGCAAGTACAGAATGCTGAACAGATCAATATAGTTAAGCACATTACCATAATCCACAGACATTAAAACGTCAATACCTCATTCCCCTGACAAAGCTTATATCAAACAGAAGGCTCAATGGCACAATAGATAGATTCATTAGGCTTTCACCTCTGGGAATGGGTTTCAACACGGCTTAGCTCACTTGAAAAAGATGAGTTTCATGGTGTTAACTTTGCCAAACTTTGTTTATTGGTATTTGGGCTCCAATCACAATCCAATCACGTTGGCAGCTTTTCCTTACAAAAGGGGTACTCTCCATGCTTGTCTCATCAAACACAGGAATTCATTTGGGCTCTGTGTGACTAGTATCCTATTCTACTAAAAACATCTGCAAACATTAGACTGTGAAGCTTCACACATAACCATATCAGTATGTTAAGCCAAGACATGAAGAATTTTAAAACTCAATGAATATTTCTCTGGCACTTAATTTATGTGCATAGCCCTGCTCCAAGTGCTGGAGGTGGGAGAGGGGTACACAACAGACTAGGGGCTTCCTCTACAGAATTTATGCTGTAGCTGGGGAGACAGACAAGCAAATATATACATAAAGTAAATTCAGGTAACTATAGATGCTATGAAGAAAGCAGACCTGGAAATGTGGAGTAGGGTGGTGAGGGCAGGGTTTGCTGAGAAGCTGGATCCAATATGTGGAGAGAGGAGCCAGGAAGAAGTTCAGAAGTTGTGGGAGAGGGGTTCTAGGTGGGATATGAAGTACAATGCCCTGAGGTGAGAATGAGTTTAATTCATGTGAGGAACAGAAATAAGGCCAATGAGGACCGAAGGTCAAGCTGAAGTTGGCATGGGCTAGATCATGCAGAGCCTTCCTAGACATGATGAAAGACGTGGCAAGTCACTGGAGGGTTTAAAGTAGGGAAGTGACATAATTTTTTATTATTTCATTTTTTATTTTAATACTTATATCATTATTAATCATGATTCATGTTTTAGATAAAAATTGTTCTGGCTATGGCAGTGGTTCTCAGCCCTGGGTGACTTTGCCCCCCCAGGGGACATTTGTCAATGTGTGGAGACAGTTTTTGGTCATCACAACTGGGGAGTGCTACTGACATCTAGTGGGATACTGCTAAACATCCTGTAATGCCCAGGATAGCCCCCACAACACGCAGCTAGCCTAAAATATCAGTAGTGCTGTAGTTGAAAACCCCTGAGCTATATATGGTATGGAGAACAGATTATTCTGGAAGGGGGAAGAGTGGAAGCAGAAGGCTAGGGCAGTAACTGATGAGAAATTATGGTTATTTGGACTAGAATGTCAGCAGGAAGGTTGGAGAGAGGTAAAATGACTCAGGATTTGTTTTGGAGATAAAGTTGATAGGACCTGCTGGAAAAAAATGGCTGTAGGAAGGAAAGTAAAAAAAGTCAAGGATGCCTCCCATGTTTTCACTCTGAGCAGCTGGGTAGACAATGCTGTCACTTACCAAGATGGGATAGAATAGACAAGGAATAGTTTGAGAGGGGAAAGATCAAGAATTTTATTTTGGGCATGTTAAATGTAAGATCCGTTAGACTTTTCAGTAGTGATGTCAAGTGAGAGGCTGAATATATGAATCTGAAATAAAGGTATGGGCCAGTTATTCAGCATGTAGATAATATTTAAGTCTGTGGGACTGGGGAGGATGGCTAAGAGGAACAGAGAGGGCAGTGCGGCTCTCTCCAATATTTAGGGGCCAAAATGAGGAGGGAGATCAGCAGTGTACACTGAGAAAAAGGTGTTAGGGAAGGAAGCAAAAGGGAAACCAGGTGAATGTGGTATCCTTGAAGATAAGCAAGGAAAGGGTTTGTGCAAGGGAGCTCTCATCTATGCTGAATGTTTCTGAGAGGTCACACAAAATGAGAGAAAGAAAAAAAAAAGACCTTGAATTTGGCTGGCTCAATTTGGCCAATAAAGTAGTGACAGACTAGGGTAGTTCTGGTGACATGGCTGATACTGAACCCTAACTGGAGTGGGCTGAAGAGAGCATGTTCAGATGTAACCAAAGAATATGAATCCTTTCAATAAATATTGCTAAAAAGAGGAGACAAATGAGATGGTGACAGAATTCTAATTGCAGAACAACAAAAGAGGGTTTTTTTTTTTTTTCTAATTGGATCCTTCCTTTGTAAGTTGCAATGCATTATGTTTACTTATGCAATTAACCGGTAATAATTTAAACAGATAATTTCATGATTTTCTAGGCGTTGGTTTATAACACAAGCATTTTATCAACAGAATTCCATTTCATGAATGAAACCAAAATAAAACATTCCAGAACCACTGAACAAGCACGAAAGCTTCAGAATAGTAGTTTTTCTAAGAATGTATTTGGAAAACCACTACATAAAGTTCATTTAATTTAAACAACAAAATTTCATGCGCCAGTCAGTAGGGGGATAAACTTGTCCTCCCAGTAAGTTCCTTCCCCTAAACCTGAAATTATAGCAAGAATTTAATCTTGCTGCTGTCACTTCTTGGTTCTTTGGCTAGATTCTTCATTTATAAAACAGTAGAGGTTAGTGTGAAGATTAAATGAAAAAATACATGCAAATTTTGTGTGTCCCCATGTGGGGCCCGACCCTCCCTTCTTTCTGGCACCTTCGCTCCAGGACTTTCTGACTGAGGCTAGCCTTGCAGTGATTTTGTGCTAGAATATCATACGTGGCAGTGCTGGTCATCATGGTGAGTTCTGTTTTTTCCCCTGCATCTCACCTGTGATGTTTTCCCACCTGAGTTAGTACACAGTCCAGAATGCAATGGAATTTGCCTACACTTGCTGCCTATTACCCTGAAGCCTCTAAACAACATTAACACCAAAGCAAGATTTGTTTTTGTGGTTTCTGGATTTTAGTGTAGGAAACGTTGTGGATTACCAAATATGTAAGCTGTAACGACTTCGAAGGGAGAACACCAAACTTTTGGTTCAGAGGTTAGATATAGCCAGGAACATAAGCAGTTACTCTTCCTCAACCATTCAACCACAAAGAGAAGATTTCTCTAAGAAATAAGGGGAAAAAATTACAAAAGTAACTCTTGAATTATTTATACAAGTAGAAGTGAGAAAGTCTCTTCAAATCTAAAAAAATTGCTACTCACCTAACATTTCGATTTTCAAAAAGAACTTATTTGTTGATTGTATTTTCTTGTCAAAAATGGGGATTGCTAGGAGAAATCCATAAGGACAAGCAAATTGTAATAACGAAATCTTTGGATAATTTAAGTAAAGCAATCAGTCCTCATACACCAAACCACAGGCCTCTAGACTTCACCAGTTCAGAAGAATGACATATTCACAAATGTATCATTAGGATGAGCGAAAGGTTTCTGGTTTTGTTTTTTATTTTTAGACAATGCTGGGAATATCTGCCAGTGTTCATCTTTCTGTGCTTTTAATAAATGGATGCTGATAACTCACTCAAAGTCTCCAGATTTTTTTTCTGACCACAAGTATTTTGGAAATTTCTTTTATTTCTGAGTTGCCTAGACTTTCCCCTGTCTCTTTGCATACATTTAGGGAATAAATTTGATGTGAACATCTCAATAATTACCTCATTTTTAGCTTATTTCTGTGCAATTCCCAAGTTCTACCCAGTATTCAACTGATTTAAATGACCAAAAGACATCACTAAGTCATAGACTAGCATTGAAAGAAAGGTGATAAAGCGCGAGGCCCATCTTTTCCTCAGCAATGTCTACAACCAGTGGTCATCTAGACCCCCATTCCACCTTATAGAGATCTAGAGCTGAGTATACAATTAGGGAGCCCATGCTGATTCCAGTCTGTTTGAATGGCTTTAAATCCATCCTCTGAAGCCACTCAAAACCAAACCAATTTCCTTTTCTAGGCAGGCAATGTGCATAATGCAACTCAGCTCTGGCTAGTATAGAGTGAGGGCTGGGGGACCAGGCGATGAAGAGGAGCTGGTGCTATGGGTAGGTCACCAGGCGTAAGGGGAAGTACCTTTGCTTAACCTGTGAGAAGAGTATAGGTGAGTGGGGATCGTAGGAGTAGACATTGTCCTTTGTTAATGCTAAACACTTTTCAAGTCATGGTTTGAACCCTATGCAGAGACTGAAGGATGTATGTGATTTCAGGTCCAGTTATAGCTGTTAACAAATGAGTGTCACACATTTGTCCTTTCCAGTCTCAAATTCCCCACTACCACTCTACGTTTCTTACCTTGGAGCCTGAACATTCCAGAACACCACCTATGTGAATATTCTGAGCTGTGCCTAATGGAGGGGGGATAATGCCCTTGGATTAGAGGAAAGACTGTCGTGGAGATTCTGACCTATGTTCAACAACCTTCCTATGGCACTTTCCACAATGAATGAATCCTGTCTTCAAATATGGAGCTCACTTGGGCTTCTGAAATAGAAGTCAGAACCAGGCGGGACCAATCAGGGTCTGGTAGCAGTTTCTGTCATGAAAATCTCTTTTATATAAATCATCTTCTTAGGGAGCTTCCAAACTCACGGAGGTGGGGAGTGATAACAGGAAGTCCACAACCCTTTCCGAATTACCAGCATCTTTAGTACAAGACTTGTGATACAGACATTAACAATAAAGCAGCAGGAAGAGAAATTAAGAAAACAATCCCATTTAAAATTGCACCAAAAATAATAAGCTATCTAAGAATAAACTTAGCCAAAGAGGTGAAAGACCTATTCCCTGAGAACTATAAAACACTGATGAAAGAAACTGAAGACAACACAAAGAAATGGGAAGACATTCTAGGCTCATGAATTGGAAGAATGAATACTGTTAAAATGTCCTTACTACCCAAAGCAATCTACAAATTTAATGCAATCCCTATCAAAATATCAACAGCATTTTTCATAGAACTAGAACAAACAATCCTAAAATTTGTATGGAACCACAAAAGACCCCAAATAGCCAAAGCAATCTTGAAAAAGAAAAACAAAACTGGAGACATTGCAATTCCAGACTTTAGGTTGTACTACAAAGCTGTAGTAAGCTGGCATAAAAATAGACACATAGATCAATGGAACAGAATAGAAAACCCGGATATAAACCCATAATTATATGGTCAATTAATCTTTGACAAAGGAAGAAAGAACATGCAATAGGGAAAAAGTCTCTTCAACAAATGGTGTTGGGAAAACTGGACAACTACATGCAAAAGATGAAACTGGACCACTTTCTTATACCACACACAAAAATAAACTTAAAATGGATCAAGGACCAAAATGTGAGACCTAAAACCATAAAAATCCTAGAAGAGACTACAGGCAGTGATTTCTCTGATATTGGCCGAAGCAACATTTTTCTAGATATATCTCCTGAGGCAAGGTAAATAAGAGCAAATATATATATATGTGTATATATATACATATATATATATACACATATATATATAATAATTGGAACTACATCAAAATAAAAAGCTTCTGCACAGCAAAGGAAATGATCAACAAAATTAAAAGGCAATCTACTGAATGGGAGAAAATATTTGCAAGTGACATATCCAATAAAGGGCTAGTATCCAAAATCTATAAAGAACTTATCAAACTCAACACCCAAAAAATGAAAAATCCTGTCAAGAAATGGGCAGAAGATATGAACAGACATTTCTCCAAACAAGACATCCAGATGGCCAACAGACTCATGAAAAGATGCTCAACATCACTCATCATCAGGGAAATACAAATCAAAACTAAAATGAGATATCACCTCACACCTGTTAGAATAGTTAAAATCCACAACATAAATAACAACAAGTGCTGATGAGGATGTGGAGAAAAAGGAAACCTCTTGCACTCTTGGTGGGAATGCAATGGTACAGCCACTCTGGAAAACAGTATGGAGGTTCCTCAAAAAGTTAAAAATAGAACTACCCTACCATGCAGTAATTGAACTACTGGGTATTTACTGCAAAAATATAAAAATGCTAATTCAAAGAGATACATGCACCCCTATGTTTATTGCAGCATTTTTAACAATAGCCAAATTATGGAAGCAGCACAAGTGTCCATCAACAGATGAATGGATAAAGAAGATGTGGTATATATATATATACACACACACACACAAAGGAATATTATTCAGCCATTACAAAAATGAAATCTTGCCATTTACAACAACATGGATGGAGCTAGAGAGTATAAAGCTAAGTAAAATAAGTCAGCCAGAGAAACACAAATACCACATGATTTCACTCATATGTGGAATTTAAAAAACAAAACAAACAAGCAAGGGGGAAAAAATAGAGAGAGAGAGACAAACCAAGAAACAGACTGTTAACTCTAGAGAACAAACTGATGGTTACCAGAGGGGAGGTGGGGGGTGGGGAGATGGGTGAAATAGGTGAAGGTGATTAAGAGCTAGCTTATGATAAGGACTGAGAAACGTACAGAATTTTTGAATCACTATATTGTACACCTGAAACTAATGTAGCACTGTATGTTAACAATACTGGAATTAAAATGAAAAACTTAACAATTACAAAAAAGACTTCTGATATAGAAAAGCTCTAAGAAAGACTATTTGTTCTTTGGGGGATGTTTCTCCATTTTGGCCATGTTTTATTTCTATCAGCCTTGGCATCATTTTACATTGTTAAAAAAAATGTTTTAAGTTTCAGGTTGTATGGATTAATTTTTAAGCCTTGAGATAAAAATCAATTCATAGCAATTCAGTAGTGTCTAGTGATTCTCAGGATTGTCCTACTCAAGACCCTTTAACAAGTTAAAACTGTTTCTGGATCCCCACATTATCATTGCAGACATTTAGTATCCACTGCTTGAGAAATTACATCATGACAAAAGCTGAAGCATTTGAACACATCACAATAGCAACTGAACAAGTTCACTAGTGTGAAAGACAGTACAAATACATGAGTCATATTAATCATACATTTTTCAGGAAGTGCTTTCCGTGCATAAGAATGAGCCAATCCTTTAATTCAGTGGCTGCTCAGGAGTCTGTCTTTCCTCACACTCCCCCACTTCCCCCGCAAAGACTGCCTTAAAGCACTGATACCTTTCTTAAGCAGTGTCCCAACTGATAACGTTCACCGGTTTTTCCCAGAATGCAAGATAACTCTTCTGGCTTGACCTGATTAGATTCTAAGTTAAAACCATAGACTTTGGAGGGAGGGAGACAGTAGAAATCATTTAGTTTTACCATCCAATTCCCCAATAAGAAACCCAAGGCCAAGGCACAGGGCATGGAGAGTAGGACAGAATCAGGTCCTTCTTGTAGCATTATGGTGCCCAGTCCCTGCCTGTGTCTTATGTACAGAACAGCCAGGCCTACATCCTGAGCACTGGCTACTCCCTGAGGCCTGAAGATTTCCCAGTGTGCCACGTTGTGTCCTGCTTTTAGCACCCTACTCATAGAACTCCTCTTGCCCACAATCTATTTCTTCCCACAGTTATCTCGCAGAAATTTGGTACATTTTCAAGACATGGCAAGAGTAGAGTCTTCCCATGAAGCATCTTTAGACCCTCACAAGTCAAAGACGATACCTCTTTTGTGCTTCTACTGTGGAAAGAATAATAAAATGGCTAACATTTATTGAGTACCTACTATGTGAAAGTAATGTTACAAATTATATCTCACTCAATTCTCATAACATCCTATGCCATAGGAACTATTATTTGTCTCCAGTCTGAATATAAGAAAATTGAAACTCAGAGAGATTAAGTAATTTTTAAGAAGTGCTTAGAAGTAAGATGCCTCCCTGACAGAGTGAGTTAATTATCTACACACTTAAGCACCGTGCTATGTTGATGTATTATTATATAGTTATTGACGTATATCACCTATAACATGGGAATGTACTTATGTTTGATATTTGCCTTTCTTTCCCACTAGACTGTAAGCTCCTCGGAACAAGAGCTTGTGTTTTGACTTGTTTTCTCTCCATACCTAGTAGCTTTTGGCAAAGAGTAAGTTCTCAATAAACATTTGCTGAATGAATGCATGAATGAAAGAATCATTTTTCATAGGTGGTCCTTAAAGTGCAGTTCCAAAACAGTCCATGCATAATGATCAAATGATAAATGAGAGGGTCAGACTAGTGATTTATGATTGAATAATGACTTCCCCAAATACACACTACAGATCGTTGGCAAAAATGTCAGACAATTAAAAGGCTTTATATGTTAGCAAAATCAAATACGTCTATATATCACTATAAGAATTTCAGATTTCTCTCTCTTCTTTTCGTGCTAAGGAAGAAACGGGAGCAAGAGAGGAAGCAGGGAACAGTGGAAGTAGCATCAGAATGGAGGCCAGGAGAGATAGCCTCACTCTCTGCTCTGCAGTCACTTGGCTTCCTGTGAAATGCAGGCATCGGAGACAGCCTGTAAAAACAGCTCTTTCCATTTTTAAGAAAGATATGTTTTTAAATGCTCTCTAAGGTCTTTTAAATGCAAATGTTCTGGAATTCTAAAATTCACCTCTAAAATTCACTGTGGCTCATGGGCTAATCCAAAACGCAAGTCATAGGAAAAGCCTTCGTTACATTGGATTTCTTTTAAGTACGTATTTTCTATAGTACAGATTTGAAGCCGCTCTTTAAAAGACAGAAAATGAAAATTTGTAAAATGAAAACTAAACCTATGCTTCATTTCCAGGGGCAGGGCCCTCAAAGATTTGTGTTTGTGGTGCTGAGAACTAGAGAAGCTCTCACCTATAAATGGTCATCAGCCAGCAAGAGCCGAACAGATGCTGTGACCTGGAGCTAACCCTCCAGCCCACTTTGGTCTGCCTATCTGTCAAAGGCCAGGTGGGAGCTCATCAAAGGTCTCTTCTGGGGCAAATGTTCCAGGATTTCACACACTCCTGAAGTCAACTCATGACCTCCCTTTGTACAAGCGTGGGTGGGCACCACATAAAAATTCCCCTGTACAACACGTCACTTCTTTTCCCACTACCTTTCTATTAATGCTGTAGCTCTGGTCACAGCCATCATCTCTCCATGATTGCTGAAGTTCAAAGTCTTTCTTTCTTTGGACTTTAATTCCCCCTGCCCTTCAATTTTTTTGGATGATTGGGAATTATCTGAGGAAATGTCAATACTCACTTATGTCATCTTCTAGACATGAATCTTGGGATTCATACCCATTTCCTTATAATGACAGAAATACGGTACGTATGCATTTAAAATATGACTTTCTTTGGGGAAAAACAGTCTTAATTTCACAAAGAGTTTATTTGGTTTGACATTTGAAATTATCTTGAGTTTTTAGTTTTCATGATTTTCTCTTGAAATATATTTTGCTTTAAAAAATACAAGTAATAGGGGCGCCTGGGTGGCTCAGTCGTTAAGCGTCTGCCTTCGGCTCAGGTCATGATCCCAGGGTCCTGGGATCGAGCCCCGCATCAGGCTCCCTGCTCCACGGGGAAGCCTGCTTCTCCCTCTCCTACTCCCCTTGCTTGTGTTGTCTCTCTCTGTCAAATAAATAAATAAAATCTTAAAAAAAATACAAGTAATAAAAATTTAGTGTTTGGAATTAACCATAAATGAGTATTATTTAATAAAAGAAGGTATGACATTTTCAACAATTAGCTATGAAGCTCACAGCATAGAAGTTCCTGATAGATATTTTTGGACAACTCATGTCAGCTATTCTTAATATTATAAGCTTCCTTTTATCCTCTACCACTTTCCTTTTTAAACTTGTTAGATATATCCACAGAATATCACATTTCCCCCACAAGCTGTTTTAATTTGCATTTTTCTCAATGACTAATCCGACATACCAGATAGGAGATTCTTATTTTTTCCATCTTAGTAAATGCTAACGAAGTATTTTGTTTTGTTTTTGTGAATTCTGAGAAATCTAGCAATAATAGACAAGAAATAAAGAGTCCAATGTCTGCATGTTCTTGTTCTCAAGATGGCCATATTTTTGAGATTATCCTTTTTTGCAAAATGGCAGTCTGTGTTTCCATTTTCGTAACTTTGCTGTAGTGGAAAGTCATACAAGTGTTGCCAGAATCAATATTTTAAATTCTTGAGCTGGTTTCAGACGGCAGGATTCACAGTGGTAATGCTGTATACCATGTGTTTCTATTTGAAATTATCTGAGTTTCTTATTTGTAGTTATCATGCAAGATGGTGTGATTCTAGGTCTCCTTTTCTTCCAAAGATTTTATTGCCTTGTTTTTTAGAAGAATGAATTTTCTTACTTGCAAGACATCGAGAAATTATTCCATTTCTCTGAATTTTTATCAGGAAGAAGGAAGCAGTTATCCATTTCTATTTTTTCTCTTGTCACATTAGTTGCCAAGCTAATCTTCCTTGTGCTTCCAGCGGACGTTTGTCTCCCAGTTATTTATAGTCAACTAACGATCACTCTTCCAGAACTTTGTCTGTGTTCCACATGTTTGGTTGTAATAGGCAGTCAGTTGGCAAGAAAGTTCAATGAGGAAACCCTTCAAAAACTGGCTTCAGTATTTCCATGTTTATTGTTGGTTAGAAATAGGACTCAAGAAGTACTCATTCTCCACACATCATCAGTAACACACCAGAGATTTATAATAAATGGAGGCATCCCCATGTGAATAGTAGTTTCGGTTCCTAAATGTAGGCCATATGTGTGATTGCCCTTTTGCCATTGGTGTTTACATACCTTAGGTAAATCTTGCATCTGGAAGACAGGATAAGTCTTCTAGAAAACTCTCCCGACTATGGCTGTAGAAACCATAAAGTTCAAAGGGGAGTGAAGAGTTGAGGCTGGGGGAATAGCAAAGATTGAAGAAGAGAAACTATTTCAGTTTGCAGAAGGAATGAGACAAATAAACGACCTGACTTACTGGTAGCTTTATTTTTGAAATAAAATTTTTGAAATAAAAAAAGAGTCATCAAGATTTCTTGAGAAGTTAGGCAGAAAGACCTCAGGCTGAGAATAGGGGTGAGATAGAGGTTAAGCAGACACCTCCAGACTAAGAGAAATGAGTAAAAACCATTTCTAAAGCTGGAGAACTCAAGACTAAGCCATCCATTTAGTAGCATTTATTGAGAACCTATTGCATGTAAGTCACCAATTATATTATTATGCACACTCACTCACCTCGCTACTGTACAGATTGTTCCCCTCTCCCCTTCCCTTGGGAATTGCTCCTCACTCATTTCATCCATGTGACTCTCTTGAGGGATGCAGATCATCATCCTCTACCAGGAGAAGTGGGCACCTGCCCAGGTCAGCCAAACCTTGTATCCCTTCCCCCTGGCCACAGTTTGACTGCACTAGAGTGTGTGATATATGTCAAGTCAATGAGAGCCCTTCCTCAGGATTTTCCCAGCTGGAGCTGGCCGGGAAAATGCTTTCATATCTAGTCAAGAACTTATCAGGATATAAGCCTATATCTTGCCATCATTAGAGACTTGTGAGGACAGCTAACCTCAAAGACCAAAGCTGACATATAGAAAGAAGCAGAGAAGAAATTCAGAGACACACAGAGAGAGATTGTCCTGTTGATCTTTGAGTCTTCTATCCAATCATCCATGGGGTCAGAGCCCAGATTTTCCATGGTGTGTAGTGTGAACCAAATAATTCCTTCTTCAGGTAGTTGGAACTGTGTTTCTGCACTTTACCACTGAGGTCTTGAGTATCCATGGAAACTTCTACTTTAGTTAAGAAAATGGAAAAAGACTGCCCAATAGTTGTTATGACCATCCTAGAAGGGGTTTTAAAAAAAAGGGTTGGAGAGAAAATGTGTATATTGAGAAGTTGAAGACAGAAAACATATGAAGAACTACATTCCCAGTGTTTGGCCCGCTGGGTGAGAATTCACCAAACCCCTTTCTTGGTGAGAAATCACCAAGCCCTCAGTAAAAACCAGGGAAGGCAAGAACCAAATCACAAGCCAGCACCATGAAGAGATTGCCGATTCACAATGCAGATACCAGATCTGTCCAGAGCCAGCCTCAATGATGACCATCTTATCATGCAGTAATTGCTAAAGTACAAACTCAGGTTTCTTTTCAGAATTCTAATTTGTGATTATGTGGTTTAAGAATTTACCCTACTCAAGCAATGTAGCATTTAGCTCATCCATTTTTTCAGATCAGGCAGAAAAACCAGGCACTCAAAAGAAGAATATTCAAACCTTGAGTCTCCTGGAAGAGGCAAGAACAATAGAATAGAATAAAGATTTAAAAATAATGACAAGGGAGGAGGCAAGGTGGCAGAGAAGTAGGGGACCCCGTTACAACTGGTCCCCTGAATTTAGCTGGATATCTATCAAACCATTTTGAACACCCAAGAAATCAGCCTGAAATGTAAGAATATATATCTGGATCTTATACAAGCAGAAAAACGACTGCTTTTTGCAAGGTAGGATGTGCAGAGTCATGAATCTGTGGGGAGACAGCAGAAGATAAACAGAAGGGGGAGGGAGCCTCCATAAGCTGGCTCCTGGAAAGTGATATAACACTGGAGCACAAAATCAGAACCCTTAGAAACCTGCTCTAGTGAGAGACATCTCTCTCTGAACGGGGCTCTGGAAATGAAAAGGCAGAATTCTAGGTAGGGCACTGTGGTCTCAGGATATGAGAAACCACAGAGCAAAAGGGAGTTCCTGAACCGACAGAGTGCCTGAGCAGTGAAGTCAGGAAGCAGGTTATGGTCAGTGACCCCAGGAGGGAACTCTCAGTTCTGATGTTATGTGTAACCCGTGAGCCGGGCTGGTTGATAATTGCTCTTTTCTTGAGCGGCCTGAAAAAATCTGGAAACTGTGCCCGCGACTGGGCAAAAACTCAGAGTGGTAGTGGCCAGGAAAGGTCTTTAGAGTGGCGTCCAGACAGGATCCAGGAACTTCAGGTATGCGCGTGAGCCCACAGCTGTTTGCGGTTTTAGAAGCACAAAGGGCAGTGGCACTCCTGAACTCCTGGGTCTACCTCTGGGAGAGTTGCTGTGGGCGAGCACTGCAGGAGGCTGCGGTGGTGTTCGGGGAGCATACAGAAGCGAAGACTGTCCTGGAGGGTTTATTACAGAGGACAGACTGCGATTTTTCTGCTCTGGGCCAGGGGTTTGGGTGCGGTGGTTTTTGCTCTGATCCTCGGAAGAGGCACGGAAAGCCTCCAGAGAACAAAAGTTACACAGAGGACCAGTTTCCACTGAGCCCATCCCCCTGACAGGGGGCAGGGCAATTCCGCACAGGCAGGGTTACCTGAGAAACAGCAAGGCAGGCCCCTCCCCCAGAAGACAGGTTGGAAGAACAGGTGGACGACAATCCTATGGATCCCGGAAGACTGTAAAATCCCAACGCTAGGGGAATATTGTATATTGAGCTCCAGGTGTGGCCTCAAGACTTGTTTATTTTTCAGATAAAATTCTTCTTTTCTTTTTTTTTCTTATGCTTTTTCTCTGTTTTTTTTCTTTTTACCTTCTCATTTCAACTAGATGTTTATTATATCAAATTTATATTTGATAGTCACTTTTTAACTTGTATTTTTTCACATCTATATTTTTATAGATATATGTTTTATTTTAGTCCTTTTTTCACTCTATTCAATTTTGCCTTTATATATATACAAGTTTTACTTTCCTTGTAATTTTGGGATGTAGTGTCCTCTAACACACAGACCAAAATATACCCAGGAACAACTGAAACACCCTGCTTTGTCCACACTGAGAGATTATAGTCCTCCCTCCCCACTCCCCCTTAATTAATTAAAAAAATTTATTTTTTAATTTTATTCTTGTGTTTCATTTTTGCTTTGTTTTTCAGTGGTGGCTTCTGGCCACTCTGGATTTTGCTAGGGTGCATCTTGCTTGCGTCATGGTTGATATTTTGGACTCTTCTCAATCACTCAACCATCCCTCGACAAAATGACTAGGAGGAGGAACTCTCAACAAAGAAAAGAACCAGAGACAATGTCCTTTGCCACAGAACTAATGGATATGTATATAAGCAAGATGTCAGAGACAGAATTCAGGATAGCAATCATAAAGTCAATAGCTAGGCTTAAAAAAAGCATTAGTGACAATACAGAATCTCTAAGAGCAGAAATGAGGTCTAATGAGGCCGAACTAAATAATGCTATGAATGAGATGCAGTCTAAACTGGATACTCTTAACAGCCAGGGTAAATGAGGCAGAAGAATTAGTGATATAGAAGATAAGCTGATGGAAAGGAAGGAAGTTGAGGAAAACAGATACAGGCTGCTAGTAGCACATGAAAAAAGGATTGGAGAGAATAATGATGCCATGAAACATTCCAGTGTCAGAATTATTGGGATTCCCCAAGGGGGTGGAGAGAGAGAGAGAGCTAGAAGGTATATTTGAGCAAATCACAGCTGAGAACTTCCCTAATCTGGGGATGGAAACAAGCATTCGAGTCCAAGAGGCAGAGAGGACCCTTCCCAAAATCAATAAAAATAGATCAACACCCCGACATATAATAGTGAAGCTTGCAAATTTTACAGCCACAGAAACTATCCTAAGAATAGCCAGGGAGAGAAGGTTTCTTACATATGGAGGGAGGAACATCAAAATAACATCAGACCTATCCACAGAAACCTGGCAAGCCAGAAAGGCCTGGCAAGACATATTCAGGGTACTAAATGAAAAGACCATGCAGCCAAGAATACTTTTTAAAGCAAGGCTGTCATTCAGAATGGATGGAGAGATAAAAAGCTTTCAGGACAGGCAGAAACTGAAAGAATATGTGACCACCAAGCCAGCTCTGCAAGAAATATTAAGGGGGATTCTGTAAGCGAAGAGAGACCCCAAAAGTCACATAGACTAGAAAGAAACAAAATCTACAGAAACAGACTTTATAGGCAATACAATGGCACTAAATTCATATCTTTCAATAGTTACTTTGAATGTAAATGGGCTGAATGATCCCATGAAAAGAAACAGGGTTTCAGATTGGATAAAAAAACAGGACCCATCCATATGCTGTCTACAAGAGATTCATTTTGAACCTAAAGACACCTCCAGATTGAAGGTGAGGGCATGGAGAACAATTTACCATGCTAATGGACCTCAAAAGTAACCTGGGGGTTAGATTATATCAGACAAATTAGATTTTAATTTTTTTCAGACAAATTAGATTTTAAACCAAAGACCATAGTAAGAGATGTAGAAGGACACTGTATCATACTTCAAGGGTCTATCCAACAAGATCTAATAATTGTAAATATCTATGCCCCCAACATGGGAGCAGCCAACTATATAAAACAATTAATAACCAAAATAAAGAAACATATTATAATAATACATTAATAGTAGGAGACCTCAACTCTCCACTCACAGCAATGGACAGATCATCTAATCAAAAGATCAACAAAGAAATAAGAGCTCCGAATGACACATTGGACCAGATGGATTTCGTAGATATATACAGAACCTTCCATACTTAAACAACAGAATACTCATTCTTCTCGAGGGCACATGATATTTTCTCCAGAAGAGACCACATACTGGGTCACAAATCAGGTCTCAACCAATACCAAAAGATTAAGATTATTCCCTGCATATTTTCAGACCACAATGCTTTGAAACTGGAACTCAACCACAAGAAGAAATTTGGAAGGAACTCAAAACACTTGGAAGTTAAAGAGCATCCTTCTAAAGAATAACTGGGTCAACCAGGAAGTTAAAGAAGAACTTTCAATTTATTGAAACTAATGAGAATGAAAACACATCGGTTCAAAACCTATGGGATACTGCAAAGGCAGTCCTAAAAGGGAAATACATAGCCACCTAAGCCTCTCTCAAAAATTTAGAAAAATCCCAAATGCACAAGCTAACCTTACATCTAAAGGACCTGGAGAAAGAACAGCAAATAAAGCCTAAACCAAGCAAGAGAAGAGAAATAATAAAGATTAGAGCAGAAATCAATGAACTAGAAACCAGAAAAACAGTAGAACAGATCAATGAAACTAGAAGCTGGTTCTTTGAAATAATTAATAAGATCAATAAACCTCTGGCCAGACTTAGCCAAAAGAAAAGGGAAAGGACCCAATTCAATAAAATAATGAATGAAAGGGGAGCAATCACAACTAATAACAAGGAAATAGAAAAAAATATTAGAAATTATTACCAGCAACTACATGCCAACAAATTAGCAATCTAGAAGAAACGGATGCATTCCTGGAAACTTATAAACTACCAAGACTGAAACAGGAAAAAATAGACAATCTAAACAGACCAATAACCAGTAAGGAAATTGAAGCAATAATTAAAAACCTCCGAAAAAACAAGAGCCCAAGGCCAGATGACTTCCCAGGGGAATTCTACCAAACATTTAAAGAAGAAATCATACTTATTCTACTGAAGCTGTTTCAAAAAGTAGGAATAGAAGGAAAACTTACAAATTCGTTCTATGAGGCCAGCATTACCCTGATCCCAAAACCAGACAAAGACCCCCTCAAAAAGGAGAATTACAGACCGATATTCCTGATGAACATGGATGCCAAAATACTAACAAGATCCTAGCCAACAGGATCCAACAGTACATTAAAAGGATTATTCACCACAACCAGGTGGGATTTATTCCTGGAATGCACAGGTGGTTCAACAATTGCAAATCAATCAACGTGATAGATCACATTAACAAAAGAAGAGACAAGAACCATATGATCCTCTCAATTGATGCAGAAAAAGCATTTGACAAAATACAGCATCTTTTCCTGATTAAAACTCTTCAAAGTATAGGGATAGAGGGAACATACCTCAATATCATAAGACCCATCTATGAAAACCCCACAGCGAATATTATTCTTAATGGGGAAAAACTGAGAGCTTTTTCCTTTAGGTCAGGAACACAACAGGGATGCCCACTCTCACCATTATTATTCAGCATAGTACTAGAAGTCCTAGCCTCAGGAATCAGACAACAAAAAGAAATAAAAGGCATTCAAATTGGCAAAGAAGAAGTCAAACTCTCTCTCTTTGCAGATGACATGATACTTTATGTGGAAAACCCAAAAAACTCCACACAAGTTACTAGAACTCATACAGCAATTCAGCAATGTGGAAGGATACAAAATCAATGCACAGAAATCAGTTGCATTTGGGCCGCTTGGGTGGCTCAGTCGTTAAGTGTCTGCCTTCAGCTCAGGTCATGATTCCAGGGTCCTGGGATCGAGCCCTGCATTGGGTTCCCTGCTCCGTGGGAAGCCTGCTTCTCCCTCTCCTACTCCCCCTGCTTGTGCTCCCTCTCTCACTGTGTCTCTCTCTGTCAAATTAATAAATAAAATCTTTAAAAAAAAGGAAATCAGTTGTATTTCTATTTCTATACACTAACAATGTAACTGGAGAAAGAGAAATTAAGGAATTGATTCCATTTATAGTAGTACCCAAACCCATAAGATACCTAGGAATAAACCAAACCAAAGAGATAAAGGATCTATACTCTAGAAACTACAACACACTTATGAAAGAAATGGAGGAAGACAAAAAGAGATGGAAAAACATTCCAAGCTCATGCACTGGAAGAATAAACATTGTTAAAATGTCTATGCTGCCCAGAACAATCTTCACTTTCAAAGCAATCCCTATTAAAATACCATTGACATTTTTCACAGAATTGGAACAAACAATCCTAAAATTTGTATGGAACCAGAAAAGACCCGGAATTGCCAGGGGAATGTTGAAAAAGAAAACCAAAGCTGGGGGCATCACAATGCCTGACTTCAAGCTATACTACAAAGCTGTGATCATCAAGACAGCATGGTATTGGCACAAAAACAGACACATAGACCAATGGAACAGAATAGAGAGCCCAGATATGGACCCGCAACTTTATGGTCAAGTAATTTTCAACAAAGCAGAAAAGAACATCCAATGGAAAAAAGACAGTCTTTTCAATAAATGGTGCTGGAAAAACTGGACAGCCATATGCAGAAGAATGAAACTGGACCAATCTCTTACACCATACACAAAGATAAACTCAAAATGGATGAAACACCTCAATGTGAGACAAGAATCCATCAAAACCCTCAATGTGAGACAAGAATCCATCAAAACCCTCAATGTGAGACAAGAATCCATCAAAACCCTCAATGTGAGACAAGAATCCATCAAAACCCAGGAGAACATAGGCAGTAACCTCTTCAACATTGGTCACAGCAACTTCTTTTAAGACATGTCTCTAAAGGCATAGGAAACAAAAGCAAAAATGAACTTTTGGGACTTCATCAAGATAAAAAGCTTCTGCACAGCAAAGGAAACAGTCAACAAAACAAAGAGGCACCCCACGGAATGGGAGAAGATTTTTGCAAATGTCATTACAGATAATGGAGTAACTGGGGGATGGGTATTAAGGAGGGCACATGTTGTGATGAGCACTGCGTGTTATATGCAACCAATGAATGGTTGGACACTACATCAAAAACTAATGATGTACTATATGTTGGCTAACTGAACATAATAAGAAAGAAACAGACTCTTAACTATAGAGAACAAACTGCTGGTTACCAGAGGTGAGGTGGGTGGGGGATATGAAAAACCAAAGTAAAAACAATGACAACAACAACATATTTTAGGCCTTGTATTGGTTTAAATAAAGTAACTAAAGGTAAGTAAAAATTCATTGGAAAATAAGTAACTATAAATAACTGAAAATGCAACTCAATCTGGCTTAAGCATGGAAGGGGGATTTATAGCTTATATCACTTATATTTGGGGATTCAGGTGTTTGATCAAGGTTTCATCCTTTTCTCTGTAATTCTCCGGGCTTTTTAAACACTGCCAGACTCCAGATTATCAGGCTTCCAGAGAGGCCCTCTCTTAGAAAGTATATACTTTCTGCTTTGTTTTTGTACAAACCCTCTTATGCCTAAGTTTGCCTTTTTATTTTAGAATCATATTGAAGACCACGTGGCATTCTATCCTATTGAATTTTTCTTACCAGGTTTTCTAATAGCCTCAGGAGGCACATGATAAGAATTCCTGTGTTTAACTAATTGTTTTGCTATCACATGACAATGACTGCCAACCTCCCAGCCTAGAATAAAAGTATGTTAACTGCCTTCCTAGATCTAATTTTCACTCAGCAACTTGCACTTTTTATAGTTATTTTCTTTTTTTTTTTAAAAAAGATTTTATTTATTTAACAGAGAGAGATAGCAAGAGCAGGAACTACAAGCAGGGGGAGTGGGAGAGGGAGAAGCAGGCTTCCCGCGGAGCAGGGAGCCCGATGTGGGGCTCGATCCCAGGACCCTGGGATCATGACCGGAGCCGAAGGCAGACGCTTAACGACTGAGCCACCCAGGTGCCCCTGCAGTCTGTTATTTTCAACACCTTATTTCTGGGAACAAATTCTGGAACCATTAAGATGTATTTGGTTGGAAGTAACACAACATGCATAATGGCTTAAACATCAAAAGTGATTTATTGGCTCATGTAATAAACAGTTTGGAGATCATGTAGGCTTCAAGCATGGTTTGATCAGGGCTCTGGCTCCTTTTCTCCCTGGTCCTTGGCTCTGCCCTCCTCCTTGTGTTAGTTTGGTCTCCAGGCTGTCTTCTCTCATGGTAGTGAAATGGCTGCCAATGGCTACCAAGGTTACATGTTTCTTGTTTACAAATAATAAATTTCTCTCTAAATTTCACATCATTTCTGTCACACAGTAGAGAGACAGGAGCTCTGGTTCACAACTGGGTTGTAGTTTATGGTTTCCACATCCTTATGTACTAACTCAACAGGTACCTCCTGACAAAATGTAATTCCTCACCAAATAAGGAGATAGGAAATCTCAGTCCACTTACCTATTTTCACAAGCATTTTATTTCAGGATACTTCATACTAAGCAGGCTTTTCTCTTACTAGACTCTAAGACCCATTTCAATTTTCCTTTTGCCCTCAAATAGAACAATTTTTCTTACTTCTAAATTGATGTCTGAGAGCAAAAGGACACACGGTTATTGCTAAAAATGGAAAAGGTTTGGGAAAGAGGTTGTCCCAGGACGGAATTTTTTTTTATGCTACTTCTTCCTTTATGACTCTCCTCCTGCTCTTAGAGGTGTCAGTAGACAGAAAAGTCATCCTTCAAAGGAGAAACAGCTGTTGGGATGATGTTACCACGTTACCCATACACTCTGGAATTTAGATATCTGGTTGTGATGAGGAAGTCTGATCCTTTACCTCTATGTCAGCTCTACAGAGGGCCCCCGGGCACCACTTTGTACCCAGCACAACTATATTTTAGAATCAGTTCTTGTTACTCTATTCCTTTTCACTAAGGCATAAGCAAACACATTATGGTTTTCAAATAGAATTCAAACCGCTTCCTTAAGAACAGACTCAAGTATTAGAAGTTAATGTATAATATGGGTTCACTTAGAATGTCCCACCACATGTTCAACTAAGAAGGAAATAAAACAGGTTATGAGAAAGATGTAGTTAGAGTGGAACCTAGAAATCTCCCAAGGCAGAGGTCTAATCCTCTGACTCTGTATCTGTGAAATGTATTGAAGTGTACAGAAGAAGACCTGGGAGGAAGTCAGGGGAAAATGCCTTTTCCTTCTTAAAAGAACTTCTGAGAAATTCTAAAAGAGACCAAGTAGAAAGGAATTTGGAAATTTGGAAAACACAACACAAATAGCTCAGAAGTTGCAGCAAACATTATTAGATTTGGTGGTTCAAGTTCATAATTCTCTCCCAAAATGCCATTATTGGGGACCATACATGGAATTATGTTTTACAACACAGATTTTCCCCCATCACAATGCTCTTTTTGATTTAGATACCACAAGTGAGCTGAATACAGTCTGACACCACCTCAGTAGTGACAACAAATTAGACTATGCCATCCACTGCTGGAGTTCAGTTAGTGGACAACAGGTCTAAATGGCTCAGTGCTCAGGTGGCCAGGGTACCCATGATGTCTCAGAACAGCTCTCACCTCTCTCCTAGGCAGCTCTCCTGTTTCCCAAGCTGCTCAAATGCCCAGGAATTCAACCATGTGATAAATACAAATTAAACTTTTGGCTATCTCCAACTTTCCTTATTATGATCACTCGGGTGGAGCCAGTTTAAGGGACTAAGCATTCAAGGAAAGAAAGAGTTATTTTGTTATCATTGTGTACAAAAACAGGTGGATGCAAATTCCTTACTTTATTGCTTTGTTTGGTTTGCTTCATTTCCTCCTATCAAGACCTTCTCCCTCTTTCTATAACCTGTTTTATATTCTGCTGGTAGATCTGGTTCCTCCTCAATATAGAAAGAAAGCTAAATTGTTTTTAGATAAAAATGTCATCTGCCTCCCTCAAAATGGGAAATTCAATCATACAAATGACTGTACAAATGACTATGGAGGCTGGTTCTCCATTTTCAATGTGGTGTCACTTAGAATGAGATGTTCTTCAGCAGCTGTTGTACATTATTATGGAGGCTGAAAGCCCATTCCTCCAATCACGGCAAAGGACACCCAAAGCTGCTGTTCCCTCCCTCAAACAAATCACTCCAGGCTGTAAAATTTTAATTGTCAACAGTAACCAAGAGAGGAGACTGCATTGGGAAAATCCAGCACACCCAGCTTGGAGTACAGGCCAGAAACACAAAATAGGAGCAAAGACTTGCTGTGTGATCTGGGGACAAATAAGTACCTCTCCCAGATGTGACATCCTCTGTGAGGTTAGGGTATAGAGGGTCTGACAGCCCTAAGAGGGAAAGGAACCACAAAGCTGGCTTCAACCAAATTTCCACTCCTGCATTCCAGCTGAATATTTCCTTGGGATTATTGCTCTTCTCTGTTTCATACTTTTCTTTAGGTAAATTCAAAACATGTTTTAAAGACCCTCCCTTTTAGTAGATGCAGATTAAAGACAACTTTAGTTTATGAAATACCCATATTATACAGCCTCATGATTGGAGGGGAAAAGGCTAATTATTAAAGACACCTGCCAAGGAACAAGTCCGTGGGAATGTATAACCAATTCATTCTAATATGTTCAGATATCTGTTATCCCCTTCAAGAATGGGAGCAATAAAGTAAAGTGTACTAGTTTCCTCATTTGGCATCCACAAAGATGGTGAAAGTTGCCTATTTGGGTGCTAATTTGAGGCCAGGCATAAGAGTAAGGGATTTTCATATACATTATCTCCTACAGTCCTAGAAAACCCTGTTAGATAAAAATTATAAGTTCCATTTTTACAGGTAAGAATAGTGAAGCTGACAGTATTTAAAATGACCAAGTTTCTAGGCAGAGAGGAGTGAACTAGAATTTGACTGTCTAGCTCTATGCTCTTTTCATTACATATTTCAATTTCGGGTATGTGACTTCAAGAAAGTAGATTTAAGTAAACCTTTCCCACTGTGGGCCTGACCAATTTTAAGAGTAAGTACTATATGGGAATATTGTGCCTGGGGGGATCAAATTACTAAACCTCAAGTAATAAAAATTTCTCTCCTGTTTTTCCACCTCTACAACCTTCTCTTCCTTTTCCCTATTTCCATAAGCATGGGAATTTGCAATAGAATAAAACAGTAATTCTAGGAATTCTACATTCCTCTAAAAAAGTGGCAACCCAGGAGAACCCATATAATTACTTCCTTCATCAAATTCACCCTTCTTGGGGCACCTGGGTGACACAGTTGGTTAAGCATCTGACTCTTGGTTCCTACTCAGGTCATGATCTCAGGGTCGTGAGATCAAACCCTGTGTCACGCTGAGTGTGGCGTCAGCTTGGAATTCTCTCTCCCTCTCCCTCTGCCCTTTCCACTTGTGTTCTCTCTCTCTAAAAATAAATAAATAAATCTTAAAAAATAAAAGTCACCATTCCAAAAAACAAATACAAAACAAACAACCAAACAACAACAACAAAAAACCAGACAGGAATGAAAACACACACACACACACACACACACACACACACACACACACCCCTCAGAAAAATTCTGCATGTGTCTCCTAGTCTAGCTGGTGAACTTACAGAAAGAAATCATTGGTCTTACCTGGCAGGCCAGAAAGGACTGTCATGATATATTCAGAGCACTAAATGAGAAAAATATGCAGCCAATAATACTATATCCAGCTAGGCTGTCATTGAAAATAAAAGGAGAGATAAAAAGCTTCCAGGACAAACAAAAACTAAAGGAATTTGCAAACATGAAACCAGCCCTACACGAAATATTGAAAGGGGTCCTCTAAGCAAAGAGAGAGCCCTAAAAATAACATAGACCAGAAAGGAACACAGACAATAGACAGTAACAGTAACCTTACAGGCAATACAATGGCACTAAATTCATATCTTTCAATAGTTACCCTGAAGGTAAATGGGCTAAATGTCCCAATCAAAAGACACAGGGTATCAGACTGGATAAAAAAAACAAGACCGATCGATATGCTGTCTGTAAGAAACTCATTTTAGACCCAAAGACACCCCCACATTGAAAGTGAGGGGGTGGAAAACCATTTACCGTACTAAACGACACCAAAAGAAAGCTGGGGTGACAATCCTTATATCAGACAAATTAGATTTTAAACCAAAGACTATAATAAGAAATGAGGAAGGATACTATATCATACTTAAAAGGTCTATCCAACAAGAAGAACTAACAATTGTAAATATCTATAGCACTAACATGGGAGCAGCCAATTATATAAGCCAATTAATAACAAAAGAAAAGAAACACATCGACAGCAATACAATAATAGTGGGGGACTTTAACACCCCCCTCACTGAAATGGACAGATCATCTAAGCAAAAGATCAACAAGGAAATAAACACTTTAACTGACACACTGGACCAAATGGACTTCACAGACATATTCAGAACATTCCATCCCAAAGCAACAGAATACACATTCTTCTCTAGTGACCATGGAACATTCTCCAGAATAGATCACATCCTAGGTCACAAATCAGGTTTCAATCGGTACCAAAAGATTGGGATCATTCCCTGCATATTTTCAGACCACAATGCTTTAACTAGAACTCAATCACAAGAGGAAAGTCAGAAAGAACTCAAATACATGGAGGCTAAAGAGCATCCTACTAAAGAATGAATGGGTCAACTAGGAAATTAAAGAAGAATTTAAAAAATTCATGGAAACAAATGAAAATGAAAACACAACTGTTCAAAATCTTTGGGATGCAGCAAAGTCGGTCCTAAGAGGAAAGTATATAGCGGGCGCCTGGGTGGCTCAGATGGTTAAGTGTCTGCCTTTGGCTCAGGTCATGATCCCAGGGTCCTGGGATTGAGTCCCGCATCAGGCTCCCTGCTCTGTGTGAGCCTGCTTCTCCCTCTGCCTCTCTCTCTCTCTGCCTCTCATGAATAAATAAATAAAACATTTAAGAAAAATTCCTTTAAAAAAAAAAAAGAGGAAAGTATATAGCAATACAAGCCTTTCTCAAGAAACAAGAAAGGTCTCAAATACACAACCTAACCCTACACCTAAAGGTGCTGGAGAAAGAACAGCAAAGAAAGCCTAAACCCAGCAGGAGAAGAGAAACAATAAAGATCAGAGCAGAAATCAATGAAATAGAAACCAAAAGAACAGTAGAACTCATCAACGAAACCAGGAGCTGGTTCATTGAAAGAATTAACAAGATTGATAAACCCCTGCCCAGACTTATCAAAAAGAAAAGAGAAATGATGCAAATAAATAAAATCATGAATGAAAGAGGAGAAATCACAACCAACACCAAAGAAATACAGACAATTATAAGAACATATTATGAGCAACTATATGCCAGCAAATTAGATAACCTGGAAGAAATGGATGCATTCCTAGAGATGTATAAACTACCAAAATTGAACCAGGAAAAAATAGAAAACCTGAACAGACCTATAACCAATAAGGAAATTGAAGCAGTCATCAAAAATCTCCCAACAAACAAAAGCCCAGGGCCAGATGGCTTCCCAGGGGAATTCTACCAAACATTTAAGGAAGAATTAATACCTAATAAGTCAATCAGAGAAAGACATGTATCATATGACCTCACTGATATGAGGAATTCTTAATCTCAGGAAACAAACTGAGGGTTGCTGGAGTGGTGGGGGGTGGGAGGGATTGGGTGGCTGGGTGATAGAGATTGGGGAGGGTATGTGCTATGGTGAGCATTGTGAATTGTACAAGACTGATGAATCACGGATCTGTACTTCTGAAACAAATAATGCAATATATGTAAAGAAAAAAAAAGAAGAAGATAGCAGAAGGGGAAGAATGAAGGGGAGTAAGTCAGAGGGGGAGACGAACCATGAGAGACGATGGACTCTGAGAAACACACTGAGGGTTCTAGAGGGGAGGGTGTGGGGGGATGGGTTAGCCTGGTGATGGGTATTAAAGAGGGCACATTCTGCGTGGAGCACTGGGTGTTATGCACAAACAATGAATCATGGAACACTACATCAAAAACTAATGATGTAATGTATGGTGATTAACATAACAATAAAAATTATTTTAAAAAAAAGAATTAATACCTATTCTCCTGAAACTGTTCCAAAAAATAGAAATGGAAGGAAAACTTCCAAACTGGTTTTATGAGGCTACCCTTACCTTGATCCTAAAACCAAGGACCCCATTGTAAAGGAGAATTGCAGACCAATATCCTTGATGAACATGGATGCAAAAATTCTTACCAAAATACTAGTCAATAGGATCCAACAGTACATTAAAAGGATTATTCACCACGACCAAGTGGGATTTATCCCTGGGCTGCAAGGTTGGTTCAACATCCGCAAATCAATCAATGTGATACAATACATTAATAAATATTAATAAATTTATTTAATTAATAAAATTATTGATTAATAATAAAATTAATTTATTATTAATAAATTAATAATAAAATTATGAGGACCATATGATCCTCTCAACAGATGCAGAAAAAGCATTTGACAAAGTACAGCATCCTTTCTTGATCAAAACTCTTCAGAGTACAGGGATAGAGGGTACATACCTTAATATCATAAAAGCCATCTATGAAAAACCCACAGCGAATATCATTCTCAATGGGGAAAAACTGAGAGTGTTCCCCCTAAAGTCAGACACGCGGCAGGGATGTCCACTATCACCACTGCTAATCAACATAGTATTAGAAGTCCTAGCCACAGCAATCAGACAACAAAAAGAAATAAAAGGCATACGAATCGGTAGAGAAGAAATGAAACTCTCACTCTTTGCAGATGATATGATACTTTATGTGGAAAACCCAAAAGACTCCGCCCCAAAACTGCTAGAACTCATACAGGAATTCAGTAAAGTGGCAGGATATAAAATCAATGCACAGAAATCAGTGGCATTCCTATATACCAACAACAAGACAGAAGAAAGAGAAATTAAGGAGTCGATTCCATTTACAATTGCACCCAAAACCATAAGATACCTAGGAATAAATCTAACCAAAGAGGCAAAGAATCTGTACTCAGAAAACTATAAAATACTCATGAAAGAAATTGAGGAAGACACAAAGAAATGGAAAAATATTCTATGCTCATGGATTGGAAGAACAAATATTGTGAAAAGGTCTATGCTACCTAGAGCAATCTACACATTTAATGCAATCCCTATCAAAGTACCATCCACTTTTTTCAAAGAAATGGAACAAATAATCCTAAAATTTGTATGGAACCAGAAAAGACCCCGAATAGCCAGAGAAATGTTGAAAAAGAAAAGCAAAGCTGGTGGCATCACAATTCCAGACTTTAAGCTCTATTACAAAGCTGTAATCATCAAGACAGTATGGTACTGACACAAAACAGACACATAGATCAATGGAACAGAATAGAGAGCCCAGAAATGGACCCTCTACTCTGGTCAACTAATTTTCAACAAAGCAAGAAAGAATGTCCAATGGAAAAAAGACAGTCTCTTCAACAAATGGTGTTAGGAAAATTGGACAGCCACATGCAGAAGAATGAAACTGGACCATTTCCTTACACCACACACAAAAATAGACTCCAAATGGTTGAAAGACCTAAATGTGAGACAGGAATCCATCAAAATCCTTGAGGAGAACACAGGCAGCAACCTCTTCGACCTCAGCCACAGCAACTTCTTCCTAGAAACATCGCCAAAGGCAAGGGAAGCAAGGGCAAAAATGAACTATTGGGACTTCATCAGGATAAAAAGCTTTTGCACGGCAAAAGACACAGTCAACAAAACCAAAAGACAACCGACAGAATGGGAGAAGATATTTGCAAATGACAGATCAGATAAAGGGCTAGTATCAAAAATCTATAAAGAACTTCTCAAACTCAACACCCAAAGAACAAATGATCCAATCAAGAAATGGGCAGAAGACATGAACAGACATTTTTCCAAAGAAGACATCCAAATGGCCAACAGACACATGAAAAAGTGCTCAACATCGCTCAGCATCAGGGAAATCCAAATCAAAACCTCGATGAGATACCACCTCACACCAGTTGGAATGGCTAAAATTAACAAGTCAGGAAATGACAGATGTTGGTGGGCATGTTGAGAAAGGGGAACCCTCTTACAGTGTAGGTGGGAATAGAAGCTGGCGCAGCCACTCTGGAAAACAGTATGGAGGTTCCTCAAACAGTTGAAAATAGAGCTACCCTACGACCCAGCAATTGCACTACTGGGTATTTACCCCAAAGATACAAATGTAGGGATCCGAAGGGGTACGTGCACCCTGATGTTTATAGCAGCAGTGTCCACAATAGCCAAACTATGGAAAGAGCCAACGTGTCCATTGACAGATGAATGGATAAAGAAGAAGTAGTATATATATACAATGGAATATTATGCAGCCATCAAAAGGAATGAAATCTTGCCATTTGCAATGACGTGGATGGAACTGGAGGGTATCATGCTGAGCGAAATAAGTCAATCAGAGAAAGACATGTATCATATGATCTCACTGATGTGAAAAATTCTTAATCTCAGGAAACAGAGGCTTGCTAGAGTGGTGGCGAGTGGGAGGGATGGGGTGGCTGGGTGATAGACATTGGTAAGGTGCTATGGTGAGCGCTGTGAATTGTGTAAGACTGTTTAATCGCAGACCTGTACCTCCGTAACAAATAATACATTATATATTAAAAAAAAAAAGAGGATAGTAGGAAGGGAAAAATGAAGGGGGGGTCATCGGAGAGGGAGACGAACCATGAGAGACTATGGACTCTAAGAAACAAACTGAGGGTTCTAGAGGGGAGGGGGTGGGGGCATGGGTTAGCCTGGTGGTGGGTATTAAAGAGGGCACGTACTGAATGGAGCCCTGGGTGTTATGCACAAACAATGAATCATGGAACACCACATCAAAAACTAATGACATAATATATGGTGATTAACATAACATAATAAAAAAAAAGAAATCATTGGTTTTAGACTTCATCAAGAACTGAGGAACTTGTATGGGAAGTGAATGGTGGTTTGGCTGGCTTGGCCACTGCTCAAATTGCTGGGGTGGATCTGAGGATTTGTCCTGAGCTTGGTTGCTCAGGGTTTAGACAGCCAAGGGATAAAGGAAGCCAGCCAACACTCTGCAGGAGATGCAGGACAGGGTCAGAGGTAGGACTGAAGCTGAAAATGCAGAGCCAAGAGGTTAGCATCTGGTGGAAGCAGAAATCTAGGTAAGGGGACCACCAAACAAGAGTGAGGACAATCACCATAACAGCTTTGAATATGTAAATCTTTCCACTTTGGGATGGCCCAATTTTTAAAATATACCACATGTAAGGTGGGTGGTATCTGGTAGAATTCACAAGTACCTAGGATGGAGACTCACAGAAATGATCCATAAAATACATGTGGGCTTTATCATTGTCATTGTTATATGACCTTAGGTCAGCACTTCCCAATCCCAACCACTAACAGCTCCATTCTTTCCCCTAGAGAATGAATTTGTTCTTTTTCTTTCTGTGAAGATAACCTTCCTGATGCACACATGTCATTTCACTTCAATCTTACATATTTTCTTACCTCCCTTTTCTTGACATGTTTTCTATTATCTACATTATTCCAAATGTAACTTGCATGCGTTCACATTTCCTACTTAGTTCTATAGTCATTCATCTGCCTCCTTTTCACAAAATTTCCTGAAAAAAGATTTACAGTCTGTGGAAACAGTACATTATTACCTGTAAAGTAAAATGGAGACACTCAGAACATCAGCATCCAGATAATTCTTTAGCCATGAAACCCATGGAAACCTGTTCTCTTATAAAAACATTCCCCTTTAGTGTTACACATAGAATAATCTGGTACATAAAGAGTTCTCCTAGAAATTAAATAAGCACTATTATAAACATTCTTTGCAACACCTATATAAGGGACATTGTGACTCAACCTTGAATAATAAAACATTAAAGTACAAAACATTTTTGAGCCTGCTACTGTGCTCTAAATAAAAGTGACACAATTCTTAAGCTAAAATTCAGAAAGTAGATTGTTACCATCTAAAAGTGGGCTTGGGTTGGAATGAGAACCCTCTCAAAGTTTTTGCCTGACTCTGTACTCCTCCTTAGGGAAGAGTCGCACTTGGAGCTATCTTTCCCTCTGTGCACACTTCAGAGAATCAGAGAGGTGTCAAGACCCTAGGGTCTGCAACCAGGTTGATTTCAGCAAATCTCTGAACCAACTCTAAGTCCCACGTGGGGCAGAAATTCAGAAGGTGATATTTTCCGTCCTCTATAGAAGGCAGAGCTATAGCTCTGGAGCATACTTGTCTCAAATCAATACAATCCAAGTCACACTCTAAAGTTCTTTAGGACTAAAATGTACCTGAGAACAGGTTGCCAGCATACTGAACCAGAATTCAAAAATTTCTGCTTTTGAATCCAGAAAATCTCCTGAGTTCGCTTCACTACATCACCACACAATCCCCTAGTGGGCTCATGGTGGTTGGGTTGGTTAAGGGCAAATCTGAACGCTACCTCCCCTAAAATATCTGCTCGGGGCTGAGAGACTCTAACTTAGTATTTGTTGTGTTTGCAGATCTTTTTTTGGTCTCTTATGGTTTGGAAATGGGAATGCACAGCTGCAGTGTGGCAATCAAAGTGGGGGAGGTGATCATTTCTATTCTAACACACAGAGACTTCCTAGACAAGGTTACTTATAAATCAAATAGATGTCATTTCAGAAACACCCCCAAACAACTGTACTCCATTACTGAAATAGGAAGCAGTGCTGTTAATGGGTATCTAAGGGCTGAAATCAATTTAACTTACAGGCACTCAGCTGCTACAACAGTTGTGAGCATGTCTGAATGTTAATAAACACTGATTAGTATTAATATACAAGACTTTAAATGTGGCTGGCATGAAATTCTCAATCTAATGAACAGATAAGCCTGTTGACAAGGATTTATCCCCTATTCCAATGTCTAAAGAAATTTTCCATAGGTTTGACAGTATTAGCATCAGTTTCACAAAGATATTATGGCATTTTTTTGTTTTAGATACTGTAACACTCTCATGAAAAGAAAGTTGAAGACTCACCTGTCACTCAGAGACAACACCAAAATGACACAGAGCAAACCCAGAAGCAGCAAGTGGAATGTGAAAATTAGGAGGAAAGACAGTGAAGATATGCAGACCGTGATGACACACACAGCTGGGGAATGAGGGGCTGCTCCTTAGAGAAATTGACAGCAGCCGTGACCTGCGTAATGAGCTATAATGCTGGGACATGGCTCCACTTTTGTTTCCTTTCAGCTCGAGTGTAAGGAGCAAAATGAAGGGAAGTGAAACATATCAATTGGAATTGCAAAGAAGTCTGATTTTAGCAAGTTTCATGTGACCCCTGAACTCCTTCTATTTTCTCACTCAACATTATTTGCCTTGACTACCCCGTGATGTGAAACAATTGGATTCAGAGTGGACAGTTAATGTTAGGATTAATATGAATCAATGGGTTTTACTTGAATAATACCTGTTATCTAGCATAGCTATACATATATATATATATATATATATATATATATTTAAGAGATATATTGAAGTATAATGGACAAAAATTATATATATTTAAGGTGTATTACTTGATGTTTTGACATATGTATACACTGTAAAATGACCACCACAATCAAGCTAAGTAACACATCCATCACCTCACACAGTTACCATGCTTTTCTTTTACTTTTTTTTTAATGGTGAGAACACTTAAGCAAATTTCAAGTATACAATACACTACTGTTAACTAACGTCACCATGTTCTACGGTAGGTCTCCAGAACTGATTTATCACAAAGATGACACTGCAGTGCAATGGAGGAAAGGATTATCTTTTTAATAACTGGTGCTGGGTAAATCGGATATCCGTATGGAGGGGAAAAAAAGAATCTATAACCCTTCCCCAACCATATACAAACAGAAAATTCTAAGAGGGTTGCAGATGCTAATGTGAAAGGTAAAAGTTTCTTGAAGAAAACAGAATATCTTCATGACTGTGACTCGGGCAACAATTCCTAAACAAAACACACCAAGCACTTAACTGTATAAAGAAGACAATTGACAAATTGGACTATAAGATTAAAAAACTGTGTTTCAAAGGACACCATTTAGGAGTAAAAACTACAGCCCATGGTGTGAGGAAAGATATTTGTAATACAGAAAACCAACCAAAAACCTGGAAACAGGTTTGTAAAGAATCTGCAATGTAAAGAATGTAAAGAATCATGCAAATCAATAAGAAAAGGACAGACAATACAGAAATAAGCTTTTACTGGACAGAGAATATCCAAATAGCTAATAAACACATGAGAATGTATTCAACTTCATTGGTCACACACACACACACACACAAAACGCCAAAGTGAATTAAATAAAGCAAACTTGTCAAAAGTATGTTTCTTGTCACCTTTGGAGACATTTAATAATTTTATGTTCTTTCCCCCATGCCCTTCTGTTAGTACAATATGGCCCACGGAAACAGGTAGGTCTTGTGTTAGTATGCATACTGGCAAGGAAAGCTGCACTTCTCTTCTTGGCTCATGTGTAGAACCATTCCCCCGCATTTGGTACATTGACTCAAAACCTATTCTACTTCAACACCATCTCCATTCCTTATTGTATTTCCACTTCCACGGGAAGAATTCTGGTTCTAAACATTAACACATTTAATCATTGGCTGCATTCTATAATAAAAACAAAATTATTTCAGAATCAGTATACTTATACTACTACCAGTAACAAGCCAGGTAAAATCCCACATCTCCTTGCTTTTCTGCATGCATATACTGTGTGCATACAGTGTAGTGTGTTTAGGCCTTACTTGAATTGATTCATTTTTGTGCTTATATTATAAATTTGATATTCACAAATTTAGGTTCTTTTTTTGCTTATATTCAATTTTAGGCTTTTTCTTCCTTATTGATATAATTTTATTGTTTTAAAGGAGTAAAATAATGACTTGGTTCAAAAGTAAAATGGATATTAACAGATATACTCAGAAGGGGTCACTGCGTTCCCTATTCCTTCCATTCTGTTCTCATCCATCACTTGCAGGTTATCAGTTTTATTAGTTTCTGATTTACACACACACACACACACACACACAAACATATTTATTTTCCCTCATTTACTTGAACGAAAGACAAGCGAAATATTCAGGTGAGATTTTCTAGCAGTTTTCTTGGCTTGTGAGTGCAAATTTATTTGTAAGAGAGGAAAAAGAAAAGTTCTGATTTTTCTGATAAGCATGACAACTGACTTAAAAGCTTATGAAAATAAAATCTATATGCAGAGAACTGTATTCTTCTGCACCAAAATTCCAAATATAAAAGCATAATAGGGAATATAACTGTTGGAACTGTGATAAAACTCAATTTTTTCCACTCTTTTCCCTATTTTTCCCTTCTTTTCTTCCTCCTCCCCTTCTCCTTCCTTTCTTTCAGACCTTTATTTTTTTATTCATATATGTATATGCACACGTAAAAACATATAGTATTATTTTCTTTACTTTTATATAACAATACTGAAGTTATATAACAGTAGATTGTACTTCAATTTGCTTTTTTCACTTAATGATATATCTTGGTAAACTCTCCCTGACAATGATCCACCTCATTTTTTTTAAACTTGCTCCATACAATATTTCATAGTAATGCACACACCGTGTATTCCATCCATCTGATGGATATTTGATGGTTTTTAGTTTTTCACTACTACATATAATACCTCAAACATTATTGCTCTTTTCTCTTTGTGCACATTTGCGAGCTTTTTTCTAGAATAGATAACTGGAAGTGGATTTTCTAAGTCATAGGTAAAATCAAAAGATTTTACTAGATAATACAAAACTGTCCTCTAATAAAAGCTTGGTCACTGTATAACAAGAATGCAAGAGAATTTATTTCCCTCACATTCTTGCTCTCAGCTGATATTGCTCTCATTTTCTAGATAGAAAATACATTTTATCTATTTATTTTAGTATGTATTGCTCTCACATCTAAAGGACTGGACTGGATCCTGGATGGCTCCATCAGTTAAGCATATGACTCTTGGTTTCGGCTCAGGTCATAATCTCATGGGTGGTGGGATCCAGCCTGGTGTCAGGCTCTGTGCTCAGCACGGAGTCTGAAGATTCTCTCCCTCTGCCCCATCCCTGCTCTCTCTCTCTCAAATACATAAATCTTTAAAAAAAATAAAGGAGTGGACTGTTTTAAATTATGTTTATTAGCTATTCATGTATTTTTTCTTTGTAATGCTTGTTCTCTTTATGTTTTAAAGTTTGAATGTTTGCCTTTTTCTTAATGATTTGTAAGAATTCATTATATCATTTTGATATTGATTGTCTGGAGTTATTTGTTACTCATCTTTTAACTTTAAGATGTCATTTCATCTTTCAAAATTTCTCAATTGTAACTCAAGTCCTAATTTCTTTCTTTATGGCTTCTGTATTTGTTTAAGAAAGTCTTCACTCCAATGTTATAAAAATATTCTCTATATTTGATTCTAATACTTTTGTAGGTTCTTATTTTATATAGACATTCCTTTTCCATAAGTATTTCTATCGGCACATGGAGTTAAAGTAGTAATCTAACCTTTTCGTGTTTCTAAATGGATAACTAGTTGATCCAATTGTTACTAAATAACCTGTCTTTTACTCACTCATTTAGAACATCTTCCTTATCTTATTCTAAATACCCATAGACACTTGGATTTGTTTCAGGACTCTCAATTCTGTTCCACTGATATATTTTTTTGGGGGGGATATCTTTCCATTTATTTGTGTCTTCAATTTCTTTCATTGGTGTCTTATAGTTTTCATTGTACACATCTTTCATCTCCTTGGCTAAATTTATTCCTAAGTATTATTTTTTTTAATATTCTTCCAAATGGGATTGGTTTCTTTTTTTTCTTTCTTTAAATTTTTTATTGTTATGTTAATCACCATACATTACATCACTTGTCTTTGATGTAGTGTCCCATGATTCATCGTTTGTGCATAACACCCAGTGCTCCATGCAGAACGTGCCCTCTTTAATATCCATCACCAGGCTAATCCATCCCCCACCCCCCTCCCCTCTAGAACCCTCAGTTTTTCAGAGTCATCGTCTCTCATGGTTCGTCTCCCCCTCCGATTTACTCCCCTTCATTCTTCCCCTCCTGCTATCTTCTTCTTTTTTTTTCTTAACATATATTGCATTATTTGTTTCAGAGGTACAGATCTGTGATTCAACAGTCTTGCAAAATTCACAGCGCTCACCATAGCACATACCCTCCTCAATGTCTATCACCCAGCCACCCCATCCCTCCCACCCCCCCACCACTCCAGCAGCCCCAGTTTGTTTCCTGAAATTAAGAATTCCGGTCTTTTTGTGACCCCGAGGATCCTGAGACCACACTGTCCTGCGAGGGTTCCACCCCCAGCTTAGCCACTGGAGCGACGTCCCTGCGGAGCCGACTTCTAAAAGTTCTGATTTTGTGCTAGGCGGCTCTATCACTTGCCAGAAGCGGCCCACTGATATATTTTTAAATGGCTCCTCAAATACTGAACTATTTTAATTGCTATCTTATGTTATATTATTTCGGGGTATGTCCTCCACTGTTCTCATTTTGTGAGTTTCAAAATTCCTTGTAGGCAATTTTATTAAACTTGCTAATTTTGTTATTTAAATACTATATACTGTTACTTATATTTCTGAGAGAAGTAAGTTGACATCTCCTATTAAAATTGTTGTGCTGTTGATTTTTCTTTGTAAACTTCCAAGTTTACATATCAGTAACTCTCAACATACTTCAAATTTATCTTTTCAGATACATACAGTTTCCTAACTGTTATGACTTCTTGGTGGATAACTTTTTGCTAAATTGAAGTATCACTCTCTGCTTCTTTTACTTTCAAAACTATTATGTTTGTTTTCCTTTGTATAGCATTTGTCTGAAATATCTGTTTTTCACTTTTTTAAAATTTCTGTCATTTTGTTTTAAGTTTCTCTCTTGTAAATAGCATATAGTTGGATTTTTTTTCTATAAAACTGGAGTAGTATCTTATTTGGAATTTAACTCATTCATATTTCTGGCATTATATTTAAGCTTTTTCCTTTTACCTTGTATTTTTTTATTGACCATTTTTATCATTTCTTTTTTCATATTCCTACCATTTATTGGCTGGACTGAATTTTTATTTTCTCCTCTAATATTTCAGCTAATAATCTGGAAGTCAGTCATACTGATTCTAGTCTTCCAGAAATTGTTTTTATGTATTTAATGGACAACATTATTATTATTATTACTTTGGGATAACTTTCCATGTATCTTCAGTTTTAAGCCTTCCCTTACTTTTTCTCTTCTTTTTCTTTGCATTCTAGGATATTTTCTAAACTTGATCTTCTGGATCACTAATTTGTTTCAGTCTCATTCATTTTATTATTAAGCTCTCTTACTGATTTTTTCAAATTATAACAATCATATTTTTAACTTAAGTTTTTTGAATTATTTTAAAAATCATTCTTTTCTTATAGATACAAAATCTATAATCATACATCTTTCTGAGAATACTGGTAAGATTTTTTTTAATTCAATTAGCCAACATACAGTACATCATTAGTTTCAAAGTTTAGTAAGTCATCAGCTGCATATAACACCCAGTGCTCATCATATCACGTGCCCTCCTTAATGCCCATCACCCTGTTACCTCATCCCCCACCACCCCCCTCCAGTCACCCTCAATTTCTTTCCCATAGTTAAGAATCTCTCACGGTTTGTCTCCCTCTCTGATTTCTTCCCATTCAGTTCCCCCTCTCTTCCCCATGATCCCCTGTGCTGTTTCTTATATTCCACATATGAGTGAAACAATATGATAGTTGTCTTTCTTTGATTGACTTATTTCGTTCAGCATAATACCCTCCAGTTCCATCCACATCAATGTAAATGGTTAAGATTTCATCCTTTCTGATGGCTGAGTAATATTCCATTGAATATATGAACCACGTATTCTTTAACCATTCATCTGTTGATGGATATCTCAGCTCTTGCCATAGTTTGGCTATTGTGGATATTGCTGGTATAAACATTGGGGATCAGGTGCCCCTTTGGATCATTACATTTATATCTTTGGGACAAATACCCAGTAGTGCAATTTCTGGGTCATAGGGTAGCTCTATTTTTAGCTTCTTGAGGAACCTCCATACTGTTTCCAGAGTGGCTGGACCAGCTTGCATTCCCACTAACAATGTAAGAGGGTTCCCCTTTCTCCGAAACAAATGTTGCTACAATTTTTTTTTTTTTTTACAGTTCTTTTCTGTCCTCTGAATTAGCTTTGCTTTCTCAGAAGCTGTTCTCTTCATTCCTCTTGGTCCTTCTTATTCATGCATTTGGTATCCTTGGTTATCAGGGCACTTCAATGACTGAAAAAACTAGGTCATATAAAAGGTAGTACATTCATTTTCTATTGCTACATAAAAAATTTCCACAGATTTAGCAGCTGACAACAATAAAAATGTGTTATCTCATAGTTTCCACGGGTCAGGAATCAGCATGGTTCAGCTGGGTCTTCTATTCAGGGTTCCACCAGGCTGAAATGAAGATCCAGACCCAGAGTCTCATCTGACACTCAGGGTCTTCTTCCCTGCTCACTGGTTGCTGGCAGAATTCTGTTCCTTGAGGTTGTAGAACTGAAGTCCTTGTTTCCTTGGTTGCTTTCTGCATGGCCACTGTCACCTCCTAGACATTTGTAATAAGCAGTTGACCACATGATTTTTTTCTTCTTCAATGACAGTAGGAAAATACCTCTGCTGCTATAAACTTCCCTGGCGTCTTTAGCAGGTTCACCTGATAATTCTAGGCCTATCCAGTGCAATGGTCCTTTTTTTATTAAATCAAAGTCAAATTACTAAGTAACCTAACCAAGGGAGCAAAATCCCATTATATTCATAGGTCCTACCCACATGCAAGGGAAAGAGATTAGGAGGTGTACACCAGAGGGCAGATCTTGGGTGCCATTTTAGAATTCTGCCTATCACAAGTGGCATGAGTTTCTTTTTGTAAGTCTAGATCTTTTTCCCCTATAGGCTCTCATTTCTCTTATAGGATGGTGAACTGAAAACTCTAGCAAAGTGGATCAGGAGTGAAGGCATGCTGGCTGGCTGGTTTTACAAATTATTTAAAATAAGGAAGCTTTACATTAGGAATGAAGGTCCTTAGGACATTTTATTCCAGGATAAAGGAGCTTTTTCTGTTGGATATCCAGTAACCATAAAGTCTGTTCTCCTTCCCTTAACTCCCTACCCTCAATGGAGAACTTCTCCAGTAGGCAGTTCACTTCCTTTAACACGTGGGTCTTGGGTTTTAACCTAAGATCAAGTGTTGCTACATCTTACTGCTGAGGCTGAGTTGGGAATCACACTGGCCCTGGCGTTCTTCATCCATCTCTTTATTTAATATTTCTAATAGCTGCCCCAAGACCTCCTCCTGAACTTGCTATCCACTCAGTCAGAGCTTGAAGTTTCCCTTGGATGTGCCATTACCTTTAAAATTGTTGTTGTTGGTGGTGGTGGTGATGGTGGTGGTGGTGGTGGTGGTGGTGGTAGTGTGTGTGTGTGTGTGTGTGTGTGTGTGTGTGTGTGTGTGTGTGTGTGTGTGTGTGTGTGTGGCTATTTTTTCCTCCATTTTTGTCCTATCTGCTTTCTATATTCCAGGAATTTCCCACAATTTTTTATCTGTTGATAGCACAATTTTTAGATTTGCTTTCTTGTGCTGCTAAAGATTTATTCACTGTAAAATATATTTTCTATTGCTAAAAGGGATTTGAGGTAGCAAGAGAAGTAAATACACATGCTCATTCCATTATTTTGCTCTTGTTTCTATTTTGATTCTTTTAACTTTATGTCAAGATTTTTTGCAGTTAGAGTCAACTGTCTACAAGGAGATGATTTAATCAACTCTCAAGTTGATATCCCCACCTAATTTTTATTCTTCCCTCCTTAGTTCCCTAAATAAAGAGAACAGAGAGAAGGCAGTTATGAATATCAAATACCACTTCTCCTTCTGTGTTCATCCACTGTGGGAAAAGCTGATTTTGGTTGAAATTTCTGGCTAAAATGAAGGCCCTGCAGTATTAGTAGATTTCCTCCCCATCTGAATACCCAATGCATGGATAACAGAAGCACTGTCATAACCTTCAAGTGACTAGAATATTTCGATGAAATAGACTTATTCAATAAGCCATCAAAAGCAAAAAGAAAGTGGAATCAAGTCGGTAACCTCTCTTAGGGAACCAAGATGAAAGTACTGACAGAGTACAACACCACAGAGAATAATGAAGTTTCCTAATTGGATTATAAAGTGCAGAATGTCTTATCAACAGATAACATGGCATAGTTTAGCCCATGATTTAAGGGAAAGATGTTAAAGAATCGGGTTTTGAAAGGGACATGAAAGTATTTAGATCAAACAACATATACGACTTATAAATATATACAAATATATACACAATTTGCTTGTCCAACTCACAGAACAAGATGGTTAGATTTGAACTAAATTTATAGCAGACTTATATGCTAAATGCATATGAGAGATCAGAGCATAAATTCAAGCCCTGAGAGAGTAATAGTAACCGACATTTAGGACAGAGGACAGCTGTTTTACATGTTCTTTCAGCAGAAAGTACAGTAAAGGGAATCAGAGGATAAATGTTTCAGAGAAATCCAAGTCTTACAAAATGGACCAGGTGAAAAGAATATTAATTCTAATATACAAGGCAAGCATTCAAGGGTGAAGGACTAGAGATTATAATCCATTCTTTTCTATGCCAGATTGAGTGCCACCCATACCATGCCAGGAACTCAGTGGAAAATTGAGTAGCATCTATAAATTCTATTCCCTCCCTTTTCCAGATCATTAAAGGCATTAAACTAGACCAGACCCAACACAGACCCTTGCAACACCCGACTACACATTGCCCTAGTTAATTATGCTATCATTAATCATTTGCCCATTGTTTATCATCACCCAAGCATTTTTAATATAACTAGATTCTTATTCAAGTCTGTTTTAAATTAATTTTGCAAATAAAATTTGGAGGGCTCACACACAATGATAGATTGGCACCTACATCCATCAATTAGGCAGCATTCTCCCTCTTTCCTCCCTGGGAGTTTTTTTTGGTAGGATGTACCCTCCCCACAGATCTAGCTTTATGTTAGACATAGCTCCTCTGTCTAATTGTTTACAATTTTTCTCTTTCAGTAGCTGCACCATAACTTTTTAATCTGTTGACATAAGAACAACCAGATGATAGTGACCTGAATCACACTTGTTTCTTAAAACCTGATTACACATCTGTTTTGTTCTATATTCACTTTTCTACCTACCATGCTCCTGTCTTTGTTTTCAGCAATATGCCCTAGTTCTCCATGGAAGTGACTAGTTGATATATTTCTTTAACACCATTTAGGTCCTTTTATGCTTGGATGTGTGTCATACATTGCCATTTTGGATTTATTAAATAAATGTCTTATAACTTTCTCAGGCTACATTTTGAAAAGAACTATTTTTCGTATTATTTTTCTACAGACTTCAAAAACATTCCATATCTTCCTTTTTAAATAAGGTATGCACCTCTGCATTTATTACTGATTTCATTTTTCTGGACACTATTCTTCTGTAGCTCTTTGTGTCTTTCCCTATTTTTAACTAATAAAAACTAAGTTTTATAAGCATATACTTTAGAATTAAATAGTTCTACAAGGTTTGTAATGAAAGAGAATACTCTTCCATCCCCACCCCAGAATTTACCTCTCCAGGAAACAACCAATTTAAACTCTGTTAAATATTTTGGTATTTACCACCATGACTCGAAATAATGTACTTGAATTTTTACCATTGATTTATATTTTAGACATTAGCTAATGTCTTCCCACTATGGAAGATGAAGGTTTTGCTCCTTTTCCTTCTATATTCCTACCATACATGTGTTCCCTTTCCTTTATCTCATCCTTCCAATATGATCATATCATAATTTTAATTAGGTTAATACCAGAGTTTATTTTGATTATGTAAAAGTTAGCTCTAGTAGAAATAAATGGTAAACTAATGGCTTATTCTTTCTTGTGTAACTTTTTGTTTTCTCTGGAATTAATGACTGTTTTAATTTTTTTGTTTTCTTGATTTTTTAATTTACTTTTCACTAATTCATCCCCAGACTTCTCATCAAAAGACTGTGAGATTCATTAGCATTACCTCCATTTTATCTTCCTAATGAAGGGCCTTACAGAGCCTCTGACTTCTTCCAATCTGGAATGGTAGCACTCCAGGTCTGAAGGACCGCTCTCATCCTGGGATCTTCTTTCACCATAGTCCTGGCATTCTTTTACTCTCCTCTTCGGTGGGCTCTCCTGGTCTTTGTCCTGTGTTTTTCTCTTTCTTGACTTAATCTCCCAGAGTCCTGAAAATACAGAAATGGGAGGTGATTTTCTGTGGAAGCTGCATGTTCTGAAGATGCTTTATGCTGCTCTAAACATTATTGGCTGGGAACAGAAATCTAAATTGGGACAAAATTCTTTCAGATTGTTTGAGGCATTACTTCTATCAACCTCTAGAGCTTCCAATGTTACTGTTGAAAAGTCTGAAGTATTCTGAGTCTAGCTTCTTTAGTCTTAGACAAGTTCTTCTCCCCTCTCTCTCTGTTTCTTGTTGTGCCCTATGTTCTGAAATGTCACAGTAATAAACCTCAGTATAGTTCTCTTTTCATCCACTGGTGCTATATACTTGGTGCACTCCTTCAGTCTAGAAAAATAAGTTGTGCAATTCTAGGAATTTCTTCCCTAATTACTTTGTTGATGATTTCTTCCTTTCTATTTTTCTTTCTTTCCTCTTTCTGGAATTCCAATTATTTGAATATTAAACTTAATTATATATACATATATATTTATATACATATTTCTGACAATATGGATGGAAATAGAGGGTATTATGCTAAGTGAAATAAGTCAGATAAAGACAAATACTGATTCCACTTACATGTGGAATCTAAAAAACAAAACAAATGAGTAAACAAATAAAAACAAACAGACTCTTAAATACAGAGAAAAAATTGGTGGTTGCTAGAGGGGAGGTAGGTGGGAGGATGGGTGAAATAGGTAACAGGGATTGAGAGGTACAAACTTCGGTTATAAAATAATTAAGTCACGGAGATAGAAAGTACAGCAGAGGGAATATAGTCAATAATAATTATAATACTGTCGTATGGTGATACATGGTGACCACTTGTGATGAGCACTGAGTAATGTATAGAATTGTTGAACCAACATATTGTACACCTGAAGCTAATAAAACATTGTATGTTAATTACACTTCAAAAAAGTTACTTTACTAAGATTTTCTTCAAGTTACATTGTATAATAAGAGATTGATTTCTCTTGATGGTTTTACTTTTTTTCTTAAAGATTTTATTTATTTATTTGTCCGACAGAGAGAGCAAGAGGGCGCACACAAGCAAGGGGAGCGGCAGGCAGAGGGAGAAGCAGATTCCCCACTGAGCAAGGAGCCTGATATGGGACTCGATTCCAGGACCCTGGGATCATGACCTGAGCCGAAGGCAGACACTTAGCTGACTGAGCCACCCAGGCGTCCCCTCTTGATGGTTTTAAAATGAACAATGTGTTTGATTATTTTCTTATTGCAGTAATATTTAATATTAAAAGTGATTCCTGGCAACTTATTTTCTAAACTCCCACACACAACATCAGATATATTTTTACATATGTTAAGAACTATCTCTCTAAATTTATTTCCTCTTTCCAAAATGCAGTATTAGTGGAAGTGTTTATTAATGTGGCCTCTCTCTTCCCTCTAAAGGTCAAACCTCACTAGATCTGGTGGGCATCTGTCCCAAATGCTGGTGATCCAACCACAGACATGTGACCTCCTTAAAAAAAAAAAAACCAACAAAAAAAACTGGGTCAATAGGATTCCTCTTCTGTGAATTTGGAATTGGGAAATCAAGAAACTGAATCAGTTAGCAGTGACACTGAAAGAAAAGTAGGAACAGAGGGGCCTTGATGATCCATGTTAAGAAAGCCAAAGTTAGGGGCACCTGGGTGGCTCAGTCAGTTAAGCATCTGCCTTTGGCTCAGGGTGTGATCCTGGAGTCCTGGGATCGAGCCCCGCGTCGGGCTCCCTGCTGAGCGGGAAGCCTGCTTCTCCCTCTCCCACTCCCCCTGCTTGTGTTCCCTCTCTTGCTGTGTCTCTCTCTGTCAAATAAATAAAACCTTAAAAAAATTTTCTTAACAGGCAAAAATTTGAATCCAATTTGTCCAATGAAGACATACAAATGGCAGATAAGCCCATGAAAAGATGTTCAATACTGTAAGTCATTAGGGAAATGCAAAACAATGAGATATACTTAGCATCTACTAGGATAGCCATAAAAAAAAAACCAGAACAAAAAAGGAAAATATCTGTGGGTGAGGATATGGATAAATAAGAACCTGCATACCTTGCTGGTAGGAATGTAAAATGGTGTAGCCACTTTGCAAAATAGGTTAGCAGTTCCTCAAAATATTAAACACAGAGTTTCCATTTGACCCAGCAATTCCACTCCTATGTATATACCCAAGATATTTGAAAACATATGTCCATACAAAAGTTTGTACATTAATGTTCATAGTAGCTAAAAAGTGTAAACAACCTAGATGTCCATCATTTGGTGAATGAATAAACAAAAGTGGTATATCCACACAAAAAATATATTTATCCATAAAAAGGAATGAGATATTCATGCTATAGCATGAATGAACCTTGAAAAAATTACGCTAAGTGAAAGAAACTGGATACAAAAGACCATGTATTGTATGATTCCAATGATGCCATTTATATAAAATTCCCAAAATAGATAAATCCACAGAGACAAGAAGTAGACTGGTGGTTGCCAGGGGCTGGAGTAGATGGGGAATAGAGAGTGACAGTTAATGGGTAGAGGTTATCTTTGTGGGGTAATGCAAGTGTTCTGGAATTAGACAGTGGTGATGGGTGCACACCAATGTGAATATACTAGAAAAATCACTAATTATATACCATAAAAGAGTGAATGTGGGTATATGAATTATATCTCAATAAAAGAAAAGAAAAAAACCCAAGTACAAACTATAAGCACATTAAAAATATTCTAGTATAAGGGCATCATTATTAGTTTTCTCAATTTGAGCTATAGTTTTCAATTTTTATCAAATGTTTTAATTACCTTTGGAAGACAACTAGTGATAATTTTCTATAAAACAAAGTTAAGGTAAAAAACTTAGAACAAAATAATTTATGGGGCACCTGGGGGGCTCAGTCATTAAGCGTCTGCCTTCGGCTCAGGTCTTGATCCCAGGGTCCTGGGATCAGGCCCCGCATCGGGCTCCCTGCTCCGCAGGAAGCCTGCTTCTCCCTCTCCTAATCCCTCTGCTTGTGTTCCTGCTCTCGCTCTCTCTCTCTCTGTCAAATAAATAAATAAAATCTTTAAAAAAAAAGAACAAAATAATTTAGGTCATTTTGTACTTGGTCATTTTGTACTTCCCATGTGGACCCTGTATATATGAAGAAATCTGCTCCATAACCTGTTGCCTTCCCAGATTTCATACTTGTTCTCATGATGTCCTGCTATAGTGTGGTTCCTATCTCTTGATTTCCATAAGAATGCCTCTATAGCTAAAATAATCCTCATTTAAATGGACTGACATGGTTGAGTTACTGAAATTTGTAGTCATACAAACATGATAAGAACAACCATTTATGGAACACAACTCAGCCATCAAAAGAAAATGAAATCTTGCCATTTGCAAGCATATGGATGGAACTAGAGGGTGTTATGCTAGAAATAAGTCAATCAGAGAAAGACAATTATCACATGATCTCACTGATATGTGGAATTTAAGAAACAAAACAGAGGATCATAGGGGAAGAGAGGAAAAAATAAAACAAGACGAAATCAGAGAGGGAGACAAACCATAAGAGGTTCTTAATCATAGGAAACAAACTGAGGGTTGCTAGAGGGAAGAAGGTTGGGGGAATGGGGTAACTGGATGATGGACATTAGGAGGGCATGTGATGTAATGAGCACTGGGTATTATATAAGACTGATGAATCATTGACCACTTCTGAAACCAATAACACATTATATGCTAATTAAATTTAAATAAAAATAAACTGAAAAAAAAGAACAAGCATTTACTCTACCTTCTGTTTTGTAACTTTTTTTAAAGGTTTTTTTTTTCAAGATTTTATTTATTTATTTGACAGAGAGAGAGAGAGTATAAGCAGGGGGAGTGGCAGGGAGAGGGAGAAGCGGCCTCCTGTTCAGTAGAGAGCCCGATGTGGGGTTCAATCCCAGGACCCTGGGATCATGACCTGAGCCGAAGGCAGACGCTTAACTGACTGAGCACCCAGGCACCCCGTGTTTTGCAACTTTTTTCACTTAATCATATAGTGTGAAAAATCTATTCAATTTCAATAAACATATATATGGATCATTTAAATGACGACATAGGGCTCCATTGTGTGACTAAAACAAAATCTGACCAGTCTTCTATGTTTACACTTTTAAAGTCAGGGCACGTGGGTGGTTCAGTTGGTTAAATGTCCAACTCTTGATTTTGGCTCAGGTCATGATCTCAGGGTGGTGAGACTGAGCCCAGTGTTAGGCTCCGCTCTAGCACGGAGCCTGCTTAGGATTCTCTCTCTCCTTCTGCCTCTCCACCCTCCAATCTCTCTAAAACAAAACAAAAACAAAAAATACTTGCCCACTTTCTCCCATTTATTTTTTTTATTGGATCCCAAACAGGTTTTTGATTAGACGAACCCTGAAAATTTTCTTTGGAGAAAACAAAAACCTAAAAAGATGAAAGAAAGACCCATAATGAAATGATTAAAATTAACATTTTGACATTTTACTTTTCCATGGGGACTATAATAGGGCTGAACATGGACCAGAATTCTACCAAAGAGAACTAAAGGCACAGAGTTAATGTCATACAGCCTGTGTTCTGACTGGTATTAAAAAAAATAAATAAGTAATATGGAGCCAAACAGCAGCTCTCTAATCTCCTAGGTTTGGCAGAAGAGTGCACTTTTAGAAGCTAGATTTTAAAACTTGGATACTAATTATCCATAATGAGGATCCTTCTTTTGCAAGTGTAAGTTTGAGAAGTGCTTTCCTAAAATGTCTTATTCCCTAAAATTAACTTTGTCTTTAACTTTCTTTTCAGTTAACCCTAATCCAGCTATGGGAAATTGGACTCAGGTAAGTATGGATGGTATTGGAATTATTTTTCTTTCTTAGCTTGCTCACCTCATTATTAAGCTTTTAAGTATAATAGATTCTAATGGCTCAGTATTTGTCTGGCCAAATTGCTTACTTCAGATAAACTGGATTTTCAGGGTTATATACATTTAGGAAGAAAAATGACAGAGGAAAGTGTGTGACCAATAAGGACAGAACGATGAGCCTAATGAAAGGGTTGGCTAGATGTTCTCTAGTACCTCCTTAAACTGAGATTTCTTACCCAGTTATTCAAGAGAAAATTCGAAACCTTCTTTCACCCAAATTCTCACTTACAAAATGGATTTGGATATTCCATCTGTAGGATTAATATTTTGAAAAAAAATCATTCCCTTACTCATTCCCAGTGAATTGTTTTTAACATGGCTTAGAGCAGGGAATTAATTCTGAGTTTTATAGTAAATGTATTTTGGAATGTCTAGGTGTGTGGAAGTAAAGCTCTGCTCAAGGGCATGCCAGTTTTCTAGTAGCTGCTACACATTACTTAAAACATTAAGAAAGAGTGATTCTGATTTTTCTTCTAATGTTCTTCCAACCTGATTTTGTATTGTGGTTTTTTTTTCTTTTCTTTTTTAAGATTTTATTTATTTGACAGAGAGAGAGAGAGAGAGAGCACAAGCAGGGGGAGTGGCAGAGGGAGAAGCAGGCTCCCCGCTGAGCAAGGAGCCAGATTTGGGTTTCAGGATCATGACCTGAGCCGAAGGCAGACACTTAACCTACTGAGTCACCCAAGCATCTCTCTTGGTCTTTTTCATTCACAATCAACTCTTTAACCCACCATTGAGCCAAGTTAGGACTTTAGACTTTTCTGGGAAGATTTATTCGTTTTTTGTTGTTGTTTTGGGTTTTGTTTTTTTTTTAAGTACATAAAGATTTGTCGTTGAAAGTTCTTTCTTCTTCCATGTTGAGGAAGCATGTTGAGCCTGCTAAGTGACTGGGGAAGGAAAGTACATTCGTATTCATTGTGTGCCTGTACTTCTCTGCCTAGATGAATCGAGTCTATTGGTATCATGACAAAGTTTATTGTTGGCATCTTTGCCATCTGCATGCTTTTCACAGTCGTGCGGATCGCTTTTCTTGGCTTCAGATTTCAGCCTTCATTTCACATTGGCAATGCAAAGATGTGAGTCACTGTGGCTTAACAGTGTGAATAATGGCCCCTCAAATAGGATCTTTGTGTACTCTCTGCTTGAGCAAGGACTCTCCTTGCCACAATGGACATGCAGCCTATGCCCTGTGTGAAGTTAAGAAAACAGTTTGAAAAACAGAGAGGTTAGATTTAGTATCTTGGTTGTCCTCTTTTAATTGGGGTTGTGACTTCATAAGAAGAATGTTCTTGGCCTGGTGGTCTGTGAGTCAGGGCAGCTTTGCTGTCATTTCGAAAAATTCCATTGAGTTTAATACTAAGTGTTTAATTCAACACACTGACTGAGCCCTCAATCTGTCCTAGGCAAAATGTGGGCATAGACATGGGTCTCTGCCTTGTGTTTATTCAGCTGACCAGGTGAACTCTTGCCTGAGTTAGAGACTTCTCTAGCTGTTCCTTCTTCTCATTCATGGTTGCCTTGGGGACAGTGAGGTGGTCTATAGGAGCTGTTTGGAGGTCTGGGGGACAAATAAGAAGGATGTATAAGTCAGACTATAAAGAGTTAACTTGGCTCTCTTTTCAAAATGTTTTCCACTATTTCTGGAGTGGGTGAGCAATTATCCGAGTTCTTTCATCTGAAAGCTCTAGTACATTTATGGTATGCATAGGAGTCCAGACTGTTCCCGAAGTTATACTACACCAGCGTCACTTGCAGTTAAATTATTTTACACAGAACTAGTCCTTTATTCCTCAGATCCTGTCATTTTTCATGCAGGTAATTTCTGTGGGAAACATGTGCAATATTCAAAATCATCTTTTGGCCTTCATAAATCCTGTAGGTACATTTCTGATGGGCAAGTGTCACTTCTCCAGAATTTGCAAGTATCACAAAGGCATAATATTTTCTTCTAAAATGCACCTTTTGAATATACTTTGGCTTATATTCTGAAAAGAGATTTGACATATGCTCTTTACTTAACTGACTTTGGTGGGAAGGTTTCCAACAAATACATTATTATTTCTTTTTTGTGCAATGTACAAGTCAGAGCCTTGCTGGAACTCTTTTCTTTCAATTTTGATTGATCCATCTAATTTTCGCTTTGGTTTAGTGATTACTTAATTAGCCTAGCAACCATAGCCCTGCACCATGTACTCTTTTCATAATAGCCAGTGTCAAAAATCACCCATTTTTGTGTGCACACAATAGGCCTCATGGATTTTTATCTATTCAACTTTTTTTTTAAATCATAAGTTACAATTATTCTTCTTTTGCTAAAATTGTCTCAAATTTCACCAGTGGGAGTCCCTCTTTTTTAAAAACGATTTATTAATTTTAGAGAGAGAGCATGAGAGCAAGCGGGGGTAAGGGGCAGAGGGAGAGACTATCTGAGCCGACTCCCACTGAGCGCAGAGCCAGACATGGGGTTTGATCATAAGACCCATGAGATCAGTACCTGAGCTAAAACCAAGAGTTGGACATTTAATCGACTGAGCCACCCAGGCACCCCTAGAGGGAGCCCCTTTAAGATGGTTCCTGTATTCTTTTAATACACCATCATTAATCTTTGACTACATATTTGCTTTCTGGCAAAACAGCTTATACTTTACCTCTCCTAAACCTAGAAATAGCAATTTCTCTAAGGAGCCCTGATTCCCGTTAGTGGGAAATAGGGAAATCAGGATCTGAGTACTAGATATACTCACTGATAACACTATGTCATTGCCTCTCAGCAAATGGAACTAAAAAATACACATAATTTTAAACCACAGATTCATTTAAAATCTTCCAACTCAAATATAACATTATAGAACTTTTCCTTAATTTCTTTGATTTTGTATTTGTCTTTATTTTCCCTTATACTAAAAATCACAGTTCATAATTATATGTATTTATATATTATATAACATCTCATTATATATATTTATACTATATATGTTTACATTTTATGTCTATTACAATTATATATTTTCTTTTTATATATAGTTTCAGAGTTACAATATCATATTATTCCTAACAATAAAACTACTGAGTGAAGCTTAAAATTTCTTTGCAGTTCTTTTTTGTGATCATCTGAGGATATACAGTAAGAATTTTATGTACAAAAGTCACTTGAAATAATTCTTCTGTGTAGTTACCAATTTAATATACAGTTAGGTTCATTTATTTCACTCTATTTTTGCTTTGGGGGTTTTCTTTTTTATTTAATTTTTGAATATGTTAAACATTTATTTAGTTCAAAAGTCAAAAAGATGTCAGATATATTAGAGAAATTTCATATTTATTTCTATCTTATCCAACCCCATTCCCTCCATTAAAAATCGTTTATTAGTTTCTGATTTATGCTAGCTTTTTAATATTTAGCAAGTATGTATATATTCTTACAATTTTTTTTATACAAAGTGTAGCATAGTTCATATACCCGTTTTACAACTTTCTGTTTTCACTTGCCTGGAGATCACTTTATATGAGTTACTACTGACCTTTTTAATTCTTTTATGATAGATGGATAAATAGTCCTTCTTTATAGTGATGCATTATGATTTATTTAACCAGTTATTACCAATCTTTTGAGACTAAAAGTAGTGCTGCAATTAATAACCTTGCACATATGTTTGTTCTACATTTGTGTAGATGTAGCTTCAGGGCAGATTTCTTAAAGTGGATTGACAAATTCTTCTCCATAATGGCTGTAACATTTGCACTCCTGCTAGTAATGTATAAGAATGTCTGTTTCTCCAGGTTGCCTGGGTGGCTTAGTTGGTTAAGCATCTGACTCTTGATTTCAGCTCAGATCATGATCTCAGGGTCATGAGATCAAGCCCTGTATTGGCCTCTGCCCTGAGCATGGAGTCTGCTGGGGCTTCTCTCTCTACCTCTCCCTGTGCACCTCCCTACCACCCACCACACGCTCTCTTTCTCTCTCAAAGCAAAACAAAACAAAAAAGAATGTCTGTTTCTCCAAAGCTTCGTCAATAGCATATGTTGTCAACTTCTGAATTTTTGTTTATCTAATGGATGAAAATGATATCTCAGTTTCGAATATGTACTCAAAATAGAGCATCTCTTCCTATTTAAGAGCACTTGCCTTTCTATACAGGTCATTTGCTAATATTTCCTTTAAATTTTTGTTCAATTTCTGCTGTTTCCAAGACCTCTTTATATATGAGGAATATTAGTTCTTTATCTGATGAGTTGCAAAAGTTTTCTTCCAGCTTGTCATCTGTTTTTGACATTGGATTTTTTTAATTGCTTTGATTTTTGGTAGATTTATTGAAATATTATTCATACACTGTATAATTCATTGGCTTTTAGTTTATGCACAGAGTTGTATATTCTTTACCACAATCAATTTTAAAACATTTTCATTGCCCTAAAAAGGTATCCCACACCTCATCCTCCCAGCCCTAAGGCAACCCCTAGGTTGCTTAATTTCTATAACTACTGGTTGAGGTTTTTTTCTCCCAGTTTTTATGTAGTCAAATTTACTTCCCTTTTTTATTGCTTCTAGATTTTGAGAGTTTAAAAATATTTCCTTATTCTCAATTTATAAAGGAATCTAGTCTTGACTTCTTGTAATACTTGTACCATTTCAATTTTTACAGATAGAGCTCTAATTTATTTGGTGTTTATCTGGTAAATGACACAAGGTATGGATCTAATTATTTTTTCTAAATACCATATAGTTCTAACACCTTCATTGAGAAAAGCCTCTCATACTAGTTTCCTATTGCTGCTGTAACAGTAAAGTTGCTCTCCTTTTATTAGATATTTCTATTCTCATTGCATTTCCTATAATTTCTGTCTTATCTAGCTGCTGTGTTATTTGTACATAGGTAATTATAACTGTTACACTTTCACTGTGAATTATGGCCTCTAGGATTATAAAATGCTCTTCCTTATCATTTACTGCTCTTTTTGTTTTTAAGATTTTATTTATTTAAGAGAGAGAAAGAGCAAGAGAGAGGGCAGAGGGAGAAGTAGGCTCCCTGTTGAGCAGGGAGCCCACCACAGGGCTTGATCCCATGATCCAGAGATCATGACCTGAGCCAAAGGCAAATGCTTAACCAACTGAGCCACCCACATGCCCCTCATTTACTGCTTTTTTAGTTATTCTACCATGTCACATATCAAAAACACAAACTTTTTTTTAAAGATTTTATTTATTTATATGTCAGAGAGAGAGAGAGCACAAGCAGGGGGAGCAGCAGGCAGAGGGAGAAGCAGGCTCCCCACTGAGCAGGGCGCCTGATGTGGGACTCCATCCCAGGACCCTGGGATCACGACCTGAGCCGAAGGGAGACACTTAACTGACTAAGCCACCCAGGTGCCCCACATTTCTATTTTTTTTTTAGCCTAATATAACTTTACCTATTTTTAGTCTTTTGGAATTACTTTGTTTTAGGTATATGTCTTTGCTTTGTTTTATAAGACATTGAAATCCTTTACTTTAATAGCTGAGTTAAGCCCACTTATATTTATGAATAAAGATGCATTTGATCTCAGGACAGTAATGTGTCTTATGTGAATGTATCTTTCAATATGTAATCTGTTCTCTTTGCTCTTTTAAAACTTAAAGAAAAACATTTAATATTTATAAAAGTTTGTTTTTGTTTCATGGTGGCCTTTATATTAATACCTTAGATAATGTCTATCCCCCTTTTTCTTATAAACTTTTTCTATTCATGAAAACTTTGCAGTCTATGCTTTGACTGCCATCGGTTCCTTCTACAGCAATCAATGAGATTTTTCTACTTCCTTTCTTTCCCCTTTTTCCTCATATTTTAGTTTTATTATTTTTATTGTCAAAACATATAACATTTTTATACTATTCTTCCACTCTTCTCATCTTGTTTTAATCTTAGATCTTCAATTAAATATTTTCAAAGTGCACCACCAGTCCTTTTGCTGAAGTTTCTCTTAGTTAAATTAAACTCATTTCCTACAGATTCTTTAAGAAGAGTTTTAGAGTTCTGTATTTTTCTGGTTAACTATTTTTGCACATTAAACTTCCCCCAAACCTAGTGACTTAAAAAAAATCATGTTAGGGGTGCCTGGTGGCTCAGTCGGTTAAGTGTCTGCCTTTGGCTCAGGTCATGATCCCAGGGTCCTGAGATGGAGCCCCACATCGGGCTCCCTGCTTGGCGGGCAATCTGCTTCTCCCTCTGCCCCTCTCCCCTCTCCCGGCTCATGCTTTTGCTTTCTCCCTCTGAAATAAGTAAATTAATTAATTCTTAAAAAAAAAAAAAAGGAAGAGGGCGATAGGTTTAAATCGATCAATCAATCAATCACATTATTATATTTCATGATTTTGTGAACCAAGGCTTCAGATGGAGCTTGGCTGGGTGATTCTGCTGCCCCATGTACTACTGACTGACATCACTACATGGTATTCAGCTGGCATCTGTTCTAGTCTTGATGGCTCGAGATGGCTTCACTCATATGGCTAATGCCTTAGCAGGGATGGCTGGGAGGCTGGGCTCAGCCTGTCTCTCCGTGTAGTCTCAAGGCCTCTTCAGCTCTTCATATGGTCTCCCCAGTAGGGTACCGGACTGCTTAAGTTGTAGCCTTAGGGCTACTAGGAATAGTTTTTCCAGATATAGGAAGTGGAACCTCTCAATAACTTAAGGCCTGAACCTAAAAACTGACACAGCATGACTTCCACAATATTCTATTGGTCAGAGTAGTCATGGAGCCCAGATTCAAGGGGAGGGAACTTAGAACTTAGAACTCAGTGGGGTATTATGCTGAGCAAAATAAGTCAATCAGAGAAAGACATGTATCATATGACCTCACTGATATGAGGAATTCTTAATCTCAGGAAACAAACTGAGGGTTGCTGGAGTGGTGGTGGGGGGTGGGAGCGATGGGGTGGCTGGGTGATAGACATTGGGGAGGGTATGTGCTATGGTGAGCACTGTGAATTGTGTAAGACTGTTGAATCACAGATCTGTACCTCTGAAACAAATAATAAAATATATGTTAAAAAAAAGAAGAAGAAGATAGAAGGAAGGGAAAAATGAAAGGGGGGGAATCAGAGGGGGAGACGAACCATGAGAGACTATGGACTCTGAGAAACAAACTGAAGGTTCTAGAGGGGAGTGGGGTGGGGGTATGGGTTAGTCTGGTGATGCGTATTAAAGAGGGCATGTACTGCGTGGAGCACTGGGTGTTATATGCAAACAATGAATCATGGAACACTACATCAAAAACTAATGATGTAATGTATGGTGACTAACATAACATAATAAAATTAAAAAAAGAGAGAGAGGAAAAAAAACCACAAAACTTAGAACTGAATGGAAGGAGTGTCAAAACAATTTGTGATCATCTTAAATCCACCATAAATATTTTCTGAACTATTGCATTTAAAAATAATGAGAGACTATGGACTCTGAGAAACAAAATAAGGGTTCTAGAGGGGAGGGGGGTGGGGGGATGGGTTTGGTGATGGGTATTAAAGAGGGCACATACTGAATGGAGCACTGGGTGTTATACGCAAACAGTGAATCATGAAACACTACATCAAAAACTAATGATGTAATGTATGGTGATTAACACAACATAATAAAATAAAATTTAAAAACAAGTGAATCCTCAAAAAAAAATGTTTTATAGCCGTGAAAACAGCTGGATTTAAAATCTTTGGCTCATATTTTCCTTAAGTGTCTTGAAACTGTTTCTCCACTACTGTCTTGCTCTGTTTATTGCTATTGAGAAATCTGATGCCAATTTTATTTTCTTTTGTAAGTGACCAGAGAACCCAAAGAGTATTTTTTAAGGTCAAGGAATTTTACTAATCCATACTTTGAAGTTGACTAACTTGGGACAATTTCCCCCAGTATAGAGTGGATTCTTTTATATGTAGATTCAGGACTTTTTTTCTTTCAAAAAACTTCTTGAATTATACTTTTAAATATAGTTCTATTCTATTGTGTTTTATTTCCTCTCCTGGAACTTCAACTATATGTACTTTGGATCTTCTTTTCCTGAATTACTTTTCTTCACTCCTTTTTTGTCTCTGCCTTAATTTTTTTTAAAGATTTTATTTATTTGACAGAGAGAGACACAGTGAGAGAGAGAAACAAGCAGGGGGAGTGGGAGAGGGAGAAGCAGGCTTCCCACAGAGCAGGGAGCCCGATGCGGGGCTCGATCCCAGGACCCTGGGATCATGACCTGAGCCGAAGGCAGACGCTTAATGACTGAGTCACCCAGGCGCCCCTGTCTCTGCCTTAATTTTAAAAAATTTCTTGGTTCTTTTAATTTCTATTCTCTAAGATCCTTACTGTACTTGGTCCTATATGTTTTTTCTGGGCACCTTATATCTAGTCTTCACCATCAAAATGATTTTGTCTTTTAAAAAACTTTTTCCCTTGGGGTGCCTGGGTGGCGCAGTCATTAAGCGTCTGCCTTTGGCTCAGGTCATGATCCCAGGGTCCTGGGATGGAGCCCCGCATAGGGCTCCCTGCTCAGCGGGGAGCCTGCTTCTCCCTCTCCCACTCCCTCTGCTTGTGTTCCCTCTCTCGCTGTCTCTCTCTGTCAAATAAATAAAATCTTTAAAAAATAATTTTTTCCTGAGTTTATTTAGATACTATATCATATTTTCCTACTACTTGTTCATTTCTATTCTGAATTTTTAATTTCTGATTTGTGGTGTTCATTCACATCTGCAATTGTTTTTGTGATTATATTTAGTTCATCATAGGATTTTTGTTTCATTTTTTATTTTCCTTCGTTTTGTTTTTTAGTGTTTTCATCTGCAGTAAAGTTTTGAGTGTCACCTTTTTTTCCCACATAACTTGCATGTATCCAAAGTAATTTTTCATGATTATTTGTATTGTGTGTTCTAGGTCCAGAAATAATAAGCAATCCAAAGCAAGTAAGAAGGAATTTGGTGGCTTACTTTGTTTCTTAGTCCAAGATTACCTTCTTTTGTTGCTAAAATACAGTTCCCTTAATAAACTTTGGTTTAAAAAAATGTTACTTCTAATTTTTATCTTACTTTAAAGGTCCTTTTATTGAGCCACTTCCTTCTTTGCCTTTACCACTGAGGTAATAAGAGACACCATCTCCTTCTTTTTTTCTTTTTTATTGTTATGTTAATCACCATATATTACATCATTAGTTTTTGATGTAGTGTTCCATGATTCATTGTTTGTGCATAACACCCAGTGCTCCATGCAGAATGTGCCCTCTTTAATACCCATCACCAGGCTAACCCATCCCCCTACCCTCCTCCCCTCTAGAACCCTCAGTTTGTTCTTCAGAGTCCATCGTCTCTCATGATTCGTCTCCCCCTCCGACTTACTCCCCTTCATTCTTCCCCTCCTGCTATCTTCTTCTTTTTTTTTTCTTAACATATATTGCATTATTTGTTTCAGAGGTACAGATCTGTGATTCAACAGTCTTGCACAACTCACAGTGCTCACCATAGCACATACCCTCCCCAGTGTCTATCACCCAGCCACCCCATCGCTCCCACCCCCCACCACTCCAGCAACACTCAGTTTGTTTCCTGAGATTAAGAATTCCTCATATCAGTGAGGTCATATGATACATGTCTTTCTCTGATTGATTTATTTCACTCAGCATAACACCCTCCAGTTCCAACCACGTCATTGCAAATGGCAAGATCTCATTCCTTTTGATGGCTGCATAATATTCCATTGTGTATATATACCACCTCTTCTTTAGCCATTCATCTGTCGATGGACATCTTGGCTCTTCCCACAGTTTGGCTATTGTGGACATTGCTGCTATAAACATTGGGGTGCATGTACTCCTTCGGATCCCTACATTTGTATCTTTGGGGTAAATACCCAGTAGTGCAATTGCTGGGTCGTAGGGTAGCTCTATTTTCAACTGTTTGAGGAACCTCCATACTGTTTTCCAGAGTGGTTGCACCAGCTTGCATTCCCACCAACAGTGTAGGAGGGTTCCCCTTTCTCCACATTCCCGCCAACATCTGTCGTTTTCCTGACTTGTTAATTTTAGCCATTCTGACTGAAGAGACACCATCTCCTTCTAAACCAGAAATAGTGCTTTCCCAAGACTGACACCTCTGGCTTAATACACTTTCCAACCTCTTTCTCTCTTCTTTCTTTCTTTTTTTTTTTTTCCCCAACCTCTTTCTTCTCCCTAATGTTCAGGTCACAGATTTTCTGTTAGGATCTTCCCATGCAAGTAGAACTCTCCCCTTTTTTAGGTGAACTCCATCCTCCACATGATCCCTTCCCACATGCTCCCCTCCATATGATTTTTTTAGGTGAACTTCTCCTCCACATGATCCCTTCCTAACCACTAAATCTTCTGTGTGATTTGGAATTGATGGTGCTTGTCTTGGATATTTGTTTCTTATGTAAATTGAAGTTTATTCTGTCTCCTATTATGATATAGATATTAGGGGCTACAGGTAATTTTTACTGTTCTGCCCAATGATTTTATTATAAGTAAAATATAATAACTACCAAAGTAAATTACTACCATTTTCCCTTCTCTCTCTCTCTCTCTTTCTCTCTCTCACACACACAAATACTCTTTTCTGAAAGTTTTTCTCCTTGAAGAGTCTGTTGCATCCAAAAAGCTTTCTTTTGTTTTCTTGTTTTAGTCTGTCATGTTGGAAGTTCTCACCCAATGACTGGTTGTCCTCTGAAGCTTTTAGCTTTCTGTATGGAAAAACAATCACTTAATTGCCTCATTCTCAGTGTCCCCTATTCTAGATACCTTCTCTTTTATTCTCTTCAAAGAAGCCTTTTGCTGCCACAGGGCAGCATCAGTACCTGGCTAAGCAGAGCTGGGGAGAAAATATGGGGATCTAATTGCTTCCTAAACAGACTGTCACCCAGACTTCCTTATTTTCAGAATTCCCCTTACTCTCACTTCTAGGGGTACCTAGTGCTACCTTTTTCTGAGGCTTTTGGGGATTCTGTGGTATAAATCAGATTGTTTCTCTGCTTTCCTCACAGCTGGCTTAATGTATAGTTTTTTCATATCTGCCCTGATATTTAACACTTACTCATCTGCTTTCTGGCTTCCAAAATGTTTTTGCTGTTTTGCTCCTAAACTGTTCTCTAATGCCCTTATAGGTATATGTCTTTTTAAATCCCATCACTGTGATTTAGTGGGTATGCAAGAAAAAAATATCTGTTTTTTGTAATGTGCCACCTTTACTACGTGTCCTCAGTCTGGAATTTTCCCTCAAGGTATATTTTCAAATTGTATTTAGTCTTTATCCTACTAATCAGCATTACCTCATTCTAACGTAATACCACTCTTACCATATCCTAACTCTCCATTTTCATCTTTATCCAGTGCTTTTTCTGAAAAAGCATTTTCTTATTTAGCTGCTCCCTCTCTTTTTATCCTACATTCAATACTAGGAGCCTCAGTGCTCCAAATTGTTCTTCAGGGAACTGTATTAGAGACTCCTTGTTTGTCACATTCCATTTTTCAGAAGAATCACATATAGATGGGCTTCTGGGAAGATGATAGAGTAGGAGGATCCTAGGCTCAGCCCATTTCATGGACACACCTAGATGACAACCACATCAGTGTGTCCAATTCAGAAAATGAGCCAAAGACTGGCAGAACAGACTCTCCACAGCTAATCGTAGAGAAGAAGCCATATAGAAAAAAGGGCAGGAGGGGCAGAGACGCAGTTGGGAGCCAAACTCCCAGTGAGACTAACCACAAATGGGAGGGACTCCACAAGAATAAAGAAGGAAAAAAAGAAGACCCCACACCAGGCACCCTGGACATGGGGGACATGCACTGGGAAGATGAGTCCCCATAACATTTAACTTTGAAATGCAGCTGGGCTTAACTTTGTAAGTATTTATAGTCAGCAGGGCTTAACTCCCAATACTTTAAAAATCAGCAGTCTTAGCTCTGGCAGAGCTGGAAGGCTATAGGAAACTGAGTCCCCACTCTTAAAGAGCCAGTATAACAAACAACCCTGCTGAGATACAGCATAGAAGTAGAAGTTTGAAAAGCACCTGGAATTTACGTGAAGATTTATTTATTGATTTAAGAATGAGCATTGGAGGGGCAGGGATCTTTATGAGACTTCTCCAAGAACAGAAGAGCTAGTGGAAGCCATTTCTCTCTCTCTCCACCCCACCCTGAGCCTAGACAGTCAGACATTTGTGGGAACCAGCATGAACACCCTCCACCTACCTTGTTCACTGCACTCCTGCATTCTTCTGGAGACCCACCCCATCCAACCTGCCCTACCTGGCAGGAGTCCTTCCAAAGTGGCTCCTACCATGTCCAGCAAGCAGCCCCAGCAGGGACTGACACTACTCCAAAGTGACTCCTGCCCTGGGGAGAAGAGAAGATAACCACACACACCAGACTATCTGGTCTGACTGCTGCTCAACTGACCAACAAAAACCTCTCAAGGGGGACCACAGGGAGAGAATCCTGCGGTTTGGTGCAACCACAGCCTTGGCAGACAGACTAGGGGCAGGCATTGGGTCCAACTGCTGTTACCTCCCAACTACACGCCCACGACAGCCTCAGACTTGCCCCTCACCAGCACAAGGATCAAGCCCTGCCCAAAACAGTCTAAAAGAGCCATTGCAGCCAATTGGACTGAAGGCAAACACAGCTCAGCCACAATAGGACACACACAATACACATAGAGATGCTTTTAAAGCACCTGGTTCTGATGAATAGGGTACTCTGAGCTATAGGGCACCACAGAACCTCTTCTTCATAAGGCCATTACTTTTAAGATCAGGAGATGTAACTGACTTTCTTAATACACAGAAACAAATAGAGAGTTAGACAAAATAAGGAGACAAAGGAATATGTCACAAATGAAAGAAAAACCACAGCAAAAGAGCTAAATGAAATGGAGATAAGCAATATGCCTGATAGAGAATTCAAAAGTAATGCTCATAAAGATACTTACTTGACCTGAGAGAAGAGTGGAGGATCTCAGTAAGACCTTCAACAAAGAGATAAAAAATATAAAAGAGAACCAATCAGAAATGAAGCACTCAATAACTGAAACTAAAAATACACTAGAGGGAATCAACAGAAGTCTAAAGGAGGCAGAAGAAAGGATCAGCAATCAGGAAGACAGAGTAGAGAAAAGCAACCAAACTGAACAGCAAAAAGAAAAAAGAATAATAAAAAATTAGAATAGGTTAAGGGAACTCAGTGACATCATCAAGAATAATAACATTTGCATTGTAGGAATCCCAGAAGAAGAGAGAGAAAAGGGGGCAGAAAATTTATTTGAAGAAATAATAGCTGAGAACTTCCTTAATTTGGGGAAGGAAACAGAAATCTAGATCCAGGAGGTACAAAGAACCCTCCTCGAAAAACCCCAAGAAAATCCACACCAAACACATAATAATGAAAATGGCAAAAAGTAGTGATAGAAAGAGAATTTTAAAGCAGCAAGAAAAAAGAAAGCAATTATATACAAGGGAAACCTCACAAGGCTATCAGCTGATTTTTCAACAGAAACTTTGCAGGCCAGGAGAAAGTGGCATGATATAGTCAAAGTGCTAAAAGGAAAAAACCCTACAACCAAGAATACTCTATCCAGTAAGACTATCAGAACAGAAGGAGAGATAAAGAGCTTCCCAGACGAAGAAAAGTTAAAGGAATATATCACCATTAAGCCAGCCTTACGAGAAATGTTAAAGGGGACTCTTTGAGTGGAAAGAAAAGGCCATAATCAGGAGTAAGAAAATTAAGAATTTTCAGATAGTGCAGAGGTTAAAGCACAAAAGCAGTAAAATCAATTCTATCTATAAAAATCAGTCAGGGAACTCACAAAACAAAAGGATGTAACCATCAACAAAACAAAAAGACAATCTACTGAATGGGAGAAGATATTTGCAAATGATATATCCAAAAGGGCTTAATATCAAAAATATAAAAAGAGCTTATACAACTCAATACCAAAAACACCAACAATCCAATTAAAAAATGGGCAGAGGACCTAAATAGACATTTTTCCAAAGAAGATACACAGATGGCCAACAGATACATGAAAAAATGCTCAACACCACTCATCATCAGGGAAATGTAAATTAAAACCACAATGAGATACCACCTTACACCAGTTAGAATGGCCTGTATCAAAATGACAATAACAAGTGCTGTCAAGGATGTGGAGAAAAGAACCCTTGTGCACTCTTGGTTGGAATGTAAATTGTTGCAACCACTGTGGAAAACAGTATGGAGGTTCCTAAAAAAAATTAAAAATAGAAATACATGATCCAATAATTCCATTACTGAGTATTTATCCAAAGTAAATGAAAACAATAATTAGAAAAGATATGTACACCCCTATGTTTATTACAACATTATTTACACTGGCCAAGATATGAAAACAACCTAAGTATCCATCAGTAGATGAATGGATAAGGGAAATGTGATATGTGTACACACACACACACACACACACACACACACACACACACAATTAACTATGGAATATTATGCAGCCATTTAAAAAGTTGAGATCATGCCATTTGAGACAACATGGATGGATCTAGAAGGTATAATGCTAAGTGAAATAAGTCAGTCACAGAAAGACAAATATGTGATTTCATTCATATGTGGTTTAAGAAACAAAACCTATGAACAAACAAAGGAAAAAAGAGACACCCCAAAAAAGAGACTCTTAAATACAAGAACGAACTGGTGGTTGCCAGAGGGGAGGTAGGTGGGGGGATGAGATTAAGAGCTCTCTTGATGAGCAAAGAGAAATGTATAGAACTGAATCATTATATTGTACACCTAAAACCAATATAACACTGTATGTTAATTATACTTGAATAAAAAAAAGAAGAATCACATACAACTCTGTTCTTATTATGATACCATTTAAAAGAGCATATTAAAATGTTCTTTTTAAAAATTTTGGGGGCATATGTTCTACAACTTACAGATTTCATTGATTTCTAAATTCCATAGAAAATTCTATTCTCTGACTTAAAGACACTGAGTCCATTCTTTTTAACATGACTTATTTGATCAAGAAATACGCCCCATGTTTACACCTAGCCAAAGGGGAGTCACTGCTCTAAGTGACTATCCCACTCATGACTATGAGCAAAGCAACTTTCTTAGCACTATTTTAAAATTATCAACTTCTTAAATGAATATTCATGGTTCAAGCAAAGTTAATGGAAATTAAAATGTGAGAAATGTTCTTACACTAAATCTTGACAGTTTCTATTCATATGCATTGATAAATTTTTCATAGTTATCAAAGTGTAAACACAATTTTATGCTCTGTTTTTCATTTAATGTCTCATAATAGTTTTCCTTCTTGTTGAATAGTCTTCAAAATTTTAAATCATGACTACACAGTATCACCAACAGGTCACTTTGAAAAAATGCACAGTAAAGCTAATAGAGAAGTCCACACAGTTTCTCCCAAGCATGCCTAAATATATATGAGAAATCTGAATGGAATTATTTATTAAAAAAAATGCTTTTTTCCCTCATGAACAGTTTCCCTAGTCACAGTTTCCCCTAGTGTCAGGGAAACTCTCCTCCCTTCTCATCCATGGTTGTTTCAAAATAGATCTACAAAATCTCTGACTCCTCCTTTCAGAAATTGGAATTGAACTCCCCCCTTCTTGATTGTAGACAGAACTCCTAACAAATTGTGGTGGAAATAATGCTCTGTGACTTCTCTCTGGCTTCTCTTTTAGGATGCTAGCCACTGAAAAACAGTCACCGTGTTGTTAAGTCCAAACCATATAGGCCCACATGTGGGCCTACAACCGCAGCTAGGTCCTCTGCCAATAGCCAGGATCATCCACTAAACATGAGAATAAATAGACCTTCAGAAGATTCTAGCCCATGGGTTTCAAACCTTGCACCTGAAACTCTAAACACTGTGGAGCAGGGACAAGTCATCCGCACTCACAGAAACTATGAGAGATAATAAATGATTATTATCGTTCTAAAGGCAAGCCTCTTCAGCGAGCCTGAAATAGAAAAACACTTAACTTCCCCTGGGAGATGTACTGAGACTTCCAGAAACTTTGGGTTGACCTCTCTTTCAGGAGTCAGGACAAGAAAAAAAAGTGCAGTAGTTGGTTTTTTATTTCCTAGCAAATCATCATGTTGTTCAGTTGATCATTCATGACTCTTTTGGTTACAAGTTTCAGAAAATTCAACCCCAAAGTAGTTTATACAAACAAAGGAATTGTTTCTTGTATCTGAAAGGCCCAGTGTGGATCTAGCTTCAGAGACAGCTATATTAAGAAAATAAAACAGGGGATTAAGAGTACACTTACCATGATGAGCACTAAGTAAGGTATAGAATTGTTGAATCACTGTCTTGTACACATGAAACTAATATAACACTGTATGTTAGCTCTACTGGAATTAAAAAAAAATGAAACAATCTCATCACAACCTAGTGTGTCTCCAACTTTTTGTGGCTCTGCTCCTCTCCGTTTCTTCGTTCTTAGTTTCCCAATGGTGACAAGACAGCACCAATAATTACAGGCCAACAATCTTCCAGGTTTATTTAAATCTAACAGAAACAAAAATGTACCTCCCTGTCAGCAGATCTTGCAAAAAGTCTGATTATTGGCTCTGATTGTGCGTGTCCATCTCTGAACCAATTACTACAAATTAGGAAATTTAGTGCTAGCTGAGTCACCTGAATTTCCTTGAGGCATATGAAATGAAAATTGAGATTATTCTGAGAAGAAATCAGGACTTAGTAACCAAAGAAGTACAGATAGGTGGGTAAAAATAATTGTACAGTAAAGGTAAATGAAATGACCATAACATACAAAACAATGGATAGACTGAAATTTTCTAAGACACACTAGCAAAACACCTTCTGCAATTTCTTTCCTCCTACCTCCTTCAATCCAATGAACAAGTGCAGAGAGTATACTGTTCATAGAGGTGGTTTAGAATTCCATTTCTAAAGGCTACATTTTCCATAAATTTTTTAAAGCTATTTACAAAAAGTATTATTCAACTTCTACTTTTAAATACATCAAGCACTTCTAAATATCTAGAATGATTAGATATTTCACATAAAAGCTTACTTGCCCACCATGTAGACAGCACTAAAATTGCATGCGTGTAACAATGGTTATAATCTGAGATATCTTTTAAGTATAACTATTTTGGTCTTATAACATTCCCTCTTCAGTTCCCTTTCTTTTCCACTACACCAGTAGATAAGCATGGGCATGTGTAATGCTTAGAGGTGATTCAACAAATTCATACCCAAAGGCCACTTACAAAAGACAAGCTTTCCTATGAATTTCAAGACAAAGGGTACAAAATGTGCTAATTTTACTACTTTGTCGTAGATTGGCAACCTCTTTAACATCTAGAGACTAGATGTTGCAACACTAGGATTCATTTGTTCATTAAACTATATACACAGCAAAAAAAATGCTTGTAACATATAGAAAAATAGTTTTGTTGGAAATGTCAAAGAATGAACATATTAGCATATTAACTTTTGCAATTCTTTCCTTCCAACTTTCTTCAAACCATTGAACAAGTACAGATAATAGTATACTGCTCACACAGGTGATTTAACAATTCCCTTCCCAAGAGACAATATTTCCTATGAATTTTAGCAAAAAGATATTTACAAAGTGCTATTTTACTACCTCTTCTACTTTAACATATATCTGATATTTCCACTAGATATTTCAAATAAGGACTTAATCTGTTCACTATATACATAGCAATCACTGAATTAAACTTTACACATGTAACAACAGTTATAATCTGAAAACATCTTCAAACTATGAACATTCTGGCCTAAAATCTTCCTTTCTCTCCTTCTTCCACTAACCCGGTGGACTACAATATTCAAATTTTCAGAAGATAATCTTTCCTAGGAATTTTAGCACAAAATGTAGAAAATGTATTAACTTACTAACTCTACTTTTGTTGTATACTGGCAACCTCTTTAATATCTAGAAAAACTAGATGTTGTAAATGATGACTCAACTGTGTATTTATACACTATATATCCTGCAGAGTTAAAAGAAATGCATGAACATAAGGAACAATGGTTAATTTTGCCTCACTATAAACACACTGGCATAGAATTCTCTGCATTTCCTTCTCCTCCCTCCTCAAAACAGTGCACGAATACAATGTGTACTGCACTGCTTGAAGAGACATTTCCTCCATCTCCTCCCCCAAAACAATATTTCATATGAATTTTAACAAAAATATATTTACAAAATGTGAGATTTTATTATCCTACTTTCAACATCTGTCAGGCACTTCAGAACATCTAGAAAGATAAGATATTCAATAGCACTGTCAACCATATACACAGTAGTGAGGAAAATGCACACACAAAACAATGGTTATAATATGAAGATATCTTCCAAATATGATCAGTCTGGCATACAATCTTTTTCTTTTCTTCTTATACAACATGAACATCTAACATCTGCCTGTCATTCCACTCCTTGATATTTCTAGTCCTATCATGCAACCTGCTTGTGGCTGACATCAATTATTAGTGATGCTGGGACCACTGTCTGATTTTGTGCTTAGTTTTCCTTCCCAATTCTTCACCTGTATTTGATGTTATAGCATTAACCTTCCACAAGGCTTCACTCTTTCGGCCCTAGGCTAAATCCCAACTTTGGAAATAACATCTTAATGGAAATCTTTACAGGCTTTAAATTTCCCTAAGTCTCAGCCAACATGCTTGTATAGTTTGCTTTTTTACAAGTTGAGGCTGAATTCTAGCACAAATATAGCATTTGGTTAGTCCTTCCTTGAAAGCCACCCTAATTGGATCTGATTTGAAGATTCATATTATAAAACTCACTCAACCAGACCTTTCAGTCTCTGAAATTCTTAACCATAGGAGGATGACAGGAAGTCAGAAGTGTAAATTCAATGACATTTTTTAACAGCAAGAAAATTGAAAAGCAATCTAAGAATCGGAAACTTCTTCATCACATGTAAACTTTTAACAATCTGCTGTACATGGCTAAGTTTTTATTTGCAACATTATATAATTCAATTCACCAGTGTTTATTTAAAAGAAAAAAGTGGCCTAATCTTAATTTTTAATCATTTATAATGAAAAAATTTCCATATTATGACTTTGTGAGTCAAAACAAGCAATTTTTTTTCTTTAAAGGCTTTTTTCTATGTTCTGCAATCATGTTAAACAAAAAATTTTCTATTCTTCCCCCCATTTTGAGATTTGTTTACTAAATAAATCATAGGATGTTTTATCATATATTCAAAGAATATCTAGCCAAGGAACTTATGTGTATAAACATAAGTGACACAATATTTTACAAATAATGACCTACCTCTGAACTGCAAATATGTTTTGCTCAGTACAGTGATACAACTATGACAACGGATCTAATAGCAGAAAGAGGCTTAAATTTACATACATTATTCTTTAGGAATTACATAAGATGCAATCACAGAAATGTGTTTAGAGTATTTTTCTTTGTAGTTACATTTTTAAAATACATACTTTCCAAAAAAGTTTTCTGCACAAATTTGACCATTTTAATTATTAAATTTCTTCTATCAGAAGACTGGTCCTTTATCTACTATGTGCAGGAACCAAAAGAACCCTGAGTTAGATAAACTGAGGCTTTGGAGCTAACAAAAAGAAAGGTGTATTTACACACTGATCAATTACCTGATGCTATCTATGCCTCATGAAAATAGAGAAAGTGATGAGCTCTGGAAATGGTGATCTCTTTCACTTACCAGTTAGCAAAACCAAAGAAGGATTCTAAATTGCATGTAATTCTATGTAGCTGACAAATACATACACATTTAGGATCTAGATGCATTCTGGTTTAGGTTTTTTGGGTTAATGCCTATTGGTTGTCCCTTTTCTCCACATGATGGTACTCCATAAAGTGGGACATGTAGTATTGGTTCCCATACACGGGGCTCACAAGGCTTATAGCTGGGCGGATGACTGCCACATTGTGCCAGAAATTTAACTCTTGTAAGTGGGAAGGAATGTTCAGGTCTGAGTAGGCCTCTTGCTTCTATACTCTCTAAAACTATTTTATTTGGTAGATCCACTGACTTCATAAATCTATATTAGGTTAGACTGAAATCAGAAATATGTGTTTGACCATTAAACATTTCTGGATGTAAGTGTCAGAGACAAACTGCATAAAAAAGATGAAAGGCCTCTCCTGGTGGGCCTGCTTCTTTTCTTGCTCTGTTTTGGTTAATATTAAGGGTATTTGGCAAATACTGCTAATTATCCCTCATTCATTCTCCTTAATTCCCTTTAATAAAAAAGATGCCCTAAGTTTTAGCTTGGCACATCAACTGAGCAGCTAGATACTACCTTTCTCAGCCTACCTTACAGCTATGTGAGGCCAAATGGGATTCAGGTCATTGGGATGGGAATATAACTGATGTGGGAACTTCTGATTATGTCCATAAAGAAAAGCCTCTTCCTCTGGGCTCCCTTTTTCCTCCTTCCCAACATCAGGGGAAATGGCAACAAAGAGAGGATCTGTCTTGGACCTAGAGATGGAGCTGAGCGGAATCATCCCTTCACTCACACAGATGTTTCCGTCTGGACTATTACATGAAAAGGAAAGAAACTTCTATCTAAATTAAGCCACTGTATTTTGAGATCTCTTTGTTACCACAGCTTATCCTATGTTCTAACTAATGAAACAACTCAGAAAACCTCAACTACTAGCATCATCATCATCATTTTCATTGTCATGATGATATAATATGTTATCAACTGATGTATCCACTAATAAAGCGCTCATGTCAAGATTACTTTCTTAAAAATCCACAATAACAGCATACAGGGTAATATATGCAATAGAACACATGGTGCAGGTTATAATGACAATGACAAATGTGCATCCTGAGCAGCATGTTTGTGCTGAGTACTGTGCATGTGCAGACTTTACATCTCTTCACTAAAGACTGGATTATCAGAGAGGAGGTGACATGCCTATGGATCCTTTAAGAAAGGCCAGAATGTAAATGGGAAATGAAAATGGAGAGATGTGACTAAAGTGTGGAACCACAAGTTCTCTCTCTCTTAGACACACATTTGCTGCTAAGGAGCTGGTACTAAAATAAATCATTAAACTAACATTGACAATTTCAGTAAAACTTGAGGGCAAATATACTACCCACAGAGGGCAAAAGGCACAGGAATAACATGCATCATCCAATTTGTGCCTTTAGGTAAAATCCATCACCTGTTCAGACTGCTATGGATCAGACCTGTGTTCTGCCACTCCTCAGACTCAGAGCAGCTGCAGGCTGACAGGAATTCCTGGCAGTGAAGTTGTCTTTAAATTTCTCTGTGTTAACAGAATTCCATTTCCAAGGATTTTTAATGCAGCAATGGAATATATTAGAATACTTGTATTATGCACTAGTCCTGCTTAGCTACACACAAAAGAGTTTATTCTGGATTCAGGGCAATGTCTCTGGGTCTTAGAAGTTTCACAGATGTGTGTATTCCTTTGTACAATCTGGAAAAGAGGCCAATGTGAGAAATTCTCCTTGGAAGAGGAAACAGCCTCAAGCATCTGAGAGCTTCCTGCCACAATTGTGCCCTCCCCTGAGAAGCTCTAAATCTCCTCTCCAAATGTATGAATATGTATAGAGGATCTTGCCTTTCATGCCTGAATACATGGGGCATGTACTGCTGAAAATCCCTGAAAAAACAGACTTAATTAATACAGGAATGTGTCTGAAAACACTCACATAGGGACAAATCAAATGACTCTAACTTTATAAAGCCCAGCAAACTGAATGCCTCCTGCCCACAGATGTTGAAAATACAAGTTATTCATTTTAAATGTTTACATTTACAATTCACATTAGTGAAATTATCATATTCTAGCAAGGTCACTCAAATTAGCACTTTTCTGACTTCTCTATTGTGTCTCATCAATCATTCAATATATTAAGTCACTCTTGAGGGCCAGGCACAGTGACAGGTCCAGGTCACCCATGACAGGAATGCCTTGCCATTTATACCCTAATACCAGCTTTTACTGTGTGTTAGGAGTTGGCTGGATCCAGGGGCGCCTGGGTGGCTCAGTTGGTTAAGCATCTGCCTTTGGCTCAAGTCATGATCCCAGGACACAGGATCCCAGGACACAGGATCAAATCCTGTGTCGGGCTCCTTGCTCCTCAGGGAGCCTGCTTCTCCCTCTGCCTGCCACTCCCCTTGCTTGTGTGTGCTCTCTCTCTCTGACAAATAAATAAATAAAATCTTTTTTTAAAAAAAAGGAGTTGGTTAGATCTAAAGAATAATGACAATTTGTCTCTGCTTTTATGAAACTTAGAAGATAGCTAAAGAGCAAGACACAAATATGACAAGTTTAGCACTTTTTCAGAGATTTCAAAGGCCAGACTAATTAACTGCTAAATAGAATAAGTGGTATAAAAAACTAGTCAAATTCCTAATAAGGGGCCCCTCCTGGGGGCCAAGGACTTTCCAGTTATTGTCTCACCTAATCTCCACAACCTCTGAAGTATTATCCCCGTTTGGGGAAAATGAAGTTAGAGAGAAAGTAATTTTGATTAAATTCATGCAATGAGTAATGAGGGGTCTGGGACTGGAATCCAGACCTGAATCCTCCAATGACTTGAATTCAGTGGACCAGTTAGACTCTTCAGGAAAAGGGACCTGACCTAAGTAGAGTCTTAGAGGAAGGCCCATTTGAACAAAAGAACAAGGGCCTTCAGAGTTAGTGTCTGAGGTAAGAAAGGACTGGCAGGTGGGAGCCTGAGGCTTGCCTGCCTATGCAGGAAATGCCTCAAATCCCAGGAATGGTTACTTCCCTTTTGTTACAGCACACAGTGAGCTAAGCACTGTACTCACTCTCCATGTTTACATTTGCTTTCTGTTGCACTGGTGGTCTAATCATGTGGATTCATTTTGGGGACAGAAAAAACTGCATTCTATAATTCAAATTAAAAGCTCTCAGTTTCTTTCTATAGAAGAGCATCTGGATATTAGCATTTCCAATTGTGCCTAGGAGTCAAGAAGTAGATAAACACATTGAAAAGTTGACTTTTCATTATGTCCTTGAGCAGATCATTGCCATGAAAACTTTAGTCCAATTACAGTTTATGCTACAGACCTAAGGTTCCAATAAAGCTACTAAATTTGTAAAGAATATTCTGTTTTAAACCTGCTGGAAATTTCAAGCTGGTATCTCCTAGGGTTTCCAAGATACAGTTGTCTCCAAATTGGCCCTTTGTGTTGTGCCCTAGGGCAGCACAGCAGTGCTGCAACTGTGTCTAATTAACCTCCTGCTAAACGCAAAATGTCAGAAAGGCAAATCACCAAACTAGAGCAAGATGCTGGGTTGTTGTTACTTTCAACAAGGGTAGAACTAGCTGTTTTAGGTTTTGAGGCAACTACTCAGAAATTTGGCAGGATATTAGCACATTAGTATTAGGGTATTTGCATGTTAAAGATGAAATATGAATAGGTCTTAACTTTGATGAGGTTACATTTTAAAACCAGTAGCTGAGAAAGACAAAGATTATTATAGATGAATATTAATTTAAAGGAGAAGACTTTTTAACCAAGTTTGGTTCCATGCAAAAATTCTGTTCTTTGTGTAACCCAAGGTGACTAACATATATCACAGCTGGATTTTTTCTTTATTTAATAATGTAGGTAACCAAGGGGGAGAAGCAAAAGACAGGCACTATAATTCAGCTGGTAGAGGCCAAACTATTCTGCAGGAACAACTCCTAAATCACAGTGGTTTTAAATACCAAAGTTTTCTTTTCTTTCTTTTTTTTTAAAGATTTTATTTTTTTAAAGTAATCTCTACACCCAACATAGGGCTCAAACTCACAATACTGAGATCAAGAGTTGCATGCTCCACTGAATGGGCCAGCCAGGCACCCCCCAAAGTTTTATTTTTCAATAGCACTACATTTTCACTGGATCAGCTGGGACCCAGTTTGTAGGAGGTTACATCTCTGTACTGCCACAATTCCCAACTAGTTTTCTATTGTTGGATATCAAATTTAGCAGCTTAAAACAATACACACTATCATCTTACAGGTTCTTTGGGTCAAAAATCCAGGCCTAGGTTAACTGGGTTTGTGGCTACCTGGTCTCTCACAGCGCTGCAATTAGGACGTCAGCCAAGGCTGGGAGTCTCATCTGAAAACTTGAATGGGGATGGATCCACTTCCCAGCTGATGTGGTTGTTGGCAGGATTCAGTACCTTGCAGGTGGCTGGAATGGGGGCCTTAGTTGGTTGCCATGTGAGCCTCACCACAGAGCAACTCAAAACATGGCAGCTTGCTTCACGAAAGCCAGCAAGGGAGAGAATGTGCTAGCAAGACAGAATTTACAATCTATTCATGAATATAATAATGGAAGCGATATCCCATCAGCTTCCCTATTTTCTATTGGTTTGTATCAAGTTACCAGAATAGCCCATACTCAAGAGGAGGGATTGCACAAGGACATGAACCACAGTAGGGATCACTGAGGGTCATCATAGATTCTGTCCACCACCCAGCAAGACAAAAAAAAAAAAAAAATAGTGAATATGAGAGGCCATGGACTGGCTCTTAAAGATATAACACCTCCACTTATATTTCATAGGCTACATCAAGTCAAATAGCCGTATCTGTCTTGGGAAAGGGGACATGCAATCCTATGATATGCTTAGAAAGAGGAAAAACGGGGTATTTGGGTGGCTCAGTTGGTTGAATGTCTGACTCTTGATCTCAGACCAGGTCTTGATCTCAGGCTGTGAGTTCAAGCCCCACGTGGGGCTACATGCTGGGTGTGGAGCCTACTTGAAAAAGAGAAAAAGAAAAAGAAAGGAGAAACAGAACATTTGCCAATAGTCCCAATTACAACCACATTTTGTCTATGAAATAAAATCACTTTGGTCTCTGTAGAGAATTCACTAGTTACAAACAGTGCATAAAATAACAGGTTAAAAATTAACCAACGGGAAGCCAGGCCTGATGAAAATGTCTCCAGATTTTATTTCTTTAGAAATATTCCCGGAGGGGGCCCTGGGTGGCTCAGTCAGTTAAGCATCTGCTTTCGGCTCAGGTTATGATCTCAAGAGTCCTGGGATTGAGCCCCACATCAGTCTCCCCGCTCAGCAGGGAATCTGCTTCTCCCTCTGCCCCTCCCCTACTCAAATAAATAAATCTTTAAAAAAAATTAACTGGGCGCCTGGGTGGCTCAGTTGGTTAAGTGTCTACCTTCAGCTCAGGTCATGATCCCAGGGTCCTGGGCTCAAGCCCCAGGTGGGGCTCCCAGCTCAGCAGTGAGTCTGCTTCTCCCCCTGCTCCTCTCCCCTGCTCGTGCTCGCTCTCTCTCTCAAATAAATCATTTTTTAAAAATTAACCAAGAAAATTATACCATTACACACCATTGTCTTAATTTGGGTTCCCCTAAAAGCAGACTCTGAGACGAGAAATTGAGTGTAAGTATTTATTTTAGAAGTGATCACAGGGAGTGAGGATGTGAGAGAGGAAGGGAAGAAAGCTAAAAAGGGTGTGTGTGTGTGTGAGAGAGAGATAACAGTTGCTATTGTGGGCAACTGGGGCTCCAACCTTCTGGGAATATTTCTTGCACAAGCAGGGGGGAGCGGCAGAGGGAGAGGGAGAAGCAGTCTCCCCACTGAGCAGGGAGCCCAATGTGGGGTTCAATTTTAGGACTGTGGGATCATGACCTGAGCAGAAGGCAGACACTTAACTGGCTGAGCCACCCAGGGGCCCCTCTGGGAATATTTCTAAAGAAATAAAATATGGAGACATTTTCAGCAGGCCTGGCTTCCAGCTCCAACATATTATTCAAAGAAGCTAAGACCTCTTGAATCTTATTTTCCTTATCTATAAAATTGAGGACATTTGCTCCAAAATTTTCTTAGGTCTCATAAAAATAATTTATTTCTGATACACATACATCATTATGTTATTTAATATGAGATCTACTTTACTCTGGTGCCTTTGAGTCTTCCTGTGACATTAGAGAGAAACTGAAGTTCCACCATGACAATGTACTATGCTAGACACCTTTAGGCAGACATATGAGTAAGAATCAAGACACGTCTCCTCAGAAAAGCTTTTAGTCATATAGGAGAGACAGACATGTACACCTTTATCCCACCCCCTTCCCCCTCCCCCCCCCCCTCTTTTTTTTTTTTTTTTTTAAAGATTTTTTTAAATTTTATTTATTTATTCATGAGAGACAGAGAGAGAGAGAGGTAGAGGGAGAAGCAGGCTCCCAAGGAGCAGGGAGCCCGATGCGGGACTCGATACCAGGACCCCGGGATCATGACCTGAGCTGAAGGCAGACGCTCAACCATCTGAGCCACCCAGGCGCCCTCCCCCCCTCTCTTAATATCACCCGTGTCTGTACTTGGTATTCAGAAGAAATATGTGCAGCAAAAGATACAATAAAGTGCGATATTGTTTCTCTATTTATCTTTATTATCTCCAGAGAGAAAAAAAACATGCCAACATGAAAATCAGTGACAGGTTAACTGTCCCTTTCTCCTCACAAAGGAAATGTTTCAAATGGTTTCTTAGAAAAATTCAGTCTTGGACCCCTTTGTGACTTCCTTTAAAAGAAAATTAGCATAGCGAACTGAATTACAAACAAATGCAGTGCCATAGGCAAGTTTGGACTAATCCCAGAAAACAGTGTCCTGTGTTAGAGAACTTCTGCATGTTGCGGGCAGTGGATGAAACAAAGGGAAAGCAGTTCTGCCTCACACCCTATGCTGCCTCTTCTCATGAGATTCTCACTGCTCCCTGGGGTCATGATTCCAGATGTTGAGGTCCTGAGAGTAGCTTGCTGAGCAGAACTTCTCAAGAGACTGGTACCTCCATCTAGGGTATGGTTGCCAGATTTAGCAAGGAAAAATACAGGATGCCTAGTTAATATGAATTTTAGAGAAACATAATTGTTCTTACTGAGAGTATGTTCCAAATATTGCCTGAGACATATTTATACTCAAAAATGTTTTGTTGTATCTCTGAAATTCAAATATAATAAGGCATCTGTGATTTAATCTGGCAACCCTACCCTACGGAGCCTTTCCAAAATTTGTGAAGGGAAACTTTTTCATCACAACGATGGAGGGAGCAGGGATGCTGGATATTATTCATGTGTTGAACAATCTTACATAATAGAGAACTGTCTCATAGCCACATGACTTTTGAATATCCCATTGGACACTCATTAATAAGCTGGGATGGTTTTAACGTACAATGAGGTTTGTTTTTGTTTTTTTTTTAACATACAATGGAATCTTAAAAGTAAGAATGCAACAACTAGGTAAAATAAGGGATAATTTTACTTTTTGCTCAGTATGTTACCAATAGCTGTTCATCATTCCAGAAAACCGTGTATCACCTGTGGCAACAGTGTCTGTGGTATTTGAGTCACGAATATACCACCCTGAATCACTTGTAGCTGTCACCATCACAATGCTTGTATCTGTGTGTGCAAGCACCTGATTCTTCATTATTCTTACAGTATTATTGAGCTCAAGTTCTTACATGTTAAAATATTGTATTATGAATTATTTCCTTTTATTTCTCTTTTACATAAAATTAGGGCATTATATATTTTGTTCATATTGCAGAGACAGATTATGTTACCTATGAATTTCATCTCAGGACAGTAAAGCGGCTTGATTCTGATCAAGTCAATACCCACTGCTAGCGGTGCCCAGGAATTTAATGTCTACTATGCCACATGGGTAGGCTCCAGGGCAAAAAATAACTTTGAAGGAAGAAAGGTTCTAAAATTTTAATAGAAAAATCAAGATGACATGACTATGCAAACACACCGCAACCTCTTCACCTCTTCCTTTCTCATCTCTATAAATCCCTCTAAGAAGCATAGATGCTCAATCTTGATTCTGCTTTAAAATTTTTTAAGTGTTATTTTTTTCCTAAGCTTTTGGATAAAAATTACATCATTGTATGTTGATGTATTTCTTTGCATTAATCAAAATTGTGTTTTATGAATCCTAGCAGATCTAAATGGAAAAGAAATCAAACCCTGAGGCTGTCCAAGGTTTATTAATACCAACACTTCCATCTGCATAAGTAATGATAGTGTTGATGAGGGCTTTTAAAAAGTCTACTTCTGAGTGAACACAATGTCTTACCAAGTAGAAGACAGATCTAGATCCTAAAGATATCCAAACATAATTATTACAATTCATATCCTATGCTATTAAGCAATTTGTCTGGCAATTAGCTTTCTATATGGTTCCTTGAAACACTGTTATCATAAAAAATAGCATCTGTATATAATCAATGTTGGGGATGCTATGAGACTGTCCTCAGGAGAAGGGGAAAAAATAGATGCTGGTGACAAAGAGAAAAGACAGCAATGAGCCTGGGTGTTCTGGTTATAAACTGCAGTGTAATAAAGTCCTCTGAAAATTGGTGACTTAAAACAACAGTCAATTTAATTATATCTCATAATTGGGGGGGGGTCAGGAATTCAGGTAAGTCTCAGCTGGGCAATTTTGCTCCACGAGACATCCACTTGAGTCACTTGGGTATTCAACTGGAATTGGTCTGGAAGGTTCAGGCTAACTTCCTTCACATGCTCAATGCCTTGACAAGGAAAGTTAGAAGCATAAACATAGCTGGACTCCTTGTCCTCTGCATGTGATCTTTTCTGCAGGGGCACTGGGCTTCTTCCATGGTGGTTCCAAGCTGCAGAAGTGTTTCCTATGAAGTGGAAGTAGCTGGTCTTTTAGGGCCTTGACCCAAATACTAGAGCAGTGTCATTTCTGCTGTATTCTATGTTGCTATCACAGATGGTGCACGGATTCAGAGGGAAGGAAAATAGTCCTCACTTCTCAATGGGAAGAGGATCAAATAATTTGTGGCCACTTAACCCATCAGATTTGAAGGAGAAAAGAAGATAAGCAGGTGATGGACACACATTACACCACCCCAAGATGCCAAGTACCATGTCCATGCAAGAAAGACACCATAAAAAGAGACAGAGAGAAATGGTGCAATGCAGAATGAACAATAAGATCAGCAGAGGTACTTCTTACTGTGGTTCTGAAGAAGTCTGACAATATGTTAAATTTACAATGTCATGAAAGATAACAGCATGATGTAACATGATAATGTCATACTAGCTAACACAGAAAAGTACAACAGGCTCATATTTTGAAATATTGTACCATGCATATTTTATTCCTGTGAGATTACTTCTCCAAAGGCCCTCTTCAGAATAAGGAAAGAGCACAGCAAAGACAAGATTAAATGTCCCCATTCAGACTTCCAAATTAAGTTCATGAAGTTCACTTCATACAAGAGTGTAAGGGTCAGGTTGTTTAGAGCAAGAAGAAATTACAGTATTAAATGAGCCTGAACTTAGTGAAATCAAAAGTAGAGGCTATAAAGTTGACCACAGAGTAGTAAGGATACAGATGTGACTGTTTTGTCAAGAACTTGGGATATGTTATGCCACTCGCACAGTGACCTACAGTGACCTACTCTTTATATGTGTATACCGCAGACATGAGGCTTCTGGGCAGAGAAAAGAGTTCTCTATTGATACAACCAGATCAACAATCAGAATAACATTACAGCATCTGTCCCCACACCGATTTCCCAGACTTCTCAATGAGAGCCTTGGAATCTTTTAACTTAGGTGGTAGGGGGCAGAGACTAACGGATTTTCTCCATGTATACACAGGAGAGAAGCAGCTGCCTCAATGCCTATCCCCAAATAAGAAAGGAAAAAAACCAAAAAACTTCTGATTTTTTGAGGATGGAAATGATGCTGGGTTCTGTCTGGGTTCCAAACAGCTGTTTGGATTGTAAATAAAATCTTCCTAGGTGTCAGAAAGCCTGGAGTGTTCCAACTTAGAGAGGTCCTGGTTTCATCTCTTTTTATATATCAATTCCTAGGAGCTAATCTACGTGGCCATCTCAGGACGTTTGGCTTTTGGGGAGATAAGAGAAGTTTTATTATCCTTTCAGATCAGAGCTGTTAGCTACATCATTAGAAAAATAAATGGCTACAGAACGTGAAAATGCATCCAGGGGAAGTGAAAGCCAATATTCTCGATCTTTGTATCTTTTACATTTCTGTGTCTCAGGAGACCACAGCTTTTTGCAGGAGCACTGAACAATCCAGGGAAGTTTTATTCACCCACAATAACATAACAGTGGTTTCCTGACACACAGAATGTCAATAAAAACACTTGCTAGTCTGGGGGTAAAAGTGGAAGTTGGGAAGCCATACATATTTAAAAATGGCAAGACTAGGATATATATGGTGCCCAAGTTAATCAATTTTTATTGCTTTTAGATACATGTCCAAGTGACATGATCACAATGACTTAAGTAAATAGGGGTTATTTTTTCCCTCTAACAAGAATTTTGAACATAAGTAGTTCATCAGCAAGTCCAGACTCCTCCCGGCATCCTATTGCAGTGTTAGCTTATGGCTTGCCAGTTACAAGATGGCTACTCTACCTACTATCATCATATATGCATTTCAATAAGCAAGAAGGAGAAAAGGCAAAGGCAAAGGTTCATGTCAGCTTTTAATTTTTAATTTTTTTTTAAGTCCTGGAAACAAAATCTTCTGAGAAGCCTATCCAATTATTTCCATTTATATCTTTTTTTTTCCATTTATATCTTATCGCCCATCCCTAGTGAAAGGAAATCTGAAAAGGTGAATATTGATATTAATCACACTGGTACCCTGAACAAACTGTGTTTCTTTCAGCAGGAAAGACCAGAGGAAGAGCTATCAGAACAGCAATCAGCAATGTCCCCCATCCTCTAGGTCTCAGTCTAAGGAAGGAATGTAAGACTACAAACATCCCAGGTGGCTTGGAAGTAGGCTGGACATGAAGAAGGTTTCTGCCCCACTTGCTGTCTGAATCTGTGAAAGGAGATTTCCTCTCAGTGTGCTAGCATTGTCACAGGGTGGATGGAGTGGGGTAGGAAGGCGGGAATGGCATGTTTAAGCAGGGAGAAGACCTAAGCACAATATGGTGGTCATCCAAAAGTTCATGCCTCCCTTACATGGTACTGAGAAGGGCCATAAGGGCCAGAGGAATGAAAGAGGCCCCCGTTGGGGTGAGGAGATATAGAAGACATGGACCCAGTCACCAGAGGCTCTGGCAGGGACAACAAACATCAGCATCATATTTCTGTCCAAGTTCCCCAAGTTCCCCATATTTCTGCCCAAGCAGGTGTGACCACATATATCAGCAGCAGATATAGTGCTTCAGAGCCCGATCCCTAAAGAGCCAAAGGAAGCTTCTGAAGAGCCGAGGCTGGTCTGTAGATCAGACATGCTACCCTGACATAATAGTACATATTGAGGAATGGAAAGAAAGGCTACACACTTTGAACTGTGTAACTCTAAATCCTGAACTGAATATAATTAGCTGAGAGACTAAATTTTAAACTGAATGTGACTAAATTACCTTTAATCTGCAAAATCAAGCTCATCTTTCCCAAAATCTGAAGAAATGGTGAGTAGAGATAGGGTCCTGAGTTAGTTGAATTAAATTAGGGAGATATAAAAAAATTACATTTTTGCACACTTCAGTAGTATATAAATTTAGAATCTATGGTCACAGGTAGAGTTATGATTATGGTGTAAAAGTTATTAAAAGTTAGAAATAAGTGACCATTTCTGACATCTAAGCAAAGTGTAATGATTAAGCTAATTCCTTTATACAGGGCACAAACAATGACTGGGCTTCCCATGAAGAGATGCAGTGCTTCATGCTGGTGGCCTGATTTGAACTACTACAGTGGAGCTACAGACTATCTCTGGGGCTTTCTGAGCATGAGAGAGGGGGCTCCACACAGGTGAGTGAAGCAAGACAGCTTCTGCATGTTCAGGTTCTGAGAAGGGAGACTCTTGTGGGGTATGCATTAGGCTGAGGAATTCTCAGCAGTTTGAGGTAAGTTTGGGGGCTAGACCACCTGAAAAGAAGAAACAGAATGTTCCTCAGAACTTGTCTGTCACTGGAGAATTTGTAAGACATTCTCAGGAGGAAATGATTAAGAGAGGGAGATGGTAAGTTAATAACAGTAGTAATAATAATTATGAATACTTACAACAGCTATTATTGGCTATGAATTTCTACTCCGTGGGAAACATGAAAAATAGTTTATATCTTCAATTCTCACAACAATTCTTGCAGGGTAGGTATTTTTATCCCCAATTTTGCATAGAAGGAAACAGACTCAGGGGGATTGAGGCATTTTCCTAGGGCTTACACAGTCAGTAACAGGCAGGGTTTAAATCCAGGTCAGTGAGTCTGATACCCATGCAGGGCTCTTTTCACTGTGCTGTGCCTACTGCACATAACCAGGGAAACAGTGTTTGGCCATTTACCTAAACCCTCTCACTCTGGAAATGGGAAGAGATTCTTAGACACAAGCGGTGGGGTTTTACCCCGTGTCCCTAGATATCCCATTTCCCATTCCTGCCAAAAAGGCTGTGGCTGAAGGTCCCCCATACTTACATGAGTTCCTAATCAACAAAATCTGGGTATATAAGTAGGAAGAACAGGATCTTCTTTAACAGACAGTTTTGTGGTAACAACAAAAGACTCTTGATTCCTAAAAGATGTTCGGTCTTCCTAGTGTAAACACAGTGAACTTTCTGGGATTCATAACCAATTACATATGCATTTGGGATTTTTCCATTACATTCTTGGAGCTACTCCCTCTTAACCTCATAACAAGTGATGTCAACCCTGGAGCGCCACCAGGGAGCACAAGGATTTCATGTGTCTTAAATCTGTATCTAGATTACAATGGTGTAACTTAGTCACATTACAGTATTGGCAAATATTCAACTCATTGTTTTCTTTGGATCATTGGAGTACAGCACTAAAATAATCCAAATTTCAATTTTTGGTTTATTTCCCAGAATAGAATTCATTATGTCCAGAGCTTTATGGGTCCCTTTAGGAAGACAAGGGCAGATCTCATTCCACTCACCACAAAGGAAAACAACAATTAAAGACAACCTATGGCTTGCATCTCCTCTATCTAACTTCCTCCTTTGGTCCAAATTTCTAAGGGTCCCCTGGGGTGAAAAGATAGGGGAGCTTGGACAGAAAGGAGAGAATGACAGTGCAGTTTATGTCACTAGCCTAACCAATGCAAATCTTGAGAAGACTTTGTGCTTTTCAAATATAAAAAAAAAAAAGAAAGAAAAAAATGTGGTATTTATTGACATGTTTCATCAATTAAATTTAAAACTTTGCTGCCAGAGGCTCTTAACTGAAGTTATTTATAACTTAGCCCACACTGAGATGTCCAATGATATGGATTTAAAATGGAATAATGTCATCTCTTGTGTTGCCCACCAGATCCTCAAAAGTGATCCTGCAATGGGGCGCCTGGGTGGCTCAGTTGTTAAGCGTCTGCCTTCGGCTCAGGTCATGGTCCCAGGGTCCTGGGATCGAGCCCCACATCGGGCTCCCTGCTCGGCGGGAAGCCTGCTTCTCCCTCTCCCACTTCCCCTGCTTGTGTTCCCTCTTTCTCTGTCTCTCTGTCAAATAAATAAATAAAATCTTAAAAAAAAAAGTGATCCTGCAAGAAGAAGGGAATAAGCCCAAAATGGCAGGATCAAGGCTGGGCATGATTTCACAGTAGGACAAATCACAATGTTTTAGGGGGCAAGCACACCTGGCCTTGGTCTTAATTGGATCTGACAGATGAGGTTTGCCAGAAAGAATTTCTGGAGTAGATTAAGGCAAATTATGCTTGCTGGGCCAAGACTCTAGCCCAGTGTTGGAGCAGAGCGCAGGGTGGCTATAGGAAACAGATTCTAGTCCCCTAGAGAAGGGAATGAAAAGAGCTAGGTGGGGCTTCGGCTAGGGTTCTAGTACAGCAGGACAGAATACATTCAGAAACTAAAGCAAAAGCCAAGTTATAAATTATAGAAGCACCATCAGGGTGAAGTCTGTAGCTGGGTAAGCCCAAGAATGCCTGGAGTCTTACCTTAGGCACCACAGGTCATGCCACATGCAGGAAGGGGGCATTTAATAGGTTCACGAGTTGATTCATGGATGGTGAGCAACAAGGCTGCCTCATTCCACAACTTCCATGGGACATGTGAAGGACAATTCTTGGCTATCCAGTGGCTGGGACTCAAAGACAATACAATATGAATGGTGTCTACTGGAGTTGTTCCATGCAGTGGCCCTGAGTGCCAGATAGTCTGAACACTGGAGGTCTTTAGCATGGTGCAGATAGAACAGAGGACACTGAGTGCAAATTTCTATTTATTTGTGCACATTTTAGACTGATTTAGAAATAATTCTAAAACATCTTGCTCTAAGTTGAGCAGAGCATATTGCTGAATGTGAAGAGCCAGAGACACAGTTCAGTTGATGCAAAATTTACTGGTTAAAGGTAAGGACCACAGATTTTTGAATACTAAAGTGCTTTGACTCTGATCCTTAGATTTATTTGTACAAGTTGCTCACATGAATCTAGACATTTTTACACAAGGGAGATGAACAAGCAGCTAAGCAGTGAAGCTAAGTAGGCTGAAAATTTGAACCCACAGCATTTCCTGGCTAGTGGAGCACATTTATTTCCCTTCATTGCTAAGTCTTCAGGGTATGTCTGTCCATAACTCCTCTCTACTTTTTTATCCTGGAGTCCAAACTCACCCCCACTCAGAAAAAATGATAAACTACACTGAAGAATTATAAAGATATGCCCAGAAAATAATTCTCACTCAGATTTTTTTCTGGCATCTTGTTTGGCCCAGTGTCTGAAACTATGATTGATGAAAGCTGATTGTGATGGCACAAAGCTGGAGTTGTGATCACTCAATGTTCCTTCATCTGAGAAAATAAATCAAGAGGAACAGCATCATGTAGTAGGGAACTGAGGTATCCTAGAGCTATTTCTGTGGCAGGCCGGGGAACAAGTCATAGTCTCCCACAGAGCTTTAGCCTCTCAACTTCATTTTCATAATCAGGTTAGCTACTTTTCAAAGATGCTCTATGACACTCATATGGGGGAAAGCGCGTGTTGCTTGGCTCAGCCTAATACGCTGACAGTGAAAGGCTTAGGAAGGCACTTCCCCTCTTTTTTTCCCTTAGTGAATTGAAAGGCACTTTGAAAATATATTTAGTGTCTCTGAACATTTCTGGGCTGACTGCTGGTAGCATTTATAGAAGCCACATGGTGATATAGAAGCCTCACTCTTAAAAGCAAGCTTGAGATAAGTGAAAATAATGATCTAAATATTCTGCCCTAACTTGGGTGAGAAGGCGAGCTGAGATGACAGTGGATCCTAGTTACCAGAAACCCAACACTCCCTTTGAGGCTTTCCTCTCCGTCTGTACCCTTTCAATCTATCACCTAGCCCTACTGAGGTTTCCTCCTAAATCTCTCTTGAATCCCTCTACTGTTTCCATCTCCATCACTAATACCCGGCCTTCAGTTCTCATCAGGACGCACACACACACACACATTGCACTAAGCCATGGTCTCCTTCCTCCTCTTCTGTGCTCTCACAGTCCAGTCCCCACACAGTAGCCATAGGTGTTTTTACAATATCAATCAATTCCTTTACTGGCCTCCATTCATACTACAAATACAACCCCAACTTCTGACCATGGCTTTCCAGGCCTTCAATTATCTGACTTCTGTATCTTTCTCTGTTTTCACTTCCTACAACCCTCCCATTGTTCATAGTGCTCCAAACACCTTGACCTTCATCCTGTTTGTCCTACCTTGCACTTACTTCTTTCTCTTTCCAGAATGTGCTTCTTTCTGATATTGGCTCTTCTGTACCACTCTGATAATCAGATTAAGTGCCCACTATATACAGAGTTATTCCTGACCATCAATAGACTTTCAATCCCTGCCAATCTGTCATATTTCGTAGGTTACTTAATCATTTACCCATTTACTGTTAACCTCCAACAGACTATAGGATCCATGAGAACAAGTGTCTCACCCTTATGTCTAGTACTAACTGGGGGGTAGTAGGCACTCAGTAAGTAAGTGGAATGAAGTGAATAAATGAAAGGAATGACATTCTGGCTCTAATACCTAATTCCTAGTTGCTGAGTCATTGTTCCAGCTAACTGGCTAACCTGCTGTCCAGTACCACATTATCTTGCTTTCCTCTGGTTAAAGGCACCCCAAGAGAGAGTTGAATATATCAGTCTCATTTTGACCTATTCTGCTTTGACTGAGTTTTGCTCATCTCAGTGACTTCTTTGGCTGAGAGAACATGTTGGGAGTAAGGCTGTGCCAGTATGGGGTCCAGGCCTTAGAAGACTAGTAGCTCCCACCTCCTGCCTCTAGGAACACACTCTCTTAGAGCCTTGAACCTCCATGTAAGAAGTTCAGTTACTCTGTGGAGAAACCATAAAGAAGCCCTGAAACTATAAACACGGGAGAGGGGCCCAGCTGAGCTCAGACATCAGTCAATACAAATAAGGCACCAGACTATGAATGAATCCTTTTTGGACTCTCCAAAGCTAAACAGCCATTAGGTGAATACAACTGAGTGATCCCAATCAGGGCTCCCTGGGGCAGAAGAGTTGCCTATCTGAGCACTGCCCAAATGAATCCAAAAAAATCTTCAAGCCATCTACCAAACCCATTAACAACAAGTAAGAGAGTCTATTTAGCAATTTTTCTGGCAGAGTCAAGATTCCCTTGAGATTGTCTGAATCTGATATGCACTGGATTATAGTTTCTGTCTGTTTTAATCATTGATGTATCTCCAGCAACTAAAACAGGGATGGGGACATAGTAGGAGCTCAATAAATACTACTAATAAAATAAGTCATTGCATTAGAAAAAAAAAATCAAAGAGGCAATTCTGAGCTGAGGCAGTCACTCTCAAGAGGTATCAGGTCACCAGCATTTCTTCAGGGCCTCAAGCATGCCCAAGTGCTGTTCAGAAGATTATGACACCAAAATATTTCATTATAAAAGCTTTACAGTATATTTTATAATATTTAAGAAATAAAAAAAGAGAATGAAGAATAATGTAACTAAAACTCATGCACCATCACTCAGCTTAAGAGACAATATATTGCCGGGGCACCTGGGTGGCTCAGTCGTTAAGCGTCTGCCTTTGGCTCCGGTCATGATCCCAGGGTCCTGGGATCGAGCCCCGCATCAGGATCCCTGCTCTGCGGGAAACCTGCTTCTCCCTCTCTCACTCCCCCTGCTTGTGTTCCCTCTCTCGCTGTGTCTGTGTCAGATAAATAAGTAAAATCTTAAAAAAAAAAAAAAAGACAATATATCGCCAAAGTTGTTCAATTCACCTAGTGTGGCCCTTTTTAGGTGTCTTCCCCACCCTCCCCTGCAATATAACCACTATACTTAATTTGATGTTTATCAATCTCCATATATATATATTTCATATATATACATATACACATATATTTCATATATATATACATATACACATATGTATATAACGTATATATAACCTCATATATATGATTGTTTTATAATAATGGTATTATGTGGATATGTATCTTTAAGTACTGATAGTACTGTTTCATATATATAACCTCATATATATGATTGTTTTATAATAATGGTATTATGTGGATATGTATCTTTAAGTACTGATAGTACTGTTTCATGTTTTAAATTGTGTTACTTTACAATATGAATTCTTCTGCAATTTGTCTTAGTCTATATTCAAGAGTACATCCTTCTAGAAATATATACAGTATATATATATATATAGAGAGAGAGAGAGAGAGAGAGAGTATATACATGACACACACTGATACAGACATACCATATATGCTACTTTGTAACATTGTTTTTTTCTTCATGGTCTTTCATTCTGAAATACTTCACAAATACAAAAATATAACAAACTCAGGTGGACATACTCCAAGAGGTAAAACACTGCAAATATACTAGAAGCCCTATGTGTATCCTTTCCCATTGCATTCACTTCCTTCACTCTCCCTCCTGGCCTCCTCCCATAGGCAGAATTTGGTATTTATATTTTATATCTCCCCCAGATATCTAACATAATTTTTTATTTTTATAAAATATATCATTCTCTTCTACAAAGAAAAAGAAAATACTGACTTTTTGAGGGTCTGGACTTTATGCAGGTGTGTAAGTTCTTTCTTCCCATGTGGAGAAGGCTCTATACCAAGTCTCAGGTCCCTTCACAGCCATTAAACCTCTCCTCTCTAGATTCCTTAAGACTTGAGATGCCCTAAGGCAGCCTGTGGACATCACTACCACTCAGGTTTTCTCTCTCTCCATTTTTGACACTTGTAGATTTCCACTGTTTTCTTGTGAGTTTATCTATACATTTTAAAAGATGTATATTTGACCTTATGCAGCACTCCTAAGTGCTTATAGCAGGAGAGTTTTCAGAATATCTACATCTGCCAAATTTCTAGAAGTAAAAGCCATGCAAATATTTTAAATATATTGTAGTCAGCACAAGCATACAGTCATTTCCCATAAGAATGTCACAATTTAAATAGCTGACATTTACAAAACACTTGCTAGCGTTTTTAAAGACGTGTATCAATTTCATCTAAATAATTTACTTCATTTCAATGTTAATATCTTTATATGATCATTTTGCTTACATAAATATATTTTTAATTTTTTAAAATAAAGAATAACAACACATGCCTAATATGTTAAAAAGGAAAACTAACAGACTTTTCCTTCATTAGGATAAAAACAGAGGGAAGTATTTCAGAGGCAATAAGTAGTTGAAGAAGAAAGGAGAAGGAGAAGAAAAAGGGGACAATCTCCAAAGTGGTTAGGCCAGGCTTAGAGAGAGAGAGAACATCTGTGACTTGGACTGACTAACACAGATATGAGGAAGGGCCCAACGTCTGGAAAAAGAGGGGTTTTAGTGATGATGGTATAAGCAAGTATAACTCTTAGTTATGGCCAATGGAAAGAGGAACTCTGTGATACCTGGAAGTCTTGTTCTAGAACTGCACATAGCATATCAAGCAGACTATTATTCCATCTGAAGTTCAAGTATTATGGTTATAATTGTTTTTTATTGGGTGTATGAAGTGGTTTTTATTTTGCTTTGATACTCTTTCTATATTTGAAAATTCTTCCTGATTTGCTAAGTATCCTAACTATCTTCCATTTGTCCCTTCCCCATTATCTAGCCTTTGCCCTGTTCTGGAGGGCCCCTGGAGGCTGATGCACTGTCACAGTGGTCTCTTTTGGACCCAACTTTCAGCTGAGTTCAACCAATGAGAGGCACCAGGATGGGACTGGACTGTACAAAGAGAGTAAGTCGAGTTACTTATTTCCCCAGCACATTCCCTGACAAATAGTCATAGATTATCTGCCTTCTTCTACTCAAAGCCACAGCTCCTATCAGGCAATATTTCTATACAGTTACTATCTCCTGGTTAGGGTAATTCTTCTCTCAGGCATCAGGTGGTCCCAGCATCATTACTACTAGCCCCAGGGGTCATTAACACTGCCTATAACTTTATTAGCCTCTCCTCAAATTATCCAATTTGATTATATCATCTAATTTGTGAAGGAACCCTGCATGATATAGAAGAATAATTTTGGTATAAGATGAGACTGAAGAGATAGCTAAAGAAACAATCATACTAAGATGATCACATTTTTTTTAAAGATTTCTCTGGGAGGAGGCTGGAAAGATGCTAGAGTAGGAGGACCCTAGGCTTACCTCATATCACAGATACAGCTAGATAACACTCTCATCAGTATAAATAACCAGAAAATGACCCAAAGACTGGCAGAACAAACTCCACAACTAAAAGCAGAGAGGAGAGCACACTGAAGAAGATATGAAGGGTAGAGACATGGTTTGGGAGCTTAACAGACTATCTGCAGTCAGGAGGGAGCCAATGGTATGGAGAAGGGTGAGAAACAAACTATCACACTGGCAAGTCCACAAGGAGAAGATGGATCCCCATAACATTTGGTTTTGAAAGCAAGAGAGGCCGAATTTCATGAGTTCTTACAACCAGCAGGACTTAAACCCTGGAATTTTAAAAATCAGCAGCTTAGCTCTGGGAGAGCCTAGAGCGTGTTAGGAAGCAGAGTCCCTACATCTAAAGAAACAGCAAACAGCCCATGCAAATACAGCATAGAAGCGGCAGTTTGGAAAATATCTGGGGCATATGAGAAGGAGAGTTATTACTCATCGCAGAGCATGGAATGGCAGGGAGAGCCCTCCAGGAATAAAGGATCTGGCAGATGCCATTTCCCTCTCCTGCCCTCTAGCATAAACACACAGCTACCTGTAGGAACCAGTGCAGCACTGATTCTTGTTATTTAACTTGCTTACACCAAGCCCCGTGTCACCCCATTTCCTCTGATCCACCCTTCCCAGTCTGCTTGCTTCAGTCGCTGTGCTGCAGGGCCCCTCCCCCAGGAGACAGGTGCAAATCCTGCCACACACCATGACTGACTCTTGCGTTTTGTGGGGGCACTGGTTCCAGGGACAGGGGCAGGTCTCATTTCGCAAGCAGACCAGCGTGCACACTGTTAAGATGTGCCGCACCCCGGCTGGAACCAAACATTGCCCACAACAGGCAAAGAAAAACTCAGCAGATGACTGGACTGAAGAAAAAGCAGCCAGGACACACAGGGCATAGGCAACACACACATACTCCCTGAAGCACCGGTCCTGGGGAACAGAGGACACTGTACTGTAGAGCATTACAGAACTTCTTCATAAGACCATTACTTGCAAGAGCAGGAAGAGTAGATGACTATCCTAACACAGAAACAGATACATATAGTCAGACAAAATGAGGAGACAGAGGAATATGTCCCAAATGAAAGAACAGGACAAAACCACAGCAAGAGACCTAAGCAAAATGGATATAAGTAATATGTCTTATAGGGACTTTAAAGTAATGATCATAAAGATACTGAACTTGAGAAAAGAGTGGAGGACCTAAATGAGACCCTTAACAAAGAGATAAAAAAGAACCAAGCAGAAATGCCAAACACAATAAATGAAATTAAAATACACTTGACAGAATAAATAGCAGGCTAGAGGAGCAGAGGGATGAATTAATGACCCTGAAAACAGACTCATGAAAAGGACTCAAGCTGAGCAAGTAAGAGAGAAAATTATGCAAACTGAGAATAAACTTAGGGAATGCAGCAACTTCATCAAGCATAATAACATTTATTTGCATTATAGGGATCCCAGAAGAAGAAAAAAAAGGAAAGGGGGCAGAAAATTTATTTGAAGAAATAATATCTGAAAACGTCCCTAATCTGGGGAGGGAAACATATCCAGATCCAAGAGATACAGAGATACCTCAACAAAATCGACCCAAGGAGGTCCATATCAAGACACATAGTAATTAAAATGGTAAAAAGTAGTGATAAAGAAAAAAATTTTAAAACAGCAAGAGAAAAGAAGACAGGTACATACAAGAGAAATACTATAAAGCTATCAGGGAACTTTTCAGCAGAAACTTTGTAGGTCAGAAGACTGCGGCATGATATATTCAAAGTGCTAAAAAGAAAAATTCTGCAGCCAAGAATACTCTATCCAGTAAGGTTACTACTCAGTATAGAAGGAGAGATAGCTTCTCAAACAAACAAAAACTAAAGGAGTTCATGACCACTAAACCAGCCCTACAAGAAATATTAAAGGGGACTCTTTAAGAAGAAAGGAAAGACCATAAGTGAGAATGTGAAATGTAGGAATCACAAAAGCAGTAAAAAAAAAAAAAAAAAAAAAAAGTACGTCTATAAAAATCAGTCAAGGGAGGGGTGCCTGGGTGGCTCAGTCGGTTAAGCATCTGCCTTCAGCTCAGGTCATGATCCCAGGGTCCTGGGATTGAGCCCCGCATCGGGCTCCCTGCCAAGGGGAGAGCCTGCTTCTCCCTCTCCCTCTGCCTGCTGCTCTGCCTACTTGTGCTCTTTCTCTATCTGTCAAATAAATAAATAAAATCTTTAAAAAAAATCAGTCAAGGGATTCACAAAATAGAAGAATATATAATATGACACCATATACCTAAAATGTGGGGGGAGAGAGTAAAGAATAGTTCAAATTTAAGAATCATCATCTTAATATAGAGTGTTATATGCAGAGGCGCCTGGGCGGCTCAGGTCACGATCTCGGAGTCCTGGGATGGAGCCCCACATCAGGCTCCCTGCTCGGCTAGAAGTCTGCTTCTCCCTCTGCTCCTCACCCTGCTCTCAGGCTGTCTCTCACTTTCTTTCTGTCTCTCTCAAATAAATAAATAAAATCTTTAAAAAAAGACTGCTATATGTAGAAGATGTTATATACAAACCTAATGGTAAGCACAAATCAAAAACCAGGAATATATATGCAAAAAATAAAGAGAAAGAAATCCAAGTATATCACTAAAGAAAGCCAGCAAACCATAAAAGAGAGCAAGAGAAGAATCAAAGAAAAAGTACAAAAACAACCAAAAAACAAGTAAAAAAAGGCAATAAATACATATTTACCAATAATGACCTTGAATATAAATGTACTAAATGCTCCATCAGAAGATATACAGTTACATTAGAATGGGTAAAAAGACAAGACCCATCTATATGTTGCCTACAAGAGACTCATTTCAGACTTAAATAAAGACACCTGCAGATTAAAAGTGAGGGGAAAGGGACGCCTGGGTGGCTCAGTTGGCTAAGTGTCTGCCTTCGGCTCGGGTCATGATCTTGGGGTTCTGGGATAAGTCTCACATTGGGTTCCTTGCTCAGCAGGGAGCCTGCTTCTCCCTCTCCCTCTCCCTGCCACTGCTCCTGCTCGTGCTCACTTGTGCTCTCTCTCACTCTCTCTGACAAACAAATAACTAAATAAATCTTTAAAAAAAAGTGAGGGGATGGAGAAACATTTATCATGAAAATGGATGTCAAAAGAAAACCAGCAATACTTTTATCAGACAAAACAGACTTTAAGACAAAGACTATATAACAAAAAACAAAAAAGGACACTAATAATAAAGGGGACCATCCAACAAGGAGATACAACAATTGCTTTCTTCCCCCTAAGATTTTATTTTTAAATAATCTCTACACACAATATGGGGCTTGAACCCACAACTCTGAGATCAAGAGTTGCACACTCCATTGACTGAGCCAACCAGGCAGCCCTTCATTGTTTTTTGAAGATTTTATTTATTTATTTGAGAGAGAGAGAGAGAGTGAGATGCAAGCGGGGGGTGGGGAGAGGGAGAAGCAGGCTCCCCGCTGAGCAGGGAGCCTGATGTGGGGCTCGATCCCAGGACCCTAGGATCATAACCTGAGCTGAAGGCAGACACTTAACCAACTGAGCTACCCAGGCACCCCGATTTTTTTTTATTAAGTAATCTCTATGCCCAACTTGGGGCTCAAACTCATGACCCTGAGATCAAGAGTTGCATTAAGATATAACAACTGTAAATATTTATGCATCCAACATAGAAGTACCCAAATATATACAACAGTTAACAGCAAACATAAAGGAACTAATCAATAGTAATATGAAATAGTAGGGGATTTTAACACTCCACTTACATCATTGGACAGATCATCCAAACAGAAAATCAGTAAGAAAACAGTGGCTTTGAATGACACACTGGACCAGAAGTATTTAACAGATCAATTCAGAACATTCCATCCTATAAGAGCGGAATACACATTCTTTTCAAGTGCACATGGAATATTTTTTCAAAAGAGATCACATATTAAGCCACAAAACAAGTCTCATCAAATTCAGTCATACCACGCATTTTTTTTTACCATAACACTATGAAACTAAAAATTAATCACAAGAAAAAATCTAGAAAGACCACAAGTACATGGAGGTTAAATAATATGTTACTAAACAATGAATGGATCAACCAAGAAATCAAAGAAGAAATAAAAAAGTACATGGAAACAAATGAAAATGAAAATACAATGGTCCAAAACCTCTGGCATGCAGCAAAAGCGATTCTAAGAGGGAAGTTTATAGCAATACAGGCCTACCTCAAGAAGCAAGAAAAATCTCAAATAAACAACCTAACCTTACACCTATGGGAGCTACAAACAGAACAACAAACAAAGACTAAAACCAGGTGAAGGAAGGAAATAATAAAGCTTAGAGCAAAAATAAATGCTATAGAAACTAAAAAAACAATAGAAGGGATCAATGAAACCAGGAGCTGGTTCTTTAAAAATATCAACAGAATTAATAAACCTCTAGCCATATTCGTCTAAAGAGAGAGAGAGAGAGAGAATTCAAATAAACAAAATCATAAATGAAGGAGAAATAACCAACACAACAGCGATACAAATAACTGTAGAGAATATTATAAAAAATTATATGCCAACAAATTGGACAACATAGAAGAAATGGGTAAATTTCTAGAAACATATAACCTACCAAAACTGAAACAAGAAGAAATAGAAAACTTGAACAGACTGATTACCAGCAATGAAACTGAATCAGTAATCAAAAAATTCCCAACAAAGTCCAGGACTAGACAGCTTCAAAGGTGAATTCTACCAAACATTTAAAGAAGAGTTCATACCTATTTTTCTCAAACTATTCCAAAAAATAGAAGAGGGAGGAAAACTTCCAAATTCACTTGATGAGGCCAGCATTACCCTAATACCAAAACCAGATAAAGACACCACAAAACAAGAGAACTACAGGCCAATAGCTCTGATAAACATAGATGCAAAATCCTCAACAAAGTAATAGCAAACTGAATCCAACAATACATTAAAAAAATCTTTCACCACGATCAAGTAGGTTTTATTCCTGGGATGTAAGGGTGGTTCAACGTTCACAGATCAATCAGTGTGACAAATCACATCAATAAGACAAAGGTTAAAAAACATATGATCATTTCAGCAGATGCAGAAAAAGCATCTGACAAAGTACAATACCCATCCATTAAAAAAAAAACAAAAAACCTCAACAAAGTAAGGTTAGAGGAAACATACCTCAACATAATAAAGGCCTTATATGAAAAACTCACAGCAAACATCATACTCAATGATGAAAAACCATTTTCCCTAAGGTCAGGAATAAAATAAGGATATCCACTCTCATCACTTTTATTAAACATAGTACTAGAAATCCTAGCCACAGCAATTAGACAACAAAAAGAAATAAAAGGCATCCAAATTGGTAAGAAAGAAGTATAACATTCACTATTTGCAGATGACATGATACTCTATATAGAAAACCCTAAAGACTCCACCAAAAACTACTAGAATTGATATATAAGTTCAGTCAAGTTGCAGGATGCAAAATCAATGTACAGAAATCTGTTGCATTTCTATACACCAATAATGAAGCAGCAGAAAGAGAAACTAAGAAAATAATCCCATTTACAATTGCATCAAAAAATAATAAAATACCGGGCGCCTGGGTGGCTCAGATGGTTAAGCGTCTGCCTTCGGCTCAGGTCATGATCCCAGGGTCCTGGGATCGAGTCCCGCATCGGGCTCCCTGCTCCTTGGGAGCCTGCTTCTCCCTCTGCTTCTCTCTCTCTCTCTCTCTCTCCCCACCTCTGTCGCTCATGAATAAATAAATAAAATCATTAAAAAAATAAAATAAAATAAAATAAAATAAAATAAAATAAAATAAAATACCTAGGAATAAACTTAACCCAAAGAAGTAAAAGACCTGTACTCTGAAAACTATAAAACACTGATGAAAGAAACTGAAGATGACACAAAGAAATGGAAAAGCATTCTGTGCTCATGGATTGGAAGAACAAATATTGTTAAAATATCTATACTACCCAAAGCAATCTACAGATTTAATGCAATCCCTATCAAAATACCACAAGTATTTTTTTACAGATCTAGAAAAAGCAATCCTAAAATTTGCATAGAACCATAAAAGATCCTTGAAAAAGAAAAGCAAGGCTGGAAGAATCACAATTCTAGGCTTCAAGTTATATTACAAAGGTGTAGTGATCAAAACAGTATGTTACTGACACAAAATAGATACCTAGATCAATGGAATAGAACAGAAGACCCAGCTATAAACCCACGGTTATATGGTCAATTAATCTTTGACAAAGGAGGAAAGAATATGCAATGGGGAAGGGACAGTCTCTTCAACAGTGTTGGGAAAACTGGATAGCTACATGCAAAAGAATGAAACTGGACCACTTTCTTATACCACACACAAAAATAAACTCAAAATGGATCAAAAACCTAAAAGTGAGACCTGAAACCATAAAATTCCTAAGAGAGAGCACAGGCAGTAATGTCTCTGACATTGGCTGTAACAACATTTTTCTAGATATGTCTCTTAAGGCAAGGGAAACAAAAGCAAAAATAAACTACTGGGACTACATCAAATGAAAAGCTTCTGCACAGCCAAGGAAACAATCAAGAAAACTAAAAGGCAGTAAGAGAAGATGTTTGGAAATGACATAACCAATTAAGGGTTAGTATCCAAAATATAAAAGAACTGATACAACTAAACACCAAAAAACAAATAATTCAATTTAAAAATGGGAAGAGGACCTGAATAGACATCTACCCAAAGAAGACATCCAGATGGCCTATAGACACATGAAAAGATGATAACATCACTCACCATCGGGGAAATACAAATCAAAACTAAAATGAGGTATCACCTCACACCTGTTAGAATGGCTAAAGTCTACAACACATATAACAAGTGCTGGTGAGGATGTGGAGAAAAAGAAACCCTCTTGCACTGCTGGTGGGAATGCAAACTAGTACAGCCACTCTGGAAAGCACTATGGAGGTTCCTCAAAAAGTTAAAAATAGAACTACCCTATAATCTAGTAATTGCACTCCTGGATATTACTGCAAAAATACAAAAGCACTAATCAAAAAGATACATGCAACCCTATGTTTATTGCAGCATTATTCACAATAGCCAAATTATGGAAGCAGCCCAAGTATCCATCAACAGATGGATGGATAAAGATGATGTGATACACACACACACACACACACACACACACACAGAGAGAGAGAGAGAGAGAGAGAGAGAGAGAGAGTGGAATATTATTCAGCCATAAAAAAGAATGAAGTCTTGCCATTTGCAACAACATGGATGGAGGTAGAGAGTATAATGCCAAGCAAAAGAGGTTAGAGAAAGACAAATACCATATGATCTCACTCATATGTGTAATTTAAGAAACAAAACGAATAAGCAAAGGAAAAAAAGAGAGAGAGAGAGAGAGAGAGAGAGAGACAAACTAAGAAATAGACTCTTAGCTCTAGAGAACAAACTGATGGTTACCAGAGGGGAGGTGGGTGAGGAGATGGGTGAAATAGATGATGCGGATTAAGGAAGGCACTTGTGATGAGCACTGAGTGTTGTATGTAAGTGTTGAACCACTATATTGTAACACTGTATGTTAACAATACTGGAATTAAAATGAAAAACTTAATTAAAAAATTTTTTTAAGATTGGCTGTAATTAAAAAAAAAGAGTAAGGAAAGCAAAATGACTGTGGATAGATGGATTAGCAAACTTTATCAATTGTCCAAGAAACACTAGTAGTACTTGTCATAGACTAGATGAGGAGATAATGAAGATTAATCCTAGGTTTCCAGCTTGCATAACCAGATAATACAGTGGCTGTAACATGGAGGATGCTGGAAAGAACCATGTATGTCTTCCAAGTCCATTCAAGTAAGCACAATGAGAAGTTCCTTTCGTCTGACTTAGAATGTTTAGTATGAGAAGGATTTGGGACATCTATGATGAAGGCAGGTAGCCAGCCGGATGTAGGGTCTGGAGCTTGGAAGAGAGGGTTTGAAGATATGAGCATGGATCAGATAACTAAAGGACAGAGTAAAGAGTAAAAAGAGAGGAGAGGTAGGGATGAGATTTGAGGAATCCTATCATTTAATGACTGGTTGAAGGCAAAATGTGCAAACAAAACTGAGAAGAAACAGCCAAAGAGAAAAGAGGAAATCCAGCTATTGAAATAGGTCTGTGTATATACCAATATCCGACAGTCAGAGTGATAAAGAGTTTTCCCAATTCAGACCCAACTCACCTGGTGATGACAGCCCAAACTTACAAAGTTAGGTTTGCATTAGGTTTCTCTCCAACCCTAGAAGGCTACAGAGACAGTGTAGGTAGGGCAGGGCTTAGGAATAGTGGTACGGAGTCAGATAACCCAGAATTGCATCCTAGCTTCCCTCTCCATTATGACCTCAAGCAAATTGCTTAATCAGTCTCATCAGTAAAATGGGGATAAATTATTATTTCTATCTCAAAGTTTTGTGAAAATTAGACAATGTAATGTATTCAAAATCTATAGCACAGTGTCTGACACACAGTAAATGTTGGATATCATTCTTATTTTTCATGAAAAGATCATAGAGAATTACACTAGGAAAGCAAAACAACAACAAAAAATAGAAGATGGCTAAAACCCAATAATGGAAATGGAAAGCCTGGATGCACATCCGTCAGTAGGTTTGAGATACTGGGGACTGAGGAAAAGCAGGGTCAGAACACCAGTAGCAGCCCTAACCCACAGAACCAACAGTTTTCCCCCTAGCTTCAGTGCCCTCTCTGGTGCTCTTGCAAAACAAAACAAAACAAAACAAAACACCAGTGAAGTAGCCAAAAAGGAAAAGTGGGAAAGTGAAGGAGGAAGCTGGGCCTTCCAGCTTAATTAGATTTCACATGACTGAGAACACAGTATATTTTTTTCTCCTACATCATTTTCCTTCACCATATGGAAACAAACTCACAAATGCACTTCTGCAATTCAGTGATAATAATTATATGTGCCTTACATTGAAGTTTCTGATTCTAGAAATTTTAGAGACCTACAGAATCATTCTATTTTGGGAAGTGGCTGCCCTGTCATGGTTTGTCTAGGACTTTCCTGGTTTTAGAACTGAAAGTCCCAGGTGCCGGGAAATCCCTCACTCTTGGAAAAATTAGAATGGTTGGTCACCTAGTGATATTTCCTTCTAACACTAGAAAAGAAGACTCATCCTAATCAGTCTGACAGCTCGGGATATAACCAGCTTGCTGTTTGTGTAGAGAGGAGTTGATCCCTACAGGGCATAATTTGAAGGGATATCAAAATCCTTTCGCTTCTAACCCAAACTGCTCTTGACCCTCAGCCCTCTTTCTGCTCCCATTCCATTGACTGAGACTACCTCAAATTCTGAACTGGCAAACTCTTGGGTTGGGGCTACCTGAAGCTTCCTTGCAATGTTAATGTGGTTTGGGAAGTAAGAAAGTTCTTATCAGGGACTAACATTTTAACTGAATATAATGTATCAGATTAGTCAAACCCCTGGCAGATTATGGTGGAAATGAATGGAAATCATGTAAATTTTGATGGCGTATGGAGCAGGTCAAGAAAGATTTGGATGATGGAAGAGATTCCACATGCATTGATTTAGATAGGGTAAAACTGTAGAAACCTCTAGACAAGAATTTCTAAAGTGTTTTCCTTGGAGTACTTGTCCCAATTTTCTCTGTATAAAAGTGTTCCACAGCAAATTAATTTTGGAAAACCCCACATGCTATCTCTCCTTTCTTTACAGATTAAACAGGAGAGCAGAACATTAAGAGCTCTAAGAAGTCCAGCATCAAAGAATTCTGTTAAATTTTAACTCAGCATTTCCCCATTTTATCATTCAACCCTCTGTGGTAGCATCATTCAGATATAATATAGCATCATTCAGAACATTTTTGGGAAAGATGCTATTATTTTTGAAGAGGAAAGAAATTTTTCCTGAGCCTATCTGAGGTAAATAGGTATTAAAGGAATAAAATGATAAATCAACCAGATGGGTGGTTCTTTAAAAAAAATCTTTTCAGGCGTGTGTGGGTGGCTCAGTCGGTTAAGCATCCAACTCTTGATCTCAGCTCAGGTCTTGATCTCAGGGTCGTGAGTTCAAGCCCCACTTTGGGCTCCACGCTGGGCATAAAGCCTACTTAAAAAAATTTTTTTCATGTACTTTACAATATGATAAGGCATATATTCATTCATTCATTCATTGCACAAATACTTATGATTACTCGATATTTAGGATTGTTCACTATGTGGCAGGCAGAGTTCTAGACGCTGGAGATATAAGCAAGAGCACAGAAAACCCTGCTCTCATGGAGGTACCATTCTAGTGTGAGAATATAACATTGAACCTAAGCTTTTAGCACATCTTGAAACATGTTTGTAAAATAAACCTCAAGACCATTATGTGAGTTAAGAACTCCTACCAGTATTTGCTAACTCTTGACCTCATGGGCTTGGTTCCGAGTCCCCAGCTCTATAGCCCTTCCTTCAACTCTTTTCCCATGTATTTGCATCTCAGCTTTCCTCCACAGAATCATCACTCTGGATGTCAGCATACTGAGGTAGCTTCAGCAAAGTAATCAGCTCTAGCTCTTGACTGACAGTTCCTACCTCTGAAATCTCAAATGTATGAGCCCTAGATCTTCAGAGGGCAGGGTGGTGGGGGGGGTGGTAGTGCTGAAGGAGGTATTCAGAAAAAATGGGTCCCACAGAGCAGCAACAGTGAATAGCACATAGTGAGGATTTAATAAATATTAATATTATTAGTGTTAGTTGCCACTTCCAATGAAATAAAAACATCAAATTGTTAATTTAGGGGTTGGATCAGCTGCAAAGGATGGGGGGACCTTGGCACACTAGGGTCAGCAGAGAGGAGTGACTGGGGACCGGCAGAAGCTGTACTTGCTTACCCAACAACCAAGAATGGTCTCCCAGCCCCACAACTTACTGACTTTACCTCTCTAAGAACAAAATTCCTCATAGGTAAAACAGACATGATAATAGCACCTAACTCATAGCACTGTTGTGAAGATTAGCATAAATACATATAAAGCACTTAGACAGTAAGAACTTAATAAATATTAGCTATAATTTTTTTTGTTTTTTTTTTAAGATTTTATTTATTTATTTGACACAGAGAGAGACAGCGAGAGAGAGAGAGGGAGAGAGCACAAGCAGGGGGAGCGGCAGGCAGAGGCAGAAGCAGGCCTCCCACATGAGCAGGGAGCCCGATGTGGAGCTTGATCCCAGGACCCTGGGATCATGACCCGAGCTGAAGGCAGCGGTTTTTAACCAACTGAGCCACCCAGGTGCCCCAGCTATAATTATTTTTTAAGTCATAGGCTATGTTGAAAAGGGAGTGTGCTACAGTTGTAACTTGGCTAAAAGTACAAGCAGCACCAAGTGGTGGCAGGTGACTCTAAATATTGTTACTGCCTCCCACTGGTAGGACTCCAAATGGTGTGGAATTGCATATAAGGACAATTGTTTGAATTAAATCAGGAAAGAAGAAAAACAAGGAAATGAGTTACTGCCTGAAAAAAATAATTTCATACCTTTTCCAATAATTAATCCTAAAATTGTTATGATGCCATAGTTTAGTATTTCTCTGGCTAATTCTCCATGTTGTATTAATAATTGTCTTCTAACGTGTCTCAAATTGTCTCTGGGAGCTATATTGCCTCTAGAAACTGTACTGTGCATTACCCCATCTGCAGTAATTATAAAACACACTGATGCCTAGGAACTTTCAGTTATTCTCACGTAGGATCTGAACATCTGCATTTTTTTGAAATGGCTCAGATCATTTCAATGTGCAGGTAGGCCTGAGAACTTCTATCCTAGAAGACAGTTCCAGAATCAAACCAGTGGTTATCAAAAACCTTTTTCTCACTGCTAGCTCTGAGTACTTTTTAGCATAATGAATAATTACTGGGACTGTTCCTTTTTCTAACATTCTATTGAAATCAGATTTTAATTTATATTTCTTCCACTAAACAAAGGGAGAGAGGAGAAAGAAACACTTCTTTAACCCAAGTTTTTACCTTCCTTCAACAAGTATTTATTGAGCATTTGCTATAGGACAAGCATTTGCTGGGTTCTAAGGATCCAGTGATGAATAAAGTGGATTTCACAGCCTGGTAAAGGAATTTGTGGTCTAGTACTTTGCTTACCTAATAGCTTCACATTCTACATATATGAAGTTCAAAGTGTAACCCTTACCTGGTTAAAATTAATCTGTGAATTCTTTATGTGAATCTTTTTTCTTTAAGTTTTTTATTGTGGTAAAACACACATGTCATAAAATGGTACCATCTTAACCATTTTTAAGGGTATGATTCAGTAGTATTAAGTACTATAATATTAATATTTTCATATTGCTGTGCAACCATCACCACCATCCATCTCCAAATCTTTTAATCTTGCAAAAATGAAACTCAATTTGCATTAAACAGTAACTTCCCATCCTCCATCCCTCCAGGCCCAGACAACTACCATTCTACTTTCTGTCTCTATGACTATTACCACTCTAGGTACCTCATATAAGTGGATTTATATGGTATTTGTCTTGCTGTGACATGTCTTCAAAGTTCATTCATATTATAGGCTATGTCAGAATTTCCTTCCTTTTTAAGGCTGAATAATATTCCATTGTATGTATATTCTACATTTTGCTTATCTATTCATCTGTCAATGGACACTTGGGTTTCTTCCATGTTTTAGCTATTGTGAATAATGGTTCTAGGAACATGGTATACAAATGTCTCTTTGAGATCCCACTCACAATTATTTTTGGTATATACCCAGATGTGAAATTGCTGGATAGTATGGCAATTCTACTTTTAATTTTTTGAGGAACCGCCATACTGCTTTCCACAGTGCAGATGCATCATCTTACATTCCCACCAACAGCGTGCAAGGGTTCCAATTTCTCCACATTCTCACCAACACTGTTATTTTCTGGTTTTGTTTTGCTTTTTATAGTAGCCATCCAGTAATGGATGCAAAGTGGTATCTCACTGTAGTCTTGATTTGCATTTACCTGATGATTAGTGATGTTGAGCATCTTTTCATGTGCTTGTTGACTACTCATATGTCTTTTTTGGAGAAATGCCTACTCAAGTCCTTTGCCCATTTTTAATCTGGCTGTTTTTTTCTTGTTGCTGTTGTTGAGCTTTATGAGTTCTCTATATTTTCTAGATATTAATCCCTTATCAGATACATGATTTGCGAACATTTTGTTCCAATCTGTGGTTGCTTTCCACTCAGCTGACTGTGTTCAATGATACACAAAAGTTTTTAATTTTCCTGCAGTCCAATCTATTTTTTTCTTTTGTTGCCTGTACCTTGGTGTCATATCCAAGATATCACTGCTAAATCCAGTGTCATACATCTTTTTCCCCACATCTTTTTCTATGAGTTTTATAGTTTTAGCTTTTATGTTTAGGTTTTTGGTCCATTTAAAATTAATTTTTGTATATGCTGTAAGGCAAGGGTCCAACATCACTGTTTCGAAGTTTTTTTTTTTTGAGAGAGAGCGAGCACGAGTTGGGGGTGGGAGGGCAGGGGAAGGGCAGAGGGAGAAGGAGAAGCAGACTCCCCACTGAGCAGGGAGCCCGATCCCAGCACCCCAAGATCATGACCTGAGCCAAAGGTAGACACTTAACCTACTGAGCCACCCAGGCACCCCTAACATCATTGTTTTGCATGTGGATATCCAGTTTTCCCAGCACCATTTGTTGAAAAGACTATCCTTTCACCCACTGAATAGTCTTGCCACCCCAGTCAAAAATAAATTGATTATATTTGCAAGGGTTTATATCTGGGCTCTATAGTCTATTCCATTGGTCTATATGTCTGTCTTTATTCCAGCTCTTCAGGTGAAATTTTGATGAGAGAAAAATAACTATAGTATCAGTAAAGGATCAAAAGAAATATCAGAACTATAGAAATATGGGCCAATATTTTATTTTTAGCCTGGCAACATTTAAGCCATATATACGTATTATAACCCAGCTTCTAGCCACCTCCAGTTTGTGTTGGTCTCTTTAGAAGGAACAGAAGCAAAAGAAATAGTACCATATAACCTCTGATGTTCTCTTATCATCCCTCTTCTTGCATGCCTATGTGGTCTCTGCTTGCTTTCTCTGCCCTTCTCCTAATTCCAACAAACAGGCTGAGATGGGAGGGCAGACTTTTATTTTTAGGTTTTGAACTTATTCTGTGCGGAATAAATTTAAAAACCTAGTTGTCAGTCATTTATACTTTAGTGTAAAATACAGAATGCTGAGACTTTGGGATACATAGAGACCACTGAGATGTAGAAACATCTTACCTGACATCTACTTCATTGTAGAGTCAAAACTATAAAAACCTAGATATCCATTCAGTGTTTTCTTCACCCTATTGCCTCTTCATGATGGAGACAAGAGTATGTTTTACTAGAAGGGGGGTAAAGAATCCTCAATGATTTGGGCTAAGTTGTGAATGCTAACAATGTGGGAAAGGGTACAAAAAAGAGATGAAAAGCACTTCCTGGCTTTTGTATTTTGCTGAGATCTAGCTTGATTAAGAGAGACAGTTGGGTATTTTGGAATATTGAACTAGCCTCAAAAAAGCTGATGTGTGCCTCTTCCTAGTGAAGTTTTGCAAGATGCTCTAAGGCTCTTCAAAGCACACATACAGAGCATGTATTTGAATATCAACAGTGAGGATAATGCTATTCTTGTCCAAAGGTTGAAGAGAGGATTTCTGGCTCATGATTTCACATTCTGTTACAGAAAGAGAGAGGTGAAATTCTCTCCACAGCTGCCAAAGCTCTTTCCTCATCTGTAAAATTTCTTATATGCCTTATGGCTTTTAGCTATTCTCTTAATCTCTGTTCCCTTGATTTTCTGATTTCATCATATTTATAGGGAAGTCTTATACAAAGGACATCACCCATGATGACAGTTTAAAATAATGCTATGCAAGAAAGAAGTCTTTGGTGGGTTTGATATGTAAAGCAGGCAAAAAAATAAAACTAAATAAATTTACAAAATTCATACATTTTCTTCATGACACCCCAGGGATTCAGCCAAAGTCAAAAATTAAAACTGATCAAATTTAGGTGGGAACACACTGTACTGCTACAGCTTACTTGGACTTCCTGCCTTTGGAGCTTTTTTTTCCTCATTTGTTATTTTCATGGGCTACCACACTGATATAAATTTGGGTATTTCTAAAATCCAGATTGGGTGTGAAGATTTCTTATTAAAAATGAAGTTAAAACAGGAAGACAAAAAGTAATTCCACCAACTTGAGATTATGATTGGATTGTATTTATTCAAAGAAGAGTTCTTCTGCTATCATTCTTAATAGCCATTAGTAGTGGTAAAAGGTCAAACTTTATGCATGCCTTTTAAAATCAAGATATTTTAAAGAGACCTTTTTGACGCTGTGTGTTCAGCCTTGAAATTATCTGCTTGGATGTTGCTGCCACAGGCTCTCAGTGATGTACTTGGAGAGAAGTTTCAATGAATAATCATCTAGAACATTTAGAATACTCAGAGGAAATGAGCATTTGAATGAATCATTGACCCAAACCAGAAAAGCTTCCATGTTATTTAAAATGCATCAGAAACTCTAAAATAATTAGTAGCAAATTTGAGTACAGTGGAACATCCCTAGATCTTTGCTCCAAGAGCAAAGTGATGAATCACTCTTCTGGGGCTCATCTAAAATTAATATTCTTCAAAGCTCTCTTTATAGCACTTACTGTAGGGTATGTTTTAGTTCACCAGAAAAGAATACAAGTAAGCTAGTATTAAAATATGCAATCTCAGGGGCACCTGGGTGGCTCAGTTGATTAAGCGTCTGCCTTCGGCTCAAGTCATGATCCCAAGGATTGAACCCCGCATCAGGCTCCCTGCTCAGTGGGGAGCCTGCTTCTCCCTCTCACTCTGCTCTCCTGCTCCTGCTTCTCTCTCTCTATCTCAAATAAATAAAATCTTTAAAAAAAAATAAAATATGCAATCGAGCCAGAAAAAAAATCATTATTCCTTACAATTTTCTGCTCTTTTACAAAATACAACTTTTTGATATCACTATCCAAACAATTCCACTAAATAAATAATGAAAATTAAAATGCTAATTGTCTGTAGTATCTAATCTGTCCAAAATGGTTTATGTTTGAAAGATTTATTTCTGCATTTCTTTTTGGAATTAACAATATTTCCACAAATGCTGAAAACATTATATTTCTTGATCTGGATGGTAGTTACATGAGTGTCCTCGCTTTAAAAAAAAATCACTAATTTAAGTATGTTTTGTGTGTATGCTATACCTCAATAAATTTTTTTAAAAAAACAGCTACTATAAAAGCCTCTACGATAACACATTTGGAAAAAGTATTCTCGGATTATATCAAAGACCAAGGGTTAATTTTTCTAATTATATATAAACCTTCTAAAATAAAAAAGATCCACAACCCAAGGAAAAAAAATGTGCAAATGATATGAACTTAGAGTTCACAGAAAAAAGAAATACAAGTGGGTCTTAAACATATAAGATAATGTTAAATCTCATTTAGAGCAAGAGAAATGCAAATAAGACTTTACTGATATAGCACTTTTTGTTTACTAGCTTGTCAAAAGTCAAAAAAGTTTGATAACACTATGTGGTAGGATCAAGGAGATCAACAGACACACTTCCACACTGTAGAGAAATGCAAACTGGTAACATTTTCACAGAGGACAATGTGATGGTATCTATCGTCTTTACAAATGCATTTTTTTGACACAGGACCTCCACTTCCAAATATTTAACTTATAGGTATGTTTAAGCATGTGCAGGGTGACACATATACAAGTATATTTATGGCAGCATTGCTTGCAAGAGCAGAAGATGGAAAACAACCTAAATGTCTATCAGTAGACTGGTTAAACAATGGTACATTCACACAATGAAATATTCTTTTTTTTTAAAGGTTCTATTTTTTTTAAGATTTTATTTATTTATTTGGCAGAGACAGACACAGCGAGAATGAGAGTGAAAGAGAGAGAGCACAAGCAGGGGGAGGAGCAGAGGGAAAGGGAGAAGCAGACTCCCTGCCGAGCAAGGAGTCCAATGCGGGACTCGATTCCAGGATGCTGAGATCATGACATGAGCCGAAGGCAGACGTTTAACCAACTGAGCCACCCAGGTGTCCCCACAATAAAATATTCTTAACCCTAGAAAAGAATGGAAATGTTCTTTATGAGCAGACATAGAAGGATCTCCAAAATCTACTGTGGGTAAAAAATAAAAATAAGGTGCAGGACAGTGTGTATAGATAATACGCTATCATTCACCCAAGAGAGAGACAGTACATATTAATATTTTCATGTATATTCACAAAATATGCCTGGAAAGATATACCAGAAACTCTTATCATTGATTGCCCAGAGAGGGGAGTTGGGTGGCTTGGGAACAAAGGTTCAAGGAGGTCTTTTGCTATTGATCTTTTGTACCTTCTGAATACTGAAATAAGTGAATGTATTGTTTCCAAAATAAAAGGATACATTTTTTAAATATGCCCATAAATTTCTTCCATTCAAGTAATCCTAAAATGCCTTACATATTGGAATAGACAAGAAGCACTATAGGTGCATAAACTGATCTCATCCTGCTTTAAAGGTTCAGAAGGAGAGGCACCGGGGTGGTTCAGTGGGTTAAGTGACTCTTGATTTTGGCTCAGGTCATGATCTCAGGGTCATGAGATTGAGCCCTGCACCGGGCTCTGCGCTGGGAGCAGAGCCTGCTTAAAATTCTCTCAGATTCTCTCTGTCCCTTTCCCTCTGCTCCTCCCCACCACCACAAGCTCACTCTTTCTCTCTCTGTCTAAAAAAATAATAATTAAAAAATAAAAAATAAAAGCGTCAGCGGGAGCACACGACCAATGTATGGGGTATAGTTATGTGAAAATTCCAGAGATTCTGTTTTGTTTTGTGGTGTATGCTGATTTTTAGACATTGTTCACATTCCTAATGAGGTGTTTCTAGCAAATCAAATACTAAAAGACTACAAAAATTGTGGTAGAGAATTATGTTTTCTCTTTCAATAATAGTTCCACTACTCTAAGAAATCCCAGAAATCAGCTGAAGAATGTGGGTGTTCATAATCTATGTATTGAAATACTGCTCATCTTTCTGAGGAATGCCCTTTTACAGAATACCCTCAATAGAAACTATAGGACCTAAGAAAAGACAGTCCTGGCATTAAGACAACTAGCTTGCTGGGTTGGTGTCATATCTTATTTTGTGTTCAGCAGGCTTCTAACACTCTGAAAATAATCAATACTGGTTTTGGAAGTTGATTATTAAATGGTGGGACTATACAGCCAATCTGAGTTTATTTACATCATTTATTAAAGTAGTTAGAAAAAAAATCAGACCACATGTAGCAATGGCCTTAATTACTCTATGGTGGTAAGATAAATGCTTAGGAAAATTATTTAAATTTTTCATACCATTAGGGCAGAGAGATCATTTTGTAGTGATCACATTTGGTTTCCTACGTGCAAAAAAACCAAGCAGATAATTATCAGTTAGTGGTCCTGCTGCAGAAGACAAGATATATATTGAAGGCCTACTCTGCACCAAGCATATAATTTGGGCTGAGTAGCTTTATAACCTACATGAGGTAAGTTTAGTTATCTACATTTTCAGAGGAAACAAAGACACAAAAATCATACATTTAGGAGTTGTGGAGCTAGCATTAAAACCAATCTCTGGCCATAGGGACAGACCAATCTTCTTATGCCACAATACTTTTATGTAAGCTACTGACTGCCCATATTTCGAATTTGCCAGGTGACCTATATAGCACTTTTTCCTTCTCCAGTACAGGACTGAGTCTAGGGTTGAGTAACTGCATGTAATTGCTATGCCTCATTAGCCTCTTTTAATCTGAAACATCTCCACAGCCTTTCTCTCTTTCACAACATTGACATTTTTAAAGAATACTGTTCCTCTGCACACTTTTTAAACAGAAAGTTTCTCCTTTTGTGTTTGTCTGATCTTGTCTCTTGATTAGATTCAGGTTTTGTATTCTTGGGTGGAGTACTACATAGGACAGTGATGTTGTGTTCTTAGAATATATCATTTGGAACCACGCAATGTACATCTGTCCCTCACTGATGATTTTCATCACCTGGTCAAGGTGTTACCCAATTTCTCCACGCTATAATTCCTGGGATCTTTTCCTCAGTTGCAACCAATATGTCTGTGGGGGAGATATTTTAAGACTATGCAAACATCTTCCTCCTCACTAAAATTTCATCCTAAGTTTAGCATGCATTGGTGATTCTTGTATGATCCAGTCTTTACTATTATAGTTGCAAATGATGATTTCCTAAATCCAGCACTCCATCTACATTTACCAGTAAGGCCCAGTCATTCTACTTTATGCAAGAGAAGTCATCTATCTATCTGCCTACCTACCAATCATCAATAAAAATGCATGAGTTCATTTTTTTTGACCATCGGTAACTTATTTTACTAAATTATTTAGATGTTCAAAATTGTCAAGATTTGGTGGTGGATCCTTTCAGCCAGCTTCTACATCCTTGTGACATTTCCCTATCATATGTTTGGGTATTTCTTTACTTTCTGGAATAGCAAAGGTTGTTCCTGTATCATCTTGTACCTACCTGCTCCAACCCTAGAATCAACCATCTATCTGAGAGGCCCTAGTAGCTCTAATACCATTGCTGAGAATGGTATTAGAGACCAAAATCTGGATGCTAGGTATGCTGATTGCTACTGCCATGTCTTTGCTTCTTGGCTCTTTTGGTAGACAGAGCCAGGAAATACATGTATGTGTAGCCATATATACATGTACATCCATACAAATAAACATATGAACATACACATATATACACGTACACATACACATGCATTATGACAGCCAGACTCCAAGTTGGTGCCCAACAATCCCTGCCTCTTGGCATTCACACACTGGTGCGAGGTTTTGTCAGAGGTTTGGTCTGAGTGACCAATAGGACAGAGCAGAATTGATGATATGTCACTTCTGAGGCCAGGTTATTAAAGACACTGTAGGGCTTCCATTTGGTTTCCCCCTCTTCCTCTCTCCCTCCCTTTACTCTGGGAAGTCGGCTACCATGGTTTAAACAGCCTGTGGAGAAGCCCACATAATGCACAAGTGAAGCTCTCACCCAACAACCATGTTAGTGAGACTGGAAGTGGGTCACCCAGCCTCAATCAACCTTGACGATGACTGAAGCCCTAGTCAACAGCTTGACTGCAACCTCATGAGAGACAGAGTCCGAACCAACCAGCTAAGCTATTCCTGGATTCCTAACCCACAGAAACTATTAGATAAATGTTTGTTGTCTTAAGCTGTTAGCTATAGATTAATATATGCATCTACACATTCACATATACATAATAGAAAACATGAGTATACACTGACATCTCCAATTCCAATCCCTGCTCATATTCCATATTTGTATGTCCCTTCTTCCTCACTGAGAACTCTTGCTTCTAACATCAACATATTTACTCATTTGCTTAATCCTACTATACATCCAAAGTCATCTCCAAATTTCTTGCCATACCACCACATAAATAAACCTACTTAAAAGTGATCACAGGGGTACCTGCCTGGCTCAGTCAGAACATGCAACTCTTGATCTTGGCATTGTGAGTTTAAGCCCCCCATGTTGGGTGTAGACACAAAATAAAAATCTTAAAAAAAAAAGTGATCACAGCCTCTTCCCTATTCCAAACTGAGGGTATACAGGTAAAGTTCATGTGCATAAGTTATTTGTATTACTTCTTTATTGATTTCTTTGTTTTCTCTCCCTGGGTATGGTTCTGGTATTTATTTGATATAAAATCAGTATAATTTCTTTCAATTTTCAGACTTTTTTCCCTGTTCTCATACTGATTTAATTTTACTTTTGAATATGTAGGATATTAACATGCTTTGAAAAGCCAAAACTATACAAAAAGTTACACTCAGAGAAGTGTTACTCTCACATGTGTCCTTTCCACTTTATTCCTTCCCACATGTTAAAGATTAAAAAAAAAACTGGTTTCTTATTTATCATTTCAGCTTTTTTACTTTGCAACAAGATGCGAGTATGATGTTCTATTTTCCTTTCTTTTACACAAAATGACGCATACACTATATACTCTTTTGCTATTTACTATTATTTCCTGGAAATCTTTCTATATGATTTCATAGAGATTGTTCTCATTCTTTTTTACAGTTGCATAGTGCCCCATTATATGTACCACAGTTTATGCTGGAATATTTACGCAATTCCCAATGTTTTGTAATTATAAATAATGCTAAAGTAAACAAGCTATACATATTTTTATATTGTTGGAGGTGTATCTTCAGGAGAAATTCCTACAAGTGAGATTTCTGGTCAAAGGATAAATGCATGCATAATTTTGTTTGACATTGCCAAACTCACTTTCATTTTGCATTCCCACCAGCAATGTATGAGAGTGTCTATTTCCCCACAGCCTTATCAACAGAAAATGCTATCCAGCTTTTTAATTTTAGTCATTCTCTTGAGTGAGAAATGCTGTCTCAGTGTAGCCTTATTTTGTATTTCTCTGATTATGAGTGATGTTGAACATCTTTTTATGTTAAAGAGCCAGTTTTATATCTATCTTTATGAATTGTCTGTTTATGTCCTTTCCTCAATTTTTTCTATCAAGATTTTATCTTTGGGGCACCTGGGTGTATGTCAGTTAAGTGTCTGCCTTTGGCTCAGGTCATGATCCTAGGGTCCGGGATCAAGCCCCAAGTCGGGCTCCCTGCAGGGAGCCCGCTTCTCCCACTCTCCCCTGCTCGTGCTCTCTCTCAAATAAAATATTTTATATTAAAGGGCAAATTTACTTTTTGTCTCTCAGGAGTGTTTTATAGTTTTTTTTTTTTTCCATATAAGTTGTAGTAGGCATAAAATGGCCTCCCACAGATACCGATCTACTTCCTAACCCCCTCAGAACTTGTGAAAGTTTTACATTAAATGGCAAAAGGGGAATTAAAATAGCAGATGAAATTAAGGTTACTAATTAGCTTATCTTAAAGAGGGAGATTATTCTGGATTATCTGGATGGGCTCAGCATAAACAACAGAGGAAAGAAAGGAAAGAAAGGAAAGAAAGGAAAGAAAGGAAAGAAAGGAAAGAAAGGAAAGAAAGGAAAGAAAGAAAGAAAGAAAGAAAGAAAGAAAGAAAGAAAGAAAGAAAGAAAGAAAGAAAGAAAGAAAGAAAGAAAGAAAGAAAAGAAAAGAAAGAAAGAAAGGGAGAAGAAGAGGGAGAGATTCAGAAGTGCAGAAATGCAGAAGAGGCAGGCAGAAGGGTCAATGTCAGAGTGACATGGTATGAGAAAGACTCAACCAACAATTGCTGGCTTTGAAGGTGGATGAAGGTCATGAGCCAACAAATGCAAGCAGCTAATACAACTTAAAAAAGACAAAAACCAAATTCTCCCACCACCTCTCCAGAAATCAATGCAGCCCTGTAGACACCTTGATTATAGGCCATTTCTCACCATTTTGGATGTTGAACTTCCAGAACTGTGAAATAATAAATTTGTAGTGCTTAAGCCACTTAATTTATAGCAATTTGCTATAGCAGCAACAGGAAATTAATAATAAGTTTTGAACATTTCTTGTTAGGTTTACTCCTAAGTATTTTCCATTTATTGCTATTATTGTGGATAGGGTTTTTCCTATTTGTTTTACCTTGTAATTTGCTATTACTCCTGCATATAAATGTTATTTGTTTTTGCATGATAACTGTATATGCCACTACCCTTCTGTATTCTTTGTTTATGTTGGTTTTATCATGAATCTCAAGAATTTTTCAGGTACACTATCATGTAACCTGCAGAGATAGTTTTCTTTTTCTTTTTGTACTTACACCTCTAATTGTTTTCTCTAATTATATTGGCTAATGCCTCCAGAATAATGTTAAATAGTGAAGTTTTATAGACTCAATGTTTGTGTCTCTTTAAAATTCATATGTTGAAACCCTAACCCCTAAATATGATGAATTAGGAGATGGGGCTTTAAGGAGGTAAGTAGAATTAGATGAGATCATGAGAACAGACCCCTCATGAATGGCATTAGTGCCCTTATGTGAGTCATGAGACTCATTAACTTTGAACCTTTGAGAAATAACATGATAGTCAAGACAAACTCTTGTTTAAAAACTCAGGATAAGGGCGCCTGGCTGGCTCCGTTAGAAAAGTATCTGACTTTTGATCTTGGGGTCGTGAGTTTGAGCCCCACATTGGGTGCAGAGATTACTTAAATAAATAAAACTTCAAAAAAGAGGGGAAGGGTAAAGATGGCAGAGGAGTAGGAGACCCTATTCCAACCGGTCCCCTGAATTGAGCTGGATATCTACCAGACCACTCTGGACACCCATGAAATCAGCCTGCAATATAAAAAGATATATCTGGATCTCTAAAAACGATATCATTGGCATTGGTTTAAAGGTATGAAGCGGGAGCTGTGATTCCGTGGGCACATATCAGGAAATAAACGGAAGGGGTGGGAGCCTCCAGGATCCTGCACCACCGGAGTGTGAAAGCTTCTCGCACTGGGGGACAGGGCACAGATTCGCAGACCGGCAGCAGTGCGGAAAGGACATTAGGGCAGCCCCCCCGACTGAAACCTGGAGCGGCGGGGCCGCGTATGCAAACTGGGGGTGGCTGGCAGTTTTTGAAGCACAAAGGGCAGAGACATGCCTGGACCTGGAAGCGAGAGCTGGGAGTGCTGCTATGGGGCGCACAACCCAGGACGCTGTGTTTTTGGCAGCACAGACAGAAACAGAGACAGTGCGGCCTGGAGAACTCACTGAAGAACAGACTGTGATCTCTCAGTTCTGAAGCAGAGAGTTGGAAATGGTCTCTTCTGCTCTAACTCTCAGAAGACACACAGAAAGCCGCCAGGGAAAACTGCCAGAGAAAAAAAGCCCCCCAAAAATGGTTTTCACTGCCCAGACAGGGTTGCCTGAGTAACAGCGCGGCAGGCCCCTCCCCTAGAAGACAGGCTGGGAGAACAAGAGGCCGACAACCCTAAGGTCCCTATAAAACAGGTGCATCTTGCTTGGATTATGGTCAATAATTTGGACACTGTACATTCCCTCAACCACCCCTCAACAGAATGACTAAGAGGGGGAACCCCCTAAATAGGAAAGACTCAGAGACTGTGACTTCTGCACAGATTTACAAATGGATACAGATATAAGCAACATGTCGGAAATAGACTTCAGGGTAACAGAAGACGATAGATAGAATGGAGAAAATGATTAATTGCAACACAGACTCTCTAAGGGCAGAAATGAGAGCTGAACTGGCAGAACTTAAAAATGCTATCACTGAGATCCAATCTAATCTAGATACTCTAACAGCTAGGGTAAACGAGGCAGAAGAGTAAATTAGTGATCTAGAAGAAAAACTGATAGAAAAGAGTGAACATGAGGAGGCCTGGAAGAAACAGCTTAAAATCCATGAAAACAGAATGAGAGAAATAAGTGATGCCATGAAGCATTCCAATGTGAGAATTATTGGGATCCCTGAGGGGGCAGAGAGAGAGGACTAGAAGATATATTTGAGCAAATCATAGCTGAGAACTTCCCTAATCTGGGGAATGAAACAAACATTCACGTCCTAGAGGCAGAGAGGACTCCTCCCAAGATCAAGGAGAACAGACCAACGCCCTGGCATGTATTAGTAAACCTCACAAATCTTAGAACCAAGGAAACCATCTTAAGGGCAGTTTGGGGGAAGAGATCCCTTACACACAGAGGAGGAACATCAGAATAACGTCAGACCTATCCACAGAGATCTGGCAAGCCAGAAAGGCCTGGCAAGACATATTCAGGAATGAGAAGAACATGCAGCCAAGAATACTTTATCTGGCAAGGCTGTCATTTAGAATGGATGGAGAGATGCAGAGCTTCCAGGACCGGCAGAAACTGAAAGAATATGTGACCACTAAGCCAGCTCTGCAAGAAATATTAAAGGTGGTTCTATAAAAGGAGAAAGACCCCCAAGAGTGATATAGAACAGAAATTTACAGAGACAATCTATACAAAAAAGGACTTCACAGGCAACGTGATTACAATAAATTCATATCTTTCAATAATTACTCTCAACGTGTACGGCCTAAATGCTCCCATAAAATGGCACAGGGGTGCAGATTGGATAAAAAGACAGGACCCATCCATATGCTGTCTTCAAGAGACTCATTTTGAACCTAAAGATACATCCAGACTGAAAGTGAAGGGATGGCGATCCATCTTCCATGCCAACAGACCTCAAAAGAAAGCTGGGGTAGCAATTCTCATATCAGACAAATTAGATTTTAAGCTAAAGAGTGTAGTTAGAGACACAGAAGGACACTGTATCATTCGTAAAGGGTCTATCCAACAAGAAGATCTAACAATTTTAAATATCTATGCCCCCAACATGGGAGGAGCCAACTACATTAGCCAACTGTTAACCAAAATAAAGAGTCCTATTGATAATAATACGTTAATTGTAGGAGACCTCAATATTCCACTCTCAGCAATAGACAGATCATCTCAGCAGAAAATCAGCAAAGAAACAAGAGCTTTGAATGACACACTGGACCAGATGGACCTCACAGATATATAGAACATTCCACCCTAAAACAACAGAATACTCATTCTTCTCGAGGACACACAAAACTTTCTCCAGAATAGACCACATACTGGGTCACAAATCAAGTCTCAGCCAATACCAAAAGATTGAGATTATTCCCTGCATATTCTCAGACCATAATGCTTTAAAACTGGAATTCAATCACAAGAAAAATTTTGGAAGAAATTCAAACACTAAGAAGCTAAAGACCACTCTGCTCAAGAATGTTTGGGTCAACCAGGAAATCAAAGAAGAACTTAAACAATTCATGGAAATCAATGAGAATGAAAACACATTGATCCAAAACCTATGGGATACTGCAAAGGTGGCCCTAAGAGGGAAATACATAGCCATACAAGCCTCACTAAAAAAAAAAAAAAAAAAATAGAAAAAAATCCCCAATTCATCAACTAACTTTACACCTTAAAGAACTGGAGAAAAAGCAACAAATGATGCATAAGCCACACATTAGAAGAGAAATAATTAAGACTAAAGCAGAGATCAATGAATTTGAAACCAGAAACACAGGAGAGCAGAAAAACGAAACAAGAAGCTGGTTCTTTAAAGAATTAAAAAGACTAATAAACCACTGGCCAGACTTATCCAAAAGAAAAGAGAAATGACCCAAATTAATAAAATTATGAATGAAAGGGGAGAGATCATGACTTACACCAAGGAAATAGAAACAATTATTAGAAATTATTATCAACAACTAAATGCCAATAAATTAAGCAACCTGGAAGAAATGGATGCCTTCCTGGAAACCTATAAACTACCAAGACTGAAACAGGAAGAAATAGAACAACCTGAATAGACCAATAACCAGTAACCAGATTGAAGCCGTAATCAAAAACTTCCCAAAAACCAAGAGCCCAGGGCCTGATGGATTGCCTGGGGAATTCTACCAAACATTCAAAGAAGAAATAATACCTATTCTCCTGAAGCTGTTTCAAAAAATAAAAACAGAAGGAAAGCTTCCAGACTCATTCTATGAGGGCAGCATTACCTTGATCCCCAAACCAGGCAAAGATCCCATCAAAAAGGGAAATTTCAGACCGATATCCCTGATGAATTAGGCTGAATTCTCAACAAATTTCTCAACAAAATCCTAGCTAATAGGATCCAAGAGTACATTAAAAGGATCATCCACCACGACCAAGTGGGATTTATCCCTGGGATACAAGGGTGGTTCAACATTCGCACATCAATCAATGTGATAGAACACATTAATAAGAGGAGAGAGAAGAACCATATGGTCCTCTCAATTGATGCAGAAAAAGCATTTGACAAAATTGGCAAAGAAGAAGTCAAACTCTCTCTCTTCACAGATGACATGGTACTTTATGTGGAAAACCCAAAAGACTCCACCCCAAATTACTAGAACTGGTACAGCAATTCAGTAATGTAGCAGGATACAAAATCAATGCACAGAAATCAGTCGCTTTCTTAAACACTTACCATGTAACTGTAGAAAGAGAAATTAGAGAATCAATTCCATTTACAATAGCACCAAAAACCATAAGATACCTTGGAATAAACCTAACCAAAGAGGTGAAAGATCTATACTCTATGAACTACAGAACACTCATGAAAGAAATTGAGGAAGACACAAAAACATGGAAAAACATTCCATGCTCATGCATCAGAAGAATAAACATTGTTAAAAAGTCTATGCTGCCCAGAGAAATCTATACCTTCAATGCCATTCCGATCAAAATTCCAATGACATATTTCAAAGTGCTGGAACAAACAATCCTAAAATTTGTATGGAACCAGAAAAGACCCCGAATCGCCAAGGAAATGTTGAAAAACAAAAACAAAGCTGGGGGCATCACGTTGCCTAATTTCAAGCTATATTACAAAGCCGTGATCACCAGGACAGCATGGTACTGGCACAAAAACAGACATATAGACCAATGGAACAGAATAGAGAGCCCAGATATGGACCCTCAACCCTATGGTCAAATAATCTCCGACAAAGCAGGAAAAAATATGCAATGAAAAAAAGACAGTCTCTTCAATAAATGGTGCTGGGAAAACTGGACAGCTATATACAGAACAATGAAACTTGACCATTCTCTTACACCATACACAAAGATAAACTCAAAATGGATGAAAGACCTCAATGTGAGACAGGAATACTTCAAAATCCTAGAGGAGGACATAGACAGTAACCTTTTTGACATCAGCCACAGCAACCTCTTTCAAGACAGGTACCCAAAGGCAAGGGAAACAAAAGCATAAATGAACTACTGGTACTTAATCAAGATAAAAAGCTTCTGCACAGCAAAGGAAACAGTCAACAAAACAAAGAGGCAACCCACAGAATGGGAGAAGGTATTTGCAAATGACACTACAGACAAAGGGCTGGTATCCAAGATCTATAAAGAATTTCTCAAACTCCACACCCCCCAAAAAAATAATCAAGTCAAAAAATGGGTAGAAGACATGAACAGACACCTCTCCAAAGAAGACATACAAATGGCTAACAGACACATGAAAAAAATGTTCATCATCATTACCCATCAGGGAAATCCAAATCAAAACCACATTGAGATACCACCTTACACCAGTTAGAATGGTAAAAATTGAGAAGGCAAGAAACAACAAATGTTGGAGAGGTTGTGGAGAAAGGAGAACCCTCTTACATTGTTGGTGGGAATGTAAGTTGGTACAGCCACTTTGGAAAACAGTGTGGAGGTTTCTCAAAAAATTAAAAATAGACCTACCCTATGACCCAGCAATTGCACTCCTGGGTATTTACCCCAAAGACACAGATGTGGTGAATAGAAGGGCCATATGCACCCCAATGTTCATAGCAGCAATGTCCTCAATAGCCAAACTGTGGAAAGAGCCAAGGTGCCCTTCAACAGACGAATGGATAAAGAAGATCTGGTCCATATATACAACGGGCTATTACTCAGCCATCAGAAAGGATGAATACCACATAAAGTATCATATCATCTGCAAAAAGTGAGAGTTTCACTTCTTTGCCAACTCAGATGCCGTTTATTTCTTTTTGTTGTCTGATTGCTGAGGCTAGGTCTTCTAGTACTGTGTTGAATAGCAGTGGTGATAGTGGGGGACATCCCTGCCGCGTTCCTGACCTTAGGGGAAAAGCTCTCAGTTTTTCCCCATTGAGAATGATACTCGCTGTGGATTTTTCATAGATGGCTTTTATGATATTGAGGTATGTACCCTCTATCCCTACACTGTGAAGACTTTTAATCAAGAAAGATGCTGTACTTTGTCAAATGCTTTTTCTGCATCTATTGAGAGGATCATATGGTTCTTGTTCTTTCTTTTATTAATGTATCACATTGATTGATTTGCGGATGTTGAACCAACCGTGATGTGATACTTTATGTGGAAAACCCAAAAGAGTCCACCCAAAAACTTCTACAACTTATAAAGGAACTCAGTAAAGTGGCAGGATATAAAATCAATGCACAGAAATCAGTTGCATTTCTATACACTGGCCACAAGACAGAAGAAAGAGAAATTAAGGAGTCGATCCCATTTACAATTGCACCCAAAACCATAAGATAGCTAGGAATAAATCTAACCAAAGAGGCAAAGGATCTGTACTCAGAAAACTATAAAATACTCATGAAAGAAATTGAGGAAGACACAAAGAAATGGAAAAACATTCCATGCTCATGGATTGGTAGAACAAATATTGTGAAAAGGTCTATGCTACCTAGAGCAATCTACACATTTAATGCAATCCCTATCAAAATACCATCAATTTTTTCAAAGAAATGGAAAAAATAATCCTAAAATTTGTATGGAACCAGAAAAGACCCCAAATAGCCAGAGGAATGTTGAAAAAGAAAAGCAAAGCTGATGGCATCACAATTCTGGACTTCAAGCTCTATTACAAAGCTGTCATCATCAAGACAGTATGGTACTGGCACAAAACAGGCACACAGATCAATGGAACAGAATAGAGAGCCCAGAAATGGACCCTCAACTCTATGGTCAACTAATCTGACAAAGCAGGAAAGAATGTCCAATGGAAAAAAGACAGTGTCTTCAACAAATGGTGTTGGGAAAATTGGACAGCCACATGCAGAAGAATGAAACTGGACCATTTCCTTACACCACACACAAAAACAGACTCCAAATGGTTGAAAGACCTAAATGTGAGACAGGAATCCATCAAAATCCTTGAGGAGAACACAGGCAGCAACCTCTTCGACCTCAGCCGCAGCAACTCCTTCCTAGAAACATCGACAAGGGCAAGGGAAGCAAGGGCAAAAATGAACTATTAGGAATTCATCAAGATAAAAAGCTTTTGCACAGCAAAGGAAACAGTCAACAAAACCAAAAGACAACTGACAGAATGGGAAAAGATATTTGCAAATGACGTATCAGATAAAGGGCTAGTATCCAAAATCTATAAAGTACTTATCAAACTCAACACCCAAAGAACAAATAATCCAATCAAGAAATGGGCAGAAGACAGATCTTTCTGCAAAGAAGACACCCAAATGGCCAGCAGACACATGAAAAAGTGCTGAACATCGCTTGGCATCAGGGAAATCCAAATCAAAACCTCAATGAGATACCACCTCACACCAGTCAGAATGGCTAAAATGAACAAGTCGGGAAACGACAGATGTTGGTGAGGATGCGGAGAAAGGGGAGCCCTCCTACCATGCTGGTGGGAATGCAAGCTGGTGTAGCCACTCTGGAAAACAGTTCCTCAAAAAGTTGAAAATAGAGCTATCCTATGACCCAGCAATTGCACTACTGGGTATTTACCCAAAGATACAAATGTAGTGACCTGAAGGGGCTCATGCACCCCAATGTTTATAGCAGCAATGTCCACAACAGCCAAACTATGGAAAGAGCCTAGATGTCCATCAACAGATGAATAAAGAAGATGTGGTGTGTGTGTACACACACACACACACACACACACACACACACACACACACACAAATGGAATATTATGCAGCCATCAAAAAATGAAATCTTGCCATTTGCAATGACGTGGATGGAACTAGAGGGTATTATCCTAGCGAAATAAGTCAATCAGAGAAAGACAAATATCATATGATCTCACTGATAGGAGGAATTTGAGAAACAAGACAGAGGATCATAGGGGAAGGGAGGGAAAAAATGAAACAAGATGAAACCAGAGAGGGAGACAAAGCATAAGAGACTTTTAATCTCAGGAAACAAACTGAGGGTTGCTGGAGTGGAGAAGGGTGGGAGGGAGGGGGTGGCTGGGTGATGGACATTGGGAAGGATATGGTGAGCGCTGTGATTTGTGTGAGACTGATGAATCACAGTCCTGTACCCCTGAAACAAATAATACATTATATGTTAATTTTAAAAAATTAAAAAAAAAGGATGAATAGCCAACTTTTGCATCAACATGGTTGGGACTGGAGGGGATTACACTAAGTGAAATAAGTCAAGCAGAGAAAGTCAATTATCATATGGTTTCACTTATTTGTGGAACATAAGGAATAGCGTGGAGGACATTAGGAGAAGGAAGGGAAAATGAAGGGGTGGAAATCGGAGGGAGAGATGAACCATGAGAGACTATGGACTCTGGGAAACAAATTGAGGGTTTTAGAGGGGAGGATGGTGGGGGATGGGTTAGTCCAGTGATGGGCACGTATTGCATGGAACCCTGGGTGTTATATGCAAACAATGAATCATGGAACACTACATCAAAAACTAATGATGTACTGCATGGTAACTAACATAACATAATAAAATAAAATAAACTTTAAAAAAATAAAAATAAAAACTCAGGATATTTAACATTTCCAATCCTCATCTTAAGTCATTACATTCTCTTTTTATTTTTTCAAATCTTTTTTTGTCTTTTTATCTTACAGTAAAATTGAACTTCTTCTCATTTGGTATATAGTTCTATGGCTTTTCAACTTAAGGATAAGGATACACAGCAGTTTCATCACCCACAATGCTCTCTCATGCTAACTCTTTATAGTTATTACTTTCTTTTTCTTTTTTTCTTTTAAGTAATCTCTACCTCCAACATGGGGCTCGAACTCACGACCTTGAGATCAAGAGTCACATGCTCTACCAACTGAGCCAGCCAGGCGCCCCATTACTTTCTTTTTAAATGACATAAATATCATACATTAAAAAAATTCAGTTTCTTGGCATATCCCTTAATTTCCAAATATGTATCCCTTTCTTTATTCCATCATAGATACTATATTAGTTTTCTACTGCTGCATCACAAAATACCACAAAATTAATGACTTAAAACTATATCCCTTTATTATCTCAGTTTCTCTGGATCAGGACTTTGGGTATAAATTACCCAGATCCTCTGCTTAAGGTCTCACAAGAATGAAATTAGATAATTAAGATGTCAGCAAGGTATAGGGTCTCTGATATTCTGGGTCCTCTTCCCAAGCTCATTCAGGTTGATGGCAGAATTCAGTTCTTTCCAGTGGTGGGATCAAGAACCTCAGCTTCTAGAGACCACCCTTCTCTGTACGTAGTTCACAACATGACTGTTTTCTTCTTCCTCGAGATCAAGAGGAAAGTATCTGCTGTTGCTTCTTGTCGCTTTCAGGGCCCACCTGATTAGGTCTGGCCCAATCAGGATCATCTCCCTTTCAATTAAGTCACAGTGAACAGTTAGGGAACTTAACTGCATCTATAATATCTCTTGCCATATAACATAATCACAACAGTGACATCCATCATTTTCACAGGTTCAGACCACACTCAAGAGAGAGGATTATAAAGAGGTTGCTCACCAGGGGGTAGGAATCTGAAAGCCATCTTAGAATTCTGCTATAGATACCACAGATATATTTTTTTTAACTTAAAGTATTCTATTTTGTTGTTGTTGTAGTATACTGAAGTGACTACAGAAGCTGGGCAGGTGACATAAATGAGTAACCTGAACCAGATTGGTAAATAATACAGCAATGTTCTGCTTAGCTAGGGGTGGGAAGAAAGAAAGCTACTTAATACCAAGTAAATGTCAGTCAAGGACATGGTAATTATTGCCAGGTCACCTGACTTTTTCAAGAGATGTTATAAATTTGAATTTGTATATGTAACGTACCATTTTAAAAATGTAGGAAACTTGGTTAAATTAAAAAAAAAATACGTGTGGGCTAAACAATTTGTAATTAGGGCTGGATTCAGACTCTCAGTTTATAGAACTGACTTACAGTGACCTCATGATTGTATAAGTATAATAACTGAAGTTAGGAGACCTGCCCAAACACCACTGAGGTCCTCAATGTCAGGGTTTAAAATAGAACTCCATTCCTGTGGTCCCTAGCACTCCCTTTATCTTAAATAATCATTGAACTTGCTCCACTGTTATGTATTCAAATAACCCACTTGAAATTCACAGTTCTTTAAAGAGGTTGATCATTTCTCAAGATATTCACCTTTCAAACTAAAAATTTTGAATAATTTTCCTTTCCTTTTATCTTGAAATCAAATACCAAAAGGCAGATTTTTATTCATGGTTCCTCTATTAAGACAAGGTATAATTTATCAAGTATTTGTAACACTTTGAGTATTGCTTTTGAAAAAAACATCTGCCAAGAGATAAATGATATGATATCTGGATAAACAGTTGCCTGCAAGTTGAGAAGCAAAGGTTCTTCTCAATTAACTTGTATCACATTAGACATTTATGTCAAGGGGTGCTTCATGGAATTTGACATCAGGACAAATATTATTAATAATAAATCTATCTTTCAGGTGTATTATAATTAGTTACTATCTGAAGAGTACTTTGTACGTAGAAATGACTTTATAAATCCCAAGTACAATTTCTCATTAATAACCCTGAATGCATTTGACATTAATCAAATGTGAATTAATTTGACATGAAAATTGCCCATGACCCAGGAGTGGTATAAATGATGTAATTATACAATACAGTATTATTAACTATAGTTGCCATGCTGTAAAGGTGCTAAGAGAGTAAATCTTAAAAGTTCTTATCACAGGAAAAAAAAGAGAAGTTGTAACCACATATGGTGATGAATGTTAACTACACTTATTCTGGTGACCATTTCACAACATATATAAATATTGAATCATTACATTGTATCTCTAAAACCAATATAATGTTGTATATCAATTATAACTCAAAAAATAAACAAATGATATATTATGAAACTCAATGATTCTAGCCAAATAGGAAGGAATAAATGGTGGAAATATAAGTATTTGGAAAATAGTTAAACACTAAACCAAAACAATTTGGAAAACCCAAGGAAAACTGTTGCACAGAAAAGTAAAATTATAGGGAGAAACAATAAGATTTAGGTATTTGACTACTGCATGGGGTTAAAATAAGTCTCTTCTTTTTTAGAATTAATCATTTGACTTCATGTGAAAATCCCAAAGGAATCAAATCAAGAAACTAAATAACCCCCATAAATCCTTGAAGCACTGGAAGACTCATAAAAACATCCCAGGGGTTACAGACAGGCATATTTTATTATTGGGCTGAAGAAGAACTCCTTTTCAAACCACTGCCCAGCAGCTTTGAATTAAAACTACTGCTGTGGGGGGCGCCTGGGTGGCTTGTCGTTAAGCATCTGCCTTCAGGTCCAGGTCATGATCTCAGGGTCCTGGGATCAAGCCCCACATCAGGCTCCCTGCTCTGCAGGAAGCCTGCTTCTCCCTCTCCCACTCCCCCTGCTTGTGTTCCCTCTCTCGTTATGTCTCTCTCTGTCAAATAAAGAAATAAAAATCTATAGAAAAATAAAAATTAAAAAAATAAATAAAACTGCTGTGGGGCACCGGGGTGGCTCAGTCGGTTAAGTGCCTGCCTTCGGCTCAGGTCACGATCCCAGGGTCCTGGGATTGAGCCCCGCATAGGGCTCCCTGCTCAGCAGGGAGCCTGCTTCTTCCTCTCCCACTCCCCCTGCTTGTGTTCCCTCGTGCTCTCTGTCAAATCAATTTATCTTTAAAAAAAAATTACTGCTGTTAGAACTTATATGACTCAATAATAAAAAGACAAGCCAATTTAAAAATGGGCAAATGATCTACACAGACATTTCTTCAAAGACACACAAGCGGCCAATAAGCACATGAAAAGATGATCAATATCATCAGTCATTAAGGAATTGTAAATTTATTTTTTTTTAATTTTTATTTTTTAAGTAATCTCTACACCCAATGTGGGGCTTGAACCCACAACCCTGAGATTAAGAGTCGCACACTCCCACTTACGGGACCATCCAAGTTCCCCAAGGAAATGCAAATTTAAATCACAATGAGATTTTACTTCAGATCCACTAGGACAGCTAGAATCAAATCATCAGGTAACAAGTGTTGGCAAGGACATAGAGAAATTAAAACCATATACTGCTGGTGGGAATATAAAATGGCATAACCACTTTGGAAAATAGTTTGCCAGTTTCCCCAAAAGTTAGAAATAAAACACCACTTCATACCTACTAGGATGGCTATAATTTTTTTTAATGATAATAACAGGTGTTGGCGAGAATGTAAAGAAACTGGAACACTCATATATTACAGATGGGAACAGAAAATGCGCAGCCACTATGGAAAACAATTTGATGGTTCTTCAGAAAGGTAGACATAAAATTACCATATGATCCAGTAATTCCACTCCTAGATGTTTACTGAAAAGCACTGAAAGCAGGAACTCAAACAAATACTCATACATCAATGTTTATTGAGGCACTGTTCACAATAGTCAAAAGGTGGGAATGACCCAAGTATCCATCAACAAATGAACTGATAAGCAAAATGTGATATGTATATATACACACACAATGAAATATTATTCAGCTATAAAAACAAAGTTCCAATATATGCTTCAACATTAATAAACTCTGAACACATTATCTAAGTGAAATAATCCAGACATAAAAAGACAAATACTATATGATTTCAAATATATGAGGTACTTAGAATAGGCAAATTCAGAGACAGAATTTAGAATAGAGTCTACCAGGGGGTGGGGGAGGGGAATTGGGAATTACTGCTTAACAAATACAGAGTTTCAGTTTAGGGTGATGTAAAGTTTTTGTGGTGATGGTTGCATAACACTGTATTAATGTATGAATGCAATTAGTGTCACTGAATTGTACAGTTAAAAATCATTAACATGGCAAATTTTATGGTTATATACATATAAAACCACAATTAATAATTAATAATGTAACATACCAAAAACTGTTGGTTTGTACACTTTAAATGGGTAATTTGTGTATTATATTTCAATAAATCTTTTTTTTAAGATTTATTTGAGATAGAGAAGAGAGCATGAGCAGGGGGCGCAGCAGAGGGAGAGGGAGAAGCAGGCTCCCCCCTGAGCAGGGAGCCTGACACGGGGCTCGATCCCAGGACCCTGAGATCATGACCTGAGCCGAAGGCAGACGCTTTACCATCTGAGCCACTCAGGCACCCCTCAATAAATCTTTAAAAAAAAAAACTATTGCTGGGGTGCCTGGGTGGCTCAGTCTGTCAAGCGTCTGACTTCAGGAGGGGTTATGATCTTCGGGTCGTAGGATTGAGCCCCACGTGGGAATCTCCTAGAAATTCTTTCTCTCTCCCTCTGCCACTCCCCAAACTCATGCTCTCTCTCTTTCTCTCGCTCTCAAATGACAGAGAGAGTGTGAGGGGGGAGGGGTAGAGGAAGAGAGAATCCTAAAGCAGACTCCACACCGAGTGTGGAGTCCAATGCAAGGCTTGATCCCAGGACACTGAGATCATGACCTGAGCAGAACTCAAGAGTCAGCCACTTAACAGAGCCACCCAGGCGCCCCAATAAATATATCTGAAAAAAAAAAAACTATTGCTGCTGAAGCCCCCGATACTTCTCAAATATCATTTACACACATGTACCCAAACAAATATATTTGCATATTGCATCTGTGATCCCACGAAGCTTTCCTGAACACCTCTTATCCCATCAGAGTTAATTCCATGCTTTTCCTTTACAGCACTTATCACATTTGAAAATTTTTCCCCTACCAGACTCTTAACTCCATGAGAGCAGGGATCAAGTTTGTTTTTAATTCACTATTGCTTCACAGTGGCTAACACAGTGTCTGGCACATAATTGGTGTTGAACAAATGAATGACTGGGTACACAGTTTGCATGAATTGCTGTGGGCTTATCAGTTGATAAAGTAACACTTGCATCTATGAGTTGACAGCGCAGAAAGTTCATATAAGGCAGTGAATAGCACAGGATTTTCAAAATTGCCTTAGGAGCCCGCCCCAAAAGACAGATCTTTAAACATACTAATTATAATATGTGTGTCTATTAAAGAAAGGTTCACCCAATTGTGATTTGAAAGGTGATGCAAGGGTTTTCACTACCAAATGGTTAGGGTGCTATTTTATATTTGGATAAAAGATGCATTTAGATATTATGTAAAAATTGAATTTGACAGATAAAATATTGAGAGAAACCTTAAATTCTAGAAACATACGAAAATAGCTGCTGATATGAGATAAAAGTTAACAAAAAGAGGTCAAGAGATCTGATTTATTTAGATCAAAGAAATGACACTTCGGGTAGAAAAACACTTTAAAAATGTGCCTGACTTGAGAGGAAAACAGACTTCGGACTGAAGAGGTCTGAAGAACAGTAAAGCAAGAGCAAAGGGGAAACTCAAACTGAAACTGGGAAAATATTCCTGGAGCTAATTACAGTCAGAAAGTGGAACCATTTCCCTAAAGAGGTAATTATAGCAAACTCAATAGTGATGTTCAAATGAAATTAAATGTTTACGGAAAATGTGGTGGTCATGTTTCTGATATAAGAAGTTCTACTAGCTGACTCATGAATTCATTACCCTCTCCTACTTACTCCTTTTATCCCTTTGCTTCCTATGAAGTTTTTCATTTTATCTGAGCCTGGGTCTGATGAGTGTTTTACAGTTGTGTGCTTAGTCAGCATTTTATATTTTACAGGAGGCATTTGTTTGAATGCCATATTTAAAACTTCATCAAAAGACTAGGCCAGTGAAGGTTATACAACATGATTTTCTCAGCTTAAGTTCAGAGCAAGAAGCTCTACCTTGGGCCAAGCTTTCCCAATCTAAGTGACACTGTCACTTAGTAAAATAGTTATTTCTCTTATTTAACATTCTATGGAAATACAACACACGTCTTATATATTTCAAGATACAAATTGGGATTTCTGGTTCAAGTAGCAAATTCAGAACAAGTGCTTATCTCCTCTCTCTCCCTAGACCCCAATCATATAGTAAAGGGATAAACCTAGTGACAAATGGTAACTATACTTACTGCGGTGAGCATTACACATTGTACAGAACTGTCAAATCACCATGTTGCACACCTGAACCTAATATTACATTGTACATCAACTATACTTCAATCTAGAAAAAAGGAATAAATGTATAAAACATCAATGTAGGAGAGATTTTGAGAAATTTCTGGAAGATAAATGATGCTATAGGAAGGTAGGAACCTAAAAAGAGAGGTGTTGATGGACCACCTGAACAGCTCCACCCAGCAGCCTCCTCCCCCAGCTCTCCACCCCTCTGTCCAGGCCACTCAGAAGTTATTCCCAGGCAAAAGCAGTAAAATTAATATGTTAATAATAAAATTTAGTGAACATCCTGAGGAGAATTAGAGCTATTAGGATAGCCTAATAACTGTAACCATTACCATTTTGACATTTTTTTCCAATGAGGATCAGATTTTTCAGTACATATACTTCATTTTTTTAATAGTTACACAATCCACTTTTTTAGGTTTTTATTTAAATTCTAGTTAGTTAACATTACATAGTATAATATTGATTTTAGGAGTAGAATTTAGTGATTCATCACTTACATGTAACACCCAGTGCTCATCACAAGTGCTCTCCTTCATACCCATCACCCATTTAGCCCATCCCCCAGTCACCTCCATCAACCCTCACTTTCCCCTCTATGGTTAAGAGTCTCTTACCTTTTGCCTCCCTCCCTTTTTCCCTTCCCTTATGTTCATCTGTTTTGTTTTCTTAAATTCCACATAGGAGTAAAATCATATGGTATTTGTCTTTCTCTGATTAACTTAATTTGCTTAGCATAATATACTCTATCTCTATCCACGTTGTTGCAAATGGCAAGATTTTACTCTTTTTGATGGCTGAGTAATATTCCATTGTATATCTATACCACAACTTTATCCATTCATCAGTCGATGGACGTTTGGGCTCTTTCCATGGTTTGGCTATTGTTGATAATGCTGCTGTAAACTTCAGGGTGCATGTGCCCCTTCAAATCTGTGTTTTTGTATCCTTTGGGTAAATACCTAGCAGTGCAATTGCCTGGTCATAGGGTAGTTCTATTTTTAACTTGCACTCCATTCACATGGTTTTCTTTCCTTCAGTCTGGGAACACAATTCTTCCTCCTGCCTCAGGTCTCTGGCATCTGCTGACTACCTACTGTGGCACCCCTTTCAGCAAACTGTATTTTATTAAACCTTTGGATTTCATTTCAAATGTCACTTCTCAAGGAGAACTTTTCTGATTGGGTCAGGCACTGATTCCATCAATTCTTGCACTTTTCCTTCCTCATCAATCTCTTAAATTCTGTGATAGAAGGAACAGTATCTATTTTGCTTAGAGCCCCAGCACTTACAACAGTGCCTGGCATATAATAAGTCTTCAGTAAAGTTGGCCTTTCCCTCTCAAGTCCCCAGCTCTACATCAGTTCACCACCACTGAGGCAAAACTTCCAGGTCCAAAGACAAAGCTCCCACACCCGTAGAATGGGGGTAACAAGTACAAGAGGCCATTCAGAAGTCTTTTAAACAATGCAACAATACTTAATTTTTAAAAAGATTTTATTTATTTATTTGACAGAGAGAGAACACAGCAGGGGGAGCAGGAGAGAGAGCAGCAGGCTTACCACTGAGCAGGGAGCCCAATGTGGGGCTCGATCCCAGGACCCTGGGATGATGACCTGAGCTGAAGGTGAACCCTTAACCAACTGAACCACCCAGGCACCCAACAATACTCAATATTTATTGGGCATTTAGCATGAGACAGGCACTGAGATAAGTATTTATTTTATCTCTTTTTAAAGATTTTATGTATTTATGTGTGAGAGAGAGAGACAGCACAAGCAGGAAGGGCACGGGGAGAGAGAATCTCAAGCAGATTCCATTTTGAGCACAGAGTTTGATGCGGGGCTTGATCCCAGGACCCTGAGATCATGACCTGAATTGAAATCAAGAGTCAGACACTTAACTGACTGCATCACCCAGGCACCCAGGCACCCCAAGATAAGCATTTTAAACATATTAGCTTATGTAATTCTATCAATAATCTGTGAACTAGGAACTATTATTTTAATCATTTTACAAGTGGGAAACTGACTGAGAGAAGTTCAGTTTTTTGCCTTAATCTCACAGATAAATAACTGACAGAATCAACTCTCCTATAAAAATCACTGTGCTATACTGTATTGTTACAACATGGATCTTCTAATGGTAAAAGTGGTGTAAATTACTACAATTTGTGAAAGCTTGGCCGTTAACTAGGCAGTAAAGAGGTACTGTTGGGCAATTTTTTTTAGCAAGCATAGACTCATGCCACCTTTTTTTTAAGTCACAAAGTCAGAATCTTTGCCTTAGATATATTTGTGGTTGTGTTTAAACCAACATTACACATATGAACATAATATACACGATTTTAGATGTGCCAGGCACTTCTATAGGAATTATTATTCCAAGGCACAGAGGCTGTAAATGTGTTAGAGAGGACATGGACTCTAATATGTTCCAGTATTGAAGAGTTTCTGTCTTACAGTCCCTATAGCTGGATCAATACTGGACCATTCTGATTGGCTTGGTATCAAGCACTCTATCTGTGTACTACAATGGCTGAAACTCCCAATTGTGGGTATATGCAAAGTGGTGGAAATTGATGAGTGCCTTGTATCTACTCACCCCCCAACTATGAGTAAGAGAGATGGCCCTGCAACTAGTCCCCCACCGCTCCCAAATTTCACTAGTTTTCTGTCAATGTGGTCCTGGCCAGCACAGAGAAGTGGAAGAGCCCACTGCTGTCCATACAGAGGATTCCACGGAAAAGATTTTAACCTTTGCCTTCTCTATTTTTTTCTAGTTTTGTGTTCTATATAGCTCTACCTTAAGTAACAAAAGGAGGTCTTGCCACATGCCTTTAAGTCTATATAGATGGTGCCCTCTCCTGGCTGCTAAAAGTATGACATATATAGCTAAATCACTTAACTCTACCCCAAAAATGCCCAAAGGATTTAGAGGACTAGTTGACAAATTAATAGAATTACAGTCGGCCCTTGAACAACACAAGGCTTGGGGCGCTGACACCACCCCCTCCCTGTACAGACAAAAATCCATGCATAACTTTTAACTCCCCCAAAACTTACCTACGAATAGCCTACTGTTGATACAAAGCCTTACCAACAACATAGCTGATTAACATATTTTGTACATTATATGTAATATATACTGTATTCTTATAATAAAGTAAGCTAGAGAAAAGAAAATGTTATTAAGAAAACCATAAGGAAAATAATTTACAGTGCTGTACTGTATTTATCCAAAATATCCATAAATAGGGGCGCCTGGGTGGCTCAGTTGGTTAAGCAACTGCCTTCGGCTCAGGTCATGATCCCAGGGTCCTGGGATCGAGCCCCGCATCGGGCTCCCTGCTCGGCGGGAAGCCTGCTTCTCCCTCTCCCACTCCCCCTGCTTGTGTTCCCTCTCTCTCTGTCTCTCTCTGTCTCTGTCAATTAAATAAATAAAATCTTTAAAAAAATATATCCATAAATAAGTGGACCCACATGGTTCAAAAAGGGTCAACTGTATTTACCGGTTGTAAGGAATTACTCTAGTGTTGGCACACCATACAATGCAATACAAATACTTTTAAAAACTCTGAAATCTGGGGTGCCTGGGTGGCCCAGTTGCTTAAGTATCTGACTCTTGATTTTGGCTCAGGTCATGATCTCAGGGTCATGGTATCAAGCCCCGTCAAGTCCCGTGTCAGGCTCCACACTTGGCATGGAGTCTGTTTAAGATTCTCTGCCCCTAGGGAAGCAAGGGCAAAAATGAACTCTTGGGATTTCATCAAGATAAAAAGCTTTTGCACAGCAAAAGAAACAGTCCACAAAACCAAAAGACAACCGACAGAATGGGAGAAAATATTTGCAAATGACATATCAGATAAAGGGCTAGTATCCAAAATCTATAAAGAACTTATCCAACTCAACAGCCAAAGAACAAATATCCAATCAAGAAATGGGCAGAAGACATGAACAGACATTTTTCCAAAGAAGACATCCAAATGGCCAACAGACACATGAAAAAGTGCTGAACATCGCTCGGCATCAGGGAAATCCAAATCAAAACCTCAATGAGATACCACCTCACACCAGTCAGAATGGCTAAAATTAACAAGTCAGGAAACGACAGATGTTGGCGGGGATGTGGAGAAAGGGGAACCGTCCTACACTGTTGGTGGGAATGCAAGCTGGTGCAACCACTCTGGAAAACAGTATGGAGGTTCCTCAAACAGTTGAAAATAGAGCTACCATACGATCCAGCAATTGCACTACTGGGTATTTACCCCAAAGATACAAATGTAGGGATCCGAAGGGGTATGTGTACCCCAATGTTTATAGCAGCAATGTCCACAATAGCCAAACTGTGGGAAGAGCCAAGATGTCCATCGACAGATGAATGGCTAAAGAAGAGGTGGTATATATACACAATGGAATATTATGCAGCCATCAAAAGGAATGAGATCTTGCCATTTGCAACGACGTGGATGGAACTGGAGGGTGTTATGCTGAGTGAAATAAATCAATCAGAGAAAGACATGTATCATATGACCTCACTGATATGAGGAATTCTTAATCTCAGGAAACAAACTGAGGGTTGCTGGAGTGGTGGGGGGTGGGAGGGATGGGGTGGCTGGGTGATAGACATTGGGGAGGGTATGTGCTATGGTGAGCGCTGTGAATTGTACAAGACTGTTGAATCACAGATCTGTACTTCTGAAACAAATAATGCAACATATGTTAAGAAAAAAGAAAAAGAAGAAGATAGCAGGAGGGGAAGAATGAAGGGGAGTAAGTCAGAGGGGGAGATGAACCATGAGAGACGATGGACTCTGAAAAACAAACAGGGTTCTAGAGGGGAGGAGGGGAGGGGGATGGGTTAGCCTGGTGATGGGTATTAAAGAGGGCACATTCTGCGTGGAGCACTGGGTGTTATGCACAAACAATGAATCATGGCACACTACATCAAAAACTAATGATGTAATATATGATGATTAACATAACAATAAAAAAATTTTTCAAAAAGATTCTCTGCCCCTCCGGGGGCACCTGGGTGACTCAGTTGGCTCAGGTCATGATCCTGGAGTCCTGGGATCAAGTCCTACGTTGGGCTCCCTGCTCAGTGGAGAATCTGCTTCTCCCTCTGACCCTCCCCCTTCTCATGCTCTCTCTCTCATTCTCTCTTTCAAATAAATATCTTAAAAAAAAAGATTCTCTGCCTCTCTACCTGCACACCATTGTTTATAGCAGCAATGTCCACGATAGCCAGACTATGGAAAGAGCTCAGATGTCCATCAACAGATGAATGGATAAAGATGTGAGATATATAGATCTATATATATATATATATATATATATATATAAATATAAATATATATATATACATATGTGTGTGTGTATATATATATAATGGAATATTATACAGCCAACAAAAAATGAGATCTTGCCATTTGCAACAACGTGGATGGAACTAGAGAGTATTATGCTAAGCGAAATAAGTCAGTCAGAGAAAGACAATTATCATACGATCTCACTGATACGTGGAATTTAAGAAACAAAACAGAGGGTCATAGGGGAAGAGAAGAAAAAATAAAACAAGATGAAACCAGAGAGGGAGACAAACCGTAAGAAACTCTTAATCACAGGAAACAAACTGAGGTTGCTGGGGGTGGGGGGTGAAGGGATGGGATAACTGGATGATGGACATTAAGTAGGGCATGTGATGTAATGAGCACTGGGTATTATATAAGACTGATGAATCCCTGACCTGTACCTCTGAAACCAATAATACCTTATATGTTAATTAAATTAAAATTAAAAATTAAAAGCATATGGTCACAAAAACTTGTAAACAAATGTTCAAAGCAGGATTATTTATAGCAGCGAAAAGGTAGAAATAATCTAAAGGTCTATTAACTGATGAATGAATAAAAAATGTAGTATATCCATAAAATAAAATATTTTATATATAAAAAAAAAAAGATTCTCTGCCCTTTTCCACTGCTTACGGGCTCCTGCTCTCTTAAAAAAAAAAAAAAGAATTCTAAAAGCTTCCTACCACATGGTTTCTCAGTGTAAACTATTATTATGAAAACAGTTCACCTTTGCCTTATAAATGAGAGGGTGAAAAGTTCAAACTACTCATATCAAGCAAGATCTGACAATTAAAGCTTTGTCAAACCGAAACAGTAAAAACGTATCTCATAGGCTCTGGAGCCAGCCAGCAGCTGGGGTCTGAACCTGGTTCTACCATTTACCATCTGAGTAGCTTTCGGCAAGTTACTTTACCTGAGTTTCAAATACCATAAAATGGGATCATATACACTACCTACTTCATAGAGTTTATTGTGCAGGTTAGATTTAATACATTGTGACATAAAGCACTTAACACTGTCCCTGGCACATATTAAATACTCAATAAATGGCAATAATTGTTATGATAATGAAAATGATGTCAAACTATGATCTCCAAAGGTCTTTGATTATTCACTTCTATCAGAAAAAAATTTTTTGAATAATGTATCCCCAATATATATATTTCTTTATAAATTATATTCACATACACCAATGTGTTATATATAACATTTAAAAAATAGGACTGTTTGAAGGGTGTGACACAGTGTTTATATTTATAAACACAAATATAAATAAAAGTTCTATTTTCTTTCCACATCCCAATGAATTGTCTTGTGCAACTCCTGGTATGTGCGCACCCTACTGGAGACTACTGATCCAAAGGCTCAAAATAAGAGGCATTTCCCAGATGATCTACGTCCAAGTTCAAGTTCATGTTTCTCCTCTAAAACCCCTCACCAGCCTTCTCTCTAAACATATCTTTCACAAAACCTGAAGTCCTATAGACTAGTGTGGGGAGCTTGCTTTCTGCCTCTCCCGTAAGTCACGGTACTTGATGACTTAGCTCACATCCAACCTAAACCCAAATAGTAGGACCCACCTTGGCAGTCCTGTCCTGTCTACTGTTGGCCCTACATGAATACGTGCTATCTTGGTCTCTACTTGGCTTATATTTCTACACACTTTATCTCTCCAGCAAGGCTATAAGACCTGAAGACAAGAACCATGTCTTAGGCTTCTGGTGATCTCTGGTACCCAGATAGCCCTGATGCTGGTAAATATGAGATCTTCAAAAACTATTTGTTGAAACATTTACATGCAAGTTTTCTTTTTTTAAAAAGTATTACAATGGCTTCCTTTTCTAAAAGTTTGTTCTATCACATAAACAAACCATAAAAATTGAAGTTTCTTGCTACATGTTATTCAAATCTACTTTTTTTTTTTAAGGGAGAGAGAGTGCAAGTGGGGAGGGGTAGAGGGAGAGAATTTTAAGCAGGCTCCACGTCCAGTGCAGAGCCTGACACAGGGCTCCATCTCACGACTCTAAGATCATGACTTGAGTCAAAATCAAGAGTCAGACACTTAACCGACTGAGCCACCTATGTGCCCCTAGAATCTACTTCTTAGAATTAAGCAATCTTAGAGGTTAAAAGAACTGCCTTATTTCTCAAATGTGAAAACCAAGATTTGGAGATTAAGTGATTTCATTTTTTTTAAATCACTTGCCAAAGGAAATTTTCAGAGTTCAAGATAATTCTTAGTTCATCAGAATAAAAATGTTTGGAGTGGCTGGGGAGAGAATTTAGACATTCATTTTATAGCTTGGTTCAAATGAGATCCTTGAAGACAGGAAAGCCTCTTTCTGTCTTCCTTGTCTCTGCACCTCATTTGTCTATGGGTTTGGGTATTTTTTTATGTTGTACAAAAGCACAAGGCTTTTAAAATCTGTCAAAAAAATAAATAAATAAGCCGTCCTTGTTATATAAGGTACCCTGAGAATTGAACATAAGCAGTACTAGGCAGTTAGATGACCTAAGTATAAGATGATGACTATCGAATAGAGAAAATCAATTGCCTTTTTTTCCCTCCTCAGGAAGTGTCCTGTAGGGGATAGATAAGTGCAGGCTGTAAATAGTTTATTACTTGGTAGTTCTTCCTAATGGCAGGCAGCACCGAAGCTGACAAGGTAACAACTAGTCACTCAGCCAAAGGTCACTTTCTGTGGCCCAGCAGCCTTTCCACTTGGAAATACAATCTGGGTCTAATGTTGATTTGGAAGGAGGTCATTATACCACCCAGCTCCAGGCATCAACTTTCTAAAGGTTTTTAAATTGTGCTTCTTTTAAAAATGAACTCAAACCTGTGATATTGTGCTTTATTGCTAGTGAAAAGACCTGATTACTGTGGTCAGCTTAACTGCTTTTATTGAGAAGTGGAAGCCAAGTCCGTGTAGGAAGTCTGAAATAAAATTCATCACTCCAGTTAGCTTTCAGAAATAAAAGGGATAAGGATGGGGCTCTCGTTTCTTCTGACTTACGACTGCCTGTGCAAGTATAGGGACACTGTGTGGGGTCTGAAGGCTGCTGTCCTAAAGAGGGTCACTGGAGACTACTGAGCAGAAGGGAGAGACCTCTGGACAGCACTGCCTCTTGCACAGCAGCAAAAGAGGAGTTCTGAGTCATGCTGCACTGAGCAGAAAGACTAGACCATCAGAGACTATTAGATTTACATTTGAAGCTCCTCACCACCCTCCTCCCAAATAAACCTACCCTTGAGGGTAAAACCTAAGCAATTCTACCAGGAAGGGGACGTGGAATCTACACTTAAAAGATATAATTTGATACTAATAAAAAGTGATGCTGGCCACAGTCAGTTCAGTCATTTGGCAATGACTCAGGTTTGGCTGTTTGGGGCCAATTAGCTCCAAGCTGAATAATGCTGATTATTACATATGATCTGTTTTTCCTAATTATGTCCCCTGTTCAATCTCTTACACCATCTATATTCACAAATTGTGTAACATTGGCTTGAATATATCTCCCATACCTGTGGGTCTTCACAGCAACTCTGAAAACAGAGGTGGACTAACTGCTTATTTCATAAATAAGCCCATATTGCCTGAAGAAGGAAAATGACTCAAGCTGTGCACTTCCACGGTTTACACTCTGAAACCTAACTACAGGCAGATTTTTCAGCACGTTCAATAATTCTTTTGGGAATTTTTCTTGATTACGTGAATATACTTCAGAAGTAAGTTATTCAAGCTAGCTTGGGTTTGTGTGCTGAGCATGTAATAACTCTACAATATATTGGCCATCAGGACTTCAGGTGGACAGCCCCTACTTGTCCCTTGCTGCAGCAATGCAGTCTTATCTTGGGGACATCACTGTCATCTCCACTCCTCAGAAGCACAGCATTACAGGCCATTTTGAAGCTCACCAGGCTGAAATCAGAGCTGCAGCTTCTGTATCTCCATGAAGAAAATGTATTCCTCAGTTTTAAGCTGACTAAAATAAACGAAGAGTTGGCTTTGCTTCAAAGAGAGTGAATGCATTCACAGCAACTTACAGTTTAAGAAAACCAGAGGTTGGGAGAAAAACTGCCACAAAAATGATGACGGGTTTATATCAGTATTATGAAAGGAGTGATACACATCAATAAGAAAAACAGAAAGACTCTAACAAATGGAGTACAAAATGAACAAAAAGACAACCCTCAAAAGAATAAATATAGCCAGTATGCAAACTTGGGAAAAATGTTCAGTACTACCAGTAATCCAATAAATGCAAATTTTAAAAAGATATTGTTTTCATCATTTAAATCAGCAAAAAATTAAACAAAATTAAAATACCCAATGCTGCTGAAGTGGCAGTCTGTCAGTCTGATGCAAGCTACCACATTTTATTTGGCTCATCCCTTTAGAGAACACTTTGACAATAAGCATTGAGAATGTTAAAAACATATTTTCGATTCAACAGTTCCTAAGAAAATAACCTAAAATGAAGAATCTCATGCATAAAGACATTCATTTCAAAATTATTTACATTAGCAAAAATTTGAAATAACCTCAGTTGTCAAAAATAGGAAAATGTTAAACAAATGGCTTATTAGATAGCCATAAGCTAATTCTATCATGAATATTTATTCATACCTAAAAAAATGTTTACAGACTTCTGCTCAGTATGACCGTTTGAGCAGTGTGAAATATTTCTCCTTTGACTCAATACATTAAAATTTCGCTTAAAATATAACTTAAAAAATTTTAATCTATAAATAAGCTCAATTAAAAATTTTTTTAAAGTCTCAATGCACAAGTTGAACAATAAACTAAATACGTCCTAAAAGGAAGTAATGAATTGGGAGACAGATCTAGAAATCTTACTGAGAATTCAAAAGCAACATAAAGAGATAGAAAATACGAATGAGATAATAAGGGACATGGGGGATTAGAAATACCAGGACCAAAATGTAATTGATATTTTAGGAATAAAGAATAGAGACATTGGGAGAAGCAATATTTAAATAAAAAATGGTTTAGATTCTCCAACTGTAGAGACATGAGGTCACAAATAAAAGGGATACACCATGTCCTGAGGAGAGTAAAACCAATGCACATCTAACCATCATAGCGAAGCTGAGAATGTTAAAATCAAAGAGAAAATTCTAAAAGCTACCAGAGAGAAAAGTCAGATTACCTACAATAGAATAATAATGGGCTTGGGTAACTCATCTTTGAAGTGTATCCACATAATAAAGAAAAAATCCCAAAGATACTACTGGAAATGCTGAAGCCCTTCACCAGCAGTTGGGTTTTTCAACACTGCTTATCTGTACCTATGCAGGGATACTTATTTCTATATGATTGTGTATCCTGCTGCTTTACTGAATTCTTTTGATGTTTACATAGTTTTTCATTTGCTTCTTTGGTATTTTCCATTATATCACCTAGAAATAACAATACTTCTACCTCCCTTTTATTAATATTTACTCATTTGGTTCCTTGGTTTTATCTAAGTGTGTTAAACAGAACTTCTGGAACAATATTAAATAGGGACATCCTTGTCTTACTTGTCACTTTATGGACGATTTCCAGTATACAATCTTTTTTTTTTTTAAGATTTTATTTATGTATTTGAGAGACAGAGAGAGCATGAGCAGGGGAGGGGCAGAGGGAGACGGAGAAGCCGGCTCCCTCCCTCCCTTCAAGCCCTGCTGAACCCGGCCCAGGGAGCCAGGCGCGGGGCTTGATCCCAGGACCCTGAGATCATGACCTGAGCCCAAGGCAGACACTTAACCAACTGAGCCAGCCAGGCACCCCTCCAGTATACAATCTTAAATGAACATGATGTATTTGAAGGTGGAGATGAATTCTTCCTTAACCTGATAAAACACATCTACTGATTCCTATTTTATTATTTAATAATGAATAGATGTTGAGTACTATTAAATACATTTTCAGCATCTATGAAGATAATCATGTAATTTTTCCATTTTGATTATTACGATAAATTTTATTAATAGTTTTCTGATGTTGAATTATTCCTATACTTCTAGATAAAATGCTACTGTTCATGATTTATTATCCTTTTAACGTGCTGCTGAGTTTTGCTTATTAATGTTTTATTTAACTTATTACATAGATAGTCACAAGAAAGAATGACCTGTCATTTTCTTTTCTTTTTTTGTTGTCTTATTTGGGTTTGGGTATCAATGTTTTCTTGTTTTATAAAAAGGATTTGGAAGCTTTAGTTCTATATTCTGTAACAATTTAGATAGTATTGGAACTATCTGACTTGTAGGAGCTAAATAAAATTCACCTGTGAGAACATCTGGACCTGATGATGTTTGGGGGGTTGCTTTTTGACAACTTTCCACACTTCTTCTCTGGTAATTTCTGTTTGAATTTTCAAATCTCTTCTAAGATCAGTTTTGCTAATTTAATTTTTTCCTATGAAATTAACCAATTCATCAATATATATTACATTATATATCATATATATATATATATACACATATGTATACACATAAAATCTCAAACTTACAGAACAGTTGCAAATACAAAGTTGTTTTTCTTTTCTCCAAACCCTCTGAGTGTGAGTTGACATGATGCATCATCATCCCAAGTACTAGTGTAATTTTCCTACAGACAAGGAAAGTCTCCTCTCTAACCAAAATACAGCATCAAATTCAGGAAACTAACCCTGATATAATACCACCATCTAATCATCAAACTTCATTTAGGTTCCACCCATTGCACCAAAAATGTCCTTGACAGCTGAAAGATCTAGTACAGAATCATGTGTTTCATTTAGTTATCACATCCCTTCAGTGCGGAAAGAGACTCATTCTGTCAGTGAGTTTCATGATCTTGCCACTTTAAAATATTATCGACCAGTTATTTTGTAGAACACCCCTCAATTTAGTTTTGTCTATGATTCCTTATGATTAAATTCAGATTAAGTGTCTTTGGTAGGAATATCACAGAAGTGATGAGAAAAAATATTGATTTTTGTGATTAAATTCATCCCTCTTTTTTGTCTCTAGATTTTTATTCATAATTAGACTTTCCACACTAAGATTAAAGATGTATTTACCCATTATTTCTTTGTACTTAAATTGTTAGAACTTTACACTTTGATCTCTGATGAACTTAACATTTATCCTTGTGTATATTGTAATATCTCATTTTATCTTTTCCCAGATGGCCGTCCAAGTCCATCTATGACTCGGCAATTTGAGATGCTAACTTTATCACATACTGGATTTCTGTATGAACATGGATCTGTGTCTGGACTCTCTATTCTATACCACTTCTCTATTTGTGCACCAGTACCATACTGCTTTAATTATAGGAACTTTGTATTATGTTTTAATGCCTGGTAAGAGTAGTCCTCCTTCATTTTTTGTTTGTTTAGTGTTTTTTTTTTTCCTGGCAATTCTTACATATTTGTTTTTCCATAGGAACTTTAGGATCAACTCTTCTAACTCCATATTAAAGCCTGGTGGTGTTTTATTGGAGTTGTATCATATTAATTAATTCACTTAAGGAGAATGTCATATTTTCCTATTCAAGAATAGAGGATATACTTTGCATTTGTTCAAGTCCATGTTTGTGTCTTTCAGAAGTGTCTTAAGGTTTACCTTGCATAGGTTTTAGATATTTCTTAACTTTATTCTTAAATATCTGTTGCTATTATAAAAGAGAATTTTCTCTATTATGTAGAGGACTTTATTTTGAAGCAAGACAAAACTGCTTCACCTTACAGTTCCCTCTCTTTCTTCTTCTATCTAATATAAGTTGTTTACTCCATAAGTCAGTCCTCCTAGGCACAGGGCCACCACATCTGGTCTATGTAGGTAGTGCATTGCCTGTCTCCAGAGCATACCATGCACCTGTAATCTATGGTTGTATGTGAAGGCCTTGCCAGGAAGCCTACAACATTACCTATGATATCCATACAGAAAGGATATAGTAAGATCTGTAGAGTATGACTTGTCAGAGAATTACATTTGGCAATGTTTAGCAAACATTAGTCATTTTGTTCTCTGAGCAGCTCATCTAAGTAGTTATAACTAATTATTTGATCATATGTCCATCCTCCTTCAATCTGAATCCCTCTTTCAGAGGTATGATGCCTTAGTTACTTATGAATTAACAGTACTTGGTACGTATAATACTAGTTGCTCAATAAATGTTTACAGATCGAATAAGTGAATGAGTAAATTATGTCCATCATAAACAGGCTCTACTCTATATAAGACATAGATGTTGCCTCTTGCCATGGTTTTATTTTCTGTCCCATGCAAATTTAAAATTGAGAAATATCTTACTCAGAGTAAGAAGAGAATATAGAATTTTATAGTACTACATTATAAAATGTGATATTTCTCCCTAAAGTGTCCTCAGAGTGTAGCTAATCCTCCATATATTGTTAGATCCTCCCAGTGCTTCTCCTTAGTAGTCATCTCGAAGTATCAAAGCCACTGAATTCCTTATGAACACTTCACATGTTTTCAGATCTCACAGTTTGTAGATTTGTTGTCACTATCAAAATTCCTCAAGCTAGGGGCACCTGGGTGGCTCAGCTGGTTGAGCATCTGACTCTTGATTTTGGCTCATGTCATGATTTTAGGGTCATGGAGATCGAGCCCCGCATCAGGCTCCCCACTCAGCACGGAGTCTGCATGTGTCTCTCTCCCTCTGCTCCTTCCCCCACCCCCCAGCTTTCAGGTGCACACATTCTCTCTCTAAAATAAATAAATAAAATCTTTAAAAAATAAAAACAAAAACAAAAAAAACTCCTCAAGCTAGGCAAGAAGGATTTCTCTCCGATATAAAAACCAAGGATATTAAACAAGAGTACCTTTTAGTTGAAACCCACTGAACTGGGCACAACCACATTCTCTCACTCTAGTTCTCACCTCCTCTAAAACCTGAAATTGAATTCATAGAGAGTTTTTAAAGCTTCAGGAGAATACAGTGCTTTCTCACATTTTCCTGGTTTTCTTTTCCAGGCAAAGTTGTTCAATCTCATTCTGAGAGGCATTCAATTTGGCAAATCTCTTCACAAATCCAAAAATAAAAAAATAAATAAAAATGTTTCATGGCTTTTCCAAGGACATAGCAGTTTTCTTCCAAGAATCTTCAAGTAGTAAGCAAACAAAAGCCATATTCTTAGGAATGATTATGAGAGGAAGTAGATGTTACCACTGAATTTCTTCTCCTGTTGAGAAAGTTATGACATGAGAAGGTAAAGCAAAAAATGTCAAAGACAAAGGAAAGAACTTCGGAATCTGATCAAATCAAAATCTCTCAAGTATGTGCCATCAGTCTTTCAGAATCAATATCCTAATGGTCATCAGTCGCCTGATGGGCTTTGGTTTTCAGAGTGTGGGAGTGGGAAATGTGAGGGAGAGGGGACTGTATGATGACTAAGGTCAGCTCATTTCGGTTGAGCTAATTAGGTGGTGGATCTTCAGCTCTTCTGACTGGATGGGGAAAGCCAGTGCTTCTCATGAAGCATGAGGAAGGGATATTATATACCACAGTAAAAAAGGAGGGGAGAGCATTCCACTTTGTGCTATGAGAAAATGCACGTGAAATGGCCAGACAGGAAACACCTACAAAAAAACAGTAGAAGACATGCCACTGTGGCTAAAGCCAGACTGAGGGCAACTAAAAAGTGGCCTTTCATTCTTGCCCCTAAAAATATAGATTGTTGTCTTCTGTATTCTATCAAAAAGGGTTTTTAAGAAATGTCACTTGACAGTTTGTGGTGATGAACTTTCATCCTTATAATTTGGGAGAGAATATTACATTTCAGACTTCCTAAATCCATTTTATCTCTGTTTATATTAAAAATACAATTTAGTCATGAAAATTATCTCCAAATATTAGGGTCTGGGTTTCCTGTCATTTCAGAAAAAAAAAAAAAAAGGTAGACAAGATAACAGGTGAGCCCAGCATAGACAGCATGTGTTTGGGTATACAATTATTTCTACAATTACTATCTGATCTAAATATACGTTTTTAATTCAAAATGCATAATGTCAAGGTGAAAAAAGATCATTTTCTTCCATCTATTTTAAATCTTTCAGTGTTTCAAAATGTAGAAGTTAAAACTTTTCTTCAGATCCAGGCCATTACAAGAATTTTTGAAAAACAATTGAGACTCATTTTATTGGAACTCATTTTACTCTAAGGGAGGTTTGCACAGTCTATGATCACTAGAGGCTTAACGGCATTTAGAGCTGCTATTTTCTAATTGCCTGAGAATCTAAATTAAGTCTTGATCATAAGATTAAAGGTTATCATCACCTTAATAGTAAAATCAGGATTTTTAATGTTATAGTTCTATTGATACAGCTTGGTTAACTGGAAAATAATTCACCCAGTTGTCTTTTATATTATTGCAGCCATTCTTTTGATTTTCCCTATAGCAATAGAACATATCACAAGAGGAATGACCATTTTCTTTGCTTTGGTCAACTTTCTTTTTAGGAATCAAAACAATAAGTAAATGAATCTACTTTAATATACATAAAAGTACCAAAAGTTTTCAAGTAAGCTTTATAAGGGATCCGTAACTACTTCTCCCTATAATTGAAAACAAGCAGAATATGCAAGAAAACCAAAAAAAAATTATGGATTTAAAACCCCTGTGGCAATTGTTAATCAGCAAAAATCAGGTTATCTATGGCTAAATTCAAGTGATTATTATGGTCAGCAATTCTGATATTAAATTGTTCCTATCTACCACTACATAGCTTATGTTCTTAGTTGTGGAGAAACAGCTAAACCACCTTTGCCAACTTTAGAGACTCAACTTATGACTTAAGTTCAGTTGCAGTGTATAGTATAGCCAGCACCTCTCTGACCAACAGTGGAAAATAAGAATGTTCTCTTGTAATAAATATTAGCAAAGGATGTGTATATTTCTGCTCTTCAGATGACTGTTTCATTTTAATCTAATTTTAGTTCAAAGAGTCATTCATCTCTGGTTCTGCATCAGAGACAAAAATTACTTTATTTGATTAACTGTGAGGACTGGGAAGAAGTCTTCCATATATCTTAATATTCAATTCTAATGCATTCATTAGGAAGAAACAATTCCATAACCTCAAGTAAATCGTCTCAAATTGGAATGGTCAAAACAAAAATGTTAATATCCAAATAGAATTTAGTGTGTTACATAAGCATGTGCAATCATCTAAATTAAAACTAATCAGTCTGTATCAGAAGCAGTAATAAAAGCCAAGTTCTGCCTCATTGTTCTCTAGTGAAGCATGAATAATTCATGACTCAGGTAAGCTTCCCATCTCCCCTGCGTCTTCTACAAGATTTTACCAATTTTATTATTCAAACTGTGCCTCCTTAGAGCACTTTAACCAGGCTAGAACTGAAATACTAGACGTCACAGCTTCTGATGTTACTTTTTGTGGATCTGTTCTTAGGCCCTGATGCAAAGCAGTTTGACCAGGTCTTACTGGACAAAACAAGATCCCAGAGCTGAGCCTTGCCACAGGGCTTCCCACTCTCCCTGATTCTGCCCCGATTCCTCTCTATATTCTCCAACACTTTCCCTGGATTCAAATCTTTTCTCATTCAGAAGTATCTCGTCCCACCTAGTCTTTCCAGAAAGCTGCTCTATAGTGGAAAATTTAAATTATCCTGTTTTATAAGCTGAAAATTCTTCTTTTAATAGCACTTTCTACTTTACATTAAATGCGCCCATCAATAGTATCACCAGTTTCATCCATCACATTTATGCATTCAGCAAACCTTTATTGAGCTCCTACTGTGGGTGATGTGCTAACGTCAGAAAAGACTCAAACTCTGCCTCCAAGGGGATAACAAATGTAGTGAGCCAAATGTTAAAATACCAGTGGTAAGAGGTACTATCGAGAACAGGAGATGTGAAGAAGGATTCCCAGAGAAAGACACTTTTACTCATTCTTTAAGGATGAGTAGGAGTATCCAAGTGATTGCAGAGGAGAGAGAATAAGGAAAAGAACTCTGGGAGGAGGGGATGAACATCTACAAAGGTGGAGAGTTATGGACAAAAAACAGATTTTAGGGTAGAGGTTCCAAAGTCAGTATAGATGAGCAAAGCCAGCTCAGTGCAGAGCAGTAAGAACTGGGGGGCACTGAGCTGACTGAAGAATGCCGGCCATTTCAAAGACACGAGCCTATAGCAGCCATGTGGGGTGCAGGCCCACAGAGGTCTCAAAAGAAGCCAAAAATCTGGATTTTCATGTAATAACTTAAATTTTTCCATGGTTAGCAAGTTTTCTTTTTTTTTTTAAATTACCACTCTATAGGCGAAATCAAACGTATTATGTATTTTGTGGGAGGCTGAATAATGGCCCCTAAGATAGCTAGGTCTAATCCCTGGAACCTGTACATATGTTACCTTACATGGCAAAAGGGACTTTGAGATGTGGAGATTATCGTGGATTCTTTGCGTGGACCCTAAACGTAATCCCAAGTGTCCTTAGAACGGGGGGGATGGGGAGATTTGACTATAGGTGGGAAATGGGAGAGAAGATAATGGAAGCAAGAGGCTAGAGAGATCTGAGGAAGGGGTCAGGAGCCAAGGAACGTAGGCAGTCTCAGAAGTTAGAAAAGGCAAGAAAATGGATTTTCCCCTAAAGCCTCCAGCAGGAACCAACCCTATAACACCTTGATTTTAGCCCAGTGAAACTTCAAATTTGACTCTAGACCTAGAATAGACTTAATCTGTTTTTTGTGGTTTTTTAAAATTTTTTTAAGATTTTTTTTTTGTTATCCTCACAAAACACTTTTATTACCGATTGAGAAAATGGGAAAATATATAATACCCAAAAGATGCCATGAATTTAGTTATACTTTTAAATACTTTTTTATCATTCATAGCAGTTTACACATGCATATGGAAGATGATTTTTAAGTAATCTCTACACTGAACGTGGGGCTCAAATTTACCACCCTGGGATCAAGAGTCACTTGTTCCTCCAACTGAGCCAGCCAAGTGCCCCAATCTGTGTTGTTTTAAGCCACCAAATTTATGGTAATTTGTTATAGCAGCCACAGGAAAATAATACATCCTCTGACCTGATTCAGCTCTTTGTCAATTGCATGTATGTTTATGTGCCCAGCTTGACATTAGATTACAGAGGTGAGCCTGGACCAGGCTCTTGGTATTCTATCTGCTATCCCATTTGGAAACATTTATTTATATGTCATTCTACCCTATTCCTTAGAGGCAGGGACTGCATCTCACTCTCTCTGTCTCTCCATTGCCCAGCAGAGCACTTTGCACATATTCTTCGCTTATTAAATAAATAAAAGGCAAGGTAGAAAGGGAGGCTACAGCCAAATCACCAAGGGCTTAATATTGCCATGCCAAGAAATTTGAATTTTATATTGAAGATGGGGAACAAATAAAATATTTTAAGCATAAGAGGGACATGATGGTTTTGCTTCTTAAAAGCTGACAATACCCGGGGCGCCTGGGTGGCCCAGTCTTCTCCCTCTCCCTCTGCCTGCCGCTCCCCCTGCTTGTGCACATGCCTGCCCGCCCCCCTCTGTCAAATAAATAAATAAAATCTTAAAAAAAAAAAGAAAGAAACTGACAATACCTTAAGGGCAATTTAGAAATGCACAACTGAAAACAGGAGTTTGGTTGGAAAGCTGTTACAATAATATAGTAATCCTACAAACCAAGACTAAGTCAGTGCCAGTGGGGATATAAAGAAAATTGATCATACATTGGGGTTTAAATTGATGGGACTTGACTGGTTCAGGGACACGTGGCTGGCTCAGTTAGTAGAGCATGTGACCTCTGATGTAGGGGTCATGAGTTCAAGCCCCACACTGGCCATACAGCTTACTTAAAAAAAATTTTTTTAAATAAAAAAAAATAAATAAAGACTGGTTCAATAGTAAGAGAGGGAAAAGGAGAAGTCTTAGCTGACTCAGGTTTTTCGTGGTGAAAGTAAGGTGGAAAAGGAGAAGTATGGGAAAGATGAGATCAGTTTTGACAGGCTGAGATTATAGTGCTCATGCGAGATCATGACCTGAGCTGAAATCAAGAGTTGGACACTGAACCGACTACACCACTTAGATGTCCCTCACCAGTTCCTTTTTAAAATAAAAAGTCTCAATTCTTATATCACAGAGAAATAAATGTTGTGAAAGCCATTTGTTTTACTTGCCTGACATCCTCTACCCAACAGTATTTCCTACTGCTTAAATATCATGCACCTCTGCAATGTGTCACCTGCTTCCCTTTCTGATTCATAAATGCTCATATTCATCCCCACGTATTCTCCATGTGTCTCCCCCATCTGTAATATTTCTCCCAAATTTTCCATCTAAATTAGTTCATTCTTCATGGCCTAGCTGAAGTTCCACTGATCCTATGATGTCTTTCCTTAACTATCTCTGAATTAGTTTTCTATATATTATAGCTTTTAGAACCATGCTATCTCATAAAATTCTCTGACAGTTCACATGTGCTAGACCTTTTTAAATAAGGTTCCTGAGGACAGAAATGTTGCTTTATAATCCTAGACTCCCATAGTGGTTTGTAAAGTATTGAACACACAGTAGGTGTTTCAGAGGCAAATTAATATGGTAGAAAGTATGAGTCAGACCTCATTTTCTAATTCAAGCTTTGCTCCTCAGACTGAATTCTTTTTATTTGTGAACTGAGGAACCTGTATCCTGATTGCTCAGATCCCTTTCACCCGCTACAATCTGATTCTAACAAATACTAATTATTTTATTTGACCAGAAGCTGTGATAGTGTACATCAAGCACATCGTATTACTTTGATTCTAAGACTCTATCACATAGCATGCACCATATTTAAAAGGATAATAGGTGAATCTTCAATGTACACTTTAATTGTAAGAGTCAAGTTCATTGTAGGGTCTAAGACACACATTTAATAAATATTTAATAAATTCATTCATTCATGCAGCAAATATTTACTGAGTACCTATTACATGTCAGGCATAATTCTAGGCTCTGTAGGACACAGTGGTAAATAAGCTAGACAAGGTCTTTGCTCTCTTGGAGCTTATATTCTAGTGGAAACAAACAGTAAATAATCATATAATATAATGTCAGATGTGCTATATCACTTATGTCAATAACTGCCCTGAAGAAAAAGCATAGAAAAGGAATATAGAAACATGGGATCGGTTATAGATGAGGCAGTCACCTTAATTTTAACTTTTCTTTTTTTTAAAGATGTTATTTATGAATTTGAGAGAGAGAGAGAGAGCACAAGCAGGAGGAAGGGCAGAGGGAGAAAGAGAAGCAGACTCCCCACTGAGCAGGGAGCCTGACACAGGGCTGGATCCCAGGACTCCAGGATCACGACCTGAGCGAAAGGCAGACACTTAACAGACTGAGCCACCCAAATGCCCCAATTTTAATTTCATACAGGAAAGATATGGGCATTCTTGTAGACATGAACACAGATATGGATATAGATATAAATATAGATAGATACACAGGTAAATATAGCTGTAAATGTTGTAGACATAGCACTATGTGCCATGTAATGAGCTAAAATGTGTCATGCTCACAAGTTATTTACTCTTTCCAACAATCAATCCTTTGAGATATTCTAACCCATTTTACAAATGAAAAATCTCATATTCAGAGAGTAATATGCCCAAAGCCACTTAGCTAGAAAGGTCAGTACTGGAAACCACATGGCATTTGCATAAGTATGCATATTATGTTAATGTTCTTGAGCAAAAATACTTTAAATTAGAATAGGAAGATAAACTGATTACCAGGAAAAGAAATGTATTTTCGTTTTAAATATGTCTTAAAAGATTAGAGGTCCTTTGTGCATTTAAGAATTGTGATGGAATATTATATCCACCATAAAAGCCAATAGAATTGCTGCATATGAAGAGATCCCCAAGATATGTTGTTATACGAAAAAGCAAGGTGGATTTCTTTGTGTATATATGCATAGGATATCTCCAGAAGGTAAAAGAAATGTTGGTAGCAGTGGTTGCCCTAGAGATGAGTAAGGAGGCTCACTTTTTACTGCATATATGTTTTTTATAACTCTTAAAATTTTTTCTTTGTGAATGTATTGCTTACTTAAAAATAAATTTTTAATTTTTAAATGGGATAACTGATTCAATAGGACGCCCAAAATTGTTGATAGAATAATCTTGTACAAATAGATCCTTTTATTAACAAACCATAAAAATTTTCCATGAGAGAGCTTTCATTAATGTGTGGCCACACTGAAAATTGATAAGGATGGTCTACCATATGATTGTTGAACCACAATCCTCTATAAGCAAAGAATAAATGGACAACTGGACAATACCCAGAAAGCAGAAAGTGACAACAAAAACCAAGTATTACACAGTTATAAACAGTTATTTTCCAGCAGACATATAAAAAATAAGAGCTCAAAAGTTGCTTTAAGTATAACGGAATAAAAATTTGGATTACTTTTCAAACCTTTCCTCTTATATGATATTTTCCCTTCAAATTTTCAAATCTCCACCAAGAACCTATGAAGGAACATGTTATTCACAAAAAACGGGGTGGGAAATAAATGAGAAAATATCAGAATTCTCTTTGTTTAAAATTATAAGAACACCAAATGCCAGTATTATCCTGTTATTTAATGTATTTTAAATATAAAATACAGTTTATACTAATCCTTTGCCCTTTTAAATCAAGAAATATACGTGTTTAGCTATAACAGGTATAGTAAGAAGTTTTACCTAATTCAAATTCATGCCTCTACACTGAAATAGGAGGGAGTACAGGATATAACCTCAGTATAATCTACTGGGAATTTAGACCTGTAATTATCCATCCTTGGGTATCATCACTTGCTATTCAATCTGACTGCAACTGAGAAAGCATTTACCTGTCAATAAAAAGCTTTTTATGTGTTATATGTGTCTGCTTTGTGTAGTTAGATCTGTAATTAACTCTCCTTTATAATAAGCTTTGGGGAAGAATGTAGGAGTACAGGTGGTGAAATCATGGCAGGTTGATGCCCTGTGTTATTTTGTGGGCCAGTTATGGCGCCAGAAAAAGAATGGGGCTGGGTCAACACAAATTAGAACACAGCATTGCAGAAATCTTTAATTTCTGAGATTATTTAGAAATAAATATCCACGGTTTGACATACACTGATCCTGCATCTATAGAAATGTGGGCTCTTTGTTTTGGAACTTCACACAGTTATGAGGTTGCCACTCAGTTCCTTCCTGACAGGGCAGGTGGATCATTGAGATAGCTGCCTACACTGAAAAAAACAGTGTACATATTTAGAGCAGAAATTTCGGCAGCATAAAACCAATTGGGCTGAAATGAGGCTCTTTTGACCTTACCATCACTAGCATCCTGTTGTAATCAAACAACTGAGATACCTTTGAATCCTTTACTGGGTTCCATGAATTATTAAGTGGAGACTCTGATGCCCAATCAATGATATACATTTTATTTCCAGGAAGGATTTTATTCATCTCTAGTAAGTGTTTACAATATTGTGAGATTAAAAAAAAAACACTTGGAATTTGGGTCAAGGGATTTATGTGACTCATTAACATGTACTTAGAGTAAGAGGAAAATAAGTTTCATCTGGAAGGTAAAAAAAATCAGTAGACCAAATTTTCCATTAGAGTGGTTTCAAAGTGGAGAAGAAACATAATGGAAAAGATTCCCTTTGACGAAACATAAAGATGAAGACAGGAATAACAATTATAAAAAGATGTTCTTCTAATAAATGATGCTCTTCCATAATTGGACATATTAATGGTCCATGATTAGAGAACGAATCAATCATATATCTGAACCATATGCTTAAGACAAGAAATCCTCGATCTGAAAAAAATGCCTGAAACCATCCTATATCTACAAGCGGACCTGATATCTCACTTCTGTGTAAGCAACTGGATCCTTTGAACCCAAGTTTCCTTTAAAGCCATATACACAGTGATCAAGGAATTGCTTTTTTCCACCCACTCCAATGAAGCACGACAACATCCAGATTCCTTTATACAAAGAAGGCTTGTGCCAGGAGAAATAAAGATACATACAAAGAAGGGCAAACGATTTTGCTCAAATCACTAGCCTTCCTGTGCCGCTCTGTCATCCCTCACTGAATAGATGTCATTTCCTTTCTACTAGACATAAGACAAGATAATGGGAAGAATATAAAAGAGATATTAATAATATTCTTTTCTTCTCTGTACTGAAGAAGGAACATACATTTGCTCAGAGTAGACAGCAGCATACTTAGAGATAATAAGCATATATACACCCAAACAGAAATTGATAAGTAATAGTATATGATCAGCTCCCCAATGGGAAAAACTATGTAGTAATAGGCAATTAGAATGGGAAGTGATTCATGTGGTCCAGAGTTAAGAGTCATGAAAACATCTGTCTGTGAGATGATTTAAGGAACATGAGAAGAGGGGAACCTGGCTGGCTCAGTTGGTAGAGCATGTGACTTTTAATCTTAGGGTAATGAATTCAAGCCCCACGTTGGTGTAAAGACTACTTTAAAAGGAAGGAAGGAAGGAAGGAAGGAAGGAAGGAAGGAAGGAAGGAAGGAAGGAAGGAAGGAAGGAAGGAAGGAAGGGAGGGAGGGAGGGAGGGAGGAGGGAGGGATGGAGGAAGGGAGGAGGAAAGGAAAGGGAAAAAGAAGGAAGGAAGGGAGAGAGGGAGGGAGGAAGGAGGAAGGAAGGAAGGAAAGAAGAAAAGAAGAGAAAAGGAAAAGAAAAGAAAGGAAAGAAAGATAAGGTTGCAAGGATAGGAAAACATGCCTTAACTCAAAGCAACAGTTTAAATATTACATATAAGCAAGGCATACCCAGGAAACAATGATGAGGTCATGATTGTCTTGGATTGGTAGAGAAGGGAAAGGGATAAATTTGGAAGAACAACTGATACAAAATATAGAATCTAGATACGTTCCTCTTGACATTAAATACTCCCATTGGAAGGACATACTCCCATTGCAAGTGAAAATAAATTATGTATAAGTATAGAGCTTAGCTATAGAAAAAGTCCCTGAAATTTTTAATTTGTTATAAAAGCATATTATTTAACCAAAGGCTACATCCTCATCTGGATATGAAGAGAAAATTGGAAGTAAGTAACAGAAGCCTTTAAATATACAGGGGGAGGGGCGCCTAGGTGGCTCAGTTGGTTAAGCATCTGCCTTGGGCTCAGGTCAGGATCTCAGGGTTCTGGGATCAAACCCCATGTGGGGCTCCCTGTTCACTGGGGAGTCTGCTTCTCCCCCATCCCTCCGTCCCTCGCCCCCACCCATTGTTGTGCACTCTCTCTCTCAAAAAAATAATAATAAATAAATACAATTTTTAAAAAAATATCCAGGGGGAGAAAATCATAACCCAACACTCTAACGTCACTCAATTCACCATTACAAAATTGACTCTCACTCAGAGTCTGTTCACTTTTATTTTAGAAAGAATCTGGGGGGCGCCTGGGTGGCTCAGTTGGTTAAGCCACTGCCTTCGGCTCAGGTCATGATCCTGGAGTCCCGGGATTGAGTCCTGCATCGGGTTCCCTGCTCAGCAGGGAGTCTGCTTCTCCCTCTGACCCTCTTCCCTCTCATGCTCTCTATCTCTCATTCTCTCTCTCTCAAATAAATAAAATCTTTAAAAAAGAAAGAAAGAAAGAAAGAAAGAATCTGGAGCACATGGGTAGCTCAGTCCATTAAGCATCTGACTCTGGATCTCAGCTCAGGTCTTGATCTCAGGGCTGTGAGTTCAAGCCCTATACTGGGTTCCACACTGGGCATGGGGAGAGGGAGGGAGGGGGAGAAAGAGAAAGAGAGAGAGAGAGAAAGAGAGAGAGAGAGAAAGAAAGAAAGAAATCAATCAATCAATCAATCAATCTAATTTCCCTCTCTACTGCAGATTAGAAGAACTTGATAGCTTCTAGATTCAGGCATGCTGACAGTTGTAATATTTGATAATTGGCAGTCTGACAATGAAGGAGGCAGAAAAGTATTAAAATCAGTCATAAATGAGAGATATGGGTAATTATTTACTTACTTAAGGTAATTTTTACCTTAGTAAAAAAATCATTAAATTATTTTAATGCTTTATTTTCATTCTCTAATAATTTTATTCCTGTAACAGAAGTTCACACTAAGCAATTCAAGCCAACAAATAATGGCCTAAAAATGAACTAAAAAGGCAACCTTTCCATGATTTTCCCAGTTTTAGATGTTACATCCTTTTACTTATTTCCCATTATAACATGTGGTTGTACTTCTACAATATTTGCTTGAAGAGAGCTGAATGAAGGCTCTTGTGCAACTACAATGTCTTCCTTGTAATGCTATAATCACATTTTTGCAAGGAAATAAAAATTTTTAAATAACAATGTTTAAAGGCATACATAGTCTAAGAAAACACTTTTTCTAAAATTTACTAGGCAGAGTTTTTGCCAACACAGTTCTCTTCTCATTGATTTCATATCTTATAAACTGGTGTAAGTGAACATATAAAAATGGAAATTGCTTCAAGGCTGAGTACAATCCTGATACAGCAGTCATACTTTGTTGCATTTCTATATTAACCATTAACCCACAAGAAACTGAAAACATGCTAAAGTCTAGCCTAGGGTCTGTCTTTGTACCTTTAGCTGCCAGACTCATGTCCAAACTTGTCTAGAGAAACAGATGAGGATGGTATGTATCATCATGTACAAATCTGGAGTTCCTTTCTGGGATCACATGTTGTAATGCCTAAAAACACAGGGGAATGATAATCATAACCAATGTATTTTGAGTACTTACTATGCCCAGGCACTGTTCTAAACTTGTTCCTTAAATTAACCCATTTATTTTTTGTAAAAAGCCCTATTAGGCAGGACTATTATATCCAGTCTAAATATGAGGCAAATGTGGCTAAGAGATTAAGTAACTTGACCATGACCACAAGCTGGAAAACAGAGCCTAAATTCAAAAGCACGTCCATCACAGGGAAATTCTTTGGTACTTCAATTGAAATTTCCCCTTCTACTGATTAATTACTATATCTTTCAACCAAACACTAAGATTTGTTTTATGATTACAGAGTTGACAAGATGATATATCACCAGCATTTCCCTAATTATTGTTCTCTGCCACTCTAGTTTTACAAATAGGATAAGGGACAGCAAAGCAGAATTCTAAAACACAGCACCAGCAACCTGAAGCACACTTTCTGCTCTTCAGGAAAATGTCAACTGTTTACATCCTTGAGAAAGCAAATATAGCCACATCACTGTTCTTGAGATGTGGTTTCTAGTCATCTTCATTGTGTTATTCAGGATTCTTTTGGTTGCAAAAGGCAGAAACCAACTCAACTAACAAGCTAATGTAACTTAAGCTAATGTAATATTAAGGTTTTACTACCGGCTTCCAGTGAAGCTAGTAGGTACTCAAGCAATGTAGTTTGTATATTCTCCATCTCCCAGCTTGGCATACCCCATGTTGCTTTCATTCTTAAGCTAAGCTCAAGTGGTGGCAAAATGACCATCAGAAGGTGTAGGCTTAGCAATCCCAGCAAACAAAAGAGTTTCTCTTTCCCACTGGTTCCAGCAGAAAGTCCTAAATTGATGTTTACATCTGTGACTGGACTGCCAAGATCACAGTCTCTATGAACTACCTCTGAACTAGTCTCTATGAACTACCTCTGAACTAGTCTCTATGGCCAGGGCATATTATTGCTCTCAACTTTCATGTACCAACCACTGACTCCAGAGGAAGGTTCAACTCCAGCTGAACCATAGTCAGTGAAAGAGAGTGGTTCCTTAAAGGAGGATATTTTTACCTCAATATAGGGAAATCAATGCTGAGTATGGATAAATCACAGATGTCCATTATATCTACCCTGGCATGCCAGAAGAAAACTGCCATCTTGTCATACCACTTTAAAGAGATTTTAAGTTCTCCATCAAAATGACCTCCCTATAATGAATTAATCTGTAGTGAGTCAAAGCAAGAGTGAGCTGAAAAACATTAACAAGGTTCATAGAATCATATCAATGCTGATGTGTAGACACAGCAGCAGCAAAATTAGCCAACTATGGCAATCATAGATGATGAGGCTATTTGGGCAAAGGCAAACTTTAGCAGAGAGGGTAGGGAGGTACTGCTTCTCAAGTACTTTGCCACACCACAGTCAAGAGATCAAATTCACATGGATGAGGTTTATTGTGAAAGTAACTGCAAGTAATGCATGCATCAGACTTTGTAGTTTTGCAAACAGGCAGAGAACAAAGTTGTCAGCATTAATATCTTTAAATGCCAAGAACAGTATTTGGAAATAAAATATGAAAGAGCTTCAATATTCTCCTACACACAAAAGTTATTCTAATTTAATCCAATTTGTCATGCTGCATAGGTTTCCATTCATTGCAGTCACCTAATTTAGGTAGTTCTCTTCTTATAAATACATTGTGTTAAGAAGTTTCATTTGTGAAGAAGAAGGAGAAGGAGGAGGAGGAGAAGAAAGAGGAAGAGGAGGAGGGGGAGGAGGAGAAGGAGGAGGGAGAGCGGGTGGGGCAGGAGGAGGGCAGGGGGGAGGAAAAGAAGAAGTTGTTTCATGTGTAAGTCAGTGTTTTTAAAGTGTGAGTCCATTTTCCCATTGAAAATGTATCACAGATAGTGACTGGGTTCTGAGGCTAGCCCATTAGTGTCATTCAAGTAATCTGAATGTGCTTGATTAATGTGCCCAGCACATTGTAAATACTTTATAAATTATAGATATTACTGGAGCTCCTTGGTGGCTCAGGTTTTAAGCGTCTGCCTTCGGCTCAGGTCATGGTCCCAGGGTCCTGGAATCGGGCCCCGCATCGGGCTCCTTGCTGGGTGGGAAGCCTGCTTCTCCCTCTCCCACTCCCCCTGCTGGTGTTCCCTCTCTCGCTGTCTCTCTCTCTCTGCCAAATAAATCAATAAAATCTTTTAAAAAATTATAGATATTACGATTAGTTAAAAGGTATTACTATTAGTTATAATATGGTAAGGATGAACAAAATAATCAAAATTATTTTTTAAAATAGTAAGAGCTAAACTAATGAGCATTTACAGAAATGATAGACAGGAACACTCAGTGAGTTATAATGAAAAAAACAAGCTATTTGTTTTAATTCCTAATTCCACTTCATATAAGAAGGTATTTAACAGTTTTCAGCTTAACGATTGTTCATTATTGCTAAAAAAAGAAAGAATGTAGAGAATTATCTTATTTCAGAACAGAATACTATTTAAATTATATTATAATTAAATTTTGGGATTCTATGTAGTTGCAAAACTGAATCAAATATTTTGAGTACACTAGATCCATACAGCTGGGAATATTTAATGAATTGCTTTTTATTTACCAAGAACTTTTCATAATTTCTCCTTCCACATGCTTACATCCAATTGAATTCCATTTATAAATTGAGGACACGGTATATTGCTATTACCAAAAAAAGAACTGTAACGGGGACACCGCCATAATTGAATTTACATCTTAATTATTTACACTCTTCTCTTTGCAGCCTGAATATTCTATGCCTCAGAGCTGTTTTGCAGACAAAATAACATCCAGGATTAGTAATGCAGATACTCTTTTGACATAAGTGACAAGTTCTTTTTGGTAACTTGCATAACTTGTCAGTAAAATTTACTTCATCTAAGAATTAATTCCACAGATCTATTATAGAATAATCTGATGCTAATTTTGATGTTTTTGAAATTACTTAAATGCTAAAGATACCTAATTGCTATCATTTATCTGACCATTTTTGCTTTAGTGACAATTCGGGAAAGAAATCAAATGTCTTTAATAAACAAATAAACGGACATAATCATGGGTGTCTAAAAAAATTCAGTGAATTAGTGTCAGTAAGCCTGCCTCATTAGGGTTTAGACTGCTACTTTCCAAGTACCTGGCATACTGCCACACACAAAAAGAGATGAAATAGAGACATCAGGGGCACCTGGGTGGCTCAGTCAGTTAAGTGTCTGCCTTCATCTCGGGTCATGATCCCAGGGTCCTGGAATCGAGCCCCGTGTCAGGCTCCCTGCTCAGTGGGGAGTCTGCTTCTCCCTCTTCCTCTGTCACTCCTCCCACCCCAGCTCATGCTCTCTCTCTCACTCCATCTCAAATAAATAAATAAAACCTTCAAAAAAAAAAAAAAGAAATAGAGACATCAGATTGACTGAACTTTGATTCACTTTTTCATTCATTCAACAACTAGTTATTGAGCACCTATTACGTGTCAGGTATATTTCCAGGTTCTAAGGGGAGACAGGAGTAAACAAGACAAAGTCCCAATCCTCCATGGAACTTAATTCTGCTCGAGAAAGGCAAACGATAAATTATTAGGTAGTATTATTCTTCCAATGAAGAAAAAAAAGCAGGGCAAGGTTAAGGTTGGGGGAGAAGGACAGTGATCAGGAAGTCGTCTGAAGAAGTGACACTTGAGACTTAAATAAGAAAGTAAACCATGGAAAAATTAGAGACAATCAGGAATCGCAAAGGCCCTGAGGTGGAACAGTCTCACACTGTGTTAAACAGCAGCAAGACAATGGTGGCCAGAACAAAGTGAACAGTCAAGAAGGAGAATGATAAAAGATGAGGTCACAGAAGCAGGGAGGCCCAGACCCTCCAGAGTGTGCAGGTCACGGTAAGGAGTTTGGTTTATTTTAATTGCAATGGAAAGCCATACGATGGTTGGGAATAAGAGAATGACATGAGAGGAAGTTTGGAAAAGAGCCTCTAAGGAGGCAACGAGACCATTTCAGTCTGGGCAGGGTCTGATACTATTACACTATTATAAAATTGACTCTCTACTGACTAATTTCTAAGGTGAAAAATAAAATTTGTTTCTGTGCAGTGGCATGTTGGGAACAGAAAAATCACCTATTTAGCTGGAGTGGAACAGATGTAGCTAGAATAAAATACCTGAAATTGCTTACCTGAAGGCTTACCTCAAGTACCAATCTACAGAGGTTCTTTGTGGATGGTAAATTAGAGAAGAAATGTAAAAGGTCAGAATATTTTGAAATACATATACCACCTTGTCTCCCTTCCCCTCTCCCTATCGAAAGCCTGGCTCCTGGGTGCTGTTATAAATAGAAAAGCATGATGGGTACTACAGACAATAAACACTTTCTTCTAAAGTAAAATGCTGCCATCTTGAGGTTTCCAGAGAACAAAAATAATGCAAAAAACAAAACAAAAAAAATCCTGTTTCTGTTTGTCATTTCTATATACAGGGTATTTGATTTGGGGAAAAAATTATAAAGGCCATTAATTTAAAAGAATCAAGAAGTAATCTAACCAGTCACACTCTCTTGCTTTGCTAGATCCAACCTGTGTGCTATTAAATAAAAACAGTTTACAGTTGATTTTGAAAACTTTTTTAGTGGGCCTTAAGTTCATTATAGGAATGTTTGTTTTGGATTTTTTTCCTCCTTCATAGCAATGAACACTAGGCCTAGTACCGTTTCGAATGATAAATCTTCTGCATCCCTTTCATGATGCTGGACCTATTCAGGTTTTTTTATTTATTCAATTTTGGTAATTTAGATTCTTCTAGGAAAACAGCAATATCTCAGAGTTTTAAATTGTCACAGTTATACATAATATTCTTCCATAAAAGTTTTAGTCTCAAAAAAATGTTTTTAAAGTTTTAGTCTCCATCTACCTATTGATATATATTTATTCTTTTTCTTTTCTTACTTTCTCCTTTTGTTGTAGGATTTTGAGCAGAAGAATGATAAACCTGGACTCTGTCCCAGAAAGACAACAATCATGATAATGTACAGAATGGACTGAAAGGGAGAAGACATGGGAACACCATTTAGGAGACAACTATGCCATCTCAAATTACTGATGACCAGAGTCTGAGCCAGGGAAAAACAGACTTAACAGATCCTGCAAAATAAATCAGTAGGAACTGATGACTACTGATATGTGTGTTTATAAGAGAGAGGAAAAGGTTAACATGATCTGCAGTTTTTAGCCTAGGATGATGGGAATGTCCTTAACCAAAGTGGGGAGAATAATGATTTCCTCTGAGGACATCTGAGTTTCAGGAGACAGAAGGATAGCCTTGTGAAAATGTCCAATCAGTTTGGAGCTATAAAGACAAATCAAAGCTAGGGATTATAGCTGAAGCTGTGAGAATACACAAGATCAGCTGGAAAAAATACACAGAGAGAAAAAAGTGAGTGTATTAAAATGTCAATAATTGAGAATTTTTTCTAACGACCTTACACTTTAAGGCACCTGAAGAAAATCACAGAGCACACAGAGAAGCCAAAAAAGTACAAAATTTTAAGGAAGAGGTTTAGAAACAGCATAGCACAAAACATGTAACATACTAAAATGATGATTTGACTACACAAAAAGAGAAACTTTGATGTGGAACAAAGTACCATGAATAAACCAACATAAAAATTGGAAAACTATTTCCAATACCCCTGACTGTCATAGGACTATTTCCCTAATACATGAGCACTTAAAAATCAATACGGAGGCCATAAAAGAAAAACTGATAAGCTAAAGTTTATCAAAACTTAAAACATTTGCTCTGTGAAAGGCTCTATTAAGAAGGTGAAAAGACAAGCTGCATCCTGGAGAAAAATAATTGCAAACCACCAGGGAATTTCATCTTGAGTATGTAAAGAATTCTCAAATCTCAATAGCAAAAACGAACAAACAAATAACCTAGTAAGAAAATGGGTGAAAGGGACCCTTGAGTGGCTCAGTCGGTTAAGTGTCTGCCTTCAGCTCAGGTCATGATCCCAGGGTACTAGGATTGCGTCCTGCATGGGACTCCTTGCTCAGCATGGAGCCTGCTTCTCCCTCTGTCTGCTGCTCTCCCTGCTTGTGCTCTCTCTCTCTGACAAATAAATCTTTAAAAAAAAAAAGAAAGAAAGAAAGAAAAAGAAAATGGTGAAAGGCATGGGTAAAGAGACATTTTACCAAGGATGAGTTATGAATAGTAACTAAGCCCACATAAAGATGTTCAGCATTATTAACCGTTAGGGAAATGCAAATTAAAACCACAATGAGGTATCATTACACACCTATCAGAATGTCTAAAAAAAAAAATAGTGATAATACCAAATACTGGCAAATATGCAGAGAAACTATGTCATTCATACATTACTGGGGGGATGTAAGATGGTACAGCCACTCTGGAAAATAATTCGAAAGTTTCTTATAAAACTAAACATTCATCTGCCATACTACTGCCCACTAGTCACACACTTAGACAATTATCCCAGAGAAATGAACACTTACATTCATACAAAAACCTGTGCATGAATGGTCGTATCAGCTTTATTCACAACTGTCAAAATTGGAAGCAACCCAAATGTCCTTCAATGGGTGAATGGTTAAACAAACACTGGTATATCCATAGAGTGGAATACTACTCAGGAGTAAAAAGGAATAAACTATGATGCAAACAACTTGAATGGATCTCAGGGTCATTAGTAGAAAATTCCAATCTCCAATGGTTACATACTATATGCTTACATTTGTATACCATTCTTAAAATGACAAAGCTAAAGAGATAGAGAACAGATCAGTGGTTGCTAGGGGACAAGGACAGGTGTGAGTGCAACTATAAATGCATAAGACAAAGAAGTTCCTTTTTGGGGATAAGAATTCTGTATCTTGATTATGGCAGTGGTTACACAAATCTGTATACAAGATAAAACTGCATAAACTTTAAATACACAGAGGAATAAAAATTGAATAAAGTCTGTAATCAAGTTAACAATTTTGTGCCAATATCAATTTCCTGGTTTTGATATTGTACTATAGCTATATAAAATGTCATGATTGGGAAAAACTGGGTAAGGGGTTCACAGAGCTCTGCATGCTATTTTAGCAATTTCCAGTGGAGTCTATAATTGTTTTAAAACAAAAAGTTTTTTTTTTAAGTTATGAGGAAATATGTTATTGCCTAGACTGAGGGGATTGATAAATATGGAAAAATTGCTTTTAACTTTATTTAGGTAGTATATGCGACTGTTTTGCAACATTTAATTTCATTATTTAATGTGTAAAAATAAAAGAAAATGGAAAAATCACTATGAAAATGACACATCAATAGGAAAATAAGCAAAGAACTGTAACAGGCCTTTCAGCGAGAGACATACAAAATGGTCAATAAACATGTGAAAATGATCACGCTCATTCCTTAATAAAGAAATATTAGTTAAGGGATGCCTGGGTGGCTCAGTCGGTTAAGCCTCTGCCTTCAGTTCAGGTCATAATCCCAGGGTCCTGGGATCAAACCCTGCATTGGGCACCCTGCTCAGCGGGGAGTCTGCTTCTCCCTCTGCCTGCTGTTCTGCCTACTTGTGCTCTCTCTCTGTCAAATAAATAAATAAAATCTTAAAAAAAAGAAATACTAGTTAAAATCAGATATCATTTTTGCCTAGCACATTAGCAAAAATTTAAAAGGTTTCTAATATTTAGAATTTGTGTGACTATGGGAAAATAGGGACTTATACGTCCTTGGTATATTTTTGGAAGGCAATCTAGAAATATTTATTAAATTTGTGAGTGGTCATTTTATGTAATGCTACTATCCTTCTCAAGAATCTATCTAACAAAAACACCTAGTGTTCAAAGATCTATGTACACAGATGATCACTGCAACACTGTTTATCACAGATAATTATTACAAATATTATAAATTTCTAACAATAAGGGACTATTTAAAAGTTAAGATATGACCATACAATGAAATACAACAGGGCATTCAACTAATGCTACTTACTAATTACCTATTATTTGTTCTAATTGTTTTATAGATATTAACTCAGATAACTATCACAGCATCCCTATACAGTAGATACCATCATTATCTCCATTTTTCAGGTGAAAAAAAACGAGCCATAGACAGCTGAAATAACTCACTCAAGATGCAGGTAGTCCTTCCTTTACATAGTAATGTGGACCATAAAATGACCATGCATGCTAAATATGGTAAAGTGAGCTTGATAATCAATGAGAAAATAATGATTTAAAGTTTTTTATCAAAAGATTACAAATAGTCATATTGTCTATTATAAATGCACAGAGAAATGAAAAGAAAATAATACAAATGATAGGGCGCCTGGGTGGGTCAGTTGGTTAAGCGACTGCCTTCGGCTCAAGTCATGATCCTGGAGTCCCAGGATCGAGCCCCACATTGGGCTCCCGGCTCAGCAGGACCCTCTCCCCTCTCATACTCTCTCTCTCTCTCTCTCTCAAATAAATAAATAAAATCTTTTCAAAAAATAATAATACAAATGATAGTACACTCCAATTTAAATATTAGAAACATTGAGAATTAAAAGTGTTTTCTTTCTCTGTAAAAATACTCATCAGGAATAGTTTGAACATTCGTTCAAATTGTATCTCATATAACTTATGTTAGGGAGCATTTTTCTATGCCTTGGCAAATTATAATGTCATTTTCCTAATTTCTTTTTTTTTCGGAGGGTGTAGGGCAAAAGGAGAGGGAGAGAGAGCATCTTAAGTAGGCTCCAAGCCCAACACCGAGCTCAATCTCACGACTCTGAGATCTCGACCTGAGCTGAAATCAGGGGTGAAACGCTTAACCAACTGAGCTACCCAGGCACCCAAATTGTAATGTCATGTTTAAGTTTGGATTGCTTTCTAATATTTTATCCTTTATGCTTTCAATGTTGTGAAATATCTCCCATGGTGTCTATGATGTGAAGTTTTTGCAGGTGTCACTTAGATATCTTCCTCCTTTCCATCACAAGCACTTTCCTCATTTAGGTCAATGCACCCTCATTAAGTCCCTTGGCTGCATATATAGGTTCTCTCACATGGCAGCAATGTCAACATCCCCCGGTCAGTCATTTCTTCTAGAAATTCTACTTGAATTTCACTTTCAGCACTATCACTTTTTGTTTCTTTGCTGCTCTTTCCTCTTTCTTAGCCAATTCTCTCTTTTTTATTATCCACTTTTCTAAAATGTCACACGGGTTTATTAATGGGAAACATGGAAGCAACATAATTATGTGCTTTATTGTGTGTGGGTGAACTGAATAACAGATGTACAATGACCAATCGCCAACAGATTTTGAACGAAGTGATGTGATTGGTCACTGGTCTGAAAAGCTAGCAGCAACATCTCTTCTTTGAGCAATTACATGGTAACTGAAATGTGAATTGTGCTTGGGTTTTTGTTTTTGGTTTTTATTTAAGATTTTATTTATTTATTTGAGAGACAGAGTGAGCGAGAGAGCACACAAGCCAGGGCAGAAGGAGTAGAGAAGGGAGAAGCAGGCTCCCCCGCTGAGCAGGGAACATGACATGGGGCTCCGTCCCAGGACCTGGGATCATGACCTGAGCCAAAGGCAGATGCTTAACCGACTGACCCACCCAGGCGCCCCCTGAACTGTGTTGTTGAGAGTCTGGTATTGGTTAACTAAACCACAGCAACTGAAATTCACGCAAAACAAAACTACACAAAGAAAGGACTGACTGTTGTAGCTTAGCCAGAATTTGAACCCAGGCAGTCTGACACCAGAACACTGTCTCCTAATCACATGGCAATGATACCTCTTAGAAAAGAAAGGGCAGATCTATTAAATATGTCATTAACAATAGAAAAATTAATGGCTAACATATAAAATGATCTGATATTTGAAAATATAAGTTATTGCAAAAACATTTATGTGTGTATTAATGTATTAAAAATCTGTAGGAATATTCACAAACTGTTGGCAGCATAATTATCACAGGGCTCGGGTGCAGATTCTGAGAACTTTATCTCATATTATATGTTCTCTCTCCATACAGCCAGCATGAAATATTAAGTCAATGAAAGGGAGGACAAGGAGATAAAGGGCAAAGGAGGAGGAAGTGATGGAGGACGAGACTCTTGTCAATGTGGGGAGCTGTACAATGCAAATAAGACAAGGCTTGTGACACTGAGAAATTGCCCTCATAAATCCTCTCGTCTCCTCTCCTCTTTCAGTCCCTTTCCTTTCTAATATGCTCAGATACCCCTCATCTTGGTTACAAATTTAAAAGTTCCTTCACCCTGTGGATTCCTCCACTTCCCATTCTTGGGATATTTTTTTCTTTTCTTAACGGCCAAAATCTCAAATGAACACTTTTTCTTCTCTATTTCCTCTCTACCCAATCTTTCCCGTCATATAACCCCATTCCCAGAACAAGATCTATTCTGATACTGTTCTCTCAAAGGCCAGCATGGGTAGCAAAACACCCTCCCTCCCACTGCCGCCCCTTCAAACCTGCTGCAGACATGGCGTCAACCTTCAGGATCACGGAGCGAAGTCTGCTGTGTTCTGCGAGTCGTTGTGGTAAGACGGCCACCACGACTAAAGGCCGCCAATCACTCAGGAACAAGCAGGTCCCCATCCCCAGCCCGGAAACCGGAACTCAGAAGGGGACATAGAGGCGGCAGGCGGGTGTGCAAGCAGAAGAATCCTGACTGCGCTGAGGCCCTCAGCGTTGCTGCAGGTCCCGGATGTTGGAAATGGCTGGCGCGTGGCCAGAACGAGATGAGGGGCTGCGAGTTAAAAAAAGGTGGGGGGAGGGGAATCTTCCCCGCTCAGGTGTCCTCCAGCATGATCATTGCAGGACAGGATGTGATTTTATAAAGAAAACAACAGTCTTTCCTTATCAGATGAGGCCTTTATTACCAAATTCGGAGTACTGTTCTTAGCCTCTTTTCCGATACGTACGTATACCACGAGTTAATCAAAATTGGCGGGGGGAGGGGGGGGAGGGAATGTCCCCAGATCTTACACATGTGACCATAATTCATCTTCCCCTCTGATGGAAGGAATAAAGGAAAAGCCTAGTATACGGAAAACCCTTTCTTCTGGCTTCACGTATTTTTCTCCCTCATCCAGAGCAGCCCAGAATGGCGGCCTGAAGAAGTTCCAGTCCATGGGGCTGTGACCAGCAGAAAAGGGGAGAGGAAGCCCTAGTAGCTGCAGCCACTGGGTCTCCCCTCTTCCACCCCGGCCTTTTGTGCTTTGAAAAAGGGTGGGAATGAGACCCTGCTGGCTGTGCAGCAGGGAAAAGGATGGATCCAGAGGAGGGGTTTAGGTTGCATCAAAGGCCATCTACCACAGCGCCAGGGACTTCAGGCAGTGATCCTGGGGAGGCCAAGTCCCCGAAGACTACCCCCAAGCTCCTGTCGTGCCTGGCCCCAAAGTAGTAAAGCCCACACTGCTCCATAGGACCCCCTTCCTTCTCAGTGGACATAGTCCAAATTCCAGAACCAAGAATGGTGCCACAACCGGATATATTTGGGCCCTGTGGGGATGGGGGGGGCAGCTCTGGAAGAGAAAGAAGTATCCCTAAGAACCCTGGGATTGTGGTGACAGAAAAAAGAACTTCATGGGAAAGGAATTTTCCCTCTATCTCTTCACATACCTGGCTCCTTCTTTTCAGCCTCAGCTCATAGGTCACCTCCTCACTGAGCCCCTCCAAGATCGCCCAGACAAGGCCCACTCCCTTCCAACTCCCCAATAATCCTGGTTATTACCTTCTTTGCGTCCTGACAATAATCAGAATAAATTATTTTGTATATTTATTTCTTTGACTTGTTTATTGCCTCTCTCCCAAGTGATAAGTTCCATAAGAAGAAGACCTTATCTGCCTTATTTCCTGCTGTCTTAGTTTGGTTTACGCCCCCCCCCCAAAAAAAAACTGAAAAAGATTTAATGATGGGGAAGTAAGCCCAGACAACACTGCAAGGGAGGGAACAGGGAAGAGAGACAGGAAAGGGAGGAAAGCCAATGAAGAGAACGTCAATGAGCAGGTCACCACTGGGAGCGAATTGGGCCTCAATCCTCTAAGGGTAAGGAGACTGGGGCATTTATCAAACATTTCCTGGGTCTCACTGGTTGAGGAACCCATCAGAGGTGTTAACACATTTCTGAGCATATGCCCAGGCCTGGCAAAGACCCTCAGCAGAGAAACTTAGCCATCAGCCTGTGTAGGAACTGTGTACAGGCAGCTTCCAGAGAAGGCTGGGTAGGCATGGACTGGGCAAGAATGGTGTAGACTAAGCCTGTTACAGCCTCAGTTCCCAGATCAGGCTCTGGCACCTGGTGTGTACTCCATAAACTATAGCTGAATAAACAGAAGATTGATACATGAATGAATAAAAGAGAAGATGAATGGGATTCTAGTAACGATAATGTCAGAGAGGACTGGGTTTTCTTTCTTGGTGTTGGCCTTAATTTTTTTTTAAGATTTTATTTATTTGAGAGAGAGAGAGAGAGAGCTCAAGCAAGGGGGGAGGAGAAGAGGGATAGGGAGAAGGAGAAGCAGACTCCCTGCTGAGCAGGGAGCCCAACGTGCAGCTTGATCCCAGGACTCTGAGATCATGACCTGAGCCGAAGGCAGATGCCTAACCGACTGAGCCACCCAGGTGCCCCTTTGGCCTTAATTTTGACCCCAACTCTTTACATTGCCTTTCTGCCAGACTGAGAAAGATCTATCAGATTTTTCCTGCCATGTGCATTTTCCTTCTTTTCCTCCTCACCTTCACTGCTTTATATACCTTCCAGAGAGAGGTGTTTCCCTATGCTCATTCCATCCTCAAAAAAAGCACTTTGTGATTTACTTCATCCCTGCTCACTTCTCAATGAGAAAAATATTGCTAGGTTTCTTGGAAATAAATATAACATTACTTATTGATCCAGTTTTCCTGGTATGTAAGCTATTGCCTATAAATTAGTTGGCCTACTTTTAGAAGTTGCATTAATTCTTTTGGGCCAACTGAGTACCCTTTAGTGCACAAACAGCAAGAAAAGTTAAATTTACAACATTGCACACTGCAACCATTAATCTAGATCAACACATACTAAGGATCACTTCCACCCTTCCTCCTTTTTATATAGTTTTCATCTGGACTATGAGTAGGACATCTTGTCCTGGGCAAAGAAGTATTGTATCTTCAGGGTTTTCAAATTCTTGTTTAATAATAGTAAAAATCTTTTAATTAAGTGAAATTGCTGATGCACACATTCTTTTTGCTTTTCTCCCACAACTCTTGGTTCACATAAGCTTTGCTTAATTCTATTACATAGCAAATGCTCTGTGAGAGTGAACTTTCTTTGTGTAAGCAGTAATGATGAATTTGAGGTTATCAAACACATCTGATTATATTTTCTAATTGTTTTCTATAGGACCTCTCTGTCATTTGTCATAATCAATAGCTTTTTCTGGCTTCATGGTGACCTGCTATAATACTGAATAATAAATGCAATTTTCATGGCAAAGGTCATCTAAATAGTATTACTTGAACTTAAAATTATTAAATAAACTCACTTCTCTTTACACTTCCTCTGATGGTTAAGTTTATGTGTTAAATTGGCTAGGCCATGGTACCCTAGTTTTTGATCAAGCACCAATCTAGATGTTGTTATGAAAGTATTCTTCAGGTTTGATTAGTATTTAAATCAATAGACTTTGAGTAAAGCAAATTGTCCTCTGTAATAAGTCCCATCCAATGAGCTGAAGGCCTTAAAAGAAAAGAAGGAAGAAGGAATTCTGCAAGTAGATTGCCTTGAGATGTGAGACTGCAGCATCAACTCAATTCCTGGGTCTCCAGCATGCCAGTCTGTCCTGCAGATTTCAGATTTGCCAGCACCCACAATTTCATAAGCCAGTTCCTTAAAATAAATCTCTCCATATATATATGCAGTTCCTAAATTGCAGAGAAAGCAAATCTTCAGAGGAAAGTCCTATATCAATTTTTGTACGTTTGGAAGAATTGCTTCCTTACTTCTCCTCTATCCTTCCAGCTATCGTATTGAGTACTAAGGACACAAAAATGAAAAGTCGTGGGCACTGTTCTGAAGCTCCAATATGATAAGATGATGGCAGAGATAAATATAAGAGATGCAGAGACATACTCAGGGAGGTAGGCACTACCCAATGTCAGGAGAAGCTGGGGAAACAAGTCACAGTTAAGCTGGTTCTTGAGAGATTTAGTAGGAGTTGACTAACTGGTATAGGAACAAGATCTTCTAGACAGGTATAATATTTGATTGAAAAATATGACAACTACCTGTTATATTCATTAATTCACTCAACAAATATTTATTGACTGTATGTTTTGTGCCAGAGATGGTTTTGTCCTTAATTTTGACTCATATTTTTACATCCCTCTTCCCAGGCTATGGAAAGTCCATCACATTTATTCTACTAGATGGCTGTCTTTCACAGTTCAACTCCCATCACATCCCATAGCAGATGTTGGGGATAAAATAGTGAGCAAAAACAAGCAAATAAAAAAGAATTACTTAGGATTCACTTTAGCAACCAGTGACTGGGCTGGGCAAGAATGGTGTAGACTAGGTGACAAAAGCCTCAAAATAACAATGGCTTGAGCACAATAGAATTTTATTTTTCTCTCCTCGAAATGTCCTGATCTGTGATCTAGATTTGGAATGATAGAATTCAGCTTCATTTACCTTGCTGCTCTGTCAACTTCATCCTGCAGCTATCACTTGATTCAAAATGGCTGCCCCAGCTCCGATTCTCTTGTCTATCCACATTAAGCCAATAGGAAAGAGAAAAGGAGGAGGAGACAAACATTCATCTTCTCTTTACAGACACTTCTGGAAGTCACATATATTACTTTCACCAACATCCCATTTTCCAGAACTTAGTTATACAACTACAACTAGTCTTCATTAGTGGCAGCCATATGCCCAGCTAAAAATTGAAGAAGGAAAGACAAATATTAAAGACAATGGACTGTGTTGCAGCAGGGAGAGAATCAGAACGAATATTACTCTGAATACTACACCCTTAGGCTGAAAAATAGAGTTGATAAACAGAAGTTAATTGTTGTTTTAATGTCTTTTTTAAAATCTTCACTATATAATTACATTGCTTTATTTTATTTTAAAGATTTTATTTATTATTTGAGAGATAGACAGAGAATGAGCAGGGGGAGGGGCAGAGGGAGAAGGAGAAGCAGGCTCCCTGCTGAGCAGGGAGCCTGACATGGGGCTCCATCCCAGGACCCTGGAATCATGACCCGAGCCTGAGGCAGATGATTAACTGACTGAGCCAGATGACCCTACATTGTTTTAATGATAGTCATTTAGAGTTTAGTTATTTAGAAGAAAAGTGTACTTGAATTCCTCCAAAAATCAGGAAACAAATTTGTATTTTCTGTGCAAGTCAATTGATCAATGATTAAGACAATTGGTTTTTTAAAGGTGAATCCCTACCCAATAGGTATATCTTCATTCTTTCTTATTTTGAATCCTTTAAATGATACATGTGAGAGGAAATCACAGGCATTGAAAACTCAAAATAGAAGTCAATAACAAGGTTTCTCACTAATAGCAAAAGTCTGAAACATTTTTAATTATTGTATTAAACCATATCTATGTGGTGGCCATGGAGGAGCACTGCTCATTCTTCCCTCTCAGAGAAACTGCCACGAGGAGCACTATTGACTGATATGCCTCTGGATCCTTGCAAGGTTCACACCAAGGCCAGAGAGCTTCTGTCTGTTCCTAGCCATTGGCTGAACACAGTGAGAGTACGAGAGAAGTAATCTATGAACTTCCAAGCCTGCCTCAAGGAACCTTTCAACTTCTGCTCTCAGTTTTCACATGCCAACACCACATGAAGAAGCCCAGGCATCATTCTTGAATACCAGAGACTATATGGAGAGAGTGGCTCAGTCAATAGCTGGCAGTAACTGCCAGACCTAAAAGAGTCTTGAACCAGCTAGTGCCAGTCAAATTGCCAGGTGACTTGTAATCACATGAATAATTCTAGGCAAGACCCGCAGAAAAACTGTTTGTCTGAGTCCAGCACACATTGCTGACCCACAGAAACGTGAAGAAATCCAGTGATTGCTCTAATAAGCTACTAAATTTTGGAGCTGCATGTTAAGGAGCAAGAGATAACTGACACACCAAAAAAATAAGGTACATGGTGCCTGAAGATTGACTATATATATACACACACATGTATATATACATATATATGGCAAATACTAACAAGATGAAAGTTCAACTTTCTATATTAATATCAAACAAAATAGATTTTAAGACAAAAGCCATTGTTAGAGTTAAAGAGAGTCAACATAATTTTAAACTGTATACACCTAATAAAATGTTCTCAAAATATATAAAACAGGAAAAAAGGAAAAAAGATGGAACTACAAGAAGAAACAGATAAATCCATACTTCACACAACGGAATTAGTGATTAAAATACATCAAGCAGACAAAAAAAAGCATAAAAGAGATTTGAATGCACAGTTAAAAAGCTAGATTTAATCAACATATAAAGATCCTTACACTCTGTAGTAGGAAGAATCTGGGGTGGTCCCAAAGATTCCCACCCTGTTATGTGCATGCCTTATATAATCCCCTCCCCTTTAGCTTGTGCAGGGCCCATGGATATCATGAGATAGTTACTTATTTGATTACATTATGTTACATAGGACTCCCTCTTTTCAGACTGGACAGAGATTTTCCTCCTGGCTTTAAAAAAAGTAACCTGCATGTGTGAAAGGACCACATGGCTAGGACCAGAGGGGCTCTAGGAGCTGAGAGCAATCCCTGGCCAACAGCCAGCCAAAATATGAGGACCTCAGTTCTATAATGATCTGAATGAGTTTGGAAGACCCTGAGCTGCAGATGAGAACACTGCTAATAGATACTTCAATCTCAGCCTTATGACACCCTGAACAGAGAAGCCATGCCCAGACTTCCAACTTACAGAAATGTGAGATAATAAAAATGGATGTCATTTTAAGCCCCTAAGATTGTGTTAATTTGTTACACAGGAATAAAACACTAATATACACTCAACCATTAGAAAAGCATATTCTCGGGATGCCTGCATGGCTCAGTCCTTTAAGCGCCTGCCTTCAGCTCAGGTTACGATCCCAGGGTCTTGGGATCCAGTGCCACATCAGGCTCCTTGCTCTGCAGGGAGTTTGCTTCTCCCTCTGCCTGCCGCTCCCCCTGGTTGTGCTCTCTCTCTCTGACAAATAAATAAAATAAAATCTAAAAAAGAAAGAGAGAAAGAAAGAAAGAAAGAAAGAAAGAAAGAAAGAAAGAAAGAAAGAAAGGAAGGAAGGAAGGAAGAAAGAAAGAAAGAAAGAAGAAAGAAAGAAAGAAAGAAAGAAAGAAAGAAAGAAAGAAAGAAAGAAAGAACGAAAGAAAGAAAGAAAAGAAAGAAAGAAAGAAAAAGAAAGAAAAGCATATTCTGGGGCGCCTGTGTGGCTCAGTCAGTTAAGTGTCTGACTTCGTCTCAGGTCATGATCTCAGGGTCCTGGGATAGAGCCTGCTTGTCCTTCTCCCTCTGCCCCTCCCCCCACTTGTGTTCTTTCTTTCTTTCAAACAAATAAATAAAATCTTTAAAAGAAAAAAAAAGCATTTTCTTTTCCACCCCACATGCAATATTTAATAAAATTGATCACAAACAACATCTTAGACCTGGTGCCAGCGAATTTCAGATGATTGATGTCACATAAACTATATTCTTTGATCCCAGTACAATTAAAACAACAATCTGTTCATGAATTTCAGCGGATCCAGAAGTTTTCAGTGTCCAAATGTAGCCTAAAAGTGCTAAGACGGCTGACTATACGTGAGCAAAAGCCTGAGGTCAGGAGAAAGTGGCCACCATGAATGGAAATGTTGGACCCAAGGACAAATGATTATGATCAAGGACTCAGCAGTGGTACCTGTGCCCAAATAGCTCACAACAGGCCAGGGACTAGCTGCCCTTCCACAGTCATTGGCCTGGGGCAGCCAAGCAGCCACTTGGCAGCAAGACCAGCAATGAGTCTGAGGATGTTTTTCTCCCTATCATCTCAGAGTCAAGAAAGCCCCCCCAAAACACCTAACATTATCTGAAGAGAAGCAGGTAAGAAGGAAGAGAAATAAAGGACTGAGCACTGAGCCCAAAGAAAATGAACATCCTCAAAAGACAATTAAAATGGAAACAGATACTATTTGATACAATTGATTGACAAGTTTAAATTTTGTTTATTTTCCCTGCTATGCAGCACAGGTGGCTAGTGAGGTATTTTTTTCCATACCTGAGAGGAATGTAATTAAGAATTTTGTAGCACACTACAAAAAATTTTCTTTAAAACTCATTTAAAAGAACAGTACTTAAATCAATTATAATATAGCATCTCGCAGCAAGTGTCTGTTTGTCAATCCTGTCTCTACACCAGGATCTCAAACTCAAGAGCTTAACAAGGACCAGGCATATAACATAAATGAAAGAAGCAGACTAAGTTTAAAAGGATAGGATATCGTGGAGTTTTTGGTAACCTGAGGAGGATATGCCCCAAATAAAAGGATCTCAGATTCTGTGGACTGGTTCCAATGGGCCACTATTTTGCCTCTTCCATAATATGTAATATGCATGCATATTCATTATCTCTAATACAGCTTAATCAAATTCGTTCATAGTTACATATTTTTATATCTGTTTCCCTTGCAGTGATATATTCCAAATGCTGGAACGGTTTCTTATTCATCTTTATATCCCCAAGACATATCCCTTAGCAATACAGTGAACCTATAGTAAATACTAGTGGTGGAAAGCATGAATGAGGGACCCATAGCAGCAGATCATCCAGATCAATGCATTCAATGAATGATGGCAAGTGTAATCCAATCACAGACATGAGCAGGAGGCACCTCACAAAGTTCTGCTTCTCTGTGGTGTGACATGCAAACAGCTGACAGCTCTCTACTTAATGACAGTCTGTAACCTGAGATTTTAGAAGCTCAGTGTTTGGAAGGGCACTGATTTCTTTCATTTTTAATTAGGTGACCAGTGATTAGATTATTATTGCTAGAGACAAGCTGATTAAGAAGTCACTGACAAGTTGTTTGTCCTCCTCCAAGGGCTGTCACAAAGATACATTTACATAATGATGGCTTCTCAGCTGGGAATTCTACTCTCTGCTAGTGTCACTTCTGGCATTAAATGCTGGTCCCTCACTATTTGGGACTTCAGTAAATTTTCCAAGCAGGTGATCTTCTAGAGGAAATTCTTATTGAAAAATCTTAGAAATGGAAATGTACCCAAAAAGAATTTGCTAAGGCCTCTCTCTCTCTCTCTCTCTCTCTCTTTTTTCTAGAAAGTAAGTTTCTTAAGGATGGTGATGATAGGGTGGTGGAGGAAGGGGAGGGTCCATCAGTTCCATCTTAGAAAGAATGCTTTGGGGAACTTATTAAAAGAGCATTACCTTAAAGGGGGTGGGAAGTATAGGGGAGTGAGTGTGTGTGTGTGTGTGTGTGTGTGTGTGTGGCTGGGGTAGGAGTTGGAGAGTGGGGGGCGAATAGGAGGTTCTCTCCTAAATATTGTTATATTTGAAAACCAGGAAAACATCTTTTCACTTAATTTTTTTAAAGTAGTCTCCACGCTAGAGCCCAATGTGGGTCTTGAACGCACAACCCTGAGATAAAGACCTGAGCTGAAATCAAGAGCCAGACGCTTAACTGACTGAACCACCCAAGTGCCCCTCATCACTTGATAAATTTTTCAAACTAGAGCAGCCCCAAGCCTCTAGGTTGCCTTGTTACTTTTATTTTTGCTTATTTTTCATTTTCAAAAGCCTTTCAAGGCTCATTGTGTTTCTCCCTTTTTACACAAACAGTTGATTGCATTCATTAAATGAAATGTTCAGTGGGATAAGACAGAGAGAGAGAGGGAGAAAGAGCAAGAGAGAGAGTCCCACCTCGGATCATTTCAGATTAGTGAAGCCTCAGTTGTTTTCTAAATGGAGTGCCATTAGGAGAGGAAGAATGAAGGGGAGTAAGTCAGAGGGGGAGATGAACCAGGAGAGATGATGGACTCTGAAAAACAAACTGAGGTTTCTGGAGGGGAGGAGGGGGGGGATGGGTTAGCCTGGTGATGGGTATTGAGGAGGGCACATTCTGCATGGAGCACTGGGTGTTATGAACAAACAATGAATCATGGAACAGTACACCAAAACAAATTATGTAATATATGGTGATTAACATAACAATAAAAATAAAAAAAAATAAATGGAGTGCCACTAATCGAGTCCCTAAGTAGAAGCACAAAAAAGACAAATGGAAAAACTGAACTTCAAACACAACCTTCAAAATAGCTGAAAAATATAGGAGAAACTAGCTCGTTTGGGGTAAGTGTTCCAAATTAAAGAAAATTCTAATTATGTAAAATAAAAAAGCAAACTGTATTTTTCAGTGTTGCCAGCCAGGAATTGCTCTGGACTACTTAATGATGTTCTACCCATATGTCTGAGATTTTCTGAAACAGGGGAAACACCTTTCATGCATTTTGTATGTTATTAACTTGTTTGGTAAATTCGTTTTTTTCCATAAGTGATGATGATGCTCAGTACAGTGTCCAAATGGTGGGAGTACATCAAGATAGAAAAGGGTACGTTCCAAGAACATAGGAGTTTAATATCAGAAAATCTGCTTATGAAGTTCACCACATTAGCAGATTAAAAGGAAAAAAATGTAACACCAATCATTTATTTGCTCATTAACTTGTGATTTGGGCAGGACTTGGTAGATATACTCCACTTCTGCTTCCTCCAGCTATTTTGGAGTGGCTTGGCTGAGGCTGGCAATTCAACTTCCAGGTTAGCTCACTTAGATGGCCAATAAGTTGGTACTTACTGCTGTCTAGAAGGCTAGCTACAATTTTCAGGGGAGCCTCAGTTCCTTTCCACAGGGCTGCTTGAACTTCTCTCCAGCATGCAGCTGGATTCCACAAGCAAGTGTTCCAAAAGACCTGGGTGGAAGTGGCAAGGCTTCTTAGGATTAAGCCTTGGACATCAAATGCCCACAGCATTTTATTAGTCAAGTCTTTTAGGCCAGCCTAGACTCAAGGGGAAGGGACTACATAGCCTGGTTTGGGTGTGTCAGCTTTTATAGGAGTTGTGTGAGAATACTAGCTGCTTGTACTTGGGGATGATGGGGTCTGCAGAAAGGCATAGCACCCCTTTTCCAGGGAACAGAAGTTACTGATCCCATGGGAAGCAGCTTCTCCAGTTGGCAGAGAAAATAAGCTGGATGCCAGTTAGCTTGTTGACCAGATGATTCAGTGAACACCACAGTGAGAATTTTAGCCAGTCTCACTGCCCTTCAGATCTATTTGCCTATTTTCATCCATTGTCCTTTGTGCTACTTGGGCCCCTTCAATCAGGAAACTCACATCCTTCGATTTTTTGAATGATTCCGTTCTCTCTGTTTTCTCTTCTTGAAATTCCTATTATTTGGACATTGGATTTCCTGGACTATTCCTCTAATTTTCCTATCTTTTCATTCCTATTTTCCATCTCTTTATATATTTGCTCTGCTTACAAGGACATTGTCTCAATTTCATATTCTAACATTCTCTTGAGTTTTTTCCTGCTGCTATAATATGTTTAATTTCCAAATCTTCTTTTTTTGTTGTTGTTCTTTATAAATTTTTTAGCTTCCTCTTCTTGTTTCATAGCTACAACATTTTATCTCTCCAAGAATATTAAAGATAGTTTTGATTTGGGTTTTGGTTTAGTTTTGTTTTGTTTTTTAAGTTTTCTTCAACCTGGATAGCTTCTCTTTCCTCCAAGCTGCTGTTTTCTGTTTGTTTTTGTCTTTATTTTCTTTGTTAGCTTTCCTCATAAACCTGGAAACCCTGGGCTGTTTGCCCTTGATTAAGATATAGGGAACTAAAAAGCTCATTAAGAAGCCCTGGACATGTGAATGAGACCTATCAACTATGGGCTTCTCTTAAAGTTTATCTGGACGAGTCATTTGTTAGGAAAGCCCTAGTGTTGTTATATTTAGGTATTGTCATATTAGTCATATTAGGCAACATGACTATTGCCTAGTCATATTTCCAAGAACCTTCTGACCCTGCCTGGAGAATGACAGTGTGGCTGACTATTCTGGAGGCCAAGTAAGGGTTCTGCATTCAACACTAAGTATATGGTAACTCATTCCCTATGTTTTTGGCATTGTAGCCATGTTCCCTCAACTGTGCTTAAAATGCCCTTCCCCATCACCCCCTGTGTAGAGATCCTGTTTTACACTCTCTAGAAATAAACCTCTAGTCTTTGACCCAGATGGACAATGAGCAGTTGCACACAGCTAAGGAAAGGAGGAAATTTTAAAATCTAACTAACAGCATTCATCCATCCTTTTTATTATAGCATGACTCCAACACACACACACACACACACACACACACACACACACACACACACGGGCACACTTCACATCCAGTTCCAAATTTACCTGGAACTAAGAGTTCTAGAGCTTTTTCAAGACTCTGGAGTTTATCGGGAATTGTATTTGTTCTCAGCCTTCTAGGCTGTTAGCTTGAGATCTGGTCTTCCAGTTAGTTTGCTCTCAACCATCTGATTTCCACCCTATGAAATTTTGTTGCTGTTTTCTCCTATCAGGTTGTCACCACATTGAGTGGGGTGCCTGAGTGGCTCAGTTGGTGAAGCATCTGCCTTCAGCTCAGGTCGTGATCTCAGGATCTTGGAACTGAGCCCTGCTTTGGGCTCCCTGCTCAGCAGGGAGTCTGCTTCTCCCTCTCCCTCTGCCCCTCCCCCGCTTGTGCACACCCCACATATGCATACACTCTGTCTCTCACTCTCTCTCTCAAATGAATAAATTAAATCTTTAAATAAAAAAAAAGAAAGAAATGATGAGTATGGACCTCATAGGTTTATTGAGAGAATTAAATGAGTTAAAACATAAAAAGTGCTTTGAATAGTGCCTGGTATCTAGTGAGTACAAAATAAACTCGGGAATTAGAATTAAGATGCAATTTCAAATATTGACATTAAATTTTTTTGAAATGTGTAAATCTTTAAGATAACTTTTGTATAGTATTTATGAAATTAAATCATCTTACATACCATTGAAAAGAGTGATCTTCAAAAAGTTAACACTCGCTATTTCCTAAATAGGAAAATTCAACACATTTAGAATAATTTCTAGTTTGTACTTAATCAGTTCTGCCCAAACTGAGGAGAAAATGATACTTTAAATTTCCGCCATAATTGTACCGGAATAAATTAAAACTATGAAGCAACCATTGTATATGTCAATTTAATAAAGCCAGTATATAATTAACAGCAAGCTAAGCTCCATGCAATAATTTCTTCATTCCTTAGGTGACAGGTGTTTCAAAGAATTACCTCTTTCTTGTGATAATTAGTCAATAGAGAGGATTTTTCTTTTCTACTATCAAAATGAACTCCCTTTTATGTCTTATTGTCTAATTAGAGGATATAAGTTTTCCCTGCTGATAAAAATATTCCACCACTTGAAAACCAGCCTTTCAGTTAGCTTTTCTATGTACTGGTTGGAATATGGCATGGAGCAAGAGTGACATCTGGTGATCATATAAGTTATCACATATAATTATGTCCTTGGAATTACATTTGTGTTTTAAGGCCCCTTTTTATTTAAAAAAAAACTATTATAGAAACAAAAAATTTTAATTGAGTACTTTTATATTTTATGAACTTCAAAAGTTGTTTTTAGGTAAAACATGTAGAAGATTATGAAGGTAATAAGGATTTGCTACAATGAAAATCAACTAGGGGATATTTTAAACTCCAAAAGCACAAAAAATGGCAATTAGATATATCTTATTTCATTGGTAGGAAAGGTGAAACCTGCTTTTTATGCTACAAAAAGTGTATTCATTCTTCTGAAACTATTTGGGGACTTTGTAGAAGATTCCTCCTATAAATGAATTTAAAAGAATTCAAAACATGAAGGGGGGGAAATCGGAGGGGGAGATGAACCATGAGAGACTATGGGCTCTGAAAAACAAACTGAGGGTTCTAGAGGGGAGGCGGGTGGGGGGATGGGTTAGCCTGGTGATGGGTATTAAAGAGGGCACATTCTGCGTGGAGCACTGGGTGTTACACGCAAACAATGAATCAGGGAACACTACATCAAAAACTGATGATGTAATGTATGGTGATTAACATAACATAATAATTAAAAAAAAGAATTCAAAAAAAAAATCCAACAACAAATAAAAGCAAAGTATAAAGACAATATTATCAATACTGAACAAAGGGAACATAACTGATTTTTGTCTACAAACTTCATGAGGTATCAATGAAGAATAATTCAATTTAGAGCACAGTAAATGTAAATACCAAAAGTCAAAGAGCATTTCTTTTCTGGAAAGGTCAAAATGGTAGAGTAAGATATTGTAAAAAACTTCTTTGGTGCTATCCAATTCAGAAATACCAGACTTGATGACAGTAGCATGCTAGGAGAAAGATACGGAATATATTCTTTGAAGTCCTCTAGCCAACACTCCAAGACAGAAGCTAGAAGAGAAACCAAGCAAGAGAGGCTTTCCCCTAGGATGCACCACAAAGTGGAAAAGAGATGGGAATAATTCCCAGGGACCTCTATCTTGATCTTGAGGGATAGTGGCAAGTAAAGGCAGATAAGTGTGGGGATATAGGCACAGACACACAGACACACAGACACACAGACACACACACACACACACACACACACACACACACACACACAAGCCAAAAAATATTGTAACTGTTCACCAAACTGGTTCATCCATCCTGAAGAGAAGAGCAAAACACTGAAGGTAATATGTCCTCACAATTGGTTAGGAGATATCACTATCCCAACTCAGCTAGCTGTGGGTGCAGGGTTTCAACAGAATTATGAGGAAAGAGAGAGCAGAGATAAATTTCCCTGAATACAGTTGCCTGTAGACATAGCTTCCTCCCCACCCATCTCATACAGCTGCATAATTGAACAGGGAATACAAACCAACATATCTAGTCTTCTAGCTCTAAGTGAACACTCAAATACTGCCCAGGGAAATAGGAAAAGAGGTCAACAAGAAACTACATATGATATTGGGGGGCAAATCATAATCCTGGATAAACTGTTCTGATTCAAAGTTGAGAATAAAAGAGATAATCTTTAATGATGTAAAGTGCTACACTAAACAAAGTAAAACAAAAGGAAAAAAGGAAGGGAACACCAGCATTCAAAGAGCATACTCTGGAATTTATTCCAACAAATAGAAAACAATTTAGAAAACCATGTTTAATAATGTCAGAGAAAATTTGATGTAGAAGAATAAAATAAAAATACAGTAGAGTGAAGTATTTGAGGAGGAAAATGATAGTCTTGTAGGACCCCAAATTCATTAGGAGCAAATATTACCCTACAGAAAAGTGAACCGACAACATTGAAACACATTTAAGATATCCACATATTTCCAACTTATTGTTTTTCTAACTTAATTATTCAGTTCCCCAACTGATTTATTATCAGGAAGTCTATTATCTCCCTCTTGAATCTCTATCCTCCTACACAACTATTCAAGAATTCTCATGGCAGTTATAATCCCCCAAAGGTCAGAAGGAGGTCCATCCCTTTCTATATCCATGCAGAATAGAACTGCACCATGATCAGCCCACTTCTGCCAGTAGTCTCCACGGCAGCCCCACAGGTATGGAAAATCAGTCCCTATAATTGGGGGAAATAACAAATCACTATTAGGCAAACAGCACAGTAATAATGCAGCAGGCAAGAACCATCAATGGATGTTAAAATTAGTGGGTAAAGTATAGTGAGAAATAGGATAGTATCAAAGAATTTCTCTCCAAGACATTTTTTTTTAAAGATTTTATTTATTTATTTATTTGTTTATTTGAGAGAGAGAGAGAGTACATGATTGCGGGGAGGGATAGAGGGAGAGGGAAAGAGAGAATCTCAAGCAGACTCCATGCTGAGCACAGAGCCCCACACAGGGCTCGATCTCACAACCCTGAAATCATGACTGGAGCTGAAATCAAGAGTAGGTGCTTAATGGACTGAGTCACCCAGGCACCCATCCAAGATATTGATTAATTGAAAAGGGAAAAATAGAAACATTGTGTTGGAAAAACACAGCAGACACCACTTTAACCAAGTGATCAAGGTTAATGTCATCACCGGTATTATGACATTGATATCACACAACTCCTGATAAGATGCACTCAAAAGAGCGTCTTCACTTCTATGGTTTTTTGCCCAAAATTTGTAACTTCCATCTAACCATGCATGATAAAATACCAGACAAACGTGAATTGAAGGACATTTTTAAAAATAACTAACCAGTAAGTACTGGCTGCAAGTGTCAAGATCATGAAAGACAAAGGAAAACTAAAGAAATGCCACAGACTGGAGGAGATGAAGGAAGCATGACAACTAAATGCAACGTGGGTTCCTGAATGGAGTAGAAAAAGGACATTAGTGAGCAAACTGACAATTTAAATAAGAGCTAAAAAATTGGGGGGGCGCCTGGATGTCTTAGTAGTTAAGCATCTGCCTTCGGCTCAGGTCATGATCCCAGGGTCCTGGGATGGAGCCCCACATTGGGCTCCCTGCTCAGCAGGAAGTCTGCTTCTCCCTCTGCCCTTCCCCGTGTTTGTGTTCCCTCTCTCTCTCTAATAAATAAGTAAAATCTTAAAAAAATTTTAAGTAAGACCTGCAGTTTAGTCAATATTATTGTTTCAATGTTAATTTATTGGCTTTAATAATTATGATTATGCAGTATGCTGCTAACATTAGGGGAAGCTGAGTGAAGGGCATATGGGACTTCCTATACTATTTTGCAACTTTTCTGGAAGTCCAGAATTGTTTCAAAATAAGAAGTGTTTTTGTTGAATCACAGATCTGTACCTATGAAACAAATAATGCAATATATGTTAAGAAAAAAAAAGAAGAAGATAGCAGGAGGGAAAGAATCAAGGGGAGTAAATCGGAGGGGGAGACGAACCATGAGAGACGATGGACTCTGAAAAACAAACTGAGGGTTCTAGAGGGGAGGAGGAGGGGGGATGGGTTAGCCTGGTGATGGGTATTAAAGAGGGCACGTTCTGCGTGGAGCACTGGGTGTTATGCACAAACAATGAATCATGGAACACCACATCAAAAACTAATGATGTATGGTGATTAACATAACAATAAAAATTTAAAGTAAAAAAAATAAGAAGTGTTTTTAAATCCATATAATTCATTTAATCCTGACATAAATCTCTGTAGAGGCACATTGTCCTTTGAAGGGGATGGTCCCTCCCCTCAAGTGTCTTCCCAGCCAAGTTTGTTCCCCGCTTGGGCTCCTTGGGAAAGGAATTTTTTGTGTTCAGCTCCTTCCATTTTTCATACACAGACACCTCTCAGGGTTTCTCTTAGGCCAGAAGTATTAGAGCAGAACTGGGTTCTGGTTTTGGTCTCTTCGTAATGTCAAAACCATGTCCGCCTCTTGCCACACAGAATAATCCCCAGGGCAAGCAGCATTTTTGTTTTTAATTCTTAAAACATGAAGGGTCTGGGGGCACCTGGGTGGCTATTGGTCGATTAAGTGTCCTGGGATTGAGCCCCGCGTTGGGCTCCCCAGTCAGCGAGGAGCTTGCTTCTCCCTCTCCCTCTGCTGCTCCCCCTGCTTGTGCTCTCTCTCTCTTTCTCTCTCTCAAAAACATAAGTAAAATCTTTAAAAACAAAACAAAATGAAAAACCCCACAAAGGGTCTGATTATTGTTCTTTTCCTAAGCTATCCTCCCACTACTTTAGTCCCTCTGTAGTCAGCAAGCATGCTTGGTTCCCATTCCCCGTCCCCTGAACGCCGCGAGTTTCCTTGCATCTGCTGTGGACAGTTTCCAGCATGGCGGGGCGCCCGCCTCCGGTGCCTCTTCTCACTTCTTTGCCTGAGGCTCTTCACGGCACCCAAGGAGCTTACTCCTGGCCAGCAGGAGTAACTGGCAGTATAGGGGAGTTACAGCCCCCGAGGGGCAAAGCAGGGAGGAAGGAAGTGGAAGAATAAATGCTCCATCCTTCCTCCCTCCAGGACCAAACTCAGAGATATTTTCTAAGCGCTTCCTCAGGAGGCTCTGGGGGCCTCGAGCCGCAGCTGCTCCCACTTTTATCCTTCTCACTGTCACCCTGTCTCACTTTTACCACTTTCTCCACGTGTCCTTCCTGAGATCACCCCCCCAAAGAAGCCACTTGCACCCAAATTGGGACAGTTATATTTAATGATATAAAAATGTTTTCAAGTTATTCTGAACCGAAAACAAAGCATATTAGAAAGCAATATCGCCAGTTCCTAACCAGCATGGCCTGTGGCTTCCTCCCCTCCAACCAACCACATATGTGGTGCTAAAGCTAGAGGGCGGTTAGTGTGTCCCAGTGCTAACCCCAACTGTGGGAAGCACAAGGGTCCTGGAGAATGTGCCTGCGGGGGATAGCTTCATGGAAGGGCGGGGGATGCGTAGGTTAGAGTAGATGAAAGCCAGATGCAAGGGACAAGCATGGGCCAGAGAGGGCTTCATTAGTTCTTCTCGTGGATCTCCCCACATTTCCTAGACAAGCCCATTGTCTAATGCAATGCCTTGGGTAGCAGCTCCATCCAAGTGTCAGGCAGGGGTGTTGGGTACATTGGCTCGTGTAAGAAGTCAGCTACAGTCTGGAGCCGCTAAGGGCCAACATTCTCCCATTTCGTCAGCTTTCTATGTCATCAGGGATCCACCAACGCTCCCCACCCTCCACAACCATGGACTAAGCAGTTATAATAAAGAGAGGCAACCTCTCTTCCCTGAGCAGTAGTCCTAGGAGATATATGAGTGGTCTAGCCCCGATTGCTTTATTCCTCAACACAGCACCACTTCTAACTAATCTAGGATGGCACAGACTAGGCCCTAGGTTTATATGTCTCCCCCAGCTAAACATTTTCAGTCAAGGCAATCAGGCCCCAGGGAATATAAAATGCTAAAAGGGGACCTCGGAAAAGCGCAAGCCCTGTAAGCGGGATTACTTTTGTAATTTTAAAAAAGTTAGAAAAAGAAATTATAAGACCCGCTTCGCATGATTATTATGACGATGAAGTGTAATGCATGGACAGGACTGCCCAGTATAAAGTTCTGTGTCCACGTAACAGGGATACAGAGTAGGGTGGTGGTTGAGTTTGAATGTTTGGAAGTGGGAAGAGAGCCTCCCTGATTGCTTCTATTTTCTTTGTGAAGTAAGGGATGAGGTCATGACTTAGAGCAAAGGGGAAGGTTTTGAGGTGCTTGAGGGGATACAGAGGGGAGCCAGGAAGATTGGAAGTTTAAGGAAATAGCCTCGTAGAGCAAGACCGTGAACTGCCCAGATAAATTCAGCAGGACTGAAGTCACTCACGAGTTTGTAGTAGGGACAATCTTCTCTGTTGTGTGACTTCTGTCATCATGGTTCAGCTGTGCTTTTGCAGACATGAATGGAGCACGTAGTTGGGTTTATCCAGGATAAAGATTTTGCCAGACATGGACGAAAAGATAAAAGGGCATAGGAGTTTAGAGAATTGCAGAAGGTGTTATTAAAACAATAAACCATTTAAGTTAAGCTGGATAAAGTGAAATGCAGAAAAATGCCTGGCCAACAGGGAGAACATGGAGAGGCCAATAACTAAATTTATCCGTATGCATTTCTGCCTTCACAGATTTCCTGCAGCTTGCTGAATGAATCAGTCATTCTTCTTTCAAGAGGCTGAGGCTTTTATTTTATTCTTTATACTTTACATGTTATATATCCTTGTTGGTGTTTAATTTTAATTACCAAATATTTTATAAAAAGAGAATGCAGAGGTGAAATTATAAGATTTATTTCTCTAATAAATCTCTTTGCATGGCAGATTATATCGACAAGTCTTTTGTTTTACAACTGATGACACCCATGCTTTGTTTCTCAAATAGAGGATTTCCTTTTCTTTTGAAGAGAATAATCATCCTTAGTTGATAATAGACTAGAAACTCTGTATCTTCAGATGCCAGTTGGAGCAAGAAGCTTCCAGTTGGGGCAAGAATTTAGTTGCAGGTAAAACCAACAAAATGAATGCCGTATCCCTCTCGGAAGCCTTGCTGACCAGATGGTCACCATTTTCCAGGGGCACCATCTGAATCATGCTAACAAACTCTTCTGCTGCTGTGGCCTGTCCAGCAAGGCCGGTGGACTTACATGACAGTCCAGGTGACGTCAAAATGTCAGTGACAAGTTGGCAAAACCCTGGGGCCGCAGGGGAAAACTTCATAGAGATTTGCCAAACCCTCTGTGGACGCCTTCCGAATACAGCCAACTCAGCATCCAAACCAAATCTGCGGCTGCCTGTGATTTTGCGGATTAACATCCCATTGGAGTCTAATCAGTATCCTGCTGTCATCTAGTGACCATTGATGGAAATGCAGACCCAAAAAACTCATGGAAAGACTGCAGAACAATAGTATGGCTCTGGGTTAGAGGGGACCATAAGAGAAATAGGGAAGAGATTCGGAAAGTTAGAAGTGAAGCGGCAGCCATTGCTCTCTCAAGATCACTGGGGTTAGAGACCACGTGAGAAACGGACACAGAGGTGCTGAGGGATCCAGTTTGTACTTACTCTTTCTGGCCCCATTCCCAGTCCTGCCCCACAGCTGGCAGTTCTGACCAACAGCAAAGCAATCGCAGGCCCACCATCAAATTCTTTGCTGTGAACCCAGAGATGACAGCCAAGGTGAGGGAACAGCTTTCCATAGACTTCAGCACCAGCCTTTCAGGGTCCCATTCCAGCAGCTGGATGTGCCTGGCTTCCCACAAGGTCTGACTTGTTCACCTGTCCCAGTACTACAGAACCACTGGCCTTTTCCTTGATCTTCCAGTGTTGGAGGGGATCTTTACTGCCCCAGCCCTTCTTCCAATTGTGAACTGTCCAATTCCTATAATAAATCCTTATTTCGTGTACTCATAGTGGTTCCTCTTCCCTGAATGAACTTCACTGACACACTCCCTCTACAATAATCTATGACAGCAGAACGGGATGCCCTGTACGCTACTTGTATCCCTGCAAAACTCAGGTCCAAATGCAAATCCCAGAAGGTTGCATCTGATTGGTGGAATCTAGTTCATGTTTGCATTCAAGCAAATAAGGAAATTGGGAAATGTATAGGTTTTGTCTTTTTTTAAAGTATTAAAATGTGGAGATTGTGCTTGTCAGGGTCCTGTTTGGAACAGACATCAACCTTAAATGGGGTAATTTGGCAAGAATTTAAGATGTGGGTAGGATTTAAGGAAAGTGGGTAATGGTTGGCGACCCCTTTACTTGAGAGGTAAGTAAAGGGAGCAGATAATACAAGCAGAAGGAAGGGCATGGAGGGGGCATCTGACAGCACTGGGCCTTCCAGAGAGGCACAAAGCTAACCCACTTCCACATGGCAAGGATAAACATCCTGACCACTTTCTCTTGCTGCCCTCTGCACCCCCTCTGGGGTCTGTATGACTACAGGGCCTTTGCTCATGCTATTGTCTACACTTCTCTGTATAGTTAATTTCTCAAGACCCTTCTGATATTACATCAACTATTACTTCCATCAGGAAGAAAAAATAATTTGCTCCTTCTGCTAGAAAAAGTCTTTCCTGTATTTTCAGCAAAATCTTTAAAATCCATGTTGAAGGTATTTAAGTTCTTTTAATAATGATTCTCAGTTTTAAAATTTCACTTGATTATAGAACAATATGTTAGTAAATTACAAATCAATTAATTAGAAAAAGAAATAAAAATAAAAGCAAATAAAATACAAGTCAAATATTTTACCATCGGGACGTCCAGGTGGCTCAGTCAATTAAGGGTCTGCCTTCAGCTCAGGTAATGGTCCCAGGGTCCCGGGATCGAGCAACACTTCGGGCTCCCTGCTGAGCGGGGAGCCTGCTTCTCCCTCTCCCTCTGCTGCTCCCCCTGCTTGTGCTCAATCTCTCTCTCTCTCTGACAAATAAATAAAATAAAATAAAATAAAACATATTTTACCATAAAATTCAACAGCATAAAACTATTCTGTCAAATTGGCCTTAATAGTGTTTTGTCCTTTAAATTTTATTTAAATTCAATTTAGTTAAGATATAGTGTATTATTAGTTTCAGAGGTAGAATTTAGTGATTCATCAGTTGCATATAACACCCAGTGCTCATTACATCACATGCCCTCCTTAATGTCCATCACCCAGTTACCCCATCCCCTACCCCCCTCCCCTCCAGCAACCCTCAGTTTGTTTCCTATGATTAAGAGTCTCTTATGGTTTACCTCCCTCTCTGTTTTCATCTTATTTTATTTTTCCTTCCCTTCCCCTATGTTCATTTGTTTTGTTTCTAAAATTCCACATATGAGTGAAATCATATGGTATTTGTCTTTCCCTGGCCTTAACAGTTTCTTAATACATATCCTCAATTCTTTGCAACCATTGATTTATTACCTCTGCTACATTCACGAGGATAACTTGAAAGAATCACCTGGGAGGATTTTTTTTTTAATAGTGCTAATTCTTTATACCAGACCAACTAAATCAAAATGTCTGGAAATGAGCCCTGGCATATGCATATATTTTTAAAATTCCCCTATATGATTCTAATATTAGACTGTGGTTGACCATCAATTACCCAAACTGATAAGTTAGCTAAAAAGAGACACTGAATCTTCTTTGTATTTGCTTTGTCATAAAGTCTAGGATGGGTTTGTTTTTCAATACCAAAGGGAGGCTTGAATGAGAACTATATGTGTAGCCTTTTGCCGATACAATTCTGCCCCCTCTTTGTCTTCCTGGGAACCTGATCCAGATTTCTACCGGAATTTCTATCTCCCAGATTGCAATTGTAATTGCCCAAATGTATGCCTATTTGCTTAAATCGTCAGTGAATTCTTTCTTGGTCAACAGAGCTCTAAAGATTTTAGAGTCTTTGTGAAGGTTTTAGCGGTTCTGGAAAATTATTTAGGAGAATTTGAAAAAGACGTTATTCTTTCTTTGCCAAATTTATAGTCTTAAAGACCTTAGTAGATTTTTCTAAATGAGAGGCTTCAAAGCAATTTGATCTCTTTTTCTCCCTATTTTCTTTCTTGACAGAAATTGAAAATGCCATAGGAGACCCTGGGGAATACTTTAGGAGGCTGTCTCCAAATCTACGTCCTTCTCTTCTACTTAATAGAAGTTTTTTCCTTCCTCTGGGTTAGAAAGAGTTTTTTAATGAAAAGTTTTCCCCTCCCAGTAGCCTAGTTTTAGAAGTGAGGGTGAATTTCTTAAACATGAAAATTTTCTGGGGCTCACTGCTTCTTTTTCACCTTTAACAGTCACAGGCTTCTTGTGAGAAGTCTGCTTTAGTAAATCTCAAAGGCACTGGGGAATTAATTATTGAAGAAGTTTTGCATGAAGCCATAGTCTTCCTTTCCACTTCAAATATCCTGCTCTTTCTGCAAGCCCTAAGACATGAGATGGTGTTCTCCGATGAAGAACGACATCATGTAATGAAAAGCACTGACGCAACCCAGTGAGGCCTCGTGGTTGTGAAATTGAGGGAGAGATGAAAGAACATGGATTTTAGAGTCAGAATACAGAGTTCAAGTTTTCTGTCCCTACCCCCTATTAACTGTGTATTTGTAATTGATTTGCTTGGTCTCTCTCAACCTTATTTCCTTTATCTGCTTGGAGAGGGGATTATATCTACTCCCTCAGAGTTCTTGGGAGAATTAATTTGATAATATACATAAAAGTGCCAAACACTTGACTTGGCACCTAAGAAGGCATCCAGAGGAGAAGTTACCAGGTCCTGATATGCAAGAGACCCGACCAGGTGGCTGGGCTATTGACTGGTGGGAAGAGAGAACATCAAACAAGTCAGTCTCTTCAACTATGCCTCTGAGAGTCTTGTTACATGCCTTCCCTAACATGGTAGTTTTCAATTCTGGCTACGCAAGTAAAGACTTAAGGATCTTGAAAAAAACAATTGGTGGGGGGAGGGGTCCATTGACAAATGAAATCACAATCTTTGGAGGGGAAGGGCAAAGATATTCATTGTGCAAATGGTTCCAATGTGTAAGTCAGGATTAAGAATAATGAATTAAGCAATTTTATACTAAGGAAAGATACAGTGACTTTAAGAACAATCGTCCAGGGGCACCTGGGTGGCTCAGTAGGTTAAGTGTCCCACTCATGATTTTGGCTCAGGTCATGATCTCATGGGTCATGGGGTCGAGCACCGATTTGGGCTCTGTGCTCAGTGGGGAGTCTGCTTGAGATTCTCTCTCTCTCTCTCTCTCTCTCTCTCCCTCTGCCCCTCCCCAACTCTCTTAAATAAATCTTTAAAAAAAAAAAGAAAAATTGTCTAATCGTTAACAAAAAGACATGTCACAGGTGGGAGAATATATTTGTAAAACATAAATCTGATGAAGCTCTATTATCCAGAATTTACGAAGAACTCTGACCGCTCAGTAGTAAGAAGACAAACAATTCAATTAAGAAGTGAGCAAATAATATGAACAAATAATTTCAGTAATCATTTTTTAAAATTTTTCTCTACTTTGTGATATTTTGACATCTTACAAAGCTTGCTAGCCTGGAAGAAACTGTCCCTCCCAGGGCTAGCCAATTCTTAGAGATAGCAAAGCCTGGGCTGGGAGCACTTCATATGCAAACCGAACAATCCGAAATCTGTAGCTCCAACCAGCTCCTTGTCTGACTCTTACCCCCCAAGTCAATATTTTTCCTGCTTAAATCATCCCAGGGCCAGGTACAGACAACCAGAGATCACTTCTATACATTTGGAGCTGGAATTATTCAAACTAGCCAATCCTAAACTGTTACTCTGCCCAAGGGAACCTCAATAAAGCTGATTTCCACTTCCCTTTCTTTTTGCCCAATCTCAAATGGAGGGGTGGGAAGAGGGTAGATTTAGATTTAGCAGATGGCATCAGAGCTGTTCGTTTTGGAAAATTGCAAAGTAAATGTGTGTGTTTGGATTCTTCGGCAACCTCTTTGTGCTCTCCCCCAAGTTTCCCAAGGTCTCCCCTTCTCCCTGTCTTCTTGTTCTCCCTGTAGGAACCAAAGGCCCCTCCCAGTTCTCTAGAGCAATTGTTTTCAAACATTTTTGTTCATTTATCCCTTAAAATAAATATGAAAATCTGTGTACCCTCCTGCTCGTTTTTAAGTTAACAGCTAAATTGTTATCATATATTTTTAAATAAGTTTGTTTCTTGTTAATAGAACATACAGACTATTAAATATTTTATAAGATGAAATAGGATAATTGATTATAATTGGAATCAATGACGGAAGGTAAGATTTGATGAAACGGGTCTAAACTACTTTTTGAATAAGCATATTCCACCTAAAGAAGCAATATTACATTTTTATCTGTGGGTTTTATCCAATATATCTCAAAATTTTGGTAGCTTCACAAAGCATTCTATTTCTGTTTAAAAGAGTAAGAATCATATTTACCCTTACTTTCTGTTGTGAATTCAATGCTTCAACATGGGTCAAACACCCTATTTCTCAGAACTTCACCTTTTTTCTTTTAAGATTTTATTTTTAAGTAATCTCTACACCCAACATGGGGCTCAAATTCACAACCCCGAGATCAAGAGTCACGTGTTCTGTGGAGCCAGCCAGACACCTTTCAGAACTTCACCTTTAACAGAAATGTGTATACGATACAGATGCCTTAATCACTGCCAGGGATTTCCTTGAACAAAAAACTTGAATATTTCTTTGTTTGATTCATCATAGGTGTTTACATTCCTGAGCCAAGCACTGTAGTGAGATTTGGGGTGGAGAAGGAGATGGGTATGCCATTCTTTTATACGAATGGCGAGTTAGACGTTTCGGACAGATCAATTTTAGGAAATGGAGGTACATAAGGATATTGACATCCCTTAAAACTATGCGTGTAAATGCACATACTGGAAAGTTTTCAGATATCACATGGTGTGCATACCTATTGTTACCTGTTAAAACTTAACCCTGTTTTAAACTTTATATTTATGGAATAAAGGGATTCATCCTGTTTAAAAAAACTTCAGGTATCATGAAGCTGGTGGTGAAAAGTATTTGGGAAGGTGCTGTTGCTGGGTGAACTAGGGAGTCCCTGGGCCCTGGGGCCTTGACCCAGCCAGAACTGAAGGAGTCCCCAAAGGTTCTTGATCTTGTCGCATGAATGAATTCAAGGACAGACACAACACCGTGGATGAGTAACACAAGTGGGAAAGTTTATTAAAGCAAAAGGTACGCTCTTGAGATATGAGTGCTGGTGAGCTCCAAGGATAGAACTGTGTGCCCTAGGGGAGGGACTGTCTATCTTTTATTGACAGCTGTTAACTAGGGGGCAGAATATTTATTACCTGGGGCAGGAAACGGAGTTTCTTGCTTTTTCTTCCTAATTTGGTCAGGGATTTCCTGTCATGGCAACCATCATTGAGCCTGTCTGGTTAGATCTGGCCTCTTATGGGGTGCTTCTGGGACAGGCCTCTGACCTTCCTAATAGCAGGCCATGACTTCCTCATTGCTGACCTCCAGGTATCCTGTTAGAACCTAATTGTCTTCTCTAACAGTGCTAGAACTTGTCCATTGCCCTGGAAAGATGATGGCTGTCCTCTATTGCCTATGAGTAAAGTCCACTCCTGCTTTAGATTCCTGAGAAAAATCCACATTTAAAGCTTAATTTCTGAATATACCTTGTGTTTTACTCCTGAGCTATTAAAACATAGATGTCGTTTTCAGGTTACTTTCAAAAGCTATTTTTTTTCCTATTTTATATATAATCTGGTCATAAAGACTTAATATTATATTCAGTTAAGAAGATTTCAATACAGGGTGCCTGGGTGGCTTAGTTGTTAAGCGTCTGCCTTCGGCTCGGGTCATGATCCCAGGGTCCTGGGACCGAGCCCTGTGTCGGGCTCCCTGCTCCGCGGGAAGCCTGCTTCTCCCTCTCCCACCCCACTGCTTGTGTTCCTTCTCTCGCTGTGTCTCTCTTTGTCAGATAAATAAATACAATCTTAAAAAAAAAAAAGAGGAAGATTTCAATACAGGGGCGTCTGGGTGGCTCAGTCGTTAAGCCTCTGCTTCGGCTTGGGTCATGATCCCAGAGTCCTGGGATTGAGCCCTGCATCTGCATCGGGCTCCCTGCTCCGCGGGAAGCCTGCTTCTCCCTCTCCCACTCCCCCTGCTTGTGTTCCCTCTCTCGCTGTGTCTCTCTGTTAAATAAATAAATAAAATCTTTTTTTTATTTTTTAAAGATTTTATTTATTTATTCATGAGAGACAGAGAGAGAGAGAGAGAGAGAGGCAGAGAGAGAGAAAGGCAGAGGGAGAAGCAGGCTCCCAAGGGGCAGGGAGCCCGATGTGGGACTCGATCCCAGGACTTCAGGATCATGACCTGAGCTGAAGGCAGACGCTTAACCATCTGAGCCACCCAGGTGCCCATAAATAAAATCTTAAAAAAAAAAAAAAGATTTCAATACATTTTCGTGTATATGTTTGTCTTAAATATATAAATACATTGCTTGAGAGATTTCAAATGGGATTCTTTTCTCTCTTTCTGCCATAATTTCTCATTTCTTCTTTCAGTAGCCTAGAGATAAAAACCTAATTATCTTAACAAGTTATGGCTGAGTTAGAGTTTGGCAAACTATGCCCTGTGGGCCAAATCTGGCCCAATGCATATTTTTGTATGGCCTGTGAACTACGAATGGTTTCTACATTTTTAAATGGTTGGAACAAAAATCAGAAGAAAAACAGTATTTTATGGTACAAAAATGAAATTCAAACCTCAGTGTCCATAAAGTTTTCTTGGTGTTCCATATTCTTTTGTCCACAGCTGCTTATGCGCTCTAATAGCAAGTTGAGTTGTTGCAACAGAAACTACACAGAACAAAATGTCTGAAATATTTACTATCTGGTCCTTTACAGAAAATGTTTGCCGACCTCTACATCAGATTATTATCATACAATTAAGAGTATGCTCCATGGGAGAAATAAAATGGTGTATATACTGGGACACCTGGCTGGCTCAGTTGGTAGAGTGTGCACTCCTTGATCTCAGGGTTGTGAGTTCAAGTCCCATGTTGGGCATGGAGCCTACTTTAAAAAATAAAAAAAAAAGAGGGGCACCTGAGTGGCTCAGTCATTTGAGCATCTGACTCTTGATTTTGGCTCAGTTCATAATCTCAGGGTCCTGAGATCACACCCCCATGTTGAGCTCCCTGCTCAGTGGGGAGTCTGAGGATTCTCTCCCTTTGCCTCTCACATACTCCTTCTCTCTCTAAAATAAATAAATCTTAAAAAAAAAGAGAAAGTATTCATCCTTTTAAAAAAGTGGTGTACAGACTGAGTTGATTTTCAGCATTGGTCCTTTTTTAAGGCAGAAAAATGCAGATTGAAATGGAATTCTGCCTAGTGGTTTTCCACATCATTCAGAATGAAGTTCAAAGTCATTATTATGGTAAAGAGAGTCATTCTTGATATCGCGCTTACCTACTCTCTAAGTCCTACTATACTCTCCTTCATCACTCTGATTTAGTTACACTGGTTCCTTGCTGTTCTCTGATTCCCACCTCAGGGCCTTTGCATTTACTGCCCCCCCCATTCCCTCGCCCTCTAGAGATATCAGCATAGCCTACTTACATATTGCATTCCTTGCTCTGTTCAAATATTAGTTAATTTAGAGGCTATCCTTAACCACCTTAACTAAAATATCTCCCTGCCCCCAACCTGCATACTCTTTATTCTACAATCTAAGTTTCCTGGGAGCAGGTACTTTAAGACAGTTTTATTCAGCACTGTATCTTAGAAGTGTTTGGTTCAGAGTAGATGCTCAAAACTATTCACCGATCAAATGCATAAATGATCCCCCAACTGTATATATGTGAGTTACTACATCAAAGAGAGATTCATATCTAAAATGCTGCAAGTTCCACTGAAAAAAATATATGCATGCACATGTGTACTACCTTGCTTGGTTAATGAAAAGATTTAAGGCAGAAAAAAAATATGAGTAAAACATCTGGGAACTGTGAAGACATTTGAGGATAAAACTGAATAACTATTGGCCAAACTACATAAACCCATGATAGCTTTGGAGCCTCAGAAGCCAGTCACAAAGGATCCATAGTGTGCGGAAAAGGCGCCTTCGAACTGGGCTGGAGCAGAACTGAATTGATTATGAACCTATAGGCTGTGAGTTAGGTAGGGCCTCTGAGAATTGCTCATTAACCATTTCAGAGGTCTGTGGTGCAGAGCTTTTTGCAGATAAGAAAATTGACTCCCAGAGAAGGAATTTGCCTTAACTTTCTCTTTCTTATGCACCTAAGCTAGCAATTTATAAATGGTAGGATTACCAAGCGAATTTATAAATGGTAGGATTACCAAGCGAAAAAACAGTACATTGGTGGTGTTTTGCAAAATGAAATTTTGCTTTGCTGGAATTCTTCCAAGCAGGAAATGCAGATAAAGGGGACCAAGGGCTGACATTTTCATTTTTCCTAACGATTTGCAATGGAAGTAAGACAGGGAAATGGGTGGGATTTGTTGAAAACTGAAAGTCAGCCTGGAGAGAGGAAGTGAATGGAGAAGATAAATGAGAATGTGAAGGCTTCATTTCTTAAGAATTAGTGGTATTATCCATCTTACTTAGCATCTTTATAAATGATCTGGTGGAGGCTCTCTCAGAGAATTAATGGATTTAAATAGACTTTTCCTTTGCATAGCAGGAAAGGGTTAGATAAGAGAGTCATCATTGGGATGTTAATGAATCCTATCTCCACCTGAGGGATTTGAATAGCTGACATTGAACAATTAAATGCACTATTACCATCCAAAAGAGGGTGTGTGTGTGTGTGTGTGTGTGTGTGTGTGTGTGTGTGTGTGTTGTGGGTATTCTGGGAAGTATCCACTGACTGAAGTACTGACTCACTGACTGAAGGTAGAACCAAATGGAAAATTTTGGAAGGCATGGGGACAGAATGAGTTTTAGGTTACAAAGACTATTAATACTTTCTAAGAGGTAACCGAAACCTCTCCTAGGAAATTCTGACACCACTACCACAAATCACAAAAACAAAACCTCTTTTCCTACTCTTATGTAAAAGTGTGGGGTTCATATAGTTGGAATATTGTGTATTCTTTATGACTGTTCATTGTGACAGATGGGATTTTTGAAGGGCCACTAAACTCACTAGGAAGCTGTGGGTAGGAGGTAGTTGTGTTATGGTATCTGAGAGAGCTTAAAATACTCAGCTAAGAAGAATAGACAAATAATCATATAGGGTGAGGAGAACAGTGACTTTTGTCTGGCAGATTTTGCCAGTCAAGATCTGCTAAGGTTTGCATATCTATTGCTGAGTCCCTAGGTGTAATTCCAGACTTAACATAACTTGGATTTAAATTACCTTTCCCAAATTATCTTTCATTCCAGCCTCAGACCACCACTAGGCAGCATCGAAGAGCATCTAACTAACACATGTTCATTGTTGTCATTGTCAGTATCATCCTTTAAAAACCAATTCAACTGCCCTATTCTAAAGAAGCCTTTTCAAAAGATCTCTCCGGCCCCCCCCCCATCGGGATTGGTCCTTTTTTTCCCCCCGCCCTTCCAAAAGATTTGTTTTACTCTTCATTCTCAGCATTTCTTTTATTCTGTCTCTTTCCTAGCTACTTGTTTATTCCTGTCCCCTCCCCATTATTAGTTTTTCAGGTGAGGGCATCTTGACATATTCAACTTCAGTTTGTTTGTTTGTTTATTAAAGTAATCTCTACACCCAATGTGGGCTTGAACTCACAACCCTGAAATCAGGAGTCACATGCTCTTCTGACTGAGCCAGCTAGGCGCCCCTCATGTTACAGCTGCAAAATTTGCTATGTATCTCCTTAAGATTTCTACCAGATGTATAAAAAGAGGGAACACTTTAGTGTTTTTCTAAGATGCAATTGATTTCTCACAAGATTTGAGGAACATTTAAAAGACTTGGGTGATGGTGTATATTGTTTATGACTTTTTGACACAGCCAGGGTAAGTCATTAATTCCTGTCAGAGGCAAATGATGACAAATGAGAAAAATTTGTTATGCTATGGCTTTGACATATACCTTTGATATTTCCTCAAAATAGTTTTAGAAATTCAGTTTGGAGAAAAGAAAGAGAGCTAGAAATGAATTCTAGCTGTCTGAAGATAGTAGATCGTAAAATAGAGACTGAAGAGATGATAAGATGAATAATAATCTTTATTGATTGCTTTCTCACAAAAAGGGGAATAATAAGAATCTTTCCCAAGATACCACCTGTCAACACTTCTTTCTTTTCTTGTGTTTCCTTAATTAATGAAAATCAAATACATAATTTTCCCTACAGAGTTTTTCTCTAAACCATTGCTAAAGAAAATCAAAATCAATGACACTTGTTAGAGATGGTAAGGTAGATTTTATTCAGGACCATCAAGTTAGGTGTAGGGGTCACTGCAATGGGATTTTACAGGTGGTTTGGGGAGACGGCTTGGGTTCCACTCTATAAAGCACAGGCCGGTGGTCACTTATAGTCAGGAAATAGGATGGGAGTCAGTGAATGGAAAATTACCAAGGAAACATCAGGAGTGAGGGCGATTCTGGCTAAACCAACCTAACAGGATTCTTGTTGAAGACAGGACAGGGTGATCAAACATCATGAGACTGGGAGGGGGGTGATGAGGAACCTGATCAGATATCAGGGGTGATCAGATATGCAGGGTTGTGGGTTCTAGTTAAACTAACTTAACAGAGTTCTTGGTAAAACTAGATTTTACGAGGAAGTGCATGGATGGGCCTAGGAGAAGTTTCAGGAGCCTGACTAAAGTTTAGTGAAGCAAAGAATATGTGTCACCATAATCAGTGAGAGAAAATATGTCAAAAGCTTAAAAATAGACATATGTAGGGGTGCCTCAGTCAGTTAAACTTCCAACTCTTGGAGCACCTGGGTGGCTCAGTTGGTTAAGCAACCCCCTTCGGCTCAGGTCATGATCCTGGAGTCGCAGGATTGCGTCCCTCATTGGGCTCCCTGCTCAGCAGGGAGTCTGCTTCTTCCTCTGAACTTCCCCCCTCTCATGCTCTCTCTCTCTCTCTTTCTCTTATTCTTTCTCTCTCAAAGAAATAAATAAAACCTTTTAAAAAATAAATAAACGTCCAACTCTTGATTTTGGCTCAAGTCATGATCTCAGGGTTGTGAGATCAAGTCCTGTGTCAGGCTCTGCGCTAGGCATGGAGCCTGCTTAAGATTCTTTCTCTCCCCCCTGCCTCTGCCCCTCTCCCCCTCAAAAAAAAAAAGATATATGTAGTAAGTTTCAATAAATTCCAAAATGTTAAAAATACCAGGAGATGGAAAAAATGTGAAAATAAAAATAATATTAAAGAATATAACATTGAGGGTGCCTGGGTGGCTCAGTTGGTTAAGCAACTGCCTTCAGCTCAGGTCATGATCCTGGAGTCCTGGGATCGAGTCCCACATCAGGCTCCCTGCTCTGCGGGGAGTCTGCTTCTCCCTCTGACCCTCTTCCCTCTCGTGCTCTCTATCTCTCATTCTCTCTCTCTCAAATAAATAATAAAATAAAATCTTTAAAAAAAAAGAATATAACATTGAAAATTTAATTATGTTAACTCTTTTTAATAAAAATAGGAGACATTACCAAATTAAAGTACTCTAAATCACCACATTGAAGTATCTACTTTTGTTTTTTAAGTAAATAAAAAAGTTCATAACAATTCTACTTTCTACAAAATAGGAAACATATTACTCATAGCATTTCGTCACCACAGACTTGCATAAACAAAAGATTTTCAATGACCAGAACTTAGTCATTTATTTAGTGATTATTGTCCCCTTCAAAGAACAGACAATTACAGATTTCTAAACATGCCACTTATAAAAAACCCACCAATATACCCCGGGGTAGCACTGACCTCCCCTTTACTCCCCTGACCACTGAAACTCATATGACCTTTGCTGTGAATTTGTCTCTGAAATTCTGAAGTCAAGAACAGCCAGGGTTGGACTGCCTAAGGGTGTGCCCCACATCAAAAACTTGTTCCTTGTAAACTGTCAGAAGAATTTTTACTTCACTTTGCTAACCATTAAAAAATACTTTGAACTAGAGATTTCACTTAGGACAAAAAGCAAGCATCATTACTATTGTTACAGTTAGCACATCCACACCTTTGGGCAGATAAGGTATATAGGGTTGATAGATACTCATAAATCCTTTCTTTTTTTTTTTAAGATTTATTTATTTGTTTGTCAGAGAGAGAGAGCACGCACAAGCAGGAGGAGCGGCAGGCAGAAGGAGAAGCAGACTCCCAGCTGAGCAGGGAGCCCAATGCGGGGCTCCATCCCAGGACCCTGGGATCATGACCTGAGCCGAAGGCAGATGCCCAACTGACTGAGCCACCCAGGTGCCCCAAATTATTTCATTCCTAGTGCTTCTTCTGAAAGTTAATGGAGATAAATTAGATAGAGCTAAAGGTGAACAGGACTGATGTTGAGGGAGGAAAAGGATGGAGAAGGGGAAGGGTCGGCCTCCCTGAGCTGCCTCTGAGAATACCTGGGAAGAGGCATGCTGAACGGTGGAGAAAATGTCAGAGAAGATTGTGGAAAACTGAAAAGAGGAGTAAGAGATTCCTAGGGGTTCTGTGGAATCCTGTGATGTCTAGCCTAGTCTTCCTGGTTACCTACAATTTTTGTTGTCTCAGAGTTTTCTTACTGCTCTGTTAGCTGTAGTAAGTAGATAGTGATATGATGGGGTTAAGAACACACTAGCCCCACACACAGCAACTCGGCAGACTGAATACTTTAAGCTGTGTTTGAGGAACCAGCAGAAGAAGAAAGGTATCTCTGACCTTCCCATCCACTGCCTCTCTTACTGAAGCAGGTTGTAAGACTCATGTAAGAACTGCCCTCCTATTCCCAGAAGAAAGGAATTATCCTTATCTCCAAGACAGAGAGACATCGAGAAGAATCCAGGGGCACCTGGGTGGCACAGTCAGTTAAGCGTCCAGGTGGACTCTTGATTTTGGCTCAGGTCATGATCCCAGGGTTGTGAGATCAAGCCTGGAGTAGGGCTCCACACTTAACGGGGAGTCTGCTTCGGATTCTCTCTCTCTCTCTTCCCCCCGCCCCTCCCCCACTCAGGATTGCTCTATTTAAAAATAAATAAATAAATCTTTTAAAAAAAAGAAGAATCCAAACCAGCAGGCCTTGCTTGATTTCTCATTTATTACACTAACCTCATACTCTCTGTCCTATCATATTTTTCCATGACTGTCCATCCACTCTTCATCGCACCTAGCATGTAAACATTCAGGTTTAACCACTTCTTTAGGTCTTCATTACCTTATAAAGTCTCCCATGTCATATAAAACTAATATTAGGGGTGCTTGGGTGGCTCAGTCTGTTAAGTGGCTGCCTTCGGCTCAAACCGTGATCCTGGGGTCCTGGCATCAAGTCCCACATGGGGCTCCCTGTTCAGCGGGGAGCATGCTTTTCCCTCTCCTTCCTGCTTGTGCTCTCTCTCACTATCTCTCTCTCTCAAATAAATAAATAAAATCTTTAAAAAAAACCCTAATATTAAATGAACTCACGCTTTTCTCCTGCTAATCTGTTTTTGTCAGTTTAATTTTCAGACCCAGTCAGGCACCTAAGCTTGTAGAAGAAAACTTCTTTCCTCTCCAAAAAAACAAATAATTCTTGTTCATAGAAACAGAAGTGAAGTTTTGCTACTGGGGATGTGATTCATTATTGTCCTGTGAATGTTACCCAATTTTGCTTCTCTTACCAAACTCATTTCCCCGTATCTGTCTTTATCTTTGTCTGCTCTTTGACTTCTCCTTTGACTCGGTTTTTAACACTGTCCTGATCCTCTCATTGATTGATGGGTTTTTAAAAATCTTTGGCATGTGTTCATGTTACATTTGATTGACAACAGTGATTTTCCTTGTATAAAATTTTAAATTTCAAAAGTTTAAGAGATCATCCTCCAAGATGCGCAATGGCTTCACCTGGCAGAGCCAAGGAACGTGCACCATGGAGACATATATCTCAAAAGCAGCCCCCTAGCTCATCTGCTGTGGCTCCCACAGGTGAATACCAAGCAACAACAAAACTAATTTTGCCGACTTTTCCCTCCATTGGCATATATATACAGACCAGGGCACTTAAAGGAAAATGAATGGCTTTTTAGAAAGAAAAATAGGCAACAGATGGGAGATACATTTGTGACAATGTCTGTTAAAGGTGGTATAGAAACTCTCATCTTTGATGATAAGAGTCACCAAAGATGACAGTTATATGGTTGCTCCCAGGGATGGGATTTATGACAGTTGGGTTCCTTTGAGTTTCAGGGGGGACAGGGGTTTCTGCTTTTAGGCAGATAAGGAAATTAAGGAACTCAAATACCTTCTGCTCAAAGTAACTTTTATGCCACAGCGGGTGGCATATTTTGGACTCCTTCATGTACACTTTATTTTACTCGGATTTGTTTTTTCCTAAGCTTCAGGTTTATTACTCAAATAAGCTGACATCACTCCTACATGATGTCTAGAATTTTTTTAATGTAAATATTGTTCAACTAAATTGAATCATTATTCTGACAAGCTTAATTACAACAGTAATATTGTTTTCTAGTATGTCAGTTTCAAGATAATTTCCAAGATCTTTAGGAAACTTAAAACATTGGGCTGTTACTAAACTGAGTTAGTTAATAGATAATCACCGAATACCAGGACAATTTCTAGATAAATCAGAATACTGGACCATTGATTATGAAGCAAAGTTTGAAATTTATCTACTTTTCATTCTAGTTCATATGCTACAAAGAGGCTATAACTTCCAGTCATGTTAATGAAGCATTCCTTTTTGCCATCTTAACAAGGTGTAAAAGAGATATATGTTGTTATAGAAGTTATGTGGCATGTGTTCACATGCTAGTTTCCTCAGGTGATTGTGTATAACAAACAGTTCAACAATCCATCCCTGTTGGGAGAGAAACTTTTCCTATAGCCCTTTATGTTCTTTTCACAGGGACCTGCAAATTAACTAACAATAGACAGGAGAAAAGGCAAGGCTTATTTAGATATGCTCACAGAAGGCACCAGTAATGAATGACTCACTGAATAGACAGAAGTATAGGTTTATATACCAACTTAATAAAGAAATAGGTTTAGGGCTTCAACTGGAAAGTATGGAATAAAGAAATAGGTTTAGGGTTTCAACTGGAAAGTATGGAAGATTTCATTGCTCTTTATTATTTTTTTTCTATTGGTCCTTATGATGCTAATGGACAGCTGACTTTGTACTTCCTGGTGGTAAGGGCCAATCTTCTTCCCAATGAGAAAATCTCTCAGAGAGAGGTCAATGGCAGCTGTATTTTGGGGAGTATTTGCTTCAGTTTAGATGTTTCTTTTTTTTTTTTAAAGATTTTATTTATTTATTTGACAGAGAGAGACATAGCGAGAGCAGGAACACAAGCAGGGGGAGTGGGAGAGGGAGAAGCAGGCTTCCCGCAGAGCAGGGAGCCCGACGTGGGACTCGATCCCAGGACCCTGGGATCATGACCTGAGCCAAAGGCAGACGCTTAAAGACTGAGCCACCCAGGCAGCCCAGTTTAGACATTTCTTTCTGTGGCTGCTGATTGGTCAGATGTTCTAAGTTTAAAGTAATTTTAATCACTTCCCCCCACACCATCATTTTCTCTGTGAAATAAAAGCCGATTTCTTTCTTTAAAGTTAGAATTACTAGGAGTGGTTGAGGCCATAATAGGAGCAAGAGTGACAGAGAAGTAAAATTATGCATGTGCTTTTGTTTTTCAAAGAAAGAGTAGGGTTTTTTCCCCTAAAAATTACATTTTTAGGGGCGTCTGGGTGGCTCAGTTGGTCGAGCGTCGGACTCTTGATTTCCTCTCAGGTCATGATCTCATCAGGCTCATGCTGGGTGTGGAACCACCTAAGATTCTCTCTGTCCCTCTCCCCTGCCCCTCCCCCACCCTTCTCCCTCTCTAAAAAAAAAGTAATTTAAAAAAAGCTCCATATTTGTTTACACTTAAAAAATTATTGAGGACTCCAAAGAGATTTTGTTTATGTGAAAAATGTAAAAAATATTTATTTTGTGAATCTCTGGAAAACAGCAATATCATATGAACCTATTGCATGTTAAATAACATTTTAATGAAAAATATCTGTATTTTTTAAAGCCAAAAAATTTGAGACGAACAGCATTGTTTTACGCTATTGGGAATCTCTTAAATGTCTGGCTTATTAGAAAATAGATGGATTCTCATATCTGCTACTGCATTTAATCTGTTGTGACATCACACTCTGTATTATACACTTGCAAGAGAATGAGAATGAAAAGGGCAAATAGCATCTTAATATTATTATGAAAATAGTCTTTACTTTGTGCATCTTCTGAAAGAGTTTTGGGGCCCCTACACGTCCTGAGACCACACTCTGTCCTCTCTGTAGATTGAATGTTTGTATCCCTCCAAAATTCATATATTGAAATCTAATCCCCAATGTGATGGTATTAGGAGGTGAGGCTTTTTGGAAGTGATTAGGTCATAAAGGTGGAGCTTTCATGAATAGGTTTAGTGCTTTTATAAAATAGACCCCGCAGATTTAGTGTCTAGTGAGAGCCCTCCTCTTGGTTCATAGACAGCTAAATTTTGTGTCATCCCGTGGCTGGAAGGGAGTAAGGGAGACCCTTATAAGCATTTTTGCTTCCAGGGGAAGTCAGAATACAACTCATGAAATAGTTATGCAGTGCACCTCAATAGAGAATTTTACTTTCTTCCATTCTAATATTGGCTGCAGTAATAAATGAACGATAGCCATTGAGTCTTTGTCATCTACAGATAGGTTTGTTTTGTTTTATTTTGTTTACTCTGAAACCTGCCTAAGGACTGTTAAAAATTACAGCCAGAGTTTGTCTTCAACAAATAAGGACAGTGTTAGAGACTAGTGGAAAAGGACTATAATAGGTACTTTCAATTATCGGCAATTCGAAAAAGAGACTCTTGCTCAGGCTTCTGAATTGATAGCACTTAGATAACTTTCAGATCTTACAAAAGAACTGAGTCAGAATTTTCCAACTCTTTTTCATTCAGAGGCTGGTGTCTTCATGAGCACAGACTACTAACCAAGATCCAGCAAAGCAAAAGTTAATTACAGGGGAATGAGTGGAGTGATGAGGGAAATGTTATTGTGGTTATTTGTTTGGAATACTGTTTTTTTTGTGTTATTATTCTGTTTTGTTTGTTTTTTAGGTATATGAAGATGTTCTTTTTCTTTCTTCTTAAGCAATCTGTAACCCAGAACAATTTATCTATTTATTGTTTTTATTGTATTTTCTTTTTTTTTTTAATTGACTCCATGCCCAGCATGGGGCTTGAACTCACAACCCTGAAATCAAGTCTCATGCTCTACCGACTGATCCAGCTAGGAGCCCCTATAACCCACAACAATTTAGTGTACTGCTTTTGTAAGCTGAAATAAAACATTTTCACATATTTAATTCTCACTGACACAACCAAATTCAAAAACTTTACTAAGTCTCATTGCTTTTCATAACCATATAGTTGCATATGCTCAATAAGAATCTATCTACTTTTAAACCAGGATATAATTAGAGAAATTGCCTGGAGTGTATGATTTGAGAGTGGTGCTTTTTAAAATTAGCGATGACAGGTCATTGGTTGACAAATGGTAAGAGGAAGTTCACTTACTGGCAAGCCAGAAAACTTGGCCCATTTTGAGGACCTCAAAAATGAGGCAACCACTGAATTTATAGGTACTGCAGAAGAAGTCTGGTTTTGGGAGAGAGGTTTTGGGACTTGATTTCTTAGCCTTAGGATAGCCAATAATAGAAGCTTTTAAGATTCCAGTCCAAGACTCCTTATTAAATCTCCCAATCAGAAGTTTATTTTGTGGTCTTGAAGCTTAGTGCTTAAGTTGAAATAGCAACCTCAAGTCAGCTTATATGATTGGTTAATACTGTTATTCATAAATTTTTCTCCAAAAGCCAGTAGTAAATAATTTAAGCTTTCAGTAGAGCCAGGAACAGGGTGAGGTGAGGTGAGTGAGATGTAGCACTGTTTTGCCAAGCTATACTGGAGCCTGAGGCAAATGGAAAAATCAGTAATACTCAATCTGTCTTTGTTTAAAACTTTGACATTTTGGTTTTGTTTTTTTTGTTTTTGTTTTGTTTTGTTTTTGCATTCCTTTTGATTTTTAAAAATATTGCATCAAAGTAAAATTCATTCATTATTCGTTCCTCAGGTTTTTTTTTAAGTTTATTTATTTATTTTTTTAGTAATCTCCACACCCAATGTGTGGCTCAAACTCACAACCCCAAGATCAAGAGTTGCATGCTTTTCCTACTAAGCCAGCCAGGCACCTCTATTCATTACTTAGTTCTTGGTGCCCCCTCAAACCTTGTGCCCAAGGCAAGTACCTCAATTGCCTCACCCTAGTTCTGGCCTTGTTTCATGAGCTTGTGACAACTTCTCAGCTCTGACATTATCGTTGGAAAGCAGCCACAAACAATATGTAAATGAATAAGCATAGCTGTATTCCTATAAGCCTTTAATTATGGAAACCAAAATTTGATTTTCACAGAATTTTCATGTGTCACAAAAATTATTTATCTTTTGATTTAAAAATGTAAAAAGTGCTTTTAGCTCCAGGAAGTACAAAACCAGGGTTTGGGCTGGAATCAGCCCACAGGTTGCAGCTTGCTGTGTTTAAAAAAAAAAAATTCAACTGAGATCAAATTGGCTTTATTCGACAATTCACGAATCAGGCAGCATCCCATCTAGCAAATAAAAAGAAGCTCTGAAAAGCTGAACAAAACAGGAGACTTTTATACGCAGAAAGAGGCAGGGACAAGGAAATAGCGGATTGCTTCGTCTTTCCTTGGGGGACACAGAAGGGGTCTATCTGGTGGATTACCTCATTGAAGCGGACCAGGAAATTCCAAATATGTTGGTTTAAGATAACATTCCTGGGAGAGGTTGAAACTGCAGTTAGGTTAGGTATAAGTCTCAGATTGGTGACGTTGGTTTAGCACTCCATTTGGGGGCTGTCATCTCTTTTGTAACAGCTAACTCCTCCCGCCCTTGCTTCAACTATGTAAACAATGAAGCCAAACCTAATAAAACCAGTCTTTTTGTGTGATTAAGAATAATCTTTGAAATTATTATTCTCACAAGAAGAAACTGTCCAGAAAAATTGTGAAAGACTTTGAAATGACAAAAAAAAATATCACTGAGTGTCCTATGAAAGACCCAGTGTTGCCTAGCCCACTCTTCCTCATTATTTGTATCTTTCATTGCGTCTGAGTCTTTATCACTCTGTTAGTTGTAGTAAACTACTGGTAATGCAAATGACTTTTTTAAGACTTTATTTTTTAAGTAATCTCTACACCCAACATGGGGCTCAAACCCACAACCCCAAGATAAGAGTCGGTTTCTACTGACTGAGCCAGCCAGGCACCCCAACACAAATGATTTTTGCTGGTGAAGATGTAATTAATTATTTTTTCCATTTATTAACAAATTCATTTTAGCACTCCTCATTACCTATATTTGTGTCTTGTCTTCCCAATCTCCTTGAACTGGCTTTTACGCTTCTGGTTCCCTCAGTAATTGAGTTGAAACATTCTTTAACACATGTTTATTTTATTTTTGTACAAGGTTCATGATTCTATCTTTATTTTTATTTATTTTATTTTATTTTATTTTTGGAAGATTTCATTTATTCATTTGAGAGAGAGAGAGAGAGAGAGAGCACCAGCAGGGGGAGAGGCAGAGGGAGAGGGAGAAGCAGACTCCCCGCTGAGCTGGGAGCCTGATGTGGGGCTCCATCCCAGGACCTGGAGATCATGACCTGAGCCGAAGGCAGATGCTTAACCATCTGAGCCACCCAGGCGCCCCTCATGATTCTATCTTAAAAAAAAAAAAAAGGCTCCTTTAGCAACAGGTTAAGACAAACATAACTTACTGTTAAAGTCCAGTTCCATACCCAGGTAAAGTGAGGATGGCTTTTGGATTATTCTATTCATTCAACACTTATAGATGACCAACTACATGGCAGAATGTTGGGGATACAAACATGAGTAAGGAAGACCAGTTCCTTTCTCCCAGAGTTCACATTCTAGTGAACCTCCTGGTCCTTTCTATTGACTTATCCATTCACTCACTCTCGCATACTACAGATATCTACTGAAGCTTACTGTTAATACTACACCCCCGTCATATTTGGGTTAAATAAACTTTTCCAATCTGGCTTTCATGTCTTACCAACATGTTTAACAATGTTGTGTGGGGGAAATGGTGTTACGGATTCTAAGCAGCTTTTGTTGATTATATAAAAACATTAGTAACATTTCTACAGCTTTCTCAAACAAAAGAGGAAAAGGTCCTGCTTTCATAATTTTGTATCATTACAAGACTAGTAATAATTTACAGATGAATTTTCAACTACTCTGTTGTATTGGAAACTGCCTATATTATTCATGGATTGCATATCTTTTTCCAAATGATGCTGTTATTGCTGAAAGTGTTTCTTGAAATTCTTCTATAAGATTGTTTTGAAATGTAGAAGTGTTCTATTACAAATACCTCAGATTAGATATTCATTTGCTTAAGGAGGATTTGGTTTTAGAAAGAGTCAAAAGTCTTTTGGAAAGAATTTTAATCTCATTGTATGCAATTAAGGATTAAAAATAAGGTTTTAGATGACCTCCTTTTCCACTTTCTTTCCACCTTGAGTCTTCTCCCACAAGAAAGGTAGAAATCATCCAAAAGTCTTTCAGCATTTTAAAGTGTATTAAGTATTTAAAGTATTAAGTATAAAGTACTAAATAAAATTTCTATTTGGGTGTTCCAATTTCTGCTCCTTCACCTCATTTACCAGTAGGTACTACTACTTCATTATCATGTGTATCAATACCAAATTATTTGGTAACTTAAAAAGATTGATCTATACATACTAATCACATATATATTTTTAAAACCTAGAATCATGCAATATATATTTTCCTAGAATTTTCCTTTTAATCATAACCCCTAGGGCATTAGGTATATAATAATGGTAATATCTTGGTCAGACTGTTATCACTACACTTAAAAGACATTTTCCTGATGAGTGCAACTCATGTCAACAGACTCCTCACCTCATTTTAAATATGATCAGCATTTGGGGGCACCTGGGTGGCTCAGTCTGTTAAGCATCCGACTCTTGATTTTGGCCCAGGTCATGATCACAGGGTTGTGAGATAGTTCTGCACTAAGCACGGAGCCTGCTTAAGCTTCTCTCTCTTCCTCTGCCCCTCCCTGATCTGCCCCCTCTAAAATAAATAAATAAATAAATAAATAAATAAATAAATAAATAAATAAATAAATAAATCAAATCAACTTTTTTGTAGTACCATTTGAAAGTAAATTGTAAATATATTTCACCTTAAATATTTCTTTTCTTAAAGATTTTATTTATTTATTTGACAGAGAGAGACACAGCGAGAGAGGGAACACAAGCAGGGGGAGTGGGAGAGGGAGAAGCAGGCTCCCCGCGGAGCAGGGAGCCCGATGCGGGGCTCGATCCCAGGACCCTGGGACCATGACCTGAGCTGAAGGCAGACGCTTAACCGACTAAGCCACCCAGCGCCCCTCACCTTAAATATTTCAGTATGAAACTCCTAACAAAAAAAGACATTCTTCTATATAATCATATTCTTTTGATGCTTAAGAAAATTAACAATAATTATATAATATCTAATACCCAGTCCATATTCAAATCCCCATTGTACAAAGATAATTTTCTTAGTGGTTTTGTTAGATTATTTTAAACCAGAATCCATTCTAGGTTCATAAATTTCATCTGGTATTTTTGTTTCTTCAGTTTACTTAAATCTAGTTCTGATATCCTACTTCTTGTTTCCATTACCTTGAATTTTGGAAGCGTCTAGGTTAGATGTCTATAAATTCATGTCCTATATTCCTTCTTTTAAAGTCAGGCTTATGGAGATATAATTTATGCAGTGTAAATTTCATCTTTTTCAGTGTATAGTTCTATGATTTCTGACAAAAGCATTTAGTCTTGTAACCACCACCACAATCAAGTTATAGAATACTTCTAACTTTCCCAAAAGTTCCATTCTAGCAACCATGGCTCTGTTTTCTGTCCCTACAGTTTTGCCTTTTGGGGAAGACCATATAAGTATAATCATACAGAATGTAGCTGAATCTGACTTTTTTCACTTGGTGTAATGTGGCTGAGATTTATCCATTGTGGTAGATATAACACTGTTTATCCATTCAGCAGTGGAAAATTGAGTTGTGCGCATCTCATATTCATAGTATAAATAAAGCTGCTATAATCATTTACATATAGGCTTTTGTGTAAACATACTTTTTTATTTCTCTTTGGTAAACACCTAGGACGGAGATTGCTGGATCATATGGTAACTATGGGTTTAATTTTATAAGAAATTGGCAGCATGTTTTCCAAACTGGCTACCATTTTGCATTTCCATCATCAGTATATGAGTTTTAGTTGTTCGCTATCTTTGCCAACACTTGCTATATCAATCTTTTAAATTTTAGCCATTCTAGTAAGTGTGTGAGGATATCTCATTATGAGTTTAATTTAAATTAGTTTAAGGATTTTGAGGTCTATGATCCAGGGACAGGAAGGGATAGTTTCCGGACTACGTACCATTAGAAAGACCCTACCCCACCAAAACATTAAAGTCATTCCTCTATTGTCTCTTTTGTTTCCTCCTTTCAAGCTTTCTCTTTTTTGGCTGAGATTATAAACCCGGCCCCAATGCCTGTCTCAGTCTTGTCAGAAGGGTGCTAGAATTTTTCCAATCCTGAAAACTTTTACTTGCTTGTATGTATTAGAGTTTCTTTACTAAAGGAAGAGACTGAATTAAAGGTAGGAATTGTTTGGTATTTCTTGAAAATTATTATTGATGGTAGCATAATACACAAGGAGAAGCTTTCTCTCTCTCTCTCTCTCTCTCTCTTTCCTACATACACATTCCCATATACCTTACGTAGTCTAAAAACTGATGGCTTCCCAGAAAATGTGTTGCAGTTAATATTTTATTTGATTTTTAAAAACAATTTTTAAAGTTTTTATTTATTTATTTTAGTAATCTCTACACCCAACATAGGGCTTGAACTCATGACCCTGAGATCAAGAGTTGTGTGCTCCCCTGACTGAGCCAGACAGGCATCCCCATATTTTATTTTAGAAACTATTATTCCCCCATTAACCCATTCTTCAAAATTTCTATTCAGAGTAATCATTATCTAACTTGATCTTAGCAAATATTTCCTATAATGTGCCTGAAAAGAATTGTTAATTTTCTTCATAGACTATTCTCTAAAACTGCATCTCTAAGAAGAGACTATAAAGCAAATTTCAATATTGTTGAGGTGTTGTCTAGAATAGAAAGGCATAGTTAGAAATGAGACATTTCTGGAGTGAAGGGAGGCTGGTTGTTAATGAAAGTAGATGAAACAGCATGAAATAGGCAATACTATTTAAACTAGGTCTTAGGGTTAATCTCCCTTAGAATTAGAGTTTTTTTTTTAAATAACAAATTTATTGTAATTCTCTGGTCACTTTCCACCGGCTAGGTGCTCCACATATCTTTTTGGTGAGGATCCTAATACACTTTGTGGCCCTAAGACTTCTAAAGTAAATTTTGTTCTTCTTCTTCTTCTTCCTTTTATTTATAAGAATATGTAGAGTGTTGGTGATTGGGGGAACTAGTTATCTTTTCAAAATTGACATGGAAAATGACTATATTAATTTTAGAAATAGAGTTCCTCTAGATCCACAGCACTTGAAAATGGCATCTATCACTATCTGCATTTGTTATGTCAGCAAGCCAGGAGTGAACACCTCTGATTTGTAGTCCAATAAAGATTCAAATTACTTGGGGTGCCTGGGTGGCTCAGTTGGTTGTGTGTCTGCCTTTGGCTCAGGTCATGATCCCGGATTCCCGGGATCAAGCCCCACATAGGGCTCCTTGCTCTGCAGAGAGTCTGCTTCTCCCTCTACCCCTCCCCCTGCTCATGCTCTCTCTTTCTCTCAAATAAATAAATAAAATCTTTAAAAAAAAGATTCAAATTACTCAACCTAGACCTAATTCATTACTGTTTCAGGATGTTACTCTTTACAAACATGGAAGAACATTGAGGAAATTGATTTGTAAGGGAAAAACATTGGCAAAACAATAGGAACTGGAAAGAATCCCTGACTCTCCAACACACAGAAACATACACAGACGCACATACACACACACACACTTTTCCAAAATAAGATTGAAATTAATATATAAGGCAGTGGGAAAAGGAAAAGAAGTCACAAAGGACAGTATGCTTCTTATAACAGTGGTTATCAAGCTCTGGGGATCAGTTCCCTTGGAGGGGACAAAAGACCCTGACATGCATATTTTACTCATTTCCATTTTTCAGATGGGGGTAGGAGAAGGGATTCAATAACAAGTGTTACTGACCAACCAAATTAAAGAAGATGTTTATGTTTGCTTTAACAATTAGGTTAAATACAATATAATTTTTAATCCCTGTACTTGGATCTTAACATGTACTTAGTAGAAAATAATGGACCCCAAACTGGGCTGATGCATTTGTATCATTATATAATGTAAGCATAACTGGACAAAAATACACAACAAACTAAATTTAAAATGATTAAACAAATGTGTAATTAAAAAGCAAGTGGAACAGAATTGAAACCCAAAGCTTCTGGAGATAACAAATGTGATATATTGATAAAGTGTTCTTCTAGAAAGTTGAGGGAATTTATATAATTTATGAGGTTAAAGAGAACTGATTCCCAAATCATTTCTTCCATTGTTTTCACACTTGGGTATGACTCTAACTTTCTATTTTTAGAGAGGAAAATAACTTAAAGTACTTTTGCCCCTTTCTATACCCAAGGAGTATTATCATCTCTCTGAGGAGTAACAAAGAACAATGTCTCATCACTTGGCTAAGGAGGCAACATAAGGTAAAAAGTCCCCTGATCCAGGAATTAAAGCCAGCGTATCAAAGGATCAGAGGAGAGGTGGGTTTTACCCCTGCATCTCCACTCCTGCCACCCTTCCTCTGTCCCCTACCTGTGCCAGGAGGCATTACACATGTAACTTGAAAGGTCTTTTTATTTTTTTTAAAGATTTTATTTATTCACTTGAGAGAGAGAGAATGAGTGGGGGGAAGGACAGAGGGAGAAGCAGACTCCCCACTGAGCAGGGAGCCTGAAGATGCAGTGCTCCATCCCAGGACTCTGAGATCATGGCCTGAGGCACAGGCAGATGCTTAACTGACTGAGCCGCCCATACACCCCTTGAAAAGGTTTTTCAATCCCTTCAGTTTGTGGATCCTGGTTATGAATGGGAGATAAACCCATTTTATATAGGGAACTGGTTAGGAAGGGGCAACCTGTGACAAGTAATCAGACCTGGGAGTGAAGCAAACAAAACCAGAGCATTGACATTCAGTTGATTATTGTACTGATGCCACAAACCGTCAACACGTAGAATTGGGGCTTGCCATTTGTGAGTCCCTAGAAGTAATTTTTTTAGGGGGGTGAGGGGCCGCGGGAGAGGGAGAGAGAAAGAGAATCCTAAGCACGCTCCACACCCAGCACAGAGCCAGATGTGGGCTCAATCTCACAAAGGAGATCATGACCTGCGCCAAAATCAAGAGTTGGACTCTTTACCAACTGAGACACCCTTAAAAGGAATTTTAATTATCTGGCCTTTCTTTGTTTATTGTGAGCAAGTATGTATTTTAAAATTATCTAATAAGAAACGCAAATGCTTTAAACTTAGGAGGAAAAACACAAAATTTGATAGGGAGACGCATGTAACTCAATTATTTTATCTAAAGTCCCTGTTCTAGCAGTTGAAAATGAGAAAAACATCAATTACAATGGAGGATATAGCTGGACATAGAACTGAGGGATCATAAATAGAAGAACATCTTTGTATTGTATTAATTTCGTTTAAGTAGAAGAAAAATATGTGAATCTTAAGTGAAAGACAGAAAACTAAATGCCCAGCTTTGCCTCAATTATCCCATTAAATTTACAAAAAAGTGAGAGAACAATGAAGTCTATTAAGTCCTGATTGTCTCCTTTCTTGACCTTGAATTAATCTTTGCAGTGGTATGGATAATTGTTTTGTTTTCTCCTGATAAACTACATTAAGTCTTGGTTTCCACAGGGCTGTGTTTGCTGGCTGAGTATATTTCCTATCCCCACCACAACAAATTATTACAAATGTATTTAAAACAGCACTTATTTACTATTTCATAGTTACATATATCAGAAGTTCTGGCAAAGGGTCAATTGGATTCTCTGCTCAGGGTCTCACGAGGCTGAAATCAAGGTGTCTGTGGGCCAGTACTCCCTTCTGCAGCTCGCGATCTTCTTCAGAGCTTATGTATTTGTTGGCAGAATTTAGAACTCTATAGGACTGAGGATTGGCTTCTTGCTGCCCATCCACCAGGGCTACTTGGTCACCAGCCACATAATTCTCTCCACAACATAGGAGTTTGGTTCTTCAAGGCCAACAGTGAAGCACCTGCTGTTGCTCTGAATCTCTCGGACTTCTTCTTGACTCTGACTTCTAGACCTTCTTTTAAAGAGCTCACCTGATAACATCATGTCTACCCAAGATAATCTCTCTTTAAAAATGCAACTGATTAGCGAGTATAGGTGCTAGTGTTTCGGGAGTAAGCTTCATTTGGGAGTAGGGCTTAATTCTGATGTGGGCAACAGTCAACCAATACAGAAACCCTGCAACTGTGGACTGTGGGAGCTGCTGAGACGGAAGGGAACGGTGCTCTGTGACAGAGCAACTAGGGAAGAGCTCTTGTGACAGGTGATATCTGGGCTGAGACCCAGAAGAGGAGCATCAATCAGTCATGAGATGAGCTGAGGGAAGAACAGTGCAGGCAGCAGCTGAACTTTGTTTTTTTTTTAATAAGCTCTATGCCCATTGCGGGACTTCGATTCATGACCCTGAGATCAAGAGTTGCATGCTCTAGCCATTAAGCCAGCCACGCGCCCCAGCACCAGCTGAACTTTTATACTGTGTCTGAAACAAACTGTGCAAGAGTACAGATTGTCCTCCTGAAGGGAGTTCTCTAAAAGCTTGATTTTTTTGGCTTTGAGTATTTCAAAAGCTGATTTGTGTATTATTTGGTTTTGAGTATTTCAAAACCACAATCCAATAAGGAATTGAATTTATTGAACACTTGGGGTGCTGCATGCTTTTTCCACACATAAGACAATGTCTTCTGCTCCTAGAGTGTTCTACTAAGCCATCTGTTGCACCTACTGCAATCAGTGGGATCAATGGCATGTTATTTGTGTTCTACTTCTATCACTGGTGCTATAGAATGTTTTAGCTGTTTTAACAACTATCATTACCCAACTGCAAGCATACTTAAGTGTCCTCTTATAGACAAATGGGAATTTCAAAGTGAGTATATTCTATGGCAGCAAAGAAGAAAGAAGAGGCTTTCCTTTAAACTGTCTTTTAACATTTTTAAATTTATATACTGGCTTTCAGTGTGAATCTATGTCATAACACAAGTCAACCCCAGGTTTGAATTTTATTCAAATATGAAAATATTTTATGTTATAGAACCCCTATTTTACCACAATTAGCTATACATTGAAAAAATCATTTGAGCAAACAAGTCATTATTTTGGTGTTCTTCACTTCCTCCCTATCCATCACCCCCTCTTCTCTACCTCATTCATAAATTATGAAATCCTGAAAACTCCACATAAGAAATAATTGTGACTCCTACCCCTACTTCATTCTCCCTACAATGATTGCCTTATCGTGCTATTTAGTTCTCTCCATTGACCCTTTGAACAATCTCAGATAGTCTTCCTGCTAAGAGCCTCTTCCTTCTCTAGTTCATCTTTTATACAGTTACCAGATTACGTTTCTAAAAACTGCACTGTTCTCCTGAAGTTTACAAAAGTCAAAATAAACTGTTCTCCTGAAGTTTACAAAAGTCAAAATAAACGTGATAATGAGGTATAAAGAAAATAAAAACAGGATAAGAGGAAAGAATAAAGGAGGGAGTAATTCAAATTTTAATGATAAAAATGATATATAACACTATATATAAAGTTCAGGGTATATGCAGCAGGAAGGAGTAATTTCAGGTAGGGTTGTGACCTTTGATCATAACAAATGTTAATCACCTTCAGCCAAAGGCCAGCAGGAACACACCCATAGTCAAACCATGTTGGGTTTATTGACTTGTCACAAGGACACAGCACACCAAGAGGAACTGTGGAGAGTCTCAGTAAAAAATGTGTTGTCAAAGACTTATTAAAGGATTGGGCTTGTGTTAGGTGTCTAGGAAAGTTCAAGGCTTTGCTCTGGATTGGATGCTGTCAGGAAGCAGGCAATTCTATGATTGAATATTTTAATAATTGTTTTCTAGAAGGTAGGAACAGAGCAAGGCTAGGTTATAAATGGTTAAGAAACAGAAGTCATTTATATTAGCCAGAATGTTTGGTCATTTTTGTGGCTTGGGGAATCTTCTTATATTTGCTTTGTTCAGACATGATTATAGAAGGTCTTATTTTTGGTTGGTCTATTATGGTTACAGAGTAGCCATGACTGATGTTGATGTTTTGTGAGATTATTGATGTTCAACAGAACACTCAGACCCAGCTGAGAATGCCGGTAACACCAAGGCCTAGCTAATAGTTCCAGGCCAGCTCCTGGCTGTTTAGGACCTTCTTTTCTTTTTATAACTAACAAAACCATCAAGTGCTTTAACTGTCTCTAAATTGCTATTTATAACTCTTACTCATAACTCTTGTTTCCTGAATATTTAGAATGTTTATCAGGGTTATTATTTAGGGATATTAAGTTCTAAAACTCATCATAGCTCTGGTGACCACAGCGGTAGCTTAATCATTCCTAAAATACACAAGATCCTCTGCTATATTCTGTGGTCAAGAGAAAAACAGCCACCTCTTTATGGCTGAACAGCTCTGGAATTGGAAGAACTAGTGCTGTAAATTTCAGAAACCACTTCAAAAGTCTGCCACTTGACTCATGTTCTGAAAGCAAGAAGTTAGAGTTAGATTATAGGTGTAATTCTGATAGGTCTTCATGGTGCCAAGCTGTGTAGTAATCACATGGGGAGCTTGTTAAAATCAGGTAGAGATTCTAGGGCCCCAACTCCAGAGTCTGATTCAGGCTTAGTTTTTGACATTTATCCATGTTTTAAAATTTTCTTTCTTTTTAATTGCTGAGTAGTATTCCATCGAAGGAGCTTATTTATCCATTCTCTACTGATGGACATTTGGGGTGTTTACAGGTTTTGGTGATGGTGAATAAAGCTGCTATGAATATTTTTGTGCAAGTCTTTTTGTAGATATATTCTTTTCTATTTCTTAGGTAGATATCTGTAAGTGGAATTCCTAAGTATTAGTATATGTTTAACTAATATGAAAATATGGGTCCACAATTTTGACATGAAGCAATAAGACTTAGAACACCCTCTACATTTGCTCAAGGTGCAGCTTGGTAGAGATGGCAAAAGACCTGTTATAAGGCCTCAGGCAACCCCTGTCACTAACCTCTTCACCACGGCATCGAGCTCTGGAGGCCTAGAAGATTCCTGTACAGTCCCAGAGGGATGAAAGCTATGTGTATAATATCTGTAGAAATATAGTTTGGGCAATGCATTTGATAGTAATAAATATGTAAAACCATTTGACAAATCTTTGCCTCTAGGTTTCTTGGAATTCCACCTCACTGTGATCAAGCTCAGAAATAGAGATCCCTGAATGCTGGCAGGCCTAAAATAAAAGTCATTCTTGACAAAGAGGCCATTATTAGCAAAGGTTTGATGGTATGTTTGGGCAAAGGCAGGGTGAGGCTGGCCACAGGAGTGGGAAAGTGACACAGACTCAAACAATGGTCTCTAAGCTGAAGGGCCTTGAATCTTGAAATACTGCTTCCTCAGTTCTCTCAAGTTATTCTTAGCAGGTTTTTAAAATACTGCCACTTTCCTTCCACTCTTTAGCAGGTAACCAGGCTCCACTTCAAGTAAAATAGAGACCCGGTGAAAGGAACTTTTTCACTTTCATATCTTTCAATCTGTGTCCATTCTTAATCTGTCTTTCCCTTAACCCTCCTACTCAATGAAGACGGTATCTCTCCTAAGGTACTCTGCCATTCCACCATCTCAGGGGCCTTGTTGTATTATCTTTTTTCATCTCCTCACCTCCTCCTTTATACTGACGCATTCACATCATTTAAGCCTCTTTCAGTTTGTCTCTCAAGACAGGTACCGCTCTAATCATTGCCCTATTTCTTTGGTCTCATGAGAGTCAAACCTTCTAAATGGTTGTCTGCAAAGCCTATTTCCTCTTTCTCATCTGGGTCACCAAGGTCCGCCTAGAACCGTTTATCATATAGTAGGCACTGCACAATCATTTTTAAGGTGTACAATGGATGGAGAGATGGAACTCCGGGAGCGCAGAGGCTCATCTATAGCTTGCAGCCTGGAATGCTGGATGACTCAATCGGTCTTTTTGGCGTGCATAGGTAACTTGAGACATGCTTTCACTTTTGAAATAAAGTTATGAAGTCAGCAGTCGGCCACAAGCAACAAGTATAAAAACAAGTGGAATACACAGCGGTGCGGCACCACTCATTGGCCCCTCACGTGAGAACACAGGGCCACACATCTGGTACTGCACCGGAGAAAGCAGCAGGGGACCCAAGTCGGCCTTCCGCCGGAACCCTGTTTACGGCTCCTCGGTGGCCTCGGTCTCCGAGTCTGGGGGTGGGGGTGAGGGGAAGAGCGCAGCGGCTCGCGGCCAATGGCAGTTCTTGAACTTACACCTACAGACGTCAGCGCGGCTGTGCAAACGGATGTCACACAGCTGGCTCGGAAGCGTCTCCTCCCGTCCCAGAAAAGAGGCGTGGGCCCAGCGTACTCCGCGAAACCTTGGGCGAGGGAGGGAGGGGCGCGCGCCGCTCCCCACTCGCCGGCCCGCGTCTTCCCAGCAGTCCCTGCCTAGCGGCCGTCCCCGGTGAGCAGCCGGGCGCCCGCGCCCCCGCCCCAAGCGCGCCGCCGCAGCCAGCTCCGCCCCCTCCCCGAGAGGGCCGCGCGCTCCTGCGGCTCCGAGCTGTGTCGCGGGCGCGCGCGCCGCCGGCGGAGCCGCAGTTAAAATGGTCCGAGCGGGACCTCGGGTTCCCCCAGCCGCCGCACTGACCGACTGAGCCGGCGTGCCAGGCTTGGACTGGTCGCCTAGCCGGCAGGCTCGCTCCCTCCGTCGCGTCCCCAAAGCTCGCGCCCATCGTTCTCCCGGCTTCCCGGGGCAAAGCATGTAGCCCCCGTCGGGCGCCCGGGCAGCCCGCAGCTGACGCCCACCCCCCACCGTCGCGTGTGTGCCCGTGTGTGCGTGTGTGTGCGCAGGGCGGGCGACCCCGCCGCGGGCCCGAGGCCGAGCCAGCGAGCGGCCTGCCCCGCTGCCGGAGCTCGCTTCTCCGTGCCTCCCTACTTCCCCGTCCCGGTCCCCCTCCTCGGGGCCTTCTATATGGGCCACCTTCTCTCGAAGGAGCCGCGTAACCGCCCGAGCCAGAAGAGGCCTCGCTGTTGCAGTTGGTGCCGCCGCCGCCGCCCTCTCCTCAGGCTGCCCCGCCGGACCCCGGCCAAGGCGCCCCCCCAGCCGGCGGCGCCCCGGAGCCGGGACTGCTTCTTCCGCGGGCCCTGCATGCTCTGCTTCATCGTGCACAGCCCCGGCGCGCCCGCCCCCGCCGGCCCAGAGGAGGAGCCGCCGCTCTCGCCGCCGCCGCGGGACGGGGCCTACGCCGCGGCCGCCTCCTCGCAGCACCTGGCGCGGCGCTACGCGGCCCTGGCTGCCGAGGACTGTGCTGCCGCCGCCCGCCGCTTCCTGCTATCCTCGGCCGCCGCCGCAGCAGCTGCCGCTGCCTCGGCCTCGTCGCCCGCCTCCTGCTGCAAAGAGCTGGGGCTGGCTGCGGCCGCCGCCTGGGAGCAGCAGGGCCGGAGCCTCTTCTTGGCCAGCGTGGGGCCCGTGCGCTTCCTGGGGCCGCCCGCCGCCGTGCAACTCTTCCGGGGGCCGCTGCCGCCGGCCGAGCCCCCTACACCCCCAGAAATGGTGTGTAAGCGGAAGGGGGCCGGGGTCCCCGCCTGCACCCCCTGTAAGCAGCCCCGCTGCGGCGGTGGGGGATGCGGCGGCGGCGGCGGCGGCGGAGGGCCTGCAGGGGGAGGTGCCTCGCCGCCGCGGCCCCCCGACGCCGGCTGCTGCCAGGGCTCCGAGCAGCCACCGGAGCCGCTCTGCCCCCCGCCCTCCTCTCCCACTTCCGAAGGTGCCCCCACAGAGGCCGGCGGGGACGCGGTCCGAGCGGGGGGCACCGCCCCCTCGCCCGCCCAGCAGCAGCATGAATGCGGCGACACGGACTGTCAGGAGCCCCCCGAAAATCCCTGCGACTGTCACAGGGATCCACCCCCTGAAACCCCAGACATCAACCAGCTGCCGCCATCCATCCTGCTCAAGGTGGGTCTGGGCGAGTGGCGCAGGGATGCGTGCTTTCCCCCAACCCCGGCCCCCACCTCGGAGGTTTTCTCTCTCCTCCCCCTAAGCGCGGAGGAGGGGGTTCCCTGATAGCCAGAGAAGTCCGAAGGGGAGAAGCCAATGGGGAAGATGCTTATGACCTGTTTTTTGAAGTAGAAAAACTTGGGAGTTTGGTCAATGTCTTTTAATAGCTTGGGTTTGTTACCACAATTCAGGATTCATCTGTTACTAGATTCTCAGTGGTTTAGAAACTATTCGTAGGTTTTCTGGGAAATATTTTTATCAATTGAGCAATTTACATTTACTGCTGAAGATTTTGTATGTTAGTATTTGAGAGTCCTCAAACAGTACTTACCGGTTTGATAGCTGCTAGTTGATGTCAGTAACTGTGACCTTTAATTGAACATTTATTATGATCCGGCACTGTGCTTGAGCTTTATATACATAATATCTCAATCACCTAGTTAACGCTGTGAGATAGGTATTAACAACCCCACTTTATATAGGAAGACACTGATATTTCAATGCTGTGTGCCTACAGTGGTAACTCAGGCAGAAGTGGTCTTTGTGGAGTTTAGAATCTAGTGAGGCTTGAAGCGGTTGAAAGACTTGTCCAAGGTCACACACACAAAGGGCTGATTTGGGGAATTTAGGCCTGCTGGAGTTGAAAAGCCTTTGGTTTATGTTATGCTTTGTTGCCCTTCTACATTTTAATCCTTACATAGTTTGTCAGAAGGTAGAGACAAATGTATTTTTTGGGGGGAATATGGGTGAGTGGAGGAGACGTGGGTGTCCTATGGGAGCTTTGTCTCACTTTCAACTAAGTAAAATTTGCAATTTTGTTAATGCTAGTGAGAAATTTAAATAAGTGACAAAGTTAGTGTTGTTATTACTAGCAAGTTATTTTTTCCTCATGCCCCTCCCCTTCCTGGAAGTTAATAAATATAAACCTTCTTTTTCAGTGTAGGAGATATTTAATACCAGTCAAAAATAACCTAGATAAGAATTTGGCTACTTTTATTGTTACTGATGGAACTGTCATCAGTTAAAATTGTTACTTTCACAAATACAGTTTTTTGATTAGAACTTTTGCACATTTATAATCCTGTGTGTTTAGATCTGTTTTACTTTGATATCAATGTTCTTGTAAATAATATAGCAAAAGAATGGGAAAGCCCAACTTTTCCTTGAGTCAAATGTAATGATTTAACTCTTATGGAGGTGTACTTTCTGGAGGAGTAATTTCCTCCTCTGTGTTCAGGGTGTGCTTTTTAGGGCAGAGGGAACTTTCTTGAGTCCTCTATATCAGCAAATGACAAATATCAACAAATATTTGGTATAGAAGTTTGATTGCTGTCTTGTTATTTGGCAAGTAAGACTTTAAAAACCAAAACAAAACCCAGATACTTTCTGCTTTCCACCCAAATCATCATATCAGGAGGCAGAGAACATTTTAGTGCCAAAAAAAAAAAATCTTCTAATAAAATTTCTATAGAATAAATTTTGCTAGTATAGATTATCTGCTAAAAGTGTTTTTTCAAATTTTGCTGTGGACTGTTGAAAACTTGGTCTGAAGGACATTTGAGGCTTTTACTTATCGGATTTGCTCTGTTCTGTTGGAGTATTTATTTATTTATTTAAAAGGGAGTTTTGTTTTTTTTTTTAAGATTTTACTTATTTATTTGACAAGAGAGCGAGAGAGGGAACACAAGCAGGGGAAGTGGGAGAGTGAGAAGCAGGCTTCCCATGGAGCAGGGAGCCCAATGCGGGGCTCATTCCTGGGACCCTGGGATCATGACCTGAGCCAAAGGCAGACGCTTAATGACGGAGCCACTCAGGCACCCCGTGCTGGAGCATTTAGACACGTTAGGTAGATTTTCTTGTATTAGAAATAAAGATTGTCTGTGTGTGTCTTATAGTCATGGTGGTATTCAGCATGAAGTGAGTTAGACTGTTGGAATGAATTGAAATTGAGGTTTTTCAGTGTTTACCAATCCGTTCCAACTTTTAGGAATAGGGCTTTTGATGGTAGAGGCTCTGTCAACATAGATTTTGTTCATTGTTTTATCCCCTCCCCTAAGTGCAGTGGCTGGTATTTAGTAGCTCTGAGTAAATATTTATGAACAAATGAATGGCTAGGTGTTTAGGAATTCTGGGCTGATACTCTGGGTGAATATGCCATGCCAGTAAGAGAAGCCAAGAAATGTTTATATCCTCACCTGAGTTGTTTTTTGAGCCACAGTAAAAGCCACATGATGGTGAACGGATTCTGACTCAATTTTTGGTGAGAATCGGAAGTGTTTGGCTTGTAGAAGAGAAGACTTTGGGAGCTTTGATGATTTTATTTTTAAATTTTATTTATTTTTAAAGGACTTTATTAGAGAGAGAGAGGGGATGAGCAGGGGGAGGGGCAGAGGAAGTGGGAGTAGCAGTCTTCCCACTGAGCAGGGAGCCCAAAGCAGGACTCCATCCCAGGACCCTGAGATCATGACCTAAGCCAAAGGCAGATGTTTAACTGACTGAGCCACCCAGGCACCCTATGACGATGTTTTTATAGTACAAGAAGAATTGTTGCATAGAGAGGTACAAATCCATCACCTCTGTTGGAAAAATTCTTAGAAAGCATGCCCTTTGTCCCTAATAATGGATCAGTAGCTTTTATGACTGTATTGCTGTATCTTTTGTACCAGAAGTTACTGTAGTTGTAAAAAAAGGGGGGATGTGTGGAGGACGGAGAGTGTGGATGAGAAATGTAAGGAAATGTGATTTAAAGGTTGTTTTTAAGGAAAACTACCAACTTTTTCCAGGTAAATTTTTTTTCCAGGTAAAAAGCAAAAGCAAACAAAACAAAAAAACAAAACCCCAAAACAAACAAAAAACAAAAATCCTACCTAAATTCTTTTTATGGCGGTTCATAGGGCAGATTTTTGGTTCAATATCAAAATTTTTATGTAACTTGCCTCAGAACATTAAAATAATGCAGGTAGGGCAAAAATTTGCCCAGATTCACCCTTACCTTCTTGTCTAGTTTCCTCTGCAGAGGTAACTAACCACTGTTACAAGTTTAGATTGTTCTTCTAGAACTGCTCTGTGGAGTACAGTAGCTTAAAGTAGTTAAAATTAAATCAAACTTAAAATTCCGTTTCTCAGTCACAATAGCCACATTCCAGAGATTAGTAGTCATGTGTGACTGGCTGCTACCATACTGGACTGTGCAGGTCCAGAAAATTTCTCTCATTGCAGAAAGACCTGTGTAAACCTTCATAGCTTTTTTCATAAATGGCACCAAAATGTACATGTTGTGAATTTTTTTTTGTTTTGTTAGTAGTATGGTTTGGAAGTCTTTTCTTATTAGTAAGTAGTGTATATGGTTTCCTTCATTCATTTTTTTTCCTTTTTTTTGGAAAAAGTTTATTTAATCTCTACACCCAGCCTGGAGCTTGAACTCAAAACCCTGAGATCAAGAGCTGCATGCTCTACTGACTTAGCCAGCCAGGTGCCCCTTCCTTCATTCTTTTTAACTGCTGCATAGTATTCCATAGTTTTATTCCATACTGTATTTTTCTATTATTGAATGGTTCCAACTTACTGCTACGACCAACAATGCTAATAGATGTTTTCTGTGCATATGTAGTCATTTTTTTAGTGTAGATTTCAAGAAAGTGGAATTTTAGGGTTGAAGAATGTGTACATTTGGAAATTTAGAAAATCCTTTCTAACAGTAAGAACTGTGTAAAAACAATGAATTCTTTCTTGAAATAGTGAGCTTCACTGGAGATCATAATTTAACTTCAGAACAAGAAGAGACCTTTGAGATCTGGGTACTCCCCACTTCTTTTACATGAAAAAACAGTCCTGGAGAAATGCAATGGCTTACCCCAACACATTTTAGATAGTGAAAGGCAGACCCTGGTCTGGAACCCCTCTCAGTGTTTGCAGGCCTAGAGATCTTTTCAATATATTATGAAAGAGGGTCTCAGTAATCTTCTCTCAGAGATTTTTATGAAAGAGATTTTCCTGAATTGGGGGTGGCAGGGAGGAGCTTACACCAGACAACTTCTAAACTATTATGGGTCAGAGGCTAATTTTATAATTGGGTCTGTAGAGTTGAATTGTGGTCTTTATAAGAAATCTGAGAAGTAGGGAATGGATCTTCAAAGGTCATCTGTGGGAATAGCATTTTCTTAAGGACTCAAGCCTGTTATAGTTGATCTTTGACTGTTTGATGGACTGCTTTGGATCAACTAAGGTAGCTTCAGTCTTTGGTGCCTGTTGCCTTTATAACTTAAAGCAAACCTGCCTTGTGATATCACAATTAGATTTTTATATTGTGGAGCCACTATGCAAAAATTTTACCAAATGATAGCAGTGGACTACTTTTCTTTGTTATTTGAGTAACTGGTATTTGAGATCTGTATTTAATATTTAGAGACTTTGTGTGCTTTATGCTTAGATATCTTGCTCTCTGTCAGCAGACCTGTTTCTTTCCAGAGGAAACGAGATGAGAGGTCCAGAATCTATCACCACAATTAGAAAACTGCTGCACCATGCGTGCACCCCTGATAATGTGTTAGTAGGTATTAAATCTTGATTTTTACAGCTTTATTGCCAACAGCTTCCTTTAGTTATCAAGAAAGAATTTTGTAAGAGAAATGTACTTTGGGGGAAGGCTTATTTTCTTGATCTGTTTTTTTAAAATATGAAAATAAGGTTGAAAGCAATGGAAATGGGAGTCAAAGAAAAAAGTAATACTGCTTTTTAAAGCTTTGAATGTAGATTACTAGTGGGTAAGAGGAACTAAGTTATATGTAGCATTTCATGAATGCTTGACTTAAGGACTCCAGTACCAAATAACCTCTACAAGGTATATCTCTGTAGTTCTAGGGATGAGTTTAGTCAACTCTGAAATGGAATGTTGTTAGGAAGTCAGGTTCAAGATATTTCTTTGTTAAAGAATGCCAAGTAATCTTGATTAACATATGCCACAAAAGGTGAGATTTGTTTTTTTCTTGAGAGGTCTAAAACTTCTCGTGCCTTGTAATGAGTAGCTGTCAAGGGGATAACCCTGAGCTTTTTTTTTTTTTTTTTTTTGGCCAGCTTTGGGATACCAACTTGTATAAATGATAGCAAATACGAAAAGATAAGGGAAGGCATATTTGAAAGTATTTAATGTTGGCATAATAGTTTCCTAAAAAGTTGCTTAATTTTGACTGAATATCATTTTATGTTTGTCAAGAGTCTTGCCCAAGTTTGGAGCCAAGTGGTGTGCTAAGAGCATCTATGTGGAGGAATAAGCTAGAGTAGTGATGGGTGATTGGTTACATACATACATATATATATTCCTTAGCTCTGTCCACTTGAGAGGGTCTTAGAGAAGCAATGCCCAATAACAATGTGAGCACTTAGCATCCAGATCTTAGCTTCTAAAAACCATTCTCTGCTAAAATGAATCAGTGTTGTTGGAGAAATGGCTGATTACAGAGCTGGTACCAGGAAAGTACAAGATGAGCCTAGAATATTTTGTCCTAGAGCATAAGGAAGTGCTCAAAGAATAATGGATATATGTCAGAAGGACACATCGTTTCATAGTATCTCCTCCCAAAATACTTAAAAAAAAAAAAGTTTTGTGTTTTGTTGAATTTTGTGACTGGCTTTAGAGTAAAATTTATTCTTGTGTAAATTTCAAAATACTTGACTCTACAGTAGAGTAGCACTCTGTATAATAGTTTGGATTTTATGTTTGCCGTGCCTTAAATTTTAGTAATTAAATTGCAGGAAATTATTTTAAATTATAGATTAGGAAATAGTTTTAGAGTCTGTGACTTCCCTGTGGCTGTGTGGTTAGAAGAGTACCAGAAATATGTTTTGTGCCTCTTTTTCTAAATGGTGCTTTATTCAAGAGACTATTTAGTAAATGTTATTTTCAAGCTTTTGGCAAGTAATATACATAGAATATTTAAGAGGCAAAGTATGATATACATGGAAAAAAATTGAAAAGGGCAGAAAAGTTGAACTTGGTTGAAATAGTTAATTCTGAGAAGATTGCAAAGAGGAAATTTATATGAATCTTAAGGATATTATCTGCTTAATTATTTATTATAACGTGTGATGTTTGTGTATGTGCGTGTATGTTTTCTCAAATAGGAATTCAAAGATTCTGGGAAGGAAAATGATAGAATGATAGAAATACAGAGCTTATGGATATTTTTAAAAAACAGCTATCTTGATATTTAATTTACTCATTTTAAGCATACAGTTTGAGTTTTTTTTTTTTAAGATTTTATTTGAGAGAGAGAGAGAGAGCACATGAGCAGGGGGAGGGTCAGAGGGAGAAGCAGACTCCGTACTGAGCGGGGAGCCCAACATGGGGTTCAGTCCCAAGATGCTGGGTTCATGACTTGAGCCAAAGGCAGATGCTTAACCAACTGAGCGACCTAGGCACCCCTACAGTTTGAGTTCTAATAAGTGTTTAGTGTTGTACGACCATCATTATAATACAGTTTTAGAACACCTCAAATAGTTTCCTTGTGCCTCTTTGCAGTCAATTTCTGCTCACACCCCTAGCCCCAGGCAACCACTGATTTGGTTTCTGCCTCTATAGTTTTGCCTTTTCTAGAAATTTCATATAAATGGCATCATACAATATGTAGTCAAGAATATTCTGGGTTTTTTTTTTCTTTTAAGATTTTATTTATTTATTTGACACAGCACAAGCAGGGGGAGCAGAGGGAGAGGAAGAAGCAGGCTCCCTGCTGAGCAGGGAGCCTGACATGGGGCTTGATCCCAGAACCCTGGGATCATGACCTGAGCTGAAGGCAGACGCTTAACCAACTGAGCCACCCAGGTGCCCCAAGAATATTGTGTTTTATCTTGAATACCTCTGTATCTCTCATGACACCTAGCATAGTCCCTGATACAACAGGACTCAATATAAAATAACTACACAAATGTACTTCTTCTCAAGTATTATTTCTATAACTTGCATGCCATATGCTTACTCATAAACTTTTACAATAATATTTGATAGCAGATAAGATCTCCTTAACAAAAATTAGATGGCCAAATGTAGGTATTGGCCTTGTTGATTTTCAAGTACTCCAAGGTTCTGTGGAATAGGTATGATCAAGTGTTAAACAACAATGCATTTTCTGGAAGTTTTTTCAGTCTGAATTACCTTCTGAAATTTTACACTAATGCCTTGCTCAAAAATAGAATCTTTCAAGGCTCAGGAATATTTGGATGTTGCTGGTAGTGGTTATTTCAGATTATATCTGTAATATGATATGTACCTTTTCTGGTAATTCATATTTTAGTTGTGTTTTCTGGGTCTGCCACTAAAGATAAAGAATATCACGTTTGTTTTCAACCCAGGTCCTGACTAGAAGTCACTGCTGTTTCCCGGTATCCATTCCCCTCATGTTCTTTTTAGTAATGGAATTTACCATGTTCTAGTTTGGCACATGATCACCTAATTAGAGGCTGTTTTTCAGCCTTTCTTGTAGATAGGTGTAGCTCTGTGACTAAATATTAGGTAACAATATGAGTGGAAGTAATGTGTACAACTTTTTAGGCATTCCATAAAAGCAGCTGCTTGCCCTTTGCTTCATCTTTCCTTTTTCAGGGCTAGACACCTGGATTATGAGGGTAAGCCATCCTCTACTCTGTAGCTGAAGGCAGTGATGGCAGAGCTGCGAGGTACAAAATGATAGATCCTTGGATATTCCACATCCTTAGAATACCTACACCTACTTAGTTTGAATTTCTGTCATGTTCAAGCTATTGCTAACAGGCCTGTGTTAAAGTAAGCAATTTCCTGGCTTGATGCAAGTGACATCCTAGTTTTTTTCAGTGTCCTTCTTCCCCTTTATAGTTTTCTTTATTCAACAAAAATGTTACAGGTCAGTCCTTGACAGACCAACATTCTCTTTCTTCAATCTTTGAAATACTCTTTCTCTTGAATCTCTCAAATTATCCAAAGTTAATTCGGAAATGCCTTTGACTATATAATCTTAAAGCCAGTGAACACATCTCAAGTTGTAGTGTCTCTCACAGAAACCCAGGTACATGTGCTCAAATGTTGGTTAAATGAGTTAAGAAGATAGTTTGGAGGAGAAGTAGTTACTTTCTCAGGAGTTAAGATTTGAGAGAGAGGGCATTTTAATGACAGAAAGAAAAGCAGGGATATTTAAATATTGTGTTTGGTATCTTTATGTAACAAATTATGCCAATACTTAGTTTAAAACCACAAATTTTATTATTTCATATTTTCTGTGGGGTAATAATCCCTTTGAGACTTGGTCCCATTTGATCCAGGGTCTCTTATGAGGCTGTATTCAAGGTGTTGCCTGGAGCTACTCAACTGGGGCTCAAGAATTCCTGTCGAGACTTCCTTGTGAAATTGTTGGCAGGCCTCAGGTCCTCACTGGCTGTTGGCTATGTGCTTAAGTTCCTTGCCATGCCCTATGGCTTCTCCATAGGGTTAATAGCAGCATGGCAACTCATCCTCCCAGAGCAACAGATCCAAGAACACCCAAAACTGGAAGCCATTTTTTTTTTTAAACCTAATCCCAGAAGTAACATCCTCTCAGTTTTGCCATACTGTGTTCATTAGAAGTGAGTCAGTCATTAAATCCAGCTCACACTCAAGGAGAGGATTATACAAGTGTAAATAAATATCAGGAGGTGAGTTCATTTGGGGCCATTGTGCAGATTGCCTACCACAAACAATATGCAAATATATATGCATTGGAATATAAGCTTAATATTTTGCCTTTTTATTTTTATCTATCTTTTCTGGTACCAGTTTTATCTACCCTTCACCCACTTACTAGATTTCCTTTCAGGGGATAACTAAAACTCATGGAGATCCACCTAGATTTAGTCAGTTATCTGTGGATTATAACAATCATCTCACTTTAACCAAATAGAAAACTAATGTTCAAAGAAAGTACAATCCAAAGTCAGATATATTTTAAACAAGATGCTTCTTGATTCCAGTGACCATGTTCTACATATCTTCTATTTGTTAAGGGACAGATTACCCCTTTAAAACCACGGAGTTCTTTAACCTTAAACAAATGATCTACACTCCCTGAATCTTTACTTTTTCATCTTATAAAATGAGGAGGATGAGCATAAAAAATAACCACAAAAGAGGGACTTCCAGCTATAGTTGCAAGAAGAATTTGGTGAATCCTCTCCACAAAAATAAAGTAAAACTAGGCAAAATTGCCTACAACTATTTGGGCTTCGGGAATTGACCAAAGGCAGAAAAAAATTGAGAATCATTTATTCTTAGGAAAATTGCTAATGCTTTTAAGAACAGTTGATGTCTACAGCATTCTTACTTTCCCCAATTCCTTTGGCAAGAACCAGAGTTTGGGAAACCAGCAGCCTTGCTGCCAGAGGCTAAGTCAGTTTGTGGCAACAAGTAAAAACCTGTATTTGTCAACTTAAAGTGATGAACTTGACAGGAAACAAATAGTGAAAACCCACATATTTGCAAGTCTTAGGTTTTGATGCCAATTGGGATGGGTTAGGGGATTTAACAGGCAGACCTTGGAAATGAGAAAACCATAAAGGGATAAGCTCTCCACATGTCCCTTGTTTACTGTGAAACCATGCACATGTACAGGGGAGACCTGAGATGTCTAGCAGAAGGCAAGGGCCAAGGCAGACTTGAGAAATGGCTAAGCCTTGAATGTGCTCTTCCCATCCCATGCACAGATTGAAGAGCAGGTTTGAGATGTGTGAGTATACCTTTGCCCAGATAACTAGCTGAAAACTAAGCTATGCAGACATAGGGTAACCTCTTTAGAAAGCCAGAGTAAAAAAATATGTAAGTATTAAAACCTGAGCAGAGACATCAGTACTTTGGGGGACATAGATCCCACAGTTTAAGGCCAGGGAAATTAAAATGTCGAAAAAATTCCAGGGATGGCTGGCTGGCTCAGGTGGTAGAGCATATGACTTGATCTCAGGGTTGGGAGCCTACCTTGGGGCTTGAGTTCATGAGCCTGATATCAAGACCTGACTGAAATCAAGAGTCAGATGCTTAACTGATTGAGCCACCCGGGAGCCCCTAAAATGTCTAGTTTTTTTTTTTAAGATTTTATTTATTTATTTGAGAGAGAACATGAGCGAGAGGGAGAAGCAGATTCCCCATTGAGCAGGGAGCCTGATGTGGGGATCGATCCTAGGATTCCAAGATCATGACCTGGGCCGAAGGCAGACACTTAACTGACTGAGCCACCCAGGTATTTCTAAAATGTCTAGTTTTTAAGAAAAAGCTATGAGACATGTCAAGAGACAGAAAAATGTGACCTATACTGAGAGAAAACAAAGTAGTTAATAGAAAATAACTCAAGTGGGCTCAGATATTAGACTTAAAAGAAAACTATAAACATGTTAAAAAATAGAAGGAAACATTTAAATTATAGCAAAAAATATGATGACACTGACTCAACAAATGGTGAATCTCAATACAAAGAAATGGAATCTATAAAAAGGGTATTTCATTTTTTGGGTGTTATAAATGGAAATGCTTTCTTAATTTTATTTTGAATTATTCATTGTTAATGTGTGGAAATAGTTGCTTATTAGCTCTAAACTTTTTTTTGTGTGTTCTTTAGGACTTTTTATATATAAGATCATGATATCTGTTAATAGAGAACATTTTAATTCTTCCTTTCCTGGATGCCTTCATTTCTTTTTCTTGAATAGTTGCCCAGGTTGGAATCTCTAGTACAATGGAGAGAGCAGACATCCTTGTCTTGTTCCTCATCTCAGGGGAAAAATGTTCCGTCTTCACCATCAAGTATAATGTTAGCTTTGTGTTTTTAATAGATGTGCCGTCTCTCAAGTTAAGGAAGATTCTTTTTATTTCTAGTTTTCTGAGTATTTTTATCAAGAAGCGGTATTGGATTTTGTTGAGTGGTTTTTCTGCATCTATTGAGATGGTCATTAAAAGAAAAATGTTTTATAACATCTAAAAGCAGTGAGAGGAAGATAGCTCTGTGTATAAATGGAACAATATTTCAAAGGATTCATAGCTTCAAAAATAATGGATTTTAGAGACTATTGAACGAACATTTTTACAATGATGAGTGGGGGAAAAAACACAAAAAACTAAAACTGTCAACCCAGAATTCTGTATACAATCAACAGTTGTATTAAGAAAAAAAGAAACAAAGAAACAAAGATAATATGCAATGAACAAAACCTAAGAAAATGTTCATCCACTCGTTTGAGGGACAGGAAGTGCTAAAAAATGTATGTTAGGTTGAAAAGCAATGAAGCAGATGGAAACTTGTATATTCCAGAAGGAATGAAAACCATCAAAAATGCAATTGCATCTGTCTTCTTGATCTACTGGAGAGGGAGTGGAATTCATAGGTAATAAAATAAAAATTTGATATAAAAAATTCTCCTTCATTTTATTAATATGGTGTGTTAAATGGATTTATTTCTACATTTGGGCCACTTTTGCATTCCTGGGGTAAATCCTACCTGGCCATGGTATGTATTCTTTTAATATGTACTGGATTCAGTTTGCTAATATTTTGTTGAAGATTTTTGCATCTGTATTCGTAAGGGACATTGGTCTAGTTTTCTTGTGATGCCTTTGTTTGGCTTTGGTATCAGGGTAAACCTGACCTCATAGAATGAGTTAGGAGGTGTTACCTCATCCTCCAGTTTGGAAGAATTTAAGGATTAGTCTTAGTTCTTCAAATGTATCACTAATTATTTCCTCTGTTCCTTGGCTTTTCTTTGTTGGAAGTTTTTTGATTACTGATTTAATCTTTTTACTTACAGTTCTATTCAGATTTTCTATTTCTTCTTGAGTCAGGTCTTTTGTACTTTGCATGCTTCTAGGAATTTGTCTTTTTCATCTAGGTTATTTAGTTGGCATAGTATTCTATAATTCTTTCTATTTCTGTAAGGTTGGCAGTGGTATCTCTATTTTCATTCATGGTTTTAGTAACTTGAGTGTTCTCTCTTTTTAGTCTGGTAAAGGTTTGTCAGTTTTGTTGAACTTTCCAAGGATTTTCCAGCTTCTGTTTTCATTGTTTCTATTATTTTTCTAGTCTGTATTTTTTATTTGCTCTGATTTTTAATTTCTTCCTTCTGCTTGGCCTGTATTTAGTTTCCTCTTTTTTTTTCTGTAAGGTGGTAGGTTAGGTTATTGGTTTGAAATCTTTATTCTTTTTAATACAGTTACTTACAGCTATATTCCATAAATTTTGCGATATTGTGTTTTTGTTTTCATTTATCTTAAAATATTTTTTATTTTTCCCTCTGAGTTTTCCTTACTAATTGATTGTTTTCAAGTGTGTTGTTTAATTTCCACACATTTCCAGATTTCGTTTTGTTACTGATTTCTAATTTCATTCCATTGTGGTCAGAGAAGATATTTTGTATGATTTCAATCTTCTAACATTTATGAGACTTGATTTGTGGCTAACATACAGTTTATCCATGTTCACTTGAGAAGAATGTATATTCTGTTGTTGTTTGTTGGAGTGTTGTATAAAATATGTTAGGCCTAGTTGGTTTAAGTGTTCAGATTTTCAATTTCCTCATTTATCTTCTGTCTGGTTGTTTTATCCATTATTGAAATGGAGTGTTGAAGTCTCTAAGTATTGTAGAACTGTTTATTTTTCCCTTCAGTTCTGTCAGTTTTTGATTCATCTATTTTGGACCTCTGTTTCTGTATGTACATATATAATTATATCTCTTTTAGGGGGTTTACCCCTTTATCATTCTGTAATTTTTTGGTCTCTTGTAACAGTGTTTGTTTTAAAGTCTATTTTGTCTGACATTAGTGTGGACACTACAGTTCTTTTTTGGTTACTATTTGAATAGAATACACTTTTCCATCCTTTTAACCCATGTGTCCTTGGATCTAAAGTGAGTCTCTTATAGACACTATGTAATTTGATCATGTTTTTGTTCCATTCCTTCACTCTCTGTTTCTGAATTGGAGAGTTTAATGTTTTTATATTTGATGTAATTACTGATAAGGAAAGACTTCTGCCATTTTCTTAATTGATTTCTCTGTCTTATACTTTTTGTTCATCAATTCCTCCATTGCTGCTCTTTGTATTAGATATTTGTAGTGTACTATTTTGATTCCCTTCTCTTTTCTTCGTGTGTATATATTTAGTTACTTTGTTAATATTTGCTGTGGGGTTATAATTAACATCATAATTTAACAGTCTAGTTTGAGTTAATACTGTTCTGTTGATCTTGAGCCTACTGATGGTAGTACCCCCTCTCAGAAATGCCTGTAGTGTTTTCCTAGGCACACATTACTTATGGCAAGCTCCACAGATATTTCTGCTACCAGGGCCCCTATTTATAGCTGGGCCAGGTCTTCTGCTTCTTATTATGACATATGTAGCACACCAAGCACCATCTAGCCAGGTTGAGGGTAGAGAGAAAGAGTCTTGGAGCTCTGCCTTTATTAGAGTCCAAGGGTGGAGTGTCTAGGGTTTTGCAGGTTTACTCTCTATTGACTAATCTAAAGCAGAAAAGCGGGAATTAGGGCATAAGAAGGGAGAAACAGGGTCACTCAAGCAGTCAGTTATCTAGGTAACCTGGGGTTTTCTGGGAGACCTTAATTGGTGGTGGTTGTTTTTTTAGTAGCTGTGTCATACAGCTGGCAATATGTTTATTCAAGATAAATGTCTTTTTTTGAAATGGATGTCATGGCAATTAAAAGTTTAATATTAGACATACTACAATCAAAAAAGCTTATTGTCAAACATTTAAACTACAAGTACCTGTATAGTTTCAGTGGTATATAAAACCTTTGTTGCTATATTTATGTTGTTATTGTCACAACTCAGACTTTTATGTGCTTGGTGCCCTTTCATAAAGATTTATAACTATTATTTTATGTAGTTGCCTTTTCAGTAATGTAGAAAATAAAAGGGGTACAAGCCCAAAATACATTAATTCTGAATTTTATATTTACCTACATAAATACCTATCTTTATTGGTGTTTTTTTTTTTTTCTTCCTGTGGTTTCAAGTTATTGGCTCATGTTCTTTCAGTTCAGCCTGAAGAGCTCCCTCTAGGATTTCTTACAGTTAGGTCTGCTAGTGTCATACTCCCTTAGTTTTTGTTTATCTGGAAATATTTTAATTTCTCCATCATTTTTGAAGAATAGTTTTGCCAGATATAGTGCTTTCTTTCAGCACTTTAAATACGTTATCTCATTGCCTTTTGGCTTACATAGTTTCTGATGTGAAATCAGTTGCTAACCTGATTTGTAATTGGGAATCCTTTGTACGTGATGAATTGCTCTTTTTGTTGCTTCCAGGGTTCTCTCTTTGTCTTCTGACAATTTAATTATAATGTGTCTGGGTGTAGAGTCTTTGAGTTAATCTTACTGGTGTTCATTGAGTTTATGAATGTCTAGGTTTATGTCTTTCATCAGGTTTGTCAGGGAACAACATTGTTTTATTGATTTTTAAACATTTTTTAAAGATTTTATTTATTAGAGAGAGAGAGCATGCACAAATGGTGGTGGAGGGGGAGCAGAGGAAGAGGGAGAAGCAGACTCCCCCACTGAGCAGGGAGCCCGACATGGGGCTCGATCACAGGACCTTGAGAATATGACCGGAGCTGAAGGCAGTTGCTTAACTGACTGAGCCACTGAGGTGCCCCAGCATTGTTATATTTAGACTGAAACTTCTATCTTACCTTCCTTGGCCTGTGATTATAGTTTTGGCTCAGTTTTAAAAGACTTTGCTATACTACTGGGTTTCTTCTGTACAACTTTGGGTTTCTTCTGTACACATGCAGCTTTGTGGTTAACTTGGGATTTTTGTCACTTTATACACAGAGTTAGGGGTCTTCTTTTCTGATCCTTCCTTTACTCTTTGACTTAGAGTCCCCTTTTCTTGGTTCTCTGGCTGGAAAGATAGAGTTTCTCTCAGAGTTAGAGCCACCTCTGCTGCTATCACTTTTGTATAACTGGGGCTACTTTTACTTTATTTTATTTTTAAGATTTATTTATTTTACAGGGGGAGGGGCAAAGGGAGAGGGAGAGATAGAATCCTAAGGAGACTCCCCGCCGAGTGTGTAGCCTGATGCGGGCTTGATCCCATGACTCTGAGATCATGACCTGAGCCTAAACCAAGAGTCAGATGCTTAACCAGCTGAGCCACCCAGGTGGCCCTGGGGCTACTTCTATGGTAAAATGTTAAGAAAAAGGTAGCAAGGATTCCTTTCACACTCTGGTCACAGAGTTCTCTTTGCTAGTTCTACTGGCTGGAAAATGGTTTCACTTTCAGGGTTTTAGGTGCTACTTTGCAGCTCTCTGACTGAGGCTGTATTTGGGACTTGGCCAGCAGAGAGGAAAGAGAAAAGGCAAAGAAAAGAAAACCCCAAATGAGGATTCTTCTCATATTCTGTTTCACACTCTGTCCAGAAAGATGGCTTTCTCTCTGTATTTTAGTTGTGCCTTATGTATACTTCTGCACATGGGCAGAAGTTCCATGATGGGAGATAAAAGGAAAAAAAAACCTCAGGAAACTCATTACTTTTATTAGTCATTCTTTTTTTTAAAGATTTTTTTTTTATTATTTGAGGGAGAGAGAGTGAGAGAGCATGAGAGGGGGGAGAGTCAGAGGGAGAAGCAGACTCCCCGCTGAGCAGAGAGCCTGATGCAGGACTCGATCCCGGGACTCCAGGATCATGACCTGAGCCCAAGGCAGTCGCTTAACCACCTGAGCCACCCAGGTGTCCCTATTAGTCATTCTTTAAGTTTTGGCTCACCTCCCTAGTCCATCTGTTATTAACCTTTTAGAGTCCTGAGTTAGTTGCTTTTTGTATGTTGTCCCAAGGTTTTAGTTGTCATGAATGGGAGTGAGAAGTTTTAGTGGGCTTAACTCCATCTTTGCTGGTGATTCTTAAACATATATTTTATTTCTCACTAGACCCTTGGAAGAGGAATGATAGTTGTGCAGAGGAGGCAGTTATTTTCCCCAGGTTCAAGATTTAAGCACAGTAGAGTTTTTAGCTTAGATGTCTACAACTTTTGGCTGCATGGAGGTTTATCATTTTAGGTCATAGTTGTGATAGGAATCATTTATATACCTTCTCTGTTTCAGATCTTGTTCCCAAAACTTTACCTATACTTGTTTGGTCCTCACAGTAACTCTGTCAGGTCAATACTATATTATCCCAATTTTAAAGATAAGGAAATTGGGGGGTCTGGGTGGCTGAGTTGGTTCAGCATCTGACTTTGGCTCAGGTCATGATCTCAGGGTCCTGGGATCGAGCCCGTGTCAGAGCTCTGCTCAGCAGGGAGTCTGCTTCTCCCTCTCCCTCTCCCCTTCCCCTGCTCGTTCTAACTCTCTCTCTGTCCCTCTCTCAAATCTTAAAAAAACTAAAGATAAGGAAATTGAGGTACAGAGAGGTTAGGTAATTTGCACAAGGTTACATAGATAATAAATGGTGGAGCTATGATTTAAACTTAGCATGAGACAGTTTAGTTTTAGAGAACATGTGCTTGTTAAAATTTTCACTTAGTATTATGGAAATTTTCATATACAGACCAAAGTAGAAAATATTATAATGAACCTGCCCCCTGCCATGTATCATTCAACCAGTTTTAATCGTTTTCAATATTCTGCCTTTCTTGTTTCTTTCACCAACTTTGTTTTTGATAAAGTATCTGAAAGCAAATTCTAGATATCATTTTAGTTATAAACACTAAAGTATATCTAAAATGCACAGTAGCTTTTAAAACATAACTACAGTATGAATATAACCACTATATAATCAAAACCCAAAAAGTGAAGACTAATTTTCTTTAAATCATCTAGTATCTGTTTTGTGTTCAGTTTTATCTGATTGTCTCAGAAGGATCTTCTCATAGTTCAGTTCAGGATTTCAGTATGGTCCACACATTGTTATTTGTTGATACATATTTTAATTGTAAAAATTCTGTATTGGTCCTAATCCTTTACCCTAGCCATCTTTTTGTGATTTTAACTTTTTTTTTTTTAAGGATTTTATTCATTTATTTGACAGAGCGAGAGGGGGAACACAAGCAGGGGGAGTGGGAGAAGCAGGCTTCCTGCTGAGCAGGCGGCCCGATGTGGGGCTCGATCCCAGCCGTGACCCAGATGAAGGCAGATGCTTAATGACTGAACCATCCAGGCACCCACAATTTTAACTTTTTAAAACTCTTTTAAAAATAAGCCTTTTATTTTAGAATAATCTTAGAAAAGTTGCAAAGATAGTAGAGTTCCCACATATTCCTCAACTATTTTCAATTTTCCCTAATTTGATTATCTTACATTACCATGGTACATTTACCAAAACTGTGAAATCAGCATCAGTATAGTTTTTCTGTTGATGTTTTTCCAATTCAGGATTGCATTAGTTGTCATTTCTCCTTATTCTCCTCTGATCTGTGATAGTTTCTCAGTCTTTCCTTGTTTTTCTGACCTTGAATTTTTTGAGGAGTTCTTATCAGGTATTTTCTAGGATGTCCCATAGTTAGCATATATGATATTTTTTCTCAGGGTTTGATTGGGGTCATGAATTTCTGGAAAAAATACCATAGAGGTAAAATGTCTCTTATGATTTATTTTCATTATTCTTTTAAAAAATTATATAAAAGTTCACCAGGCTCCAAGGTCAAACCATAAAACTATATACCTCTAAAGTAGTTTCACTTTCATCATTTTCCCCTTCCTACTCTTTTCTCCCTTCCCCTAAAGTAAGCATTTTTATTAATTTTTGGTTTCTCCTTCCCATCATTTTTTAAAAAATATTTGTAAACTCTGTTCCCTCTGCTTCCCCACTCCCTCTTTTTACATGAAAGGTGATATTAGCACATGTTCTTAGCTTTCATACTGTACTTCCTCTTTAGGGTACTCCTTAACAGTGACTTTTCTAATAATGGCCCTTGTATTCAAGATGGTTTTCTGTTTTAAAAGTTAATTTTTTCGGGGGCGCCTGGGTGGCTCAGTCATTGAGCGACTGCCTTCAGCTCCGGTCATGATCCCAGGGTCCTGGAATCAAGCCCTGCGTCGGGCTCCCTACTCTGCGGGGAGCCTGCTTCTCCCTCTCCCACTCCCCCTGCTTGTGTTCCCTCTCTCGCTGTGTCTCTCTCTGTCAAATAAATAAAATCTTAAAAAAAAAGTTAATTTTTTCTAACTAACAAGAACCTTTTCCTGTGCCTTTAAAGTGTTTAGCACATATTATATGGTTCCTTTTTTATTTACAGATATTTTCCAATTTATCCCTGGATGAGCGTTGCCTTTCTGCCTCATTGGTTTGCAAGTACTGGCGTGACCTTTGTTTAGATTTCCAGTTTTGGAAGCAGCTGGATCTTAGTAGTCGTCAGCAGGTATGGAATCTAATTCTAAGAAACACTCACTTTGACCTACTCAAAAAATATCTTTATTCCTCTTCAGAAATCACTTCTTTCATGTTATAGTTTTTAAGATAGTTCAAGTGGACTATAATTTATAATTCCACACTTTAGTAATTTTTTGTGTGTGAATTATGTTAAGCTAGGTTCTTGTGGTAAAGAAGATATTTTTGAATGTGGATTGGTAATTTTGGGTTGCTTCTTAATCTTCTTTGTCTAAGTCTTCTTCATCTCCCTTTTTTCATTACCTTCAAAGAAAGTTATTAAACTTTTTGCCTTTTTTGGGGGGGTTGTATCATGAATATTAGTTTAATAGAAAACGATGGCAAATGTTTATATAGTACTGCTGATATGCTATATACTGTTCTGTGGGCTTTACGCATACTAAAGCATTTGATTCTTCTAACAATGTCATGAGTCGATACAATTATTATTACTTTTAATATATTATTGCATTATTAATAATAGTATTCCTGTAGCATTCCTATGTATTGTTATAGGTGAATAGTATAAATATTCTTATATAGTTGTTATATTTGAAGAAATAGAAGCAAAATGGGTTAAGATATCTTGTTTTAATTTTCCAGTCCTCCCTATTGCCTGGCTTCCTAGTGTGTTTATATGGTGGCATAGGTTAGGAAAAAAGATAGAGTTAGTAGTATTTATTGCAAACAATTTGTTGGAATTGTTGGATTCTTCTCTTAGACCTGGTTGTTAGTAGTTGGCATTGGAAATACATAAAATTATCCAATAAGAATAGGATTTTATTGGAGTACTGAACCTGCTCTAAATTCTTCCATGATATTTTTAGGTAGTGATGTACTGGTACATGCTGAACAACTAGCTGTGTATTATAGTATTTGCTAGTTTTTGTGATGCAAATTCTCCCACCATGGCCAATTTCAGGCTACCAATATGATACCACTGAATGCAGGGATGTCACTGATTTGGAAAGAGGTATACATTACAGGCTCTTGTAAATTCATATAAGCCAACTTCAGCACACCACTGGTAGTTTGTGTGTGTGTGTGTGTGTGTGTGTGTGTGTGTGTAACTCATACACTTTAAACAAAATAAATTCCTGAGCATTTGTATGTAAGTTTCCTTTTTGTTTTTCTGCCTCATTGGTTAGAAGTTGAAATAGTTACAGAGTTAGTAATTTCCCTGCCTGGGTCCATGAAATTTGTGTCTAGGAAAATGGTGAGTATTTAGTTTGTTGTGGCTGGTCGAGTGGAAAGAAGTAATATGAAATAATACATTGGCTCTTTACTTCATTAGTCTTGGATATCTGAGCTATTTGTTATAAACTCAGACTAAGAATAGCTTTTCACCCCTACTGGTAGTTAGGTCTGGAGATGGAAAAAAAAAAAAGGAAAGGTATGTCATAATTTTAGCTTTAAAGGTAACTGCATTTTTTTGCTTTTTCCAACAAGCATAAAGGTAGTTGCAACCTTGGCTCTTACCCTTAGTGCTCCTGAACACTCCGGTTCTTTCCTTCTTCTGTTCTAAATTTTATCATGTGCATTTTCTTTCACCATTATTTGTACTCAAGGGGCTTGAATAATATTAACTTTGTTTTCTTTTTTCTTTTTATTTTTTTGTTGACATTTACTTGACGCACAATGTTATGTTACTTTCAGGTGTACAACATAGTGCTTTGACAATTCTGTATGTTCTGCTGCGCTCATCACCATATGGTGCTATTGCCACACCATTGACTCTATTCCCAGTACTGTACCTTTCATCCTTGTGATTTATTCATTCCATGATTGGGTAGGGAATATGTAGAGGCTGATTTTTTAAAAATTATGTTTAAAATTCAGATGGCCATGTGAGTTTTTAACCACATGAATTTTAAGGTTACTTATATTTAAATATGCTTTGAGTTTTCTGATAAGAGCTATTTGATGTGGACATTTGTATGTAATCTTTCGTGTGCTGATAAACAAAATGATATTTTCTAAGCTATGAATTCGTTATATGAGGTAGTATTCTGAAATAAGTAGTAAAACAATTAAAATTTATATTTTGTGGTAGGTATCATCTAATGTGATTAGGTATAATAAGTTATGATTCATATAGCATGATGACTGATATATACACTATTTGCTGAGCTAAAAATAGAGAACAGAACATTTAAAATCTCAGTACAGTTTTGTTTATGTGGAGTTTTTGGTGAGTTTGAAGTTAAAGTAACTTACCTAATAAGGATAGATCTTTAGGCCTCTAAAGAAAACTAACACATGTTAGTTATGTTCTTGCTTGGTGTTTTTCAACAGCACTTCTGACACCAAATGTGTGGAGTTTTTTTCATTTTAACAAATTCTCTGATAACACCTGGGTGTCCAACAATTCAGTTCAATTCTGAAACTAACTCCTGGTGTTAGTGCAGAGCCTCTCAGGTGATTGGCTTAGTCCCGTAAGACTGTCTCCACTTCATAGGCCAGTCCCAAGTCCCAGGAGTCACCTGTACTTCTCACTGACCAGCTCTTCATTTAGGAGTTCCCTTGACCCTTTCCTCAGGTTTGATAATTTCCCAGAATGACTTACCGAACTCAGGAAAATACTTAGGTTTGCTTGTTATTGTAAAGGATACAACTCAAGACTGGCCAGTTGGAAAAGAGGCCTAGGACAAGATAAGGGGGGGTGTGCTCCCGTTCAGTCTGGGCATGGCGGCCTCCAGCACCTGACGGTGCTCACCAGCCCAGACGCTCGCCAAATCTCAATGTTCAGGAGTCTTTATGACCCCGTCTTTACCTCCCCTACCCTCCTCGGAAGTCAGGGTTTGGGCTTGAAAGTTGCCATCCTCTAATCACACGCTGTTTGGTCTTTCTGGTGACCAGACCCCATCCTGGAGCTAGCGGGGAGCCTCAACTTAATCTATTTCATTAGTATAAACCCCTGTGTGGTCAAAAGGGGCTTGTTAGGAATAGGAAAAGATACTCCTCTTAATCAGGAAATTCCAAGAGTTTTAGGAACTCTGTTCCAGGAACTGGAATAAAGACCAAGTATGTATTTTATATTATACCATAGTTCTTGTTATGTTTAATATTAAAAAGAAGGTTTTCTTTTGATTGTGCTATTATATTATTTTATGAGGGAAAATTAAAGAGTGGAAAGTAAGTTTCTTACTTGTAACAAAAGTTTAAATTTATTGCTTTTTTTCTCTCATAGGTCACTGATGAATTATTGGAAAAAATTGCATCAAGAAGTCAGAATATAATTGAAATCAACATTTCTGATTGTCGCAGTATGTCTGATACTGGCGTATGTGTTCTAGCATTTAAGTGTCCTGGACTTCTTAGGTATACAGCCTACAGGTGTAAACAGCTTTCTGACACTTCTATTATTGCGGTTGCCTCTCATTGTCCTTTACTTCAGAAAGTTCATGTAGGCAACCAGGACAAACTTACTGATGAAGGACTCAAACAGGTAAATTTTAGCATCTGTAAAATGATTTTACTCTGATTAACTCAAAATGTTTGCTTGAAGCTATACTTGAAAAGATTATTATGTTAAAAATAATGCACAGAGACTAAAATAAGCCATCTTTTTTTTTTTTTTTTTTTTTTGGTACCCATGGATGTTTGTTTTAGTGAACTAGAAATGTCATGGTTATAATTGATAAGTTAACTTTGTTGTGTTTTGTAGTGAGTGCCTGAACTTCTGTGACAAGCCATTTATTAATTCTTTTGTTACTTAAATTTTATACCAAATTTTGCTTGGGTACCAGTAGTGTGCAGTTTGGGTCAGCATGAGATTTTAAAAATTAACTTTTAATTCCCCTTTTATGTTACTAGAAGATACACTTATGTGCTTTAAAATGTATGTTTTAAGGCATAAACAGAAGTCCAAATTAAAGAGTATAAAATGAAGTAAAAGATGGCAATTACCTATATTTAAAAAAAATAATTGTTTCTTTGACGCACTTCCTTTGGAAATGGCGTTTAAGATTTCTTGACTCAGAGTGGTTTATTCATTCAGTGAATATTGAATGGATTCTATGTGCCAGGCCCTGAATTTGTGAATATTTAGTTATGTTCCCACTGTTGTACTAGGCGCTTACTGTATTTTAACATTTAACCCTTGAAATAACTTTGTGAAATAGTTGGTATTAAGCGCATTTTATAAAGGAAGAAATTAAGGCGTGGAGAGATGAATTAACTTGCCTAATGTCTAGCAAATGATGGAGTTGGGATTTAAAGCCTGTATTCTTCAAAATCTCTTCCATCTTTAAACTCTTCCACTCCAGTAGACTAAAAGACCTACCCTAAAAGACCTTGAATAAAGGGGCCTGCTCTGTGAGGGCAGGGGCCATGCACATTTGCCATTCTACCTACCGTTCCTTTGGCAAAAATTTTTGGAAGAAAGAATAATTTCATTCAAGAACTTTGTCAGGATTAATGTTTAAATTCAGAATTGGGGTGCAGTTCTGACATTTCCCAATAAAAGCAGAATATCAGTAAAGGCCTAGATTTAAATCTGATCTGTGATGAACTTAGAAATAAATTGAAGAGCGCTAAATTTAAACACTATGTATGAATTAATTGAAAGCTCAGTATTAGATGAAATTTGAGAATATTCTGTCCTAAATAGTACTGGGTGTGTCAGTCCAATTTATATATTAAGAATGCTAAAATGTATATGGGAGCCTGTTCTGTCTGTAAAGGGAAATCGTGCAGTAACAGTGTTACCTGTTTTAATATTTGTCCTGATCCATTTCTTTTGTATATAGGATTACTCACTAGCAGCATGAAGTTCTTTTTTTTTTTTTTTTAAAGATTTTATTTATTTATTTGAGAGAGAGAGAGCACACCATGAGCAGGGGGAGGAGCAGAGGGAGAAGGAGAAGCAGATTCCCCGCTGAGCAGGGAGCCCTAGGCCGGGGCTTAATCCCAGGACCCTGAGAACATGACCTGAGCTGAAGGCAGACACTTAACCGACTGAGCCACCCAGGTGCCCTGTAATATGAAGTTCTTAAATGTATTAGAACAAAATAATCTTTAATGGGGAAATTATAAATTTTATTGACATGGTATGATTTTTTTATGGTAGAAATGTCCCAGCAAATTATACTTCACAGTGAAACATTTTTAAAGGTCTGTGTATTTATTAAGAAAAGGACTAAATCTGTTGTATATTTAAATATGATATAATATGAATAGGTAACAGTTGAGCAGAATGTTAAGGACGTTCCTATAAGAATAAGATCCATAGTTATGGTTGAAATAGAGGGAAAATAAAAAGTCCTTTAAGGAGCTAGACTTAAATATGCCAGTCAAGTATCATGAATTTATCTATCTTTACAACTTTGAGATTAATTATGTTAAATCTTCCCTAGAATATAAGGTATTTTGAAACCCATTAATTTATGATAAATTAGATGTTTGCTTCAGATTTTCATGGCTTCTGAATTATAAATTAGTTATATATGAGGTAATCTGATAAAAGTAGTAAAACAGTCTAAATCTTTTTCATCCATAAGTAACTTTCTTAAGTAATTAAATTATGTTAAATAATTACATAGGAACCTCACTGCAGTATATTTTCCTATACATAGTACTTTCCTATGCTCAGTGTATTATGTACTATAGAAGGTGTGTCCTAATTTAGCTTCTTTTTTCTGATAGAAAAGTGTGGTATAGTAGAAAGAGAATGGCTTTCATATATACATAAAATAGAACAAAAGTTTTGTGAAGCAATACATAGCATTATATACAGTACACGTTAACATTTTCTGTTCTATACTATTATGTTATAGAAATTTTGGCCTTGACCCACTCAGTAAATTTATTTCATATCCCATTGATGTTTGATGAGGTGTGCTGTGGAATATGCTATAGTTTTAGTGAACTAACAATTTAGAAATATTATATAATGTTTAACAAGACCTAGAATGGAACTCTTCGTGTTTGATGGATTTTCCTGGGATTATTTTTTCTTTTTTCACTCAAACATAGCATTTGATTGAATGGTTGATCCTGCAGCTAAAGTTGCAGGGTTTTGGGTTTTTTTTTTTCCCTCTTCTGTTAGTAAAAACTGACAAATGTTTTAGAATGGTATACATGTATTTATGATAACATCTTTATATTTCCATCATAATAACTATAATTTTAATTGACTTTAGCAAGTACATGAAATGTATTTTTGAGTTCTATATGTTTATAAAAGTATTTACATAAAGTATTTCAATTTGGATTTCTAATGGATCTACATTTTAATATTTTAAGTATTGCATTCTACTTAACAATGTTTCTCAAACTTAGGTGAAACACCTAAATATCAGACTGTTCTTAGCTGAACAATATGTTCTTTGTGAAATACCACCTTGAAATCTTGATATTTTTATTTTCATAAAAATATTTATTTGAGAGAGAGAGTGAGAGAGCATGAGAAGTGGGAGGGTCAGAGGGAGAAGCAGACTCCCTGCTGAGTGGAGACCTGACACGGGGCTCGATCCTTGTACTCCAGTATCATGATCTGATCCGAAGGAAGACACCTAACAGACTGAGCCAACCAGGTGCCCCAAGAGTCTCATTTTAGATACAGACAGAATGAGGTTGAAGGTAAAAGGATGGAAAAAGATATTCCATTCAAATGCTAAAAACCAAAGAGAGCTGGAGTAGCCATATTATCAGAAAAAAATCAATTTTTTTAAAAGATTTTATTTATTTATTTGAGAGACAGAGAATGAGAAATAGCACAAGAGGGAAGAGGGTCAGAGGGAGAAGCAGACTCCCCGCCGAGCAGGGAGCCCGATGCGGGACTCGATCCCAGGACTCCAGGATCGTGACCTGAGCCGAAGGCAGTCGCTTAACCAACTGAGCCACCCAGGCGCCCCAGAAAAAAATCAATTTTAAGTCAAAAAAGTTTGTTATATATTGATGCAGGCTTCAATTCCTCAGGAAGATAGAACAATTATAAGCGTATATGTATTTAACAACAGAGAGTAATATATGAAGCAGAAATGGAAAGATTTGAAGGGAGTGATAGATAGTTCTCCATTAATAATTGGAGACTTTAATACTGCATTTCAGTGATGAATAGAACAACCAGACTGAAGATCAACAAAGAAATAGAGAACTTGAACAATGCTCTAAACCAATTATACCTAAAACAGACATGTTAATACACTGTACAACAGAATATATATCCTTTTCAAGGGCACATGGAACATTTTTTTTTTTTTTAAGATCTTATTTATTTATTTGACAGAGAGATACACAGCAAGAGAGGGAACACAAGCAGGAGGAGTGGGAGAAGGAGAAGCAGGCTCCCTGCAGGCTCCCCGCAGAGCAGGGAGCCTGATGCGGGGCTCCATCCCAGGACTGTGGGATCATGACCTAAGCCAAAGGCAGATGCTTAACAACTGAGCCACTCGTGTGCCCCAAGGGCACATGGAACATTTTCAAGATTAGACCATATTTGGACCACAAAACAAGTGTTAATAAGTTCAAAAAGATTAAAATCATGCAGGTGTCTTCTGTGATCACAAGGAAATCTAGAAATCAGTAACAAAAGGAAAACTAAAAAATATGTAAATATGTGGAAATTAAACAACATACTCTTACACAATCAGTGGATCATAGAGGAAATCATAAGAGAAATTGGAAAATACCTTGAAGTGAATGAAAATTAGGGCACAATATACCAAAAGTTATGAGATGCAACAAAAGCAGTGCTCAGAGGGAAATTCATGGCTGTGAAAGCTTACATTACAAAGGAAGAAAAATCTAAGATAACCAAAAAAAAACAAAGGAAGAAAAATCTGAAATTAGTAACCTAAATGCATACCTGAAGGAACTTGAAAAAGAAGAGCAAACTAAACCCAAATTTAGCAGAAGGAAGGTAATAATGATCAGAGCAGAGATAAATGAAGTAGGAAAAGGAACAGCTATAGAGAAAATGGATGAGACCACAACTAGTTTTTCTGAAAATAATAACAAAAATGACAAAATTTTAAGTAGTCTAAGAAAAAAAGAGGGAAGACTCAACTTACTAAATCAGAAATTTAAGCATGAACATTACCACCAACTTTATAGAAATAAAAAGCATTCTAGAAAATGTTGAGCAATTACCAGCAAACTGGAGAGCCTAGATGAAATGGGCAAATTCCTAGAAATACACAAATTACAAAAACAAACCCAAGAAGAAGTAGAAAATCTGAATAGACTTCTAACAAGTAAAGGAGATTGAACCAGTAATACAAATCCTTCCAACAAAGAAAAGACAGAGACCAGATGGCTTCTCTGGTGGATTTGCTGAAACATGTAAAGAGTTAATACCATTCCTCCTTAAACTTCCAAAATGTTTGAGGCAGCAGTACTTCCTAACTCCTATGAGGACATTATTAGCCTGATTCTGAAGCCAGACAAGGAACTACCAGAAAAGACAATTACAGACTAATATCCTTAATGAGTATAAATGCAAAAATTCTCAACAAAATAGCAAAGAGAAGCCAGCAGCATATTGAAAGTGATTCATTCCTTGATTGCAAGTGTGACTTAGCATATAAAAATTGATCAATCTAATATACCACAGTACTAGAATGGAGGAAGAAAAATATAATCCTCTTAATTGGTATAGAAAATGCATTTGGTGATTCCAGTACCTTTCCATGATAAAATCACTCAATAAACTACGAATAGAAGGATACTTCCTCAACATAATAAAGCCCATTTATGAAAAAATTATGATTAATACCATACTCAGTGGTGAATGATTGAAAACTTCCCCTAAGTTCAGGAACAAAACCAGGATGCCCATTTTGCTATTTCTCTTTAACATTGTACTAGAAATTCCAGCCAGAGTAATTGGGCAAGAAAAAAGAAATGAAAGGCATTAAAATTGGAAAAGAAGTAAGACTATCTCAGTCCACAGATGACATGGTTTTATACAGCATACCTCAGAGATATTGCAGGTTCGGTTCTAGACCACTGCAGTAAAATCAATATTGCAATAAAGCAAGTCAAATGAATTTGATTTCCCAGTGCATCTAAAAGTTAAGCTTACATTAAATTGTAGTCTACTAAGTGTGCAGTAGCATTATGTCTAAAACAATAATGCACATACCTTAATTTAAAGCTACTTTATTATTACTATTATTATTATTTATTTTTATTTATTTGAGAGAGAGAGAATGAGAGCCAGAGAGCACGAGAGGGAAGAGGGTCAGAGGGAGAAGCAGACTCCCTGCCGAGCAGGGAACCCGATGTGGGACTCGATCCCGGGACTCCAGGATCATGACCTGAGCTGAAGGCAGTTGCTTAACCAACTGAGCCACCCACGCGCCCAAAGCTACTTTATTATTGAAAAGTGCTAACCATCATCTGAGATTTCAGGGAGTCATAATCTTTTTGCTGGTGGTTTTGCCTCGATGTTGCTGGCACTGATCAGTGTGGTGGTTGCTTAAGTTTGGGGTGGCTGTGGCAGTTCCTTAAAATAAGACAGTAGTGAAGTTTGCTTCATCAGTTGCTTTTTCCTTCATGAATGATTTCTCTGTAGCATGCAATGCTGTTTGATAGCATTTTACCCATGGTAGAAATTCTTTCAGAATTGGAGTCAGTCCTCTAAAACCCCGCTGCTACTTTATTAGCTAAATTTATATAATATTCTAAAACCTTTGCTGTCATTTCAGCAACCTTCACAGCATCTTCACCAGGAGTAGATTCCATCTTAAGACTTTCTTTGCTTATCCATAAGAAGCAACTCTTCATCTGTTAATGTTTTATCATGAGATTGCAGCAATTCTGTCACATCTTCAGGCTCCACTCATTCTAAAGAAAGTATAAGTGTATATCTTTATGACCTTGAATTTGGTCATGATTTCTTAAATATGACACCAAAGGACAGGCAACAATGTAAAAAACATAAACTGGACTTGATTAAAATTAAAAACTTATGTTTCGATGAATATTCTCAGAGAGTGAACAGACAACCCACAAAATGAAAATATTTGTAAATCGTATATCTGAAAAGGGCGTAATATCTAGAATATCTAAAGGACTGTTACAGCTCAAGATCAACAAAATCTCTCCCAAGAACTCAATTGTAAAGTGGGCAAAATACTTGAATTGAATATACTTTTATCCAAAGAAGAGATATAGATGGCTAAGAAGCACATGAGAAGATACTCAGCATCATTAGTCATTAGAGAATTGCAAATCAAAACCACAATGAGTTGACACTTTACACTTACTCTGATATAAATAAGCCCAAACTAACCAAAAAAAAAAAAAAAAAAAACCCCAGAAAATAACAAAGTCTTGCTTTGGGTGTGGAGGAATTGGAACTTTGTACATTGCTAGTGGGAATGTAAAATGGGGCACCTGTGTGGAAAACATTTTGGTGGTTCCTCAAAAGATTACAGAATTACCATATGACTGGGCAGTTCTACCCTAATTGAAAACAGTGACTGAAACAGGTACTTATTTATATTAATTTTCATAGCAACATTATTCATAATAATCAAGGTGTGGAAGCAACCCAAGTGACCATTAAGAGATGAGTGAGTAAACAAAATATATATATGCGTGTGTAATGGAATATTATTTAGCCATATAATGGAATGAAATGCTGATACAGGTTACCACATGAATGAACCTTGAAAACATACGCAAAGTTAAATAGGCTAGACATAAAGAACAAACATAGTATGATTCTACTTATATAAAATATCTAAAATAGACAAATTTCATAGAGATGTAACAACAATAGAGGTTTTCAGGGGCTGGGGGAATTAGGGAATGGGGAGTTGTTGCCTAATGGGTAGAGAGTTTGGGGTGATGATAAAGTTTTGGAAATAGATACAGTGATGGTTGCATAACACTGTCAGTGTAATTAATGTCACTGAATTAAATACCGAAATATGAGTAAAATGGCAATTTTTATGTTCTATATATTTTACCACAAAGGAGAAAAAGAAATATCTGCTTTTAGGTTCTAGAATTGTATAAGATAAAGGAAAATGTCAGTCTCATCTAATTTATCTTTACATATCCCAGTGATGTTCAGTCAATTAGGGAATGTATTGAGCATCTACTTTGTGTCAGGCACTATTCATATATTCTACCTATATTTTCCTATGTTTAATTCCTTTTTTGATTCACATCCACTCTATGAGATAGGTATTAATCCTTTTTTATAGATGAGGAAGCAGTTACAGAGAGATTATAAGTAACTTATCTGAGGTGAAGTGGTAAGTGATAGGACTGACACTCTATCCAGGGGTGTCTAGAGTTCATACTAAATCTACTTAGTTCTTCCCTCCACTTTTCAGATGACATGGCACATGTTTTATCCCTATAATGATAATTGATGTTTATTAGACTGAAAAACTAGAGATCTTGAGAAGTCTTTTTTATCAAAATGTGTTTAGTTAAAGGATATTTTAAGTATTCTTTCTAAATTAGCATCACAAGTAAATATATGTTGGTTGCTTTTTGTATATGCTACACAATTGAGTCTTCACAACAGCACTGAGGTGGTATTTCAAGGTGAAAAATGGAATCTCTTTTAAGTTAAGGAACTTGTCCCAAGTTCATATAGCTGGGAAGGTACAGAGCCAATATTCTCTTTCAATTCTGCTTGATCTCTGAATCATATCATGTGGTATCATGTCTAGGATTTTATACTGGGATGTCCAATTCTAGAGAGTCCAATGACTAGAGAGTATTTTTCACTTATGACTAGAAATGTAGAGCCTTTATTATAACGCCAAGAGGCTTTTTTGTCCTGGAAATTCATCTTTGTAGCATTTCTGAAACATTCCCTTTACATGGATCCTAATGAATAGTTTTCTAATAGCTTCCTTCTTTGTCCATTAATAATAATTAATAATGATACATAACATTTATTAAGCACTTTTATATGTCTTACAGTATGCCAATTAGCATTTCTATGTACACTGTCATTTTTTAATCTTCTCAACAACTCTGTGAGTATAGGTAGGCGTAGGCATTGTTATAATTCAGTATAAGCCTGATGGGCCTGAGAATAGAAATTGGTCAGTTAACTGAAAATCAGTTAAATAATGGAGTCACAAAAATCAATGTGTGTCATAAACATTTTCATTAAGAAACTATATAAATGTAATTCATTAGTGAGTCTTTTGATATATGGTTAAGGCCTTTTTCTAGAGTTAGAGATGGATAGAGTTTGGACTTTTTTTGCTTAAACTATAACAATGATGTGGCCTCCGTGATTTTTAGTTGTTTTTTCATTGAAATGGTACAGGAACTTAAAACTACTAATGAAGGAATATGAGTGCAGCTTTGTTCAGAATGTGATTTTTCCAGTATAGATGATCATCAGCTTACCATGGGATTACATTCAATGAATCCATCATAAATTGAAAATCCCTGAAGTCAAAAATGCATTTAGATTTTTTTAGAGGAGAGGGAAGGGCAAAGGGAGAAGAGAGAGAGAGAATATTTTTATTTTTTAAAAGACTTTTTAAAAAATTATTAGAGAGAGAGAGCAAAGTGAGTGAGAGAACACGAGTTGGGAAGGGGCAGAGGGAGAGGGAGAAGCAGACTCCCTGCTGAGCAGGCAGCCTGATGTGGGGGCCCCGGACCCTGAGATCATGACCTGAGCCAAAGGCAGATGTTGAACCCACTGAGCCACCTAGGTGCCCAGGGAGAGAGAGAATTGTAAGCAGACTCCATGCCCAGTATGGAACCAGGTGCTGGGACTGGATCTCTCAACCCTGAGATCATACCCGAACCGAAATAAGAGTCGGATGCCTAACCAACTGAGCCACCCATGCACCTCCAAAAATGTATTTAATACACCCACCCTACCTAACATCATATACTAGCTGACCTTAAACTTGCCCAGAGAACCCTTACATTAGCTTACAGCTGGGCAAAAATCGTGTAACACAAAGTTTATCTTGTAATAAAGTGTTGAATATCTCATGTTTTATTGAATATTTTATGAAAGTGAAAAACAGAATGGCTCTATGGGTTAGAATGATTTTAAGTGCACTGGTTGTTTACTGTTGTAATTACATGGCTGACTGGGAACTGCGGTTCCCTGCTGCTGCCCAGCGTCAAGAGAGACTATCATACTGCATATTGCCAGGCTGGAAAAAGATCAAAGTTCAAAATTCGAAGTAAGGTTTCTGCTGAATGTGTATTGCTTTCGCATCATCTTAAAGTAAAGAAATCATAAGTCAAACCATCCTAAGTTGGGGACCATTTGGTTGTCTTACCCGAAACTCATTCAACAGCAGCTTTTTATGGCTTGCTTTCATTGAATGCAAAACATTCAACCTAGTTTTTATAGCAACAGCTTTCTTTTTCCTTCTTTTTAAGTCAGTTTATTTATTTCTTAATGTAATTCTGTTATAAAAATTACAATCAGAAAAAAACAGGTTTGGGAACAAACATCCCTGCTTCTTGGTAGTTTCTTTCCTCACTTTTATTGACACTTGCTGTTTCAGTGTGTTGATAACATTTACCATTTTAACCATTTTTAAGCATACAATTCAGTGGCATTAAGTACATTTACAGTGTTGTGTAACTATCACCAATATCTATTTCTAAAACTTTTTCATTATTCCAAAGAGTAATTCTGTACCAATTAAACAGTTACTTTGTATCCTCCTTGTCTTTCTCCCTCATCTCCTAGGAAGCTGTTTTGAGTTCTCTTTTTATGAATGCCTGTTCAAGCTCTCCCATATAAGTGGAATCATACAATATTGATTATTTTGTGTCTGTCTTATTTCACTTAACATGTTTTCAAGGTTCATGTATGTTGTAGCATATAACAGTTTCATTCCTTTCCATGGCTGACTAAGATTCCATTGTATGTATAAACTACATTTTTTTCTGTTCATCTGTTGATAGACACTTAATAGCTTTCTGTGTTTTTAAAGTTAAATTGGAAAAGTTTTGTTCACAATATTTTCTTAGTTGAAACATTAATGACAGAGGCTTTTGGGGAATTAGTGCTAACAGCATTTTTGTTGGTTTTCTAAAAAATAAAATGTCTTTTCAGAGTAATAGAGTAATCAAGTGATTAGTCCATATGTGTTAAAATACATTATTTCATATATGAATTTTCATTTACTCTGAATTTTAATTATATACCATGCCAATACAATTAAAAAAACTAGTATTGGTACATATTTTGGGAAGTACGTGGCATATTTTCATTGTATTGAATGGAATTTTTTTTTAAAATAAAGCAAAGTTGAATGATACAAATGTAGGGAAAAGATTCAAATTTGAGTCCTTAAAGTGGGTCAGATGAGTGGCATTTTGAAATATTTGCATTGCTTTCTTCCATATCTCATTGTCTGTGTTACTGTACTACAAATGATGAAACTAATGAATCAAATTATAAAGTTGACATTTTTATGATTTTTATAAATATGAACAGTTAGCCTAGATGGTGAAGTTGCTAGAAGATATGGATTGAATTTTATTCATTGTTCTCATTTGCATGTGTATAATAATTACAGTGGTGACAGTTGGGAGTGGAAAGTAGAAGGAATAACTTTACTTTTCTAGTGCAGGCAGCATATTTTAAAAATATTTTCTTAACAATGGTTTTGAGCAACTTTCATGTTGACATTGGAAAACCTAATCTTGTTTTTATCCCATAACGTTGTTGTTTCAGTTGTCTAGATCCATTGTCCATTGAAGTATACTCTTCCTAAGATTTTGTTTTATTATAAAAATAACCTGGTGATAACAGATAGCTTCTTTTTTTTTTAAGATTTATTTATTTTCGAGAGAGTGAGAGATAGCGAGCAAGTTGGGGGGGAGGGGCCCGACAGAGAGTGGGAGAGGGAATCTCAAGCAGTCTCCCCACTGAGCATGGAGCTCTGTGTGGGGCTTGATCTCACAACCCTGAGATCATGACCTGAGCCGAAACCAAGAGTTGGCTGCTTAACTGACTGAGCCACCCAGGCACCCCACAGATGGCTTCTTAAAACAGATTCTCTTTTATAAATTCTCAAGGGTAGTGTGCAGTATTTTAATTAAAATTTGAAATGGCTGGGAAAATCATCTCCGAACATTTTATAGAAAAATTTGAAAAAAAGCTTTGGATGTGTTTGAGCAAATTTGTGAATAATCTTGAATGATTATTATAAAGAAGAAGAGAATGAATCAAGAACAATCCATTTTCTATTTATTTACTTCAGTTCATTTGTAGTTCTGATTGCTGTCACATGTGAAAATGAACTATGGCTTAATGGGTGGATGGAGTGGATTCTTTTAAGTGATGGAGTGACCACCGGCACCCTTTTCATTAAACACTTTCCTTCAGGGTTGACTGTGGGTGCCTTTGACACATTATATTTCTTCCTGAGTTACAGAGGGGTCTTCTATCACTATTCATCTGACTTTTACCTTTTCTAGGTACCCAGATACTGAACTGATGTTGGTAAAAATTCAGAACTTCTTAAATGATATACTTGGGTTCTGTGTCTTAGGCCCATAAGACCATTTACTTGGATGAAGAGTGAGAGTTAGGACTGTACCTGGTATGAATGCCAGATACAAGTAGCAATGAAAGGCAGGCTGGGTGAGAATGGAGAGGTGTGGTTGGAGCTAAAATTCCACAAGGTTGATAATCTCCATTACCTGGAAGGGCCCACAAGCAGCAGTTTCCCAGTACCCAACCAAGGTAAGTGGTGATATTCATCTAGTCAATATCAACCAGATAAGATATTTTTATCTGATGATGAGTAGTTAACATTTCAGAGTGTTCTTTGGTAAGGTAGAAAGTAATATGGAGATAATTTTGAGGTGTTTGTAGATCCTTTAGGTACTGATTTTTGCTGGGATAAGAATTAATGAGGGTGAACTATTTACTTGATACAGAAGGAGATGGATTATAATTTAGGGTTTTCTATCTTGGCACTGGTTCCTGCGGGGTTTCTTCTAGTGGGTTTCTGCTCTGGTAAGTTGTTTTTTTGTGTCCACCTTTTTGTCCCTCTAATTTCGGGGACAGAGGTTTTCTTTGTAACCTCACTTCTCTAAGAATAGTTGTTGATTTTTCAGTTTGTTAAGCTTTTTACTTGTTGTTAGTATGGATTGGTGACTTCTAAGTTCCTCACATGCTAGACTGGAAACTGCAGGTTGTTTTTTTTTTTTTTAAAGGCATTACTATTATTGTATGATGATCTTGATCTTGTTTATACTCAGTTTTATGCTTTCATATGGTATATTTGTGTAAAGTCCAAGGTCTTTAACTTGAATAATCTTGAATAGGTCTTATACTGGAGCTTGGTTCTTACTCCATAGTACCACTTTTTTGGTACCTCATCTGGTAGCCAGGACTCTCCATCTTGGTAGGGCCAGAGCTTCAATGTCTCTAGCACAGTCTTTCTGAATAGAGAATTCCATACCTAGAAGAGTTATATACCCCTTCTATGATTTTTAGGTAGAAGACTGATTGGGCATGCTCACAGGGATATGCATATAAGCCTTGGTTGATGCCCTCTGAATGTTTCCCTATGGACAATGGACAAGACAGTTGCAGCATTGAGAGATCTGAACAACATTAGCAAAACTGGGGAATATACTGGATAAAATGATTGATTCTCCAATGTTGTTCCAATAGTTGGAACCCTAGGACATTTATAGTTGGGGTAATGTGATTAGTTCAGATAGGCACTCATGGAAATGCAGTCTTGTCTCTCATGCCCAGTGATGATGTCTAGAATAGAACATCAGTTTCTGCAGTGAGAGTAAATGACAGTAATTATTCCCTGAGACACTCTTTTCTGATAAGTTTCTGGGGCTCTCCTACTGCTAATGTCTGTTGAAGCCATCCACATCGTTCTTATTTGTGTATGGCTACCCTTATATGGAAAGTCACTTGTTTGTGTATAAGTCCATCAAAGACACTTAAGATCAAAATGCCAGGTAATGAGCTTAAAACGTTCTTGTAGGCTGCAGCAGTGACTTACATGTGTTAACATGAGACTCTGACAACCTGTCTACACAAGCTAATGTCTAAGATCCTACTAGATACCTTATTCACTCCTTTTTTTTTTTTTGAGGTTTTATTTATTTAAGAGAGAGCTTGAGCACATGAGCGGGGGGGGAGGGGCAAAGGGAGAAGCAGACTCCCTGCTGAGCAGGGAGCCCGATGTGGGGCTTGATCCCAGGACCCTGAGAGTATGACCTGAGCCGAAGGCAGTCGCTTAACTGACTGAGCCACCCAGGCACCCCTCATTCACTCCTTCTGTGTAGTTTCTGTTGTATATTTCAGTGATCCTGGTTGGGGCTCTTAGTGTTGAGGCCTCTTAACTTCCTAGGATCTGAACAAATTAAAAGGAGAAAGGAATAGAGATAGAAGAAAAATATCAAATCAACTTTATTACTCAGAAAGGCTAGATTGGAGAATACTGCTTAGAAATAGAGTTAAATGGGCTTGTTAACTCCAGAGTTTGGCCAGCAGACCCACTCATCATCACCTAGGCCAGACCAGCAGAGTGGCCCGCAAATGTAGTAGAGATGCTCATTTGCCATGGGCAGTTTGTTTCCAGGGGAAGAAGGATAGAGATGAGCTGAACATGTCCAGTTCATTAAACACAAACTAATCAGTGGAGAGACAAGGAATTAGACAAATTGGACTTTCTTCAGAAGGAAGCAATTCCCTTCCAAGCCCATCTGTATTTTCTTGATTTATGTATTTTAGACTATCTCGGCTGATTCCTTACTATGGAAGATGAGAATTTAGCTTATTTACCCTTCCTTGTCTAGGATCCTATTTTCTTATCTTCCCAAATAATTATTTTATAATTTTGATTAAATAAGTATTTGGTATTTGTACTTTATAATTATGTACCTACCTTTTTTTCTCTATGGAATTTTGTTATTATTGCAATTAATAAATGTCTTTTTGTCCCCTTTAGTTTACTTATTTTTAATGGTCTTAACACAAATGGAGCTAAAAGTTTTTCCACAGTTGCATTAGTATATCGATATGTAGATACTTAGTCAAATATATCTTCTTATAGCAGATTTTCTGGGGATAGTCTGAAGGCACCATTTTGGACTTTTTGCATACAAGTGTCTTGCATTAATGATCATCTGAGTATCTTAACCTTTACCATTTTCTTTAAGGTTTTCCTGATCTTGTAGTTGTATTAGATATCCTATTAGATGTCATATGTTCTTTCTCTTGGTGTACTCTTTTGTTTTGTAGAGCACAGATTCTAGTAGCTTCCTGATAAAGAATATATGGGAGGTAAATCCTTTGAGAACTTGCATGTCTGAAAACGTTTCTGTTCTGTCCTCACACTTAGTTCATAGTCTGAATCCTGAGTATAGGATCCTAGGTTTGAAGTGCTTTTCCTTCAGAATTTGATGTCATTGCTCTGTTACCTTCTCTCAGTGCTGTCTTTAAGAAGTTTGAAGCCTAAAATCCAAATCCTTTGTATGCAATCTGTTTGTTTCTGGAAGTCTGTAGAATCTTTTTTTGTACTCTTTAATTCTGACATTTTGTGTTGATTTGCCGTGCCATGGGTCTGTTTTTGTCATTTGTGCTGGACATGTAAGTGAGCCCTTTCAGTCCATACCATTTCATCCTGGAACATTTTATAGAATTATTTATTTGAATTTCTTCATTTTCACCTTATAAACTTTCACATCATCCCCACGTTTTTAGCAGTATGCTTTTGCTGTCAGCTATGCATGGTGTACCCCAGTCCAAAAACCCTGTGTTTTACTGACCGCAGTGAACTCGTCTTTTTGCTTTGTGGGAGAGTGGACTTTGCAGTGATGGGGAGGTGATCTGATGGTTAACTACTCTTTAAATAGACTTTAAAGAATCCTGGCGTTTTTAATGCCAACTGCATCCTCAGTGACAGATGTGTGTGAGCCCATGAGGAATTTTGTTATGATTATCAAGTTGCTTTTACATTTTCCCCACTGTTGGCTTTGGAGTCAGCCTTTTTAGGTGTAAGTAATGTGCCATTGTACATTTGTTCTTGAAATATATGTGCTTTTATGCATTATAAGATCTGGTAGTGGATCTAATGAATATAATGAACACTGATGAACAAAAATGGTATTCCATGATATCTGCAACAGCAGTAATATTACAGTACACAAAGTCATATGTACTGCTAAAATACTGTGATTTTTTTGTTTACATTAATAAGTGAAGCAAAGGCTAGAGTTCATGTAGAGGATAGTATGAAAATTAAAATGTACTCCTTTTTCTCAGTCTGCTTTCCTGGAATCCGTGAAGTCTATCTGTGGACCCAATTTAGAATTCCTGAATTAACTGGAACATGGTGGTATATGAGACCATAATCATGGTTTCCCACATTCGTCCATTTTTCTCAAAGAGGCCTCTTTACGTCACATAACCAGGATTAGCCTTTTCATTCATTCAATAAATATTTACTGAGTATCAGCTAAGTTAAGCATGAGACACTGGGCTGCAGGGATAGTTAGTTATTAGGCAAACTTCTGTCTTCATGGAGTTTACATTTCTAGTGGAATATGTAGTTGGTTATAGTGTGACCTAGATGAAAATAACATAGTGAGTGCTCCTGGAAAAATAACGAATTCACATATCTTTGCTTTACTTGAAACCAGAACTTGAAAGTTTTCTTTAATCATTAAAGTAACATTAATTTTTAAAAAGACGTGAGAAGATTGATAGGCAGAAAAAAAAACATGCATTATTGCACTAATCAGAAAACACTGTTATCACCTTGGTGTAATTTCAGTCTCCTTTCTATACACATATGCACATATATATATTTATGCTTAATTTGTTAACAAAAATTGGATTATATTATAAAAAGTTGTGTAAAATTTTCATTTTTGTCAAGTGTGTACTTCATTTTTAATGGCTGTATAATCAGTTTTCTGAAAACACTGTAATTTGTATCTTTAGGTTGTTTTCTATACTTTACTATTAAAAAAATCCCTTTTGCTAATTTCTTATAACTAAATCTTAGCCAAATACTTTTATTTAATTCCAACAGTTTATTATTAAAAAATTTATATGTATGGAAAATTTGAAAGAATTTTACAGTGAACACCTATATATCCACTACCTAGATTGTATAATTAACATCTTTTTTGTATTTCTTTTAAGTTTTTATTTTAATTGCAGTTAACATACAGCATTATGTTAGTTTTAGGTGTACAATATAGTAATTCAGCAGTTCCATACATCTCCCTGTGCTCATCATGACAAGTGCACTCCTTAAACCCCCTCACCATTTAACCCATCCTCCTACCCTATAATTAACATTTTAGTATGCTTCCTTTATCACATAATCTATCCATTTATCTATCCCTCTGTAGTTAATTTTTTGGTAAAGCTGAGTCATATTTTTTTATTTATGCTGAGTAGCCCTCCAGGAAGTTTTTAGTATTAATTTACACTCTTACCAGTGGTATATTGCACACTTTGAATCCTTGCTGACACTGAGTTTTATTATTTAATGTAATTTTTTTAGATAATATTTGATAGTAGGCTTTTTCTAAATAAATTTTTTATTTGCTTTTTAAGATTTTGTTTATTTATTTGACAGAGACATAGGGAACACAAGCAGGGGGAGTGGGAGAGGGAGAAGCAGGCCTCCTGCCAAGCAGGAGCCCAATGTGGGGCTCAATCCCAGGACCCTGGGACTATGCCTGAGCTGAAGGCAGATGCTTAACGACTGAGCCACCCAGGCGCCCCATAAGTTTATTTTCTCTCTAAAATGACTCTATTCATATGTAATACTCATAAAACAGCATTCATTTATAGTTTGCTTTGATCATCTAATCTCTCCTGTAGCTTTTGAAAAGAAATGTATGTAATTTGTTCTTTATGATACTTAATGGTTTTAATGGGAACATTTTACCTGTTCAGTAACTATTTAAGGTACATTTGGGATTTCAATCAGGAAATCATTAGTCCTTTTGTTTTCAGTTTATGCACTGCCTTTGTAAGTACTCTAAAATATCTATAGCATATTCAGACTTTTTTCTCTTTCACAGTAGGTGAGCTGATGGAGAGAAATTATTGGGGTAATCAGAAGTAGAAGTAGAGTCTAATGAATTAAATATTCTTTCACTCATTAGACTTTGTCTCACTTGGACCTTTGTTTTATTCCTTGGAACTGAGCCCCACTAGTGTAACAATATAACTGATTCAAGAGAAATAAAAATGTTAATTTGAGGTAAATGTTAAGGAATCTAGGCACCTTGGGTAGGTATATAGTATGAGGTAGTTTCATGAAGCAAGGAAGTAATTAGAAGATGATAAGGCTTACAGAATACTGTTTTATAGATTGCCTACATTCTGTTTTATTTTAAAAGGAGTTTATATTTAACTTTGGTATGGCTATTTTAAAAAATTATATGGAAATCCCACTAGGAATATGTTATCTTTGTTATTTTCTGAGCATTCAGTCAAATCTCTTTGTTTACAGCTGGGCTCAAAGTGCAGAGAACTCAAAGATATACATTTCGGCCAGTGTTACAAGATCTCAGATGAAGGCATGATCGTCATAGCTAAGGGGTGTCTGAAATTACAAAGAATATACATGCAGGAAAACAAATTAGTAAGTACTTGTTATCATCCTTGTGTTTTTTATTTTGTTTCTAACCTTTGATTTCCTTATAACTTAGCTTACAAATTTTTATCTTCTTATTTTGGTGGTTCAGAGGCAAATACTACTTAAAGGAAGAATCCTCTCAAAACAATGATTTTATAAATTGATCCTGTAACTCTGTAGGTGCTTTTATGTGGTATTGCGTGTTAAAAATTCCTCATTAGCATATGCTAATATGTTTTTGTCTTAAGTTCTGATACTGAACTAACTCAGGTAAATTGGAAAAAAGTATATTTAGTTGCTAAATATAAGTATGTGGTTGTTGTTCCTTCTGATTCCCTAGGGATTATAATACTTCTAGGTAGAATTTTTTACTTTTTTTTTTTTTTAGAATTTTTTACTTTTAAGGAAGATGTACACATGTGAAATAGAGCCTTTCACTTAGTATGGTGAAAAATGGGATTTAGTAAACTGAGGCAGATAATCTTGGTAGTTATATAGATTTTATATTCTAAGCACATACATATATAGCTCATTCACACTTAATGTATGATATATATTTAAAACCATTTAATTTTCTTTTATTGAGATATAATACACATACCATAAAATTCTCCCTTTTAAAGTGTTACAACTCATTGGTTTTTAGTATATTCACAAAGTTGTGCAATCATCATCACTAATTCTAGAACAGGTTCATTATCCCCAAAGGAACTCTGTGCTCATTAGTTGTCACTCTCCATTCCCCGGCTTCCTCCAGCTCCTGGCACCTGGTAATCTACTTTCTGTCTCTATGGATTTGCCTGTTCTAGGCATTTCATACAAATGGAATTACATAGTATTTGGTATTTTGTGTCTGGCTTCTTTCACTTAGCAATGTTTTTTTTTTTTAGATTTTATTTATTTATTAGAGAGAGAGAATGAGAGCCAGAGAGCACGAGAGGGAAGAGGGTCAGAGGGAGAAGCAGACTCCCCGCTGAGCAGGGAGCCTGATGTGGGACTCGATCCCGGGACTCCAGGATCATGACCTGAGCCAAAGGCAGTCGCTTAACCAACTGAGCCACCCAGGCGCCCACTTAGCAATGTTTTCAATGTTCATTCATGTAGGAGCATGTATCAGAGCTTCAATCTTTGTAATGGTTGAGTAACACTCCAAATCTTTTAAATTTTGATGATAGGTACATAGTATAAGTTAACAGAAAAAGTTGTCATTAGGGAGGCACTAGTAGATTTTTTTAATGTTGAGAAAAAGTATACTTTAAAATGTAGGCAAGGTGGTGGTGCATATTTACGAAGGAGACCTGCTATTTAATTGTATTTCCCAAATAAAGCGATCTTTTTGTTGCCCCTTGGAATTAGTTTACAAAATTTGATAAACATATCTCATAAATTAATGTAAGTTTTGAAAGGTCTCTAGAAGTGTCAGCACTTCAAATGAGATAATGCTACTATTTATTTATTTATTTATTTATTTATTTATTGGGGCAGAGGGGCAGAAGGAGAGGGAGGGAGAGAATCTTAAGCAGGCTCCATACTCAGCATGGAACTGGCCACGGAGCTCGATCTCTCAACCCTGAGATCATGACCGGAGCCAAAAATCAAGGGTCTGACACTTAACTGACTGAGTCACCCAGGCGCCCTGAGATAATACTACTTTATTATTTTTTTAAATTTTTATTTATTTATTTATTTTTGAGAGAGAGCACAAGCGGGGGAAGGGGAAGAGGAAGAAGCAGGCTTCCCGCTGAGCAGGGAGCCCGATGTGGGGCTCGATCCCAGGACCCTGGGATCATGATCTGAGCCGAAGGCAGATGCTTAACAACTGAGCCACCCAGGTGTCCCAATAATGCTACTTTAGAAGAAGATTCCAGTTAGAAAAATCAAAGCACTATGAATTAAAAGCAAATGCTTTTGTTACGCTATAGAATTATATTTGCCAGTAGAATTATATTTTCTTCTGAAATTATATAGTAAAAATTCTTTACATTTAATACAAATTTAACAATTTCTTCTAAAACAGCATGATCTTGCAGAATGAATAATTTACTCTTCTGGGTCAGAGAGAGTGAATTTTTTAAACCTGGTATTCACTCACTTGTATTGTGATTTTGGGGAAGTTACTTAAGCTCTGTGAACCTCCTCTGCAGGCAGGATTATTAATACTTGTGTTTTTGAAGGGTGTAGCTCTGAGAATTAAATGACAGTGTCCTTAAATTGTATAATATAAACTCTAGCCCGTAGGCACTAAAAAACTAGTAATTTTTGTGACATTCTGTCTGTATTTGTCATCTTTGGTTTCCACTTTATACTCAAGATAAATTGAAGGACGGTAAACCCAACTTAAAATTTTTATATTCTTCACATAATGGGAATATTTGTTGAGTAGTTAGTATTTGTTTCCTTTTTGAGTAAACACAGAGAAACATTTTTCTTAACACATGAAAATTTTTAGTCGTTTCCCAAAGGAATTAACTGTATATGTTCTGAAGGTTCTACTTATGTTCACATTTGTTTTTCCCTAATATTGTGGTCCATTAAAAAGATGTTATATACTTAAATGCTAAGGGAATCAGTTTCGTGTGTAGTATTACTCAGTAAACGTTTGATTTCATTGGAAATTTGAAGTAGTTTTAAATCTTAAAGTTCAGTTCAATAAAGTTCCTTCAATTTAAGGTTCTAGAAAGGGGAACTCAGAATCATTTGAGGTCTTTGCACTGAGCAATTGAATTATTAACTACCCTCCCATATGAGCTTTGCTCTGTAATTTTAGAATTTATGAAATAATGAGAAATATTTGAATTCTTACAAAGCTGTAATTTTAAGTAGTTCAGTTATTTTCATTCTGAGAACTATTATTAGTCCTTTAATAAATGTTTTATATGGGGTAAATAGAAATAATAGTCTGGTTAAAGGCAAATAATATTTATATACTTTTATATATTTATAAAATTATACTGCATATGTAATAATAGGCAGGAAATATCACTAAACATCACTAAATAGGAAAGATTTTTTAAGTTAACAACCAACAGAGATAATTTAGGAGAATGCTGTGTCTGGAAGGATGCCAACAGAATTTGACCTGTACAGATATCGATCATTAATGAAATTATTTTGCTAATTCTCTTATTATATTGTATCTTCTCAAGAGTTTTAGAGCTTGGTTGTATAGTCTAAAAATAATAATAGCATAGTGTTTCTTTAAAAGTGTATCAAATTGACTGTTTTTAAATATTGGCAGTATTTGAGTATATGTATTTTTCCTATTCTGTCTTGGCCTTTAGATGGCAGCATTGTCTTTGTATATTTCAGTGACATAGCTTTTGTGTCCTTGATCTAACTATAAAGATATAATGCTTGTACATAGTTTTTGCAGGTATTATGGTTTATTTTTAATTTTTGTCCTTTAGATGGTTTTAATAGGAAAATTTCTTTAAAAATTTTGAAATATTAGTTGCATCTAGAATGTTACAAGATAAACTTGCTATTTTACACAAAATAGAAAGCTATTTGAACATTCTTACTTGTGGCACTGATTTAAGTAAGATAAACTTTAGGGGAAGGATTCCTGTGTTTGTTAGAGGGAGAAGTTTTATTCAGGTGGAAAGTGAGGACAGTGACTTCACATTTTAAGACTCAGTGAGTTATGGTGAGGTAAAGAATTGAGAGCTTACATGTAAAATCTTCCTCAACAGAAAATGGATTTCTGTTTCAGTGATTTTCGAGTGAGACAAGTTCCATGCTCCTATATGATGTATTTTGTATTTGCTATAAATCTGTTGTATAGACTTTAGATTTAAAGAATGCAACTATGATGAGCTTCTAGCATCTTGTATACAACTAACTCCCTTCTTCTGGTGATAGCTTTTATATCACTTTGTGTAGTATTGGCTACAAAGTTATTTTTAAGTCATATTTTTGTGTGTACAGTTATTGATGATCTGGATATCTCTTTAAGTATATTCTCTTTGCTTCTTTTCTTGCTCCAGATTCTGCTTTTTTACTAAAATTTGGACAGAGAAGCTCTTTGGGCATCTTCTTATTCAGTTGTGATGGGATCAGATGGATTATCTGTCAATTATTATACAACCTGACATTTTAAAGTACTAGGATTTTATAATTTATTTAAAAAATAGCTTCTGTGTGGGTCAGTATATTTTACTTAGATCTGTATTAAGTCTTTTTTTTTTTAACACCTTCTACTCTATAGAGTTGGGTTGTGAACTAGTATAAGTTTCTGAATTACCAAGAAAGTAGTAATGTATTATGTGTATGCTAGTACACATAATGTATTTTTAATAGGTTTTAGAAAGTTTTAGGGAAGTGATAAATGTTTCTTGGTTAAAACTTGATGTCCTAAAAGTTAATTGTGATCTTTTCTTTTTTTTTTTTGTAAATATTTTATTTATTTGACAGAGAGAGAGGGAGAGAGAAAGAGCACAAGCAGGGGGAGCCGGCAGGCAGAGGGAGAAGCAGGTTCTGTGCCTAGCAAGGAGCCTGATGCAGGACTCGATCCCAGGTTCCTGGGATCATGACCTGAGCCGAAGGCAGACGCTTAACCTACTGAGCCACTCAGGCGTCCCTCTTTTTTCAATCTCCTGATGAATTGTTACTTTATTAGTTTTATAATTACATGACATCTCATAGAGTTCTTTGGCTGTTGCCATGACATTTTTTATGATGTTTTTTATTCTTTCTCATTTTATTATGTTTTTGGAGGTTTGCATGTATGAATTCACCTCTTTAGGCCTCCCTATAGGCTGTAATAAGCATTTTGAGGGGTGATTGAGGCAAACGTCCTGTTTGAGTTGAACTAAATCCAGTTCATACCTTGATCCTAATGTTTCATACTCAGGTGACTTGGGTTAGTTATCTTAATTTTTGTGCTTTCATTTCCTTGTTTGCAGAAAGGATATAATGCTACCTCAAACATGTTCTTATGAGCACCAGACTAAATGAGATTTAGGGTAAAGTACCAAATGTGTTCTATGGTCTCCAAAATAGGAAGTCGTCAATAAAGGTTACTTTACTTCCTCTTCCTTCCAGAGTTTACTTTCTGGAGTCTACCAATTTGAATTGGGCTGTCACTGCCTAATATTACCTACCGTATTCTGATTTCACCCTTTAGCTATTCAGTTTCATTCCTCTTTGCTGCTTGGTGTGATTTGAGGTTGTTGCAACAGCTAAGTAAATACACTGGTAGCCATGTTATTGTCATCAACTGGTATGTAAGGTAAACATTTACATCAGAATTTAAATAGCAGTAGCTAATTCAACATTATATTAAGGCTTGTGTTTCCTGACTCTTTTGCTTTTCAACTTAGAATTAATATATTAAGGGATTTAGTCCCCCTCTTCCCATCAATTCCCCCACTGCATTTCTTATATCTTATTTCTCAAACACTCCTTGTGTAGTGAATTTACTTATAATCCCAGACTTAAATTTTAATTTTCATTTGTGAGGGATTCCCTTTTCTAAATACTCATTTCAACTTCCGAATCTCCTAGGATAGATATTTGCCTTCATTATCCCTTACCCTCTTTTTTTTTTTCTTTTTTAAAGAGGGAGAGAAGTGGGGGTGGGGAAGGGCAAGGAGAAGAGAGAGAATCTTAAGCAGGCTCTATGCTCCCAGTGTGGAGCCTGATGTGGGGCTCGATCTCACACCCCCGAGATCATGACCTGAGCTGAAATCAAGAGTTGGATGCTTAACCAGCTGAGCCACCCAGACACCGCCCTTTCCTCTCTTAATGGATTAGGCATTTACTTACGTCCAGAGTGGTAGTTTCCAGTAAACACTGGTGCATGAATGTGGCACTCTAAAGAAGGTGACCTAAAGATACCGAACTTTAATTATTGAATGCTACATTTCAGGATTTTGCTGTCATTTGTTGATATTTAAAAATATTTAATAATTACTTTTTGAGTATAATGTGTCAGGCAGTATGCAGTTTTACATAATTATTCCTCAGAACCATCATATGAGGCAGTCTGTTTTTATTCTATTTTACAGATGAGGAAATTGAGACCTAGAGAGGTTAAGTAACAACAAGTAAGTGTCAAAGTCAAGATTGTAACCCAGATCTGTTAGATACCCAAATTTCTGTCCTCAAGCCCTTTCATGGAAATCACAGATGGAGCTAATCTATTTGCCTTTTAACCATGCAGTAATTTCCAAAAGACATTATCCCCCTTTAAAACACTTACTGACAGGTGCTCTGAGACATCAAAGGAAGAAGTTAATTATTAGCATGCGTAGAAAAGAAGCAGATCTTTTTGCTAGGATGATAACTGATTTCAGGGGACGTACCAATGGAGACATATTGAAATCTTTTCCAGGAAAATTAGTAAAATTATCAAAGGAAAACTGTTTTAAAGATGGCGTTTAATATTCATCTTAATCCTATATGAATATGAACATAATTAACTTTAATAGTAGAATTGCATTTTACTTTGTAAAAGCATAGTATTTTATATTTTTTTGTGAAATTTGTATTCAGAAGCTAAATACCATTTCATTTTTGTCCAGATTTAAAAGAAATTTGAATGAATCAATGAACTGATAACTTTTCTACTCTGTTCCTTAATGTTGTTTCAGATGTTCATTCAGTTCATTTAGTATCTGAATACCTGACATGTGCCAGGCTCTGTGAGAAGTGTTGAGAAATTAAGTTATACTGCTAAAGGGAGGAGATCCCTGTCTAGTTAGAAAGTGCTATGGAAATACCAATTACAAAAGTAGTTACTTATATAAGAGATAAGAGAAGAATCTGGAAATCTTGTAAATAGTAGGTGACATTTGAAATGGGTTTTGAACGATATATAGTGTTGTGATGATTATGGTGCAGGTGAACATTTTTTCGGGTGATTGCAATTGTGGGAAACTACTAACAAGGCACTGGGGGAAAATATGTGAAATGTTTAATATGTTGTAGGTGTTAAAGTAAGATTAGTTTTATAGGCAGGGCAGGGGGAAGTGTTCATATTTGGGTCTGTAAAGGAAGGTTGGGATCAGGATAAGACCTTTGAGTGTCATGCTAAGGAATTTGTATGTTTCTAGGTAATGGGGATTATAGCATGGGATTTCAGCAAATGTGCAATGTGATCAAATTTTGGGGTCTTGTATTTTTTTTTAATTTTGAGAAATTAAGAAAAATACAGAATACCAAAAAGAGTGATAACATGTATATGCCCATTATCTATACATTGACAATTGTTTAACATTTTGTTAAATTTGCTTCTTCTTGAATTAATAAAGCAAATAAATTTTAAGTCACTATTGTCTTGCCCCCCCATGTCATTCCCACTGTCTCCTAGAAACAACTACTATGCTGACCTAAAATGCTTTAAAAATTAAAAAGAAAACTGTAACATACATAATAGATACCATGAACAATATAGTATTGTTTAGTTTGTAGTTATATATAGTTTATATCTGATATATTGTTAAATATGTTTTTACAAAGTATTTATCAGCATACAATTTGCATTTTTCCTTTTTTTAAAAAAAGATTTTATTTATTTGACAGAGAGAGCACAAGCAGGGGGAGTGGCAGGCAGAGGGAGAGCGAGAAGCAGGCTCCATGTGGAGCAGGGAGCCCCATGCAGGGCTCAATCCCAGGACCTCAGGATCATGACCTGAGCTGAAGGAGGACGCTTAACTGATTGAAGCACCCAGGCACCCCTGCATTTTTACATTTAAGTTGTTTTTTTTTCTCTAAAGATTTTTTTTATTACTTTGACAGAGAAAGAGAGAGGGAGAGCACAAGCAGGAGGAATGGCAGGCAGAGGCAGAGAGAGAAGCAGGCAGAGGGAGAAGGGGAAGCAGGCTTCCTGCGGAGCAGGGAGCCTGATGCAGGGCTCCATCCCAGGACCCTGGGATCATGACCTGTGCTGAGGGAGGATGCTTAATGACTGAGCCACTCAGGCGCCCTTAAGTTGTTTTTGACATCTAGCCATAATGAATATGTAATTCATTCTTTGTGACTGTTAGTATTCTCTGTAGGTATATATCTCCCGTTTATCCATTCCTTACTGGAGGACACTTGTATTGCTTCCAGTGTTTTACTGTTATAGGTAGTGTTGCTGTAAAATCCTTGTGTAAGTCTCCTGCGCTTATCTGTAAGAATTCTCTAGGATCTATACCTAGAAATGTAATTAAGATATGTATATTTTCAAATTTTTACTACATCATGCCAAATTGCTCTTCATGAGTAATTGAATCATGGTTTGCAGGTTTATCTTGATAGATTGTCAACTCTTTTGAAGGCAGGGAGTATGTAGTATTTTTTTATCCATTCCCCCTCATCATGCACATAATAGACATTCAATAAATGTTGGTTTAGTGACAGAGGATTACAACTGAATTGAACATACTTTTATTTTTTTATTTTTTTATTTTTTTTTTTTTAAAGATTTTATTTATTTATTCATGAGAGACAGAGAGAGAGAGAGAGAGAGAGGCAGAGGGAGAAGCAGGCTCCCAAGGAGCAGGGAGCCTGATGCGGGACTCGATCCCAGGACCCTGGGATCATGACCTGAGCCGAAGGCAGACGCTTAACCATCTGAGCCACCCAGGCGCCCTGAACATACTTTTAATGTATTTTTTCAAGTATTTTGGGAATATGCTTTAAAAAGAAGATGGATTTAAGTATATAAATAAAAGCTTGAAAAATAGCTTAAAGATTTCAGAGTCAATAGTTTTCTGACTTTTCACAAAAGTAAATTTCTTTGATCTAGATACTATATTAGTGATACCATTCTTTATGTATCAAATGTATCCAGCCAAAGTTATTAATATACTCAAGGAGTATTTTCTAGGATAGTTTCTTTTAACAACATGCAGTTCTGAGCCACTAGAATATAATTTGTATTCTTGTCAGAATTACATGGACTTGTACATTCTTACTGTTAATAAAATTAGTTTTATTTTGTTGAATGGTATTTGAAAGACCCACTTTAACTAAAAGCAAAAGTTATTTGGCAGACAAATAATTTGAAAAACAAAGTTAAAATGTTATTTGGTAGGTATTTCAATCTGTATGTTTTTACTCATTATATATTCTTTGCTAAAGCTTACCCTATTTCTTTTTAATCTATTATCTTTTTCCTGTGGGTATCCTTTCTTTTACTTTTTTTAAATTACTTTCTCTTTTAAAAAAATCATAAAAATTTTGAGTTTTTTATTTTAATTCCACTATAGTTGATATGCAATGTTATATTAGTTTGAGAAGTACAATGTAGTGATTCAACAATTCTATACATAGTGTCACCAAAAGTATACTCCTCTGGGTATCTTTATCAGGTATTTTGGTAAGAACATAATGAATTGTATTCCATCATTTGAAAGGCATAGAAAACCATAAAGAATGTGATCCCAGGGTCCTGGGATCAAGCCCCGCATCAAGCTCCCTGCTCCGCAGGAAGCCTGCTTCTCCCTCTCCCACTCCCCCTGCTTGAGTTCCCTCTCTCGCTGTGTCTCTCTCTGTCAAATAAATAAATAAAATCTTAAAAAAAAAAAAGTGTGTTTTGTATGTGGTGTGTGTACTTTTTCCTTCCCTGTGTACCAGTGTGGCATGGAGGGCAGGCAGTGAGTTGGATAATATCCAAAGAATTTTTATTCAAAATGCAGTAATTTTTTACCCAGCGTATTTACTTGCCTAATTGTATTAGTTTAGTAAAATTAAAATTAGTTCACAAACTTGGGACTTACCAGTGATGATAGGAGTTGCTCAAATGCAAATAGCATCTCAGGAGGAAGCTAACCTATTATTAAAAGTTCCAGTACAGATATTCCAATGTTGACAATGCAGAATTTATTATGGTTAAAAATGGGAGACTCCAAATCATATTTACGTAGTCTTTAAAAAATTTTTTTTCTGGATGAAATTCTAGATTACTAAAAATATCCAACTTGTTTTGGGTTTAAAATTATAGTTGGTAGGTTATTTCTAGTGTTGCAATTCTTTTGCTGGTGTTATTTTCCACTTACATATTCTTTACTTTAGATATTATTATTTTTTAAAAAGATGTAATTTTTGTTTACTTTCTTTTAGCACCTCATGTTTAAAAAATCAAAGATTTGGAGCAAACCAAATTATATCTCAGATAAGTGTGAAAGTGCCATCTAGGGTTTGTGCTCAAGTGTTGGTAACAGGAGATAGTGGATTGAGATAAAGAGCCTAGTCATTAGACTTAACAAATAGAAATTTTATAGCATTGGATGGCATTGGGATCCTGGGAGTGCATTAAGCCTGTCATTTATGAGCACATGTTCTTCATCTACCTTTCTAGACTGTCAGTCAACAAGTAAGATGTATTGTTTGGATCTAGGGAGAAGTTTTGGCTTGCATTTTTATTTTTCCACAGTAATGAAGTGCTAAGGTCTTAGGATATCCAAGACTTAATCCCATTTATTATTTTAGTGGTTAAGCTTAAGGGGAAAAGAATTAAGTGGGTTCAGTTTTATTTTTTGTTTGTATTTTTATTTTTATTTTTTATTTTTTTTTAAGATTTTATTTATTTATTTGACAGAGAGAGATAGCGAGAGCAGGAACACAAGCGGGGGGGAGTGAGAGAGAGAGAAGCAGGCCTCTCTCACTCGAGCAGGGAGCCCGATGTGGGGCTCGATCCCAGGACCCTGGGACCATGACCTGAGCTGAAGGCAGATGCTTAACAACTGAGCCACCCAGGCGCCCCTGTTTGTATTTTTAGATTTGCCTTTCTGAATATCATTTACAAACTGTAGTTGAATTTGGCTACCAGGTGATAGGATGCTTTTCTAGCATTTTTTTTTACAGTTATTATCAAAAAGATAAGTTGTCATAAAAGTGCATGCCACTTGGGCTTTCAGCAGTGATCCTCTCTTCAGGCAAAAGGTCTGCAGATTGTGCTCCTGTCTAGGTAATTTGTGTGGTAAGTACTGTTCGTATTCCTGCTACCAGACTTTGCCCATTCATATTACCGAGGTTGTCTTCCTTTGCTGTCTTTCTTGAAGTTCTTGTTAAAAGTCTAAACATGAAGTTGCCTGCTGTGCAGTAGAAGGATGAATCGTCATGAGAGTGTTGGGGTAAATTCTTTTCCTTGGACTGTACCTTCTGGTTTTTAGTAGTTGAGAACTTGAAAAGTCAGATGAAGTTTGTCCAGTTTGGTATGTACTTACTTTTTAAACTCTCTTATTGCATCTTATTTGTGTAGCCACATCAAATTTAGATCACAGAAAATATCTATATAGTATTTTTCTTTAGTAGCTACTGTACTTCACTATTTTGGGTTTCTAAAATATGAAAGAAGTGGATTACTTCAGGAGAGTTCTTGGTGGTAGAAAATTTACAGTGTCTATTACCAGGTTTTCATGGACTGTTTTTGATTTAAGCATAAAATCTAGATCTTTATCATTCACTTTAATATATATAAATGGGTATATTGAGAATGTGTAATTCAAAGAAAAATAGTTATAAATCAGAGTCTTTTTAGTTGAACTACATTTGGGTGATTATTATCTTTTACTTTTCTCTTACTGAGTATATCTTTGAGAAAATAAAGAGGAAGTAATTTATTTATGTTCATTATTGCTTAAATGCCTATCTGAATGCATACAGATTGTAAAATTATTTGCATGATGTTATTTTAGCTTTTCATTTTGACTCATCTGAGAACATGGTAGAATTAGGTTAAGTTTTGATTTGTAGATTCTCTGAATGGGGAGTCAAAATGTATTTCCAGTCTTCTTACTAGGTTAATGTTAACTTTAAATATTTGAATATTACCTTGAGTAGTTTGATATTTCATATGTTTTAAGGTGTTGCAGGACATAGTTTTGTGCACATGTACATGCCCCTCTACTGTTGATATATTAATAAGTATTTTTCTCATATATAATTATAGGCAGTTCTGTTATGTGATCAAGTATATATTCCATAAATTACAGTTTTTTTTTGTTTTTGAAATTACAGTTGTTTTAAGCTTACGAGTAAAGAACTTAATGCAAAACAGTGTGAAAGGTAAAGATATATATTCTACTGAATTCAGTCATGACCTAAGACATTTCCAAAGATTGACCTTTTATTTTTCACATCCACAATCCAGGAATGCTCTTGATAAAATACTATTTTTATCATTTCAGAAATCTGAAATGGCTAACTTCAAAGAATTTTCCAGTTACTAATCTCTCTTCTCATTACATTCTTAACTTACCTATTTACTCTTCATTTTTTATCGTCTTGCTTTCTTCTAATAAATGTTTGATACGTTCAAGCTCAGCTAAATATTATTTTTGGCAAACTTTCTTTAAGAATTCCACCGCATTTATTACTTTCCCCTTTACTATCAGCTTTTCCTGTATTTTATAATTTCTTATTAATCCATTGATACTTTGTTGTAGGTTCAAGGCCCTTTGTTTAATCGTGTAATCTCCTTGTAAATGGGAATGACAGTGTCTTTTTTCAACATGTAGTTAGTATCTGACCATATTTGTCAGCGTTTTATCCAGATAGTTTTTAGGAGTTCTTAAAAATTAAAGGTCTTCTACATAAAAATCATAAAGTTTTTGAAAAGGACTATTCATGAAAATGAACCATTCTATACTCAAGTCCTTTTGATTTAGTTCTGGAAAAATTACTTTTGTGACAAGGAAGAAAGCTGTTAAAATTAACATTTTTAATGAGACACATGTCAGTAACTTTTTAAAAAAAGCTTTTATTTATTTGACAGTGTGAGAGAGTGCAAGCGCACAAGCAGTGGGAGAGGCAGAGGGAGAGGGAGAAGCAGGCTTCCCGCTGAGCAGGGAGCCCGATATGGGGTTCGATCCTAGGACCCTGGGATCATGACCTGAGCTGAAGGCAACTGCTTAACCAACTGAGCCACCTAGGCGTCCCCACATGTCAGAAACTTTAAAGATGATTGTTTATACTTTGGTATGTATATATAGTGTAGCTTTTAGTACATACAATTCAGTTTTTATTAGCAACTGAATTGGTGAAATGCGCTTTATTCTGTAGCAGTGTCAAATGATTCTTCATTAGTGTTCATACCAGAAGAATGTCAGTGATAGCTTGAGAAAGCAAAATCCCAAAGAAGTCTAAACTCTTCAAGAATTAAGTAGTTTTCAGGAAATGATTTCTTAAAAGTGAACATTTAAACCTGTGTCTTTAAAATTTTTTTATTGCTAATTTCATTTCTTAGTTTACATCCCATTGAGGGTATTTGACTTTAGTGCTTCCACCATGCATTTTTTCCCTGCTTTCTGACAGCTCTTAACAGAAATCTCTCCAAGACTGCTAGGAATTGTGTGTGTGTGTGTGTGTGTGTTTCTTTTTTAAAACTTTAATCACTTGTTCTTGAGAAGATGAAAGTTATCAAGTTGCTTCTGTGGATGAGTTTGTTTAGAAGAGCTTGATTTTATTGTTGCAATTAAAAAGAGATAGATGAAATATAATATTTGATAAATATCTTGGTTGCTTGGTACCAACAAAATGCACCAAGCAAATCTGGTATTAAACTTAGTTAGAATACTGATGTTGCATGGTTAGAGATTAATATACTATGCATAAATGACACTGGCAAGTATTCTTTCAAAAATACTTTGTGTAAAAGTCTTAGTTCTTAATTTCATAAACTGATTCCATTTATATTATTATCTTTTTATTCTTTAAAATGTCCTGATGGTTTTATAGAGTCAAAAACTGGGGAAAGAATAACCAAAAAGAAGCATAAATAGGCATCTTACTAGGATAATGCAGTTTGTATCTTCCTTTTCTTGGAAATTAAAGTGGCATTTGGAAAACTTAAGGAAAAAAAAATTAGGCAAGTATTTGGTCAGCCAACTGTATTTTAACCTTGGATTAAGTTGTGATTTTTCAATCTAGAAGTGATATCTTTTTCTAGTATGCCTAGATGGCTTTTGGCTGTAAAGTTCATCCAAGCATATAGAAGTCATCCTGTTTCATATATTAAAGTGTATTTAAACCAGTCATATTTTCTAATTTTCTTTACATTATGATATTTTTTGATTATAGAGTCAGAGTCAAAAAGTTTTTTTTTAAGAAGATTATAATTGTGCAGACTGCTGATCAGTATAAGAATAGGAGATAGTTCATGTATAATCTTTTCCATAGTGGTAAATCATTTTCACTCCAGTGTATGCATTTGTCTAGTGTCACAGTTAATTTTTTAAATGTTTGTGCCTTTCTCTTTCTATTAAAGCATACCTTTCTCGAGCTGTTGTAGAAACTAACTTCTTTCAGTTATTATAATCAACTTATGGTCACCTTAATGCTCACGTCCCATCTTCGAGATTCTGTATTTACACATGTCTAAGATTATTTATTTATTTATTTTTATGCCTTATAATATTAAAGGTGCATTAGATTTGCTTGCATATGTTATTGATCATGCACTTCCTTCTTCTGACCTTACTTTTAAAAAGTTGAGAAAAGTCCTGTTTCTTAAAAAAAATGATGGTGACTTAACCTTGAAAGTGATCTTAAAGGCTTCCAAACTTGCTTCCTATAAATCCCTTATTGCATGCCTAATAATGAGCTATCCATCCTTGTGCATGTGTGTGGAGAAGGTTATTTATTGATGAATACTCAACTCATGCAATATTTTGATGACAGTTGAAAAATTACTAATAGAATGGTGCCAAAATGATACTTGACCAGATGTTCCTTATTTCTAGCATTTAGATTATTAATGTCCTTTTTTAAAAAAAAGATTACATAAACTTAGCACGCTATTTAGACATGACTAGGGAACCTTATTCTAACGCCAGATTAATATGAGAATCTAATTTAACAATGGAAATGATTGCTTCTTGTGAATATGTCCATTGTTTTAGGAGATCTTTACATTTTTAGGTGGGTGTATGACAATATCCACTAAATCGTGGTCCCCGTAAAACTTTTGTGGTTTCATTTACTATTAACATGCTCATTGACCGCTGGCCTTTACTAATCTCACACTATGGGTTTGAAACGTTTTCCTTAAAGCTTTATAGTTGAATCACAATACATTGTGTCCTTTGTTTTCTCCTGGAAAAGGATTTAAACAAACTTTCTATTGCACTTGTTGAATATGTATTTCATAGTAACCACCATGAAGTTTGCAGCATTTAAGAAGATGAAGAGGCAAAGATAAAAGATACACATTCAAGAATGCTTGGTTTCACAGTTGCTGCATAATCCTTTCTGCTGTCATTGGTACCCTAACCCTGTACCTACCAGAACAAAAGAAACTGAATTGGAAATTGTGGGAGCTGGGGAACATTCAGTTGGCAGCCCATCGCATGGCCCATAGGCGTTGTCAGGTCTCAGTTTGATGCCCTTTATTCTTTCTGACAGATGTGAGGTAGGGTCTATGAGGGGGAAGTCATTACTAGAGAGAGGGCAGTGTCAGATCAAAAGTAACCAGTGATCAAACAAGGTAAAGGGCTGTGGAAAATAGGCTCTCTTTCTGGCCTCAACACCTGCATGATCACTGAAGGGAATAGTCCTTATGTGTCAGGGAAAGTTGATTTTCTTTGATGTACAGTGAATTAGGAGTCAGAATGGAAGCTTAACTGGAGTACAGAAGATTTTTACTTCCTAGTTCTTGGGCAATTTGGGTTTTTAAATTTATTACTTTAATTATCTAGAAGTTATAGAAGTCATTCTCTGTTGAATAAAATATTAGAGTTTTCCCATATTAACTTTGTTAATACTATATATTTAGAAGGTAGTACTAATAAACTAGTTTAGTACAGTATCGAACAGGCTTTAGAAGTCACCAAACTTTTCTTTCAAGCATCAAGCTTTAATTAGAGCATTTATATAATTATAATAGTGAATACAAAGTGGAGAGTGCTAAGCTTGGCACATAGTAGGTCACTGCATGATAAAATTTAGGAAGTTACCTCGCTAAGTAATTTCAGTAAGTTTGAATTAACTCTTTCTCTGTAAGTGCTTATTGTTATATTTTCTCTTAAGGTAACCCTTTCTAATTAAGTCAGTTGAAAGAAAATTTAAAGAGAATCTCATTGAGGTTTTGTATGTATGGTTCTTTTTCCATGCCCTTTCATCTTTAGACAGCATATGACTAATCTAGAAGAAGGATGCGATTTTTTTTATCTTTCATTAGCTTGCTGTGTTGATAAATTGACAATTGAGACATATTTCCAAAAATTTCAATTATGATGTTTTCCTCTACATTAATAGCAAAGATTTAATCTCTACTAGCTTTCATTGTCTCAACTTTCAGTTTTTTAAATACTACTGAATTTCATTCATTTTATAAGTAGTTAACAGTCATTTTGTCCTCAAATTCTAGAAATAAGATTTTTTTTAGAATTAGTGATTATTGAGTAGGAAGAATAAAGAGTCTTAGTGCCTCAGCCTTTTAAAAGTGTTTAATCTGATAATTTGTCTGACTCTACATCTTCTCATGAACTCTTATATTTGTTTTTGATACTCTTAGGTAACCTAAATCTTCCTCCTTTATACATTTAGAATTATAAAAGAATATGAAACATAATATATATTATGTTGTATAACCTTCATATTAAATTAATATTTGGCTTCTAGACTACTCTTAGCTATAAATATATTTTATGCTTGAGAAATTTCAGAATAATATATTTGAGCATACTCCTAACTACTGATATTTCTGATTTGGCTTTTAAACAAACTTTGCTTATAAATTATCATAAATATGTTTAAGTTTTTTTAAAGGAATTTGACTTAGGAGTTCTTTTTATTTTTTTAAATAAGATGTATTATAATTTTTTATTTTATTTATTTGGAATAAAATGTCTTAATTAAGATTCTGTATCTAGTCCTGAAGCTTTTTGAAATTTAACAAGTTTTAGTACAGATGCATCACATTTAAATACAGTTAGATTCATTTTTTTACTTTTTTTTAATTATGTAAGTTTTTAGGTGTACAGCAGTATAACATTTTTAACATGTTTGCCCTGAACAGCCTCCGAAGGACTGCAAATTGAAACCATTATGATAATGTTACTCTGATTTAGGGAGGAGAATAATTTTGGTTGGAGACTTGGTTCTTGAGAACATTTCTACAGTCTCCCCTTCATTCTGAATATTTGCAAAAAGGATTTGAGTGTGCTGATATTTTAATAACTATTAAGAAGAAACATTTGTGAAAGGTAAATTTCTTTAAATGTCAGTTTTTTCAAAATGGACCTCAGCAACATAAAATTTTACTAATCATAATCTTTGGTTTATGGCATACTATCATAATTGGTCCATGAGTGATCTTATTTTCTTATAAAAGTTAATTTATCTAAAAATTATTTAACATTTACTCAAGAACCTCCTGTCTTAAAGTAAGAACTAGTGTATTGCCAATAACTTTCATTTACCCATGTATTCCTCCCTTTTCTCATCTCTGACTCCCCTTTACAGGTAACTAGAAGTAACCACTATCCTGAATTTTATGTTGATCATTTTTCCGATTTTGTTACATATGTATATATGCCTGAACAATAAATAGTTCAGTTTTTACTTGTTTTTAATCAAGTAAATTTCTGAATAGGTCATTGATGAACTGGTAAAAACAGTGCTTTCTCAAATATTTTAATGTATTATTTAAGAGTAATCTAGTCAGTTAATATAAGGAAATACCTTTCTGAACTTAAACTTGATATTATTTACATTCAATTTGTGATATAGTCTCTGCTGTATTTTCATGTTATTTTAGATCTTTTGATTAAATGTATAATATCTATATGTTGGTCCCTTACAGTTTGCATCTTTCATTTAAAAATTATACTTATAAAGAAGGAAGTCTTTTCTTAGTTTTGACTTACAGCAATTGTAGCAATTTCTGTGACCTGATGTACAGGTTTGAAAAGTTCCTCTTTAGGAATAACTAAATAATTACCAGTTTGGTATGGAAGTAAGTGAATTTTAAGCTTACCAAATGACTTTATGTTTTATCAGTTTATCAGTGTCATTAGTAATATAATAAATCCAACCATTGCCATTTTTCATAGGGATAAAGTGATTGAGCTAAATTTCTCTGATTGCTAGATATACTGTTGATTTAAAAACAGCTTTTGGGGGCAAGAAAAATTGTATTAAATATTTATATGATTTTTAAGACTTCCTGTGATTTCAGAGCTACTAATTTGCAGAAAAGCGTCTTTTTTCCACCCCCAGTGTAGTTTATTAGGTTAGTTAGTAAGTAAGTATTGGTCTGATATACAAGTTTTGGTGAAACAAATCAAACAGCAGATTTGCTTGACTACAGGTGGATTTTTCTCAAGTTTCTATTTTTTAATATGTAGTCCTTGTAAAATAAAAATATTCATATTACCTTCATGTTTTTGGTAATCCTTTGGAAATATGGTTGATTATACCTAAGAATACTCAGTATTCAGAATGGCTAATGATTTGCAAATATATTGAGTGAGCTAATTAATATCATTGGAGAGCAAATTAGCACATTTCAACTTTGATTACAACAGATTTTTTTCCCTCTTGAGCAAGTTATGATCAATCCCATTTACAAGAATATAGGATATACGTTTAATTTTTGTACCAGTCTTCATTTTTTTTTTTTAAGATTTTATTTATTTATTTCACAGAGAGACAGCGAGAGAGGGAACACAAGCAGGGGGAGTGGGAAAGGGAGAAGCAGGCTTCCCGCCGAGCAGGGAGCCCAGCCCGATGCAGGGCTTGATCCCAGGACCCTGAGATCATGACCTGAGCCGAAGGCGGTCGCTTAACCAACTGAGCCACCCAGGCGCCCTGTACCAGTCTTCATTTTTAGGAGATTTTTCAATCCAACTGGAAAGCTCATGCATATTTGTGTGTGTGTGTGTGTGTGTGTGTATGCATACATACGTATATTTGTATAAGTATATATTTATAAGATAAGGTTGGTGAAGTGACTTCAGATTACTGTAATTGGAATTTAAAAGGGAGATCATTTTTTCCCCTTCTTTATACTGATGAACTATGCTTTTCTTGCCTATAAAGGAGTCCAAGAGGTTCATTTAGTGAGTGTTGTTTCATCTTTTCTCTCCACAATATATCTTGGTGAGATTGCTTATAAATGATAAATGCATTGGCAAAAAGCATTTAGGGTTGTAGTTTGAGAAGCTACACATATTTCATTCCATTGAGGTTTATTCAGTGTTTTGTAATGTGAGGTACACCTGAAGAAGCAAAACAGTATGCCCTTGCATACTTTTTAAAAGAAGTATCAAATAGTTTGCTAAACATATAATGGTATTGTTCCTTGTTTTTTTCTCAATGTAGACCAGTCACTTGGATGATTTAATGGAAAAAAGTTATCACATGGTTTATAGCAGTCATTAAATACATTGATTTATGATACTTGGGAGAATAGAAGTTAATCTTACAGGTAGAGATTGAGGGTGGAGTGACATTTTATGTCCTAGAAAATGATATGAAAGCTTGGAAATAAATGATGCTGTAGTTTCAGTTGGTATAATTCTGTAAAATATATTCTCTTTGGTTTCTTTATGGTTAGTAACTAGCTACATGGATCAATTAAATTTTTTTATAAGCCCTTGGGGCACCTGGGTGGCTCAATCAGTTAAGTGTCTGCCTTCAACTTGGGTCATGATCTTGGGGTCCTGGGATCAAGCCCTGCATCGCGTTCCCTGCTCAGTGAGGAGTCTGCTTCTCCCTCTCCCTCTGCTCCTCCCCCTGCTTGTGCTCTCTCTCTTACTCACTCACTCTCTCTCTCAAATAAATAAAAAAAACTTAAAAAAAAAAATTTTTTAAGCCTAGTATCTTACCATTCACTCATTCATTTTTAAGCATTTCTTGAGTACTAATTACAATACACAGCACTGTGCTTCTAGACCCATTTTTGGGGGGTCATACCAGCCCACTTTATAGTAACTTTTAAGTAGTATGAGAAATTTCTTTGTATCTTGTATTTACCTTGAAAGAACCTGCTGCAGAGGAAAGTAATACCCGCTGTCAAAGCCATTGCTTCAGGGCCTGTACTCTTAACCTTTCATATATTGAATATTACATTTTAAGAGTAAGAATTTGAAAATTATGGCATCTAGATAATATTTTATTTGCTAATAATCATAACCCGTTATTTTATCTTACCTAATTAAGATGAAATATTTTGAAGGTTAAAATTAAAGGAGCTATTACTACATAGTATAAAACATGTATTCATTACAATGGCTTGTTCTGCTAGTTTTTTTTTTTTTAAGATTTTATTTCTTTATTCGACAGAGAGCACAAGCAGGGGGAGCTGCAGGCAGAGGGAGAGGGAGAAGCAGACTCCTCGCTGAGCAGGGAGCCTGATGTAGGGCTCGATCCCAGAACCCGGGGATCACAACCTGAGCCGAAGGCAGGTGATTGAGCTACCCAGGTGCCCCTCTGTTACTTTTTTTAATTTAAAAATTTATTTTTTATTTTATTCATTTTTAAAGATTTTATTTCTTTCAGACAGAGAGAGCAATAGAGAGAGAGCATGGAGGGGAGGGGCAGAGGGAGAAGCAGACTCCCCGCTGAGTAGGGATTCCCGCTGTGGGACTCTATCCCAGGATCCCGCGATCATGACCTGAGCTGAAGGCAGACGCTTAACTGACTGAGCCACCCAGGAGCCCCTTTAAAATTTTTTTGAATTGAAGTTTTCTGTTAGTTGTTTATAAAGATATTTTGCTTTAAAAAGATTTTATTTATTTGAGAGACATAGAATGTGAGAGAGATCATGAGCAAGGGAGAAGCAGACTCCCTGCTGAGCAGGGATTCCCACTGTAGGACTCTGTCCCAGGATTTTCTTTAATTTTCTTTTGATTTTCTTTGTCATGAATCCTCATTCTTAGAAGTTAAATTATCTTACTATTTAGTGGGAAATACTGAATTCATTAAGTTATGAGATACATCATACCATCTATAATTCATTTGATTGCAAGTAACAGAAAACCTCACTCAGCTTGCTCAAATAAGTTTATTGACTCATGACTGAACTGTATAGAAGTAGTTCAGGCTTTTGGGTTGATTTCATTCAGTGTCTTTTACAGTTTATTTATGCAACTGGTTCTTTTGACTCTTAGCTTTCTGCTTTGCTGTGTTCAGTCTCAATTTGGATCCACTTACACACTTATAGTTCAGAGATTATTGACAACAATTCCTAAGTACATTTTGTGTGTGTGTGATCATTAATTCCTTTTTATTGCTGAGAATGTTATACTCAATTTGATGTTTGGTACAAAATGTAAACATACAACAATTTATCCTCTCACCTGTTAATGGTTATTTTGGTTGTTTCCAATTTTTTAACTGTTGTACATAAAGCTGTTATGAACATTCATGAACAAGTCTTTGAATGGACAAAGGCTTTCATTTGTCTTTAGTAAATGCCTAGGATTGGTATAACTGGGTTATATAGTAAGGGTTTGTTTAAATTTTACCTTGTGATAAACTGCCAGAGTTCACCTAAGTGGTGTTCTGCTGTTTTATGCTCCTTCCAACAACGTTTGATAGCTCCTCACCAACAGGTGGTAATGTCAGACTTTTTAATTTTAGGTATTCTGATGGGTATGTAGTGGTACCTTACTGTAATTTTCATTTGCTTTTCCCTGATGTCTGATGATGTTGAACACCTTTTTATGTACATTTCAGCCATTCCTGTCTCTTCTTTTGTGAAGTAGCTATACAAATATTTTGCCCATTTTTTTTTGTTTACAAATTTGGTTTTATTGAGTTTTAAGAGTTCTTTATATGTTTTGGATGCAAGTTACTGTATCACATATATGCACTGTGATTACTTTTTGTCTGTCTTTCCTTTTCATTTCCTTTCATTTTCTTTTGAGGAAGCAGATTTTAATTTTGATGAAGTCAAATTTATCTTTTTCCCTCAATAGTAAGTGCTTGGTGTCTTGTGTAAACTCTTTGCCTAGCGTCAGCTGTTTTTTTCTCTCTTGTTGTGTACTGTGCTGCCCCACTAGGGTGTGAACTCAGTAGGAGTAGGGAACTTTTCTGCCTTATTCCCTGATGTATCCTCTGCCTAGAAGATTGCCAGGCACATGATAGCTGCTCTAAAGTAATTTTTGAATGAGTGAATTTTTTTGGTCTCATAAATTAAAAAATTTTAGCCATTATGTCTTACTCTATTCTGTCTTCTGTATTTCACTCATGGTTAGACTGTCTTGTTTCCTTTAACTGATATCTTGCTTTTCTAGTCCAACTGCTAACTCTTTAGTCCTAGCCCCTTTGTGTTTGTGTGAATTGTGGTATCTCATTATGCTTGTCAGATGTCACCCTTTCCCCCTTGGGTTTACCTATAAATAAATTCCAAACAAATCAATAAGGTATTTACTCTGTTTCTCAATGACAGTACTTTCTTGCTGAAGAACCAATTAAAGCTGTATTATAGATGGAAAGTTGTAGAAGTTGCTACCTTAGTAATTGTCTTTCCCTTTGTTCTTATTTTTCATAGTTTTTCAAAACCTTTGTTTATTCTTCTATTTCCTGGAATACTATCCCTTTCCCTCCTATCAAAATAAATCCCAGGTATTCTTAGGTCTTTTCACTTCCTTTTAAGATCTGGTTTTTGCCTATCATCTTGCTGAGTATTGCTCAGTATTATTTTTTTGCCTGTCTGTATTGTTTCTTTCTTGAGGTAACAGTTGATGCATTCTGCTTCTTTTGTAAGGTTTGATTACAAGGTGTTACTTTTTGGTTGATCACTCCTTTTCCTCCGTGACTGAATTTGATGGTGGCACTGAATGGGAAGGTAGAACCTTTATATCAGTTTTTCACCTCTTTAAAAAATTATTTTTAGTTGTGGTAAAATACATATAAAATTTGCCATCTTAACCACTTTTAAGTATGCAGATCACTAGTGTTAAATTTGTTCACATTGTTATGCAACCAATCTCTAGAATTCTTTTCATCTTGCAAAACCGAGACTTTATACCAATTAAACAAGGTTTATTCCTTCTTGAGGCAATGTCCTCAAAGTTCATCCATGTTGTAGCATGTATAAGAATTACTTTCCTTTATAAGGCTAATAATGGTTTATATACCTCATTATGTTTATCCATTCATTTATCAGTGGACACTTGGGTTGCTTCCATGTTTTAGTCATTGTGAGTAGTGCTTCTATGAATACGGATGTACAGATATCTTTTCAAGAGCCCTACTCTCAATTCTTTTGGGTATATAACCAGAAGTGGAATTGCTGGATCATATGGTAAATTCTATTTTTAATTTTTTGAGGAACTGCCATACTCTTTTCTACAGTGGCTGCACCATTTTCATTTCCACCAACAGTACAGAAGGGTACCAGTTTCCCTACATTCTTGCCAACATTGTTATTTTTGATAGTAGCCATCCTAATGGGTGTGAAATGTCATCTTATTGTGATTTTGATTTGTATTTCCCTCATGATTAGTGATGTTAAGCATCTTTTCATGTGCTTGTTGGCTACTTGTATATCTTTGGAGAAATGTCTATTCCAGTCCTTTGTCCACTTTTAAATTGGGTTATTTTGTTGCTGTTGTTGAGTTCTATGAGTTCCTTTATATATTCTGGATATTGACCCCTTATTGGATATATACATGGTTCACAGATACTTTCTCCAATTCTGTAGGTTGACTTTTCACTTTGTGGATCACATCTTTCAATGCGCAGATATTTTTAAATTTTGATACAGTTCGGTTTATCTCTTTTTACTTTCATTGCCTGTGCTTTTGGTGTCACATCCAAGAAATTATTGCAAAATCCATTGTCATGAGGTTTTTCCCCTATGTTTTTTTTTTTCAAAGAGTTAAAACTCTTTTTTATAGTTTTATCTCTATGTTTTAGGTCTTTGATCCATTTTGAGTTCATTTTTATATATGGTGTAAGGTAAGGGTCCAGCTTCATTTTTTTCACATGAATATCCAGTTTTCCCAGCACCATTGGTTAAATAGATTTCTCCACTGAATGGTCTTACCACCCTTGTTTTGAAAATCATTTAACTTATATATATGAGGATTTATTTCTGGGCTCTGTATTCTGTTCGTCTGTATGTCTTTATGCCAGTATCACACTTTTGATCACTGTAGCTTTATAATAAGTTTTGGAATCAGGAAGTGTGAGACCTTCAACTTTGTTCTTTTTCAAGGTTGTTTTGACTATTCAGGGTTCCTTGAGATTTCATATGTATTTTAAGATAGATTTTTTTTTTTTTTATTTCTGCAGAAAGTGCCATTGGGATTTTGATGGGGATTATTTAAATCTCTAGCTTAGTTTGGGTGGTAGTGACATTTTAACAGTATTGAATCTTTCAATCCATGAACATGGACTGTCTTTCCATTTATTTATATATTTAATTTTTTTAACAATATTTTGTAGTTTTTAGTATACAGGTCTTTGACCTCCTTGGTTAAGTTTATTTCTAAATAACTTATTCTTTTAGATGCTATTGTATATGGATTGTTTTCTTATTTTGTTTATTATTAGTGTAGAGAAATACAACTGATTTTTGTATGTTGGTTTTGTGTCCTGTAACTTTGCTGAATTCCTTTATTCGAACAGTTTTTTTTTGGTGTAATCTTTAGGATATTTTATATATAAGATCATATAATCTATGAACAGGGATAATTTTACTTCTACCTTTCCTATTTGGATGCTCCCCCCACCCCAATTGCTCTGGTTGTGCCTTCCACTATATTGAATAGAAGTGGCAGAAAATGGCATCCTTGCTTTGTTCTTTATTTTAGAAGAAAAGCTTTTACTCTTTCAACATTGAATGTGATGTTAGCTGTGGGCCCTTTCTATCAGCTTTTATTGAAAAGTACTAATCACATTCATTGTAGAGTATACTTTTTTCTAGCTATAAACGAATCATGCTATATTGGCATTAAGTAAAGTTTTGAGGGTTTGTCTTTTTTATTTTTGCAGGAGGCTTGCATACAGTAAGTTGCCAAGTAATATTTTTAATGACTATATAGGCATTGATATGGCCCTTGCTATTTCATTACTCTCTTTGGAAACATCTATTAAATAATTGATGGCAGTATTACAAATGATTTAAGACAGCTAAAGTAGTGGTTTTTCCTACTCACATCTAGGAAAGTCAGCACTTTTTGGAAAGGTTACTGGTTTGAAAGGTATTTACACAAAGTATTTACACATAGGCTAGCATGCTAGTTACACAAAAGTTAAATTACTATGTGTATTGCACTTTTATTTTCTTTACTTCACAGATCTCTCATAACAGATGCATAATATCTCTCTCATTTTTTACTCTTCTATAACTGATATAGTAGTTTATTATTTGGAGGTGGCATAATTCATTCAGCACGTGATTGTTGGATACTTAGGTTATATCCACTCTTGCTATTACAAGAATTGTCAGATCATTTACACATATATTATTTTGTACAAAATATAAGTGTATTTGTTGAGAGATTCTGAGAGTGGGATTGTTAGGTCAGGGGGTACAGACACCTGTGATTTTGGTAGATATTGTCAGATTTTCCTCCTTAGGGGTTGTGGTTGTTTTGTGTTCCTATAAGTAGTGGAAATGGATTTAGAGTGCTTGTTTCCCACAGCGTTGCCTGTAGTGTGTTGTCAGTATATTAGATTTTTGCCATTTTGATTGGCAAGAAATGGTATCTGACTTAGTTTTAATTTTTATTTCCTCCTTTATAAATGTGATTGGGCATCTTTTCATATGTTTAAAAACCATTGGGATTTCCTTTTCTGTGATTATTCATCCATGGCTCATTTTGCTACCAAGTTGCTGATCTTTCTCTTATGTGTTCCTGAGCACTTTTTATTTATTCAAGATTCTAGTTTCTTGTATGTGATTGGAGTTCTAAATAGTTTTTCCCAGTTTGTCATTTGGCTGTAGCCCACTTTTGCCACATAGAAGTTTTTTTTTTTTTTTTTTTAATTTATCACCTTTTCCTTTTTTGGCCTCTGAAGTTTGTTATATAGTTAGAAAGGCAGAAGCAGCACTTTATGAATGGACTGGAATAGCCTCAGGTAATAAGAACATTAGCAACATGAATTGTACAACTTGTGTGGCAGAGACATTGGAACATTTTTAGGACAATAGAATGCAGATGCACTTTTATATAATAGCATTCAACACCAGTCTACGTTTCTATAAATCAGAGGCCATTTTTTTATGTGAAATAAGTGTGGAAGGGATGTGTACCCATTCTTTCAAATCTATACCAATAAAAGACATACTTAATTTGGTCAGCATTTGGGAAGAAGCCTCTTTCTCCACTCTTCTGTCCTCAAAGAAGAAACAATGAATATTTTAAAACTTGTGAATATATCTCTGGTTGGAGTCACTTTGATAGCAATTTCTTACAATTCAGTGCCATACCAATTCAATAATTAAAGATTTTAACTGTGAGTATTGCTATAGAATTAAACATATAACACAATAAATGCATATATGCCATATGATAGGTAAGTAGTAGTAATAATAATAATTTTATAAGGAACAATTGTAGGCAACATCAAAATTATTCTCATTAGATATGTTATTGAATATATACCCTTAGGACATCCCTGCTAGGTAAACTAGTTGGTCATCATTTATTTAATTTTAGATATTTGTCATAAAGCTTTGTTTGCAGATAGGCATTAAACTGTGCTTTTCCTTTAAATAAATTTGTATGATTGTTCTGAAATTAAAATCAGCATTCTCTGTAAATTGTTAAGAGTTAATCTGTTTTTAAAAACACTGTTTGAAAGTAGCCAACTCAAATATGGTATGTCAAAAATAAAGTTTTTAAAGGCTTTGGGAATTACTTTAGTTATTTGTTTTTTTTAGTTGCAAAATCTGGGGTTTTCATTTTTGAATAATCAAGCAATTACATATTTAGTAACTGATACTCTTATTAGTTGGAGCAAAAATGTGTGGGAAGCAGAAAACAGTTTAGCCTTCCCTCAGATGTTTAAATAAAAGTGATTAAATAAAATTAAAAATTGTCATAACATTTAGAGTCCTAGCTTATAAAGATTTTATTTGAAACATTTTTGTGTTCAATAAACTTGTGAAAAGAGATTGAATTGTTATAGCCCAATCATGTTTTTAGTTCTCTTTTCTAGACAAGAGAGAGGACACCAAAAAAATTTTTGGATGATTTCCAAGAGCTCTATGTGTGTGCACGAGAAGTTATAATCACTTGATTCGAGTCTGAGTTTTATTGGACAGGCTTGTCTGGTGGGTTAAACCCCTCATCCTCTCCCTGATGATAACTGGCTTGTTTTTCTTCCCTTAAAAACAGTAAGAATTTGTTTCTTATAGCTGTCACAGGCTTAGTGTGACGTAGGTCACTTTGACTTCATATGCTGCTGGCTTAAAGAAAGAATGAAATATGAAAAGACAAAAACAAAGAAGGATGTAAAAGAGAAGGTAAGGAAAGGAATAATGTTCAAGGTAAAGGAATAGGAGAACACTGAGGGTTAAAAATGATGAAATAAGTTGAAAGTAGTAAGAGATAAGTATACAGTGCTAAATGAAGAAAGATCTCATTATCATCTTATAAAACACTTTTTCAGCTAAGAGAATGGATTTTTTTAAAAGAATATAATATCAAAATTGAGTGTTTTTTATGATGTATAAATAATATTTAAGGCCAATAGATCACTTTTGGATCTTAGGAAACAATTTTTAGGTCATGTTTGATAAACTTATTTTTTGCTGCACACATTTCAGACATACTTGTTTGAGGAAAAATATTGCTGTTCACTTTTTGGTGGTGTCTAGCCTAGATTCTAGAGGTAATTATTCTACTTTGTGTGGTAATAGTTACGCATTTACAAATAACTAATTTAAAAAGTGAAAGTTATCAAAAACTTTAAATTATATTATCTGAGAGATAATTTTATCCAACTAAAATTAATTTTTGATTGTTGATTTTTGTCTATTTAAAATATATTCTTAGGGGTGTTTATAGGTATTTTCAAAATTATTTTGCATATAAGAAATACTAATTTAATGCTGCTGTGAAAACACTGAAATGTTACTTCAAATGTCTTATAAGTAAATTCTGTTGAAAAATATTAAGTAATTCAAGTTGTCTCATTGTTAATACTTTTTGCATTTCAGTACACAGTTAAAATTCATTAGGTACAACCTTCCCATAATGGCGGTTGTTTGTTCTAATCAAATTGGGAATGCTTTAATCCAAGAAATATGATGCTTAATTTTGTTTTACTGTAGGAGTAATGCAACATTGATAATTTTCCTATCTAGGAAAATTTCATAGAAAGTACATATATTTAAAAATGTCTTAATGGGAATGCTGATTTTTTTCCCCTCTTACTAACTCTGCCCATTCTGCACTTAGAATGATCAGTTTCAAGAATAGGATTGGTTATGTAATTTAACACTATTATGTAGAAGAAAAATTTAAGTAGAATGGCTTATTTAAAATACTTGCTTTGTTGTCTGTATGTGTAGAATAAAACCATTGGAAGGCAGCACTGTTTGTTGCCACCTTGTGTCTTTTAGGGGGAGTAGACAAAGCAGAATTTTCCAGCTGTGTCAAATCAAGCATAGTCAATCATGGTTGGGTTTGGCCTTGTTTTGGGGATGTGCTATAACTTATTTTTTAAATGAATATTTAATTTCTGTTGTGATTTTTAAAACAGTAAAGTTAAAAAACTTTTAATAATTAATTGCAGTTCAATCATAAGTATAATGGACGTTAGGCAGTTTTCATAACCATTACTTGTTTGGCTTATGATTTTAATGCTGTGGATCGGAATGTTCAATATTTCACTCCGAGAGGAGTTGTATTATATCTTTACCTTGTGTGCTGTTGACATGTACTCCAATTTTAAGTCTCACAAGCTGTAATATTGGGCTACTGTTTTCTGTTTATGATTGCATACAGTATCTAGAAGAGCTGAATTAAATACAGTTTTGATGAGGAAGACCTAAAATAAAACCTATTTGAAAATATCATATACAAATAGTAAAAGATACTAAATGCTATCAGTCTTTAAAACCAGTTTTCACTTCTTGCCTCAGAAATTTCAGGGCCTCTTTGCATGTTGGTTATTGAAGAACACTTTTTTCTATATACTTTTTTTTAAGCAATATTGGATTATTTGGGATTTATTTAAAAATAAAAATAAAAATGATTGCAAAAATATTAACACATAACACCATGTAAGGTGTATAATAGGAGATCAGTAAATACTTTTGCTTGATATTTGTGCAACTTACTGTTTCATTAAAGACATAGGAAGGGTGAAAACCTGCTAAGACATTAAGTTACTGAATGTGGTATTGTTCTCTTTTTGATTGTGATTTATGGGTATATAAGTCATTACTATTATTTTAAAATAAATTAGTTGGAAATGATTAAGAATACAAGACATCTTTTTTGTTGTGTGTGTGAGTCTTCTATCTTAGAGAACCTAGCGTTCATCTGTTAGAAAGGAAAAACGTTCACACTCTTTATGGTTGTCTCTTAGTATGTTAGTTTATTGTAGTACAGGCATTGAAATGTTTTGTGAAATGTTTCATAAAAGTCATTTTAGGCTAGAACCATGTATTTAATTTTATTATTTAATGATATATTAAGGATTTTATTTTGACAAATACAGTTCCAATAAAAACAGTTAAGTTTTATGTGGTTGTTTATTTGCTGATACGTAGACTGATAGATAGGTTGCATACATAAAATTCTTTTGCATTTAAATCACTGGATTTGTAAGGTGCACGTACTTTGACGTTATATTATACTGTTCCATTTGATCGCAGGGATAGGTCTTGGGATAGAAATTTAATCATATTGCTTTTAAGATAATATTTTTTTAAAAGATTCATGTATTTATTTGAGAGAGTGAGAATGAGAGAGACAGAGAAGAGAGTACATGAGAGGAGGGAGGGTCAGAGGGAGAAGCAGGCTCCCCGCTGAGCAGGGAGCCCAATGTGGGACTCGATCCTGGGACTCCAGGATCATGACCTGAGCCTAAGGCACTTGCTTAACCAACTGATGCACCCAGGCACCCCTAAGATAATATTTTTAATATGACTAAGTGTTATGTGCATACTGGTATAATTTTTTTATGAATTTGGGCATATTAAGATGTATGGAAATGTTTTCTTATGTACTTAATTAAGGTGGTTAATCTTCAGTATAATAAATCTTAATTTTTATACCAAAAATACTTGAGTATTTGCTTTAGCAAATTGTAGAAAAATCTTTGTTATCATTGAAAGTGCTCTTTGTATCTGATTTTTAAAAAAGTTATGACCAAAGTTTTGGTAGTATGACTGTAACAAATAAATGAATACACAGAGGATTAATTTTTGGAGAACTAATATGTCACCTTTACATGTTTTTAAAAACTTTTTAATGGAAAATACAATACAGAAAATTAACATTTAGCAAGACACCCATTCCACTTAATACCTGATAGGATTTGATAGAAACGTAACTCAGAACTAGAAATTGAAATCATTTTGTATGATTTGTAATTATTATCATAAAGAATTTTAAATATGTTGGATAAATACACAAGTAATTTTTAAAAACCTAAATTGGAGCAAATTATATTGGCTCAATGTTAAAATTGGTATTTTGTGTAATTAGTTGGGTTTACAGTAAGTTACAAGATTGCTAATAGTTTGATAATTTGGTGTAATGTAGGGATTACTGATTTCTAAAATGTCAATAGTATAATTTCCAATATGTATTATTTATTTTATGGTCTCTTCTGATGTGCTGTTATTTAATTCATCATTTGTTTATTTGTATTTAGAACATGATAGTGCTGTTTAAAAATGAATACCTGATTGGCAAGGCTAAACTATATGGAATCTAGTTTGCTTAATAATAAGTAGGCATCATCAAACACAAGAAATCAGTATTGTGAGTTTGAAGATGTTTCTCACTTTTTGTTTTGGTATTTTAATGTTAAAAACAGTTCATATTTAAAGACAGCTATTATTTATGTATCAGTTTTTGAATGCCTGCCATACAAATGCCATCTACACAATGATGACTAGTGCTTGTGTTGTGAAAGATAGGATTTTACTCATCATCTATTAAGTGTCTTTTAGGTTTAATTTGTAATCTATGACAGAAGTAATTTGTTATTGTAAGGAGTTCTTTCATGAGAAATTAGAACTTAAAATTGATATTGCCATATGAATATGGGTTATATTTCCAATACAATTCTTTGGTTGTTGGTAATCTTTTAAAAATGTATTTGTCTTGTAAGTATTTTAATAATAGTGGATCACTTTTTTACCTCCTTTAAAGTTTTTAGAGGGTCAGGTAAGCAGGATGAAAGTCTTAAATCTTTCTTATGGGTAGTTTCATTGGCTTGATATTATGTCATTTTTCATGAATCATAATACATCCCATTTGGGATAGATATGTGTGGAACTTGATTCAAAGAGGTTTCATTACTGATGACCCTTGTTAAATAGATGTCATGAGATGGCATCATCAACAAAGTGTGTGTGTTTGCAGGGCAGCATTAACATCAGACTTCAGTTATATTTTGTGCTCATTTTGGGACATTTAAAAATGAAGGCTATTTACTTATTGGATTTACTTTATGTATCAAAGACAAATGCTTCCTATTTATCAATTCTAAAGTATTCTGTAGATTTAGAACATGTTAATTTGTTTTTAAACAGTCTAAATATTTTTAAATACTTGGAAGACATTAGATTTATATTCTACTTGAATTATCAAATATTATAGATTAGCAAGCATAATTTCAATTGTATTTGAAGATTCTTTGAGTTTTTATGAGACTATGATGCTGAATTAACGTATTTCCTGTATTATTTGGAAATTTGATTACTCTTGTCTTAATCCTGGTCCCACATGCCTTGGGCACATTTACCTCAGCAAACTTATTCTTTATCCGATTATCCTATTCCAATTTTCATAATCAACATCATATTCCTGGCATTATTTCCCCTCTCCAGTATCTTACCTAACTCTCCTCTTCTTGGTATCTAAATATTTTCCCAAATATTGCTTCGAGCAGTAGTCTCTGAAAGCTTTTGGGTTGCTCATATTCTTTTTGATTTATGTTACTTGTTGAGCATTTATATTCATGCTTCTGTTTTATTTAGTTGTGGTTGTTTATTAGTTTGTCAGCGTCAAACATTGTCTTAAATCCTGGGCTCATAGGTACTACATACAAAATTCAATAATTTATTTTGAAAACTAAACACACTGTTATGCTCATGCACAATTCTGATGTTTTCTCTTTTTTTTTGCTCTCTCGTTTCTTCTTCTTTTTTAATAATTTTTTATTGTTATGTTAATCACCATATATTACATCATTAGTTTTTGATGTAGTGTTCCATGATTCATTGTTTGTGCATAACACCCAGTGCTCCACGCAGAATGTGCCCTCTTTAATACCCATCACCAGACTAACCCATCCCCCCACCCCCCTCCCCTCTAGAACCCTCAGTTTGCTTTTCAGAGTCCATCGTCTCTCATGGTTCGTCTCCCCCTCCGACTTACTCCCCTTCATTCTTCCCCTCCTGTTATCTTCTTCTTTTTTTTTTTCTTAACATATATTGCATTATTTGTTTCAGAAGTACAGATCCATGATTCATCAGTCTTGTACAATTCACAGTGCTCACCATAGCACATTCCCTCCCCAATGTCTATCACCCAGCCACCCAATCCCTCCCACCCCCCACCACTCCAGCAACCCTCAGTTTGTTTCCTGAGATTAAGAATTCCTCCTATCAGTGAGGTCATATGATACATGTCTTTCTCTGATTGACTTATTTCACTCAGCATAACACCCTCCAGTTCCATCCACGTCGTTGCAAATGGCAAGATCTCATTCCTTTTTGATGGCTGCATAATATTCCATTGTGTATATATACCACCTCTTCTTTAGCCATTCATCTGTCGATGGACATCTTGGCTCTTTCCACAGTTTGGCTACTGTGGACATTGCTGCTATAAACATTGGGGTGCACGTACCCCTTCGGATCCCTACATTTGTATCTTTGGGGTAAATACCCAGTAGTGCAATTGCTGGATCGTATGGTAGCTCTATTTTCAACTGTTTGAGGAACCTCCATACTGTTTTCCAGAGTGGTTGCACCAGCTTGCATTCCCACCAACAGTGTAGGAGGGTTCCCCTTTCTCTGCATCCCCGCCAACTATGATGCTGAATTAAATAAGCATTTGCTTGATGCTTGGTTGCTTAAAGGGTATTTTCTTTTTTTTTGACAATGTTCATGTTTTTGGAAGAAAATGAAAAGTCTCTTAGGTTGTAACTGGAAGAAAAATACTGAAGGAAAACTATTACCAGATTTGATTAAAATTATGCAAGTTTGGGGTACTTTTTAGTGTGTTATTTCAGTTTTTTGATATAAGAAAATATTTTCAAATACAGTATATCTAACACAGTTTATTGATTGCAACACTACCAAAATTATACATAAGTATTTTCACCTCACCATTCAGAAGCACAAAATATTAAATTATAAATGAGAGAATCTTCATGATCTTACTAAGGTATTTCTGTTTTTAACAACAAATTCAAAACAAGTAAAACTGAAAATAGGTTGTTCAAGAAAATTTTCTTGTCTAGATCTCATAAGTTCTAGATAGATTCTAAGGAAGAGACACTAGAATTTTTTGCAATGTGTTTATCTTTTTTGCTTCAATAATAATCTGACCTAACATACGCTGTTTTCTAAGTTTGGATAATTTTCACTTTCTAATGAGCTGCATTTTTGCAACCTTGCTAATTGATCAGTTTCAAAAAAAAAATTCATTTATCATTCTTGATTTTTAGAGATCTCATAGTGAACATAATGATGTATGGCATTTGTCTTTTTGTTCATAAAAATAAAAATGGAAAAACTTTTTTAAATAGGAAAATAAGACAATAGATGGTCTTAAATTTAGTATTAAAATGGGTTACAAAATTTACCTATTAAATTGGTATTGTGATACCTGTCTTACCTAGCATGCAAGATTATAGACTAAAACAAGATTATAGATTTTAGAGGATTTTATAAGGTATAAGTGTTATATAAATATGATGCTATTATTTCTTAGGACTCCAGAGACTTTCTTGCCTTATTTTAAAATAATGAAATGAAGTAAACATATTTCATCACTCTTAAAAGTAGTAATTTCAGAAACTGAATGTAGCGTTTTAACTTTTTTTTTGGCCTAATTTCTAGGTAGTATAGACCATTTAATTTTCTAACAGTATATTAATCTGAATTAAATTTATAATGGGGAAGAAGAAATATTCAGCTAAAAACTTAGGATTAAAGTAAATAATACCAATTTGTTATTTGGAATACACCATGTGCCAGTCATTGTAATAGAATGGTAAATTATAAATTATTTCCCTTTTTCTGCTAATTTTCTGAATTCCCTTATGGGAAAATCTGAGGAATTTGCTGTTTCATACTGAATTATTTTTCTTTTATAAGTCTACTCTTACTAAACATAATTTTTAAAACTTGTTGATTATACCACTTCAAGACTGACAATGCAAAGTCCTTGATTATTTTTAGGAGTGTTTTTGAAGTCATAGATTTTTTTTTTCTTTTACCACAGTTCAGGAGACTATATTCAGAAGAATGTGGAAAAGTGGTAGCATTGAAGGCTGCTCAATTACTTATTAAATATTGGTAGTATTAAATAAAATGTTTTAAATATGGTCTTATTTGCTTTCATTTTAGGTGTTTAAATTGTTTTATTTTGAAATAACTTTAAAATAGAAGTGTCACAAGAATAGTACAAAGAACTCGTATACACTTTACCCAGACTTACTAATTTTTAACACTTTGTCACCAAATATGATATTTCCCATCATCCTCTATTTTGATTGTGAAAGTGTGTGTTTTTCTTTATGGTTAGTATTCATAGTACTAGGAATTTTCTTTTTTATTTTTAGATCTTTTTTTCATCATGTTCTTCACCTAATCTTTGTAAACTTTTTATTATAAAGTAAAATAAAAATACTGTAACTACTGGGTGCTCAAAAAAAATTTTTAGATATGTTTTGGGACTGAGGCATTAAATAACTACAATGTATAGAGCTGTAAATGGTGATATTTACCTAAATATTTCACAGAATATGTTGTGTTCATTATCACTGAGGCTGATGAGTGAAATGATAGCCCACCCATATCTTAGTGTAATAGGTAGAGAAATGGAAATATAGTAAAATATAAACATAAATAATTGAAGATAATCACCAAACTCAATATTAGCCTTTGTTTCATCCTTCTTTTGCTACTCTCCAACTCTTTCTGAAATGTAAATGAGCAGAATAGTTTAGTATAGCTACTAAGGGCATATTTTGCGGTTGTTAGCTTGCTGTAAATGAGTGACAGAACTAGGTCTGTCTGTTTTAATTTCTCCCTCACTAACACGGGGATAGACTTCCATGTGGCAGAAGTTAGAGTTAGAATTAAATGGCCTTCAGCTTCTACTTTTTGAAGATACATGCCCCATTGTTTCCAAACTGAAATACGTGCTCTCAAAGCATGTTTATCCAGTCCAGGTACCCAAGTTTGGAAGTAAATGTAGGTGGTTGGTAGGACTTACTCCAGAGGAGTTGGGATCTTAGGTACTTATCTGAATAGGACAGTTTATACATCAGTGTTGTTAGGATTATTCATCAGGTAGAAAGTTGGAAGAGGTGATTTCTTCTTTCTAACAACTTGTAATTGTCTAATTTATGCAACATTTAAAAAATTTCTCCTGTCTATTCAGTGAAGTAAGAAGTGAAGAAAAACTGAAAGTGGAAGTTGGAAAGACAAATAAAAGCAGTGTGAGCATTGGATAGTTGGATCTTCAGTAACTGACCTTTGGCTTTATGTGAATGTTCACTTTCATTTAAAAATATGACAGATATGATTAGTTGGAGTTTGTTAATTGATTACATTTAAATTCAAATTGTATTTCATATGAGTAACTTTGGTCTGACCTAAAAACAAAAGTCAAGGACTGCCATTAGCTTATTATGGTGCAGTGAAGGAAGAATATGTTAACCACTACAGTGACTATGTACTAACTTAGAAATTGTCAGTATTGGAGCATTTTAATAAGAGGGGCCTGAAAAAAAGGACATATCTTTGTGAATATGTTATATAGAATAACATGTATGTGTGTTTCCTCAGAGTAGTGAAAAATTTACATAATTATATTTTTAAGGATAGAAACAATTTTACCATATTATCTGTACTTTTGAAGTAACAAATTCAGGATTAGAATTGCAGGCTTTAGTTTTATAGGGCTCTTCGGCTGAAACTTAAATTTATAAAAGTTAGGTTTTTTGCTCACGCTTTGGCATTTGGGCAGTGTCATAACATGTGTGACTGCTTAAATAGAAGATACGTGTGAAATTACTCTCATCCCACTGTTGGGTTGCCTTCCAGGAATGGCTTGGACTGCTACAATCAGGCAATCTGCTACTCAAGATATTTAAGTTTAGAAACCGGAGATTCTTTTTTTTTTTTAATAGGAATAAAGGAAACTGCTTTTCTACATGGAAAGGTTGCCATACTAGCTATGGTTGTATCAGAAGTATCAGAAGTATCAGAAGCTTTTCTACATGGAAAGGTTGCCATACTAGCTATGGTTGTATCAGAAGTTCATGACCTACAAATGAGCAATGTTTTAAGAGTTGAATTTTTAAAGATGTGTATTTTTAAGGCGTTGAGTGGAACTAGGAACACTTTTTCTTTCTAGGAGTATTTTATGTAATGTGTTTCTAAGCTCGTCTACAATAAATACCCTTTCATATGAGCTATAATAATGCTGGTATCATGAGGTCTAGCTACATTTAATAAGAATGTTTCTGTAGAAAAATATCTTCACAGCATTAGAATAGGAGATCCAGAGGACACATTTCTGTCTTCTCATGGTGACTCCAAAGACCTGGACAGAAACTTTAGTAATGAGGTAGCTAGAGGCACAGGAGAGGAAGCTAAAGAGTCTGACTAGAGCTCTTCCATTGAAAATACCTAGAGCACACTCAGTATTTCCTGGCAGTGGGCCTTCATCTGTCTTCTCTTCCGTAGGTTTACTAGCCTCTTATCACCCATTCTTTTTGTAACTAAGGTTTCTTTTCTTCAACTAAGACACAAAATAGTGTTAGCATGTCCTTCTCTTTTCTTGTCATCAGAGCAAATTATTTTTTTGGGGGGGTTTCTAACAGTATTATACAAATAACAGATTTGGAGAAGGAATAAAAAGATTCTTATGGATTAAGGTAGCAGTGGTGGGTATTTGGAGATCCAGAAACCAAGTCATTTTCTGTGTATTTGGAAGAACAATCAGGCAGACTTCCTTGGAGCATTTCCGAGAGCATGTAAAGAATTAGTGATAAAAACGTATGTGAGCGAAGGGTAGGTAAGTAACTTTTCTGCAGTGAGGAACTGAAAGTAGATTGTGATGATTTCAGTGGTACTTACCTTTCCCTTATTTCCTTTTCGCCTTTAGTCCCAAATTTAATTTGTGTTGACCTGGTCCTGAATTTTTCCCTATTTCAAGCTAGAATGGTGATGGCTAGTTACCTGAAGAAGTTTGCCACCAATTTGGTTAGGAGAGGAAAGGAGGTTAAGTCTATATTAGCAGCCACCGATAGTGAAGGAAAGTTATCTGTTCAAGTTCAGTCTTGGGCTGTGTAGGACATGTGTAAGTAGGGGATGTTTGCAAGTCACATACTGCTTTTTGTTTAAAACAAAAGAAACTTAAATTCCACACTTTGATTTTAAATAATGATGTAATGGTTTAATACAGCAGTGGCAGAAGGCCCTGCAATAAAATTAAACAATTATTCTAATATACATAATTTATTAATTCTTCAGTAGATACATCTCTAAAGTGATTTTTTGGAAACAGTTTTAAAAATATCTCAAAATTCTGATGGAATTTTTTTTTATATAAGCAATTTACTAGAATTTCAAATTATATACATTGTAACCACAGTTAGGTTGTTTATTGAAGCTACACAGTTTAAATGGGCAGTTTCTGACATAATTAAACATTTTGGGATACAGATAGCCTAACAGGATTATTAAATGAAAACAGGGTAAGTAAATTTGGGGCAGAGGCTGTTTTAAAAAATTATTTCTTAGAGTAAAACAGTTTTTAAATTTTGTAATAGGGAGCTACTTTGGGTAAAAAAGGAATGTTTAGTTCATATTTTACTGGTCAGGGTAAACGGATAGTATGGAAAGTGCTTTTTCTTAACCTTCCGGTCCTTTTGCAGCTATTGAAAAAGGTAGTCCACTCAGAAATTTTACCAGTTCTGTGAGACCTCACAATTTTGAAACTGTGATCTTCTGTAGGAAATCCTATTCCAGAAAATCCTGGTGATGCTCAGGAAGATCTAGAATTATTCTCAAACAGAATTATTTAAAAGTAACCCCTGATACACAGAAATTCACCTGCCTTAAAAAAACTTTGAATACTTAATTTATAAAATGATACATTGCATTTGATAGAAATTTTCAATTTAAGAAAAACTTTTTAGTGATTTTTAGGTGTCAGACTTACGCTAAATAGAATAGTTTTCACTTGAACTATAGGATATAGAGTATTTGTTATTTTAAACGTAAGCAGTTGAGAAGAGGTAGAGAATCCTTTTTTTTATTTTGCTTTTTTAAATTATAAAATTGATACATCGTCACTAAAGAAAGCTTGGAAAACACAAAGCAAAAATGGTAGAAATCACAAATTTCCCATAACCCATCACCCCAAGACAAATCAATCACTGTTTATACGTGAATGAATATTGTCCATATTTTTCTATGTAAATATAATTTGTATTTTTCAAAAAATGTTATATTCTATATATGACTTCACTAATATATTTTAAACATTATCCTATAACAAGAAATAATTTGGTAGAACATCTACAGAAGGGTTTACACCCTAGACTGGATAACTAGAGGTTACTCATTTAAATTTAAACCTTTTCAATCTTTCTAAAATATTTTGTTAAAGAGAATATATTAAGATAGACTTTTCTGGTTCAGGGTCATCACTATAAATATCAGTAACATTTCTGTGCTATTCACAGTGATATACTCAGGGACAGCTGAGAGGTATAGGATGACTTGACTCAGAGTTGATGGCCCTAGACTATTATTTTTCAGGTTTCATGATGGATACCTAAAAACAATGTGTATCACACAAAAGAGAGAGATAGTATAAGAACCAGTAAATGACAGTGATTGAGGAAGTCATAATGATGACAGTGAATTAATACATTTAATGGCATGGGGCAATTACTAGTGTCAATGTTTTGGATTTTTTATATACTAACTAGTGATAATTAGGGAAGAGAGAGAGTATGAAGGTTCAAGTTCTCTTTTATTTATGTAAGACCTTCAAGTTGCACACAGCTGAAAATACTATGACTCAGCACTCTGTGGACATCACGTTGGAAAAATGGCAGCCTTATTCTCCATACTGAGAATGATAAAATACTTGACAAAACCACAGTGAAAGGCCCCTTTACTTAAAAGAAGTACAGGTCTGGCTGGATAACTTATTCCAAGGTAAATAATAATAATATTTAACATTTGAATCCAACACTCTGATGCACTTTATGTATTTTAACTAGTTTAATTCTTAGATCATTCCTATGAGGTGTAGGTATTATTATATTCATTTCTCAGATGAGGAAACTTGAAGCTTGGAGAGATGAAAGATAGTAAATTTCAGGGCCAAGCTTAGAATCTGGGCAATTTTGTCATTCTTAACCACTACTCTGTGCTGCCTGTGTTATAGCAAATTAGGTCCATTGTTTTAGGCATAAAAGTAGTAAAAATTCCTCTTGGAGACTTATATCCTTTAGTAATTTATATAAAATGTATAACAACCAGTGTTTCTTTCTTATTTCAAAGCATTTAAAATTAAGTCTTCAGGCCTACTTGAGGCATTGGGAAATATATTTTCCCTATATCTAAATGCTCATAGAATAATAACAATAAATGTACTTATATATTTTTCAAGAAAATGTATAAAAACTTACCTTTAAAGTAAAAAGATCCTTTAAAAATATAGAAATTCATATATTTCTCCATTTATGTAGGCAATTATGGATAAGATTTAAAAATTCAAATGGAATGGCCCTTAGATGATATAGTCTGCTCTGAGTACAACAGTACCTTAGATCAGTATTACTCTGCTGGTAAAGGTGCAGGTAGTAGGTTTTGCTATTAGACCCAAACTGGCAAGTTAGTTTTTATTTTTGTTTTTGTTTTTAAATAGGAATAGAAGTGATCAGATATATTAAACAGTAAAGGTCAATATTGTTTTAACAGACTTTAATTTTTGGAACTAAATAGATAAATGTATATATGTTTTTTTCTGTGGAGATTGGTCAAAACTGTTGGAAAAAGGCCACTTAGCAACTCCTTGAGTTTTGACTTCAGCTACTTCCTGTAAACTGAGAATGCTGACTATGTCTTAGTCTTATTGTCTTTATGTTTGAACCTTTATTTTCAGTTCAAACTGAGCAATGCTCACAGCTCGACTGGACTGAATTAATAATCTTATCTACCTCTTTCTCTCAATTTATTTTTCTTCGGTGTTCTCATTCTTGAGTAAAACCCTTCAATCTTTTTTTTTTTTCCTCTCATATAAGGTAGAGACTCCACATTCCTTAGAATGGTTGGCAGTATTCCTCTTGGCCTGACTTCTGCTTAGCAAATCTTTGTCCTCCTGTGCCCCTACAAACCCACTCTGCCTTAGCTGAATCCATGTGTGGTTTTCTGAACATGCTGTTTGCACTTAATTCTTCCTGCTCAAAATTCTCTTTCCCCTCTTTTCCATCAGGCTCATCTTTTAAGACTTGTTGGTTTATGACAGCTTTATCTGGTTGGTATTATTATCTGTCCATCTTTCAGATGAGGAAATTAAAGCTTAGAAAGTTTACCTTTCTTAGGAACCGATCAAATTCCTCTCGGGAATTAGAAATTGGGAAAATGAATCAGTTCCTCATAGAAAAGTCTTACTGTAGACATACAGTAGAGAATCAGTTCCCAATGGAAAAGTTTTATTTTTATTTTATCACAGAGAAAGATCAGGAAAAGGTCGCCCTACACACGGGGTAGGAATTTTTTTTTTTTTTTATAGAGTATGTATGAGACAGAAAGTAACAGGAAAGAAAGAATTGAGTGTGAGAGATCGAAACACCAAGTGAGGGAGAGAGGGTAAGAGCTCTCCTGGTTCCTAGGTCTTCTCGTTCTTGTATTAATAATTGTAAGAGATTTTCTCTCTTTGGATTTCATTTGAGTTGATTTTTTTTTAAGATTTTATTTATTTATTTGACAGAGAGACACATAGCGAGAGAGGGAACACAAGCAGGGGGAGTGGGAGAGGGAGAAGCAGGCTTCCCACTGAGCAGGGAGCCGGATGAAGGACTTGATCCCAGGACCCTGAGATCATGACCTGAGCCGAAGGCAGACACTTAATGACTGAGCCACCCAGGTGCCCCATTGAGTTGATTTTTTTATCCTTTGCAACCTAAAGGGCCAAATTAAAGCGGATGTATATATTTGTGTATATTTGCTAATTTAGTTTCAATTAAGTAGAGGAAATCTTCACTGAAAAGTGATTATATTCCACAGATGTAATTATGAATTCGATTGGAATCTTCATGAGAAAATGGTTTCTCATGAAGACAGTTGTAAGTGATAATTATTTTGTTTGGTTAGCTCATATAGGTTTTATCAACTAAATATTATAATGTAATAAAAATAGATAAACTATTGAAATGTGATTATTAAAGTAAAGTCAGTGATTCAAATGAAGACAGAAATAGTTTTTCTCAAATGCTAGTACCTGAAGAAAAGCAGATTTAAAGAAGCATAGGGTAGTAGATATAAATTTATATGGCAATTTTGGCTGCTTCATATTTATTTAAAACAACTGTATTGAAAGTGTTTAGTGTCCATGATAGATTATGTTTGTTTTGTGTTTAAAACTGTATAAAATTGAAACGGATGGAGATACATGTCTTTGGGCTATGAAAGATAAAGAGGAAGGAACATGATACATGATATTCCCCTCCATTAAAAGCAGTATTTGCGGGGACCAAATTTCTTCTGTTCAGTAGTTCTCAAACTCTTTGGTCTGTGGACCACTTTATACTCTTAAAAATTACTCAGAACTCCAAAGAGCTTTTGTTTATGTTTTCATATCTTGATATTTTTTGTATTTAAAATTAAAAAAATAAATTTTGAATATAGAAGCATTCATTCCATTAGTCATCAGAGTGATTATGTTATCACAGGGTCATATAGTTTCTGAAAAACTCCACTGTATACTCAGAAAGTGAGTGGAAAAGGCATTTAACCTATTATTAAAATAGTTTTGATTTTATAGATACCCTGAACAGGTCCTGGGTGAGAAACTCTAGACCAAACTTTGAAAACTGCTCCTGTAGTTATAATACTTTTGTTTTGAAATTCTTTATTTTAAATGGGAGAAGACTTTAGTTGAAGCAAGAAATAAACCATCTTCAGAATACATATATTTTATGTTGAACAAACTCATCTCTTTTAAATTCATTTATTTTCCACAGTAAAAGAAAGCACTTTGACTTGGCTTTGTACTTACTTTTAGATTGGAAGACCAAAATATGAAAAAAAAAAAAAGAGATACACACCCCACAATTGATTGTGGGTTGTGTGTATGTGTGTGTGTCTGTGTTTTGAGAGAAGTGATCTAGGCAAATGGAATTGAGCCTGGTACTAGAAATGTAGTCTGGGTGGCTCATCTAATAGTAGATATTTGCTTTCTGCTTTTAGCCATACATTATGGTTCACTATATGGCTGTTATCTGAGCCCTAAAGCAGATAATTTAGAGACCACAGTTAGTAAAGGGAGTATATTTTGAAGCATTCTTATATATGAGAGAATCTCATGATCTTTCTGAGCCTTAGGAAGAATCTTTATATTACGACCTCAGCATTTTGTGTTGTTACTAATCCTAGTTGGATTAGAACTAGGGACTTGAATATAATGGTGAAGCTGTACAATTTCGTGTACAGTTGTGTTTTTACAGGTAGAAACCTGAAACAGTTGGTAGTATTTGCAATTTTATATGTTAAGTACTCTAGAAAGTGAATGCAAGTCACCTTCTCTTTTTCTTTTACATTGAATTACATGTTAATTGTAACATTTTTGACTGAAAGAAATTCTGTGGCCTTTCTTTTCTTTTCGTTTTTTTAAAAGATTTTATTTATTTATTTGACAGAAAGAGACACAGCGAGAAAGGGAACACAAGCAGGGGGAGCGGGATGGGGAGAAGCAGGCTTCCCACTGAGCAGGGAGCCCAATGCGGGGCTCGATCCCAGGACCCTGGGATCATGACCTGAGCCAAAGGCAGACACTTAACAACTGAGCCACCCAGGCGCCCCTTTTCTTTTTTCTATTTAAGTAATGCTATGCCCAACCTGGGCCTGGAACTAACAATCCCAATTTCAAGAGTTGCATGTTCTATTGACTGAGCCAGCCAGGTACCCCAATTCTTTGTTTTGTTTTTTTATAAAATAAAAAAAAAATGATTTTGAACTGTGAATTATCACTGATTTTTTTTAGCATAGGTTTTTCTAAAAAAAATGAATTATATCTATATATGAATTCCAAAGGGTGCATTATAGAAAAAACTATTACTGTGTGTGTGTATATATATATATATATATATATGGGCTAAATGCCAATGTCTGAAAAACATGCTTCTCCCTCTCCCACTTCCTCTCTCACTGTGTTTCCCTCTCTCTCTGTCAAATAAAGAAATAAAATCTTTAAAAAAAAAAACATTTTGTATTAAAATATCCCACAAAATACAAACATCCTATTCCTTTAAATATTATTTAAATGTAGTAAATATCACATAAATTAAAATACTGCATATATTTCCTAAATGGTTCAATTAGATTTAGGGGTTTGATGAGGAAAATTATTATATTAATCATAGTTGTTTTGTTAGAAGAAAACTTTCAGGTTTTGTATGTAGAATTACATTTTGTAAGTATCTTGATTTTTCACAGCTTCTCTTAAGCCTAGGCAGTGATAAGCTAATTCACTTTTTTAAAAGGGCTAATTTGGAAGGATTATTTCTTTAGGTTCAAGATTTATTTGGAGAGTCTTTTTTTTAAAAAATATTTTATTTATTTATTTGAGAGAGAGAATGAGATAGAGTACATGAGAGGGGGGAGGGTCAGAAGGAGAAGCAGACTCCCCACTCAGTAGTGAGCCCGATGCGGGACTCGATCCCAGGACTCCAGGATCATGACCTGAGCTGAAGGCAGTTGCCCGACCAACTGAGCCACCCAGGCACCCTATTTGGAGAGTCTTTTTAAAGACTTACCTGAGTAGAATCAGGAAGCAATCTATATTTCTAACTTTCTTTTTGGGACTTTGAAGTAGTTATTTCAAAAATCATAGATGAACCTTCCACTCACTTCTTTTGAGGAAATTGCTCTTCAATTACAATGTATTGATATAATTCACGGAAGTATTTTTGACTAGTGATGACTTTATATTCATATAGGTATAATCATTACACTATCTTTGCCTCTACTGTAGTGTAAACTTTTGTTTTTCCTTGGATGTGTCAATTTAGTTACATTGATGACATCTGTATTTTCAGCTAAATTAGCCTTGACCAACTGCTTTATTGATTGGTCCAAATTTGTGGCATGTTTTTCAGAAAGACTTATGATGGGTTGGCGCACAGAAATGTCATATTCCAATCACGACATGAGAAATGGTTGGATTGCCTGTCCTACTAGGAGGTATTCTTAAAATTAGTTATCCTGTTATATTATATCAATACTTACATCTCCCATTAAGAATGAGAAATATTTAGATTTTATTAGCAGAGTTTATTTATAAATTCATAGAAATTATCATTTTAGGAATTAAATTGCCAAACTTCTTTGCATTCCAAATTTTTGATTGTTTCTCTAAATAGAAAAATATGTTTCTTAGTAAATAATTATTAACCTACTCCATTTATGCTGATAACTTATAATTGATATAATTGACTCAAACTGGTAACTCCATTTACTGATAACTATAATTTTCCAGGAATAATGAAGTTTTGCCACTTAGAATCGATGCAAGGATAAGTGTTATTTCTCCAGAAAAAATAATTTTTTTCTTAAGACTAGATCTACGGTACTGCAACTAAAAACAAAAATACAAAACTTACCTCAGTTAATTTCCATTACATATTTAGAGAGTAGTTAACATAGTATTTAAATTTTTGCCCATGAGAAATGTGATTTCAAATGCTATGTAAGAAAGATTTAAGAATCTTGCAGCATAGGTAGGCTGTCGTAACTGTGTGCTAAAAGAAATTTAGTAAAATTATTGGCTTAAAATTGTTTTGCAATTCAAATGATGCCAACAGTTCTTCATGAAAAGATGACTTGTTTTTAAAATTCTCTTTATTAATATGCATTTTTAAAGCTTTTAAACTCATTTTAGGTTTTTATCAATTTATATAAATATGTGCCTCCTCCGTTTTAAGACTAGTTAATAGGAAACTGAGCAAGAAAATAAAGCCAAAGGTTACAGAATTAACAAGTGGTGGAAATAACAGAATTCAGAGATCCCTGAGTTTTATTTGTTACTGTTTCTTAAATTCAATAGACAAAAATGCAGTGAAAAGCTACAATTAAAATGCTACAGTGGTTACTCCATGAATCAATTTCATTTCATAGAAAATACCTTTGGTAGGTCTGTTGCTTTTTATTATGTTCATGTATATGTATATTTTAATATATTTTACTTTCTATAATCTAATTATAGACCATATTTTAAGCTATTATTTTAAACTATAAACATATTTAAACATATATATATTCTTTAATATTCATTTTATTTTCCTAACTGTGATCTTATAATTATAAATCATTTTGAGTCAACAATATTTTGGAACTAGCAGAACTCTACCCTTATGTATATAAAACAATCCATATAGACTTTCATTATATAAATTCTAGGTAATAAAAATATTGCCAGATATATACATCTTTATTTTTTTCCTTTTTCTTTGTTGCCCTTTTTTGTGTAAAAGAAGCAAAGTGAATTATTTCATACTAATGAATAATTTTTAGGGCTAGGAGCTGCCCTCCAGGTTTTCTCAAATTGCTGCCATAGCAAAATAAAACTAAGCAAAACTCCATAGAATGACTACATCTCTTCTGTATATAGAACATTGTTAAACATACTTAGTTTACAGTAAAAATCTCCATATGGAGATAATTAAGTAATATAAAAGAAACAGATCTTTTATAGTCATTAATTTTTAACAACTGCCCTATAATACAGCAGGTAATTTGGTCTGCACGTTTAATTAAAACCATTATCTTTCTTTTTGGAAGTATTTATTGTACAATTCCAAAAACTGTTCATGAAAAAAATCATGGATCTATTTGTCTCTAAATTGGGCCAGTTTGAACAAGTAGGAGAAGGAGGAGGTGTGTCTCTTGTATAAAGAGTTCTTCATTTTAGATATTTGACATAGCTGAATCTTAAAGTATATGAAATTATTTTAGTTATGTCCCTAACTTTTTTGAGTCAGAGATATAAAAATGAAACCATTTAATCAATCATTAGCAGAACCAACAATTAGTTTAAAACATTTTTTAAAAATTTCAAGCGAGACACTGATAAGTAACCATCTATTTCTGGCTTTAGACAAAACTGTAATCAGAATTCCCTATGATAATGGATACATTCCCTTTGAGCTCTAAGAAGTTCATTTTCTGAAACCTTTAAGTTTAGGGTCTAAACTTGAACATTTAGGTTCATTTACCCATCATTTCAGATGTTCTGGGAAGAAATATCTAATGATTTTTCCATGACATCTACCCTTTTTTTCAGATTCTCGACTGACATTTTATCGTGTGTTATTGTGTTCCACGCTATTTAGTTCCTCCTGGAGCCTTCCGAATTTCACATGCACTACTTCCATCGGACAGCTCCTGCAGAGTGGATAACTTACCTAGGGACCCAGGTCTTACTGGACAAGCAGACAATTGTGAACAGGGGCAGACTGGCTTTGTTTGGTTTTGTTTTTCTTTTTTTTTTTTAATTTAAATTTTTATATTTTTTTGCATTTTAAAGTGTAGATACTCATTTTAGCAGTTTATTGGAAAGTAAAAGCCAGGGAGTTTTCTTTAGGAAATATATGTCTTTATCTAAAATGGAAGGATTGTGTAGAAATGAACCTACCTGCATGCTGGCTTTTCTTTCCATATTCAATAACTTTTACATTGTAACAAACATTTTTCTCTCTCTAAAAACTAAGTATATCTTTGTTTTCTAGTACATATTTCTGTAATGTAAACATGCTTGTGTGGATATGAAAAAAACAGAAATTGTTCTATATGCACAAAATATAACTTACTGGTCTTGTTGGGAGGTAAGAACCTCAAGTTTACTAAGGAAGTAGAAGAGGGATTTATTTAAGGAGCTTTAAACTAGTTGCAAACTGGGAATTTATCTTGTATATCAGAAAGATAGAACTCTGCCATCGGTTTAAAAGAAAAACAAGATTTTGCTAGAATCTTGACTAAGTGACTTTAACAATATTAAAGGATTCTAAAAACTGTTGTATTTCAGACTGCTTTAGAATAGCAACAAAAATTGGGGCTACTTTTTCAGATGTGTACCCATTAAAATGAGGTGTCTCTATTGGCAGTTAGGTAACAGGAAAATTGCTATGTTGTGTTTTAATGAAATACTGGCACTTTATAAAACTGAAAGTTAATTTTAAATATTATTATTTAGATCAGTGAGCCAGAATTTCAGTGTGGATATGGAAGAGAAGACTCACTTTATTAACTTCAAGAATAAATATATATATATTTTAAATGCTGAAATACTAAGTTTAAATTTTTTGTTGCATTTTGAAAACATGTAAGAACTAAATTAGGTTTTTGATTAGTGGCTAATTAGTGACAGGGAATAAATCAGCATGAATCTAAAAATTAGAATGAATTAGGAATTGTTAGACATCTGATGCTTTAAAATTCTGTTTGAGGGACACCTGGGGGGCTCAGTCATTAAGCGTCTGCCTTTAGCTCAGGTCATGATCCCAGGGTCCTGGGATTGAGCCCCGCATCGGGCTCCTGCTTGGCGGGAAGTCAGCTTCTCCCTCTTCCACTCCCCCTGCTTGTGTTCCCTCTCTCGCTGTGTCTCTCTCTGAAATAAATAAAATCTTGAAAAAAAATAATAAAATTCTGTATGAGAAAATAGTATATTATCAAGGGATGAATTGTGTTTTGTGTTGATTGAGAACTTTGCTATTTTTAGAAAATTCATTTATATATTTTCTACCATTACAACATTGTTTCCCATCTCTCAGACTGAATTTGAGCTGATTTCTTCTTAGCACCATTAAGTGACCTAGTAATCAGTGGCATTGAATTTTTGTAAAGCAAAACTTAGGGCTTTAAATGCTTCCAGTTAAACTAAAGCCCATTGAAATTGTTTTGTTTGGATTTTAGTGTAAATCTCTGTCTATCCTGCTTTATATCTCCACCTTTGACTAATAAATTGGTAGTATCTTTTTCTATGTACAGGTTTTATGCAAAAAAGTAATTTTTCTTAATGTCCTCTATCCTTTTTTTTTTTTTTTTTTTGACATTCAGAAGTCAAATACTCTGTGCCTTCTTATCTTTCACATTAGGTAGCAAGAAGACTGTAACTTGAATAGACTAGAAATTACTGTGTTGGGGTATTTTCTATCATATAATGCTATGTTTTGTAGAATTTCTGTAGTACTTAGAAGAAAGAATTAGTTGTATAATAGATAAATTAAAATTGTATAATAGAAGCCCTAATTGGATATTTGTGGTAGTGCAAGAGTGAAACTGTTTTAGCATCCTTCCGGTAAGAAGTAACAACATTTCTTTTGGTGAGAGTGGCACTTAGATTTAGAATTCAGCCAGACAATTGGGTCTTAAACTGTTTTTACAAATAAAAAATAAAATGCCATATAGAAACCTGAATTTTCAAAAACATACTGATTTCTGGCTTAGCTGAACTTCTTAGCTTTTGTTTTTCAAGCATCTTTCTAGCAAAGGATAGAATGTTAAATAGTAAGAATTTTGAAGCATGAATTGGTATAAAATGACCTAAAATTATTTCTTAATTTACAATGAACACTGGGGTAATTTTTTAAAGTGTATTTCTGAGTTGCTTAACATTTTTTGTAGTATTCAATATTAAGTTTTAAAAGAAATGTTTCCACAACATTTAAACTGTTTTAGCAGTCTTCTATAAATGAATGGGGCAGTGTCAGTCTTAAAATTCTTTTGCAGGGTAACCAAGGTACTTTTCTTCTGCACAGTAGAAACAGTTAAAATAATGTTTATGCATTGGGTTTTTTCCTGATGTTTGAGTTTTTAAAATTGCCACATAGTCTGAAAATGATTTCATTGTGCTGGAAATGCTTTTGGGAATGTTTATTATCTTTATAAGTGGAGATTGAGCACCACCTGTTGGTCAAAAAATATTTTAATTTGTGATTTCAGCAAAAATATTTTGTGAAATAATTACATTGCTTAACAACTGAGGTCTTACATAATTCTGTCACAGTATAGATTTATGTCTAAAAACTGTACTTCATAAAATCCACCAGAATGCCTTTATCATTATAAATAATAAAATGATCCACCTTTAACATCTTTACTATATAAGTTTTCCTAACTTTATTGCTGTATTCTCCTGAATTATATAAGTTATCCTTTTAAGGAAGTGGATGGTCTTAACCCTGTGTTTACTTATTATTAAGAGGGATGAGTATTTTATTTGCCTTATGTGGAAATTATCAAATTGAGGAAGAACAGTTTGGTGATTCCTGTGTTATTTATGCATTATCTGAATGATGCTAGATTTAATATTTAAGAAAAAGAAATCCTTTTTTGTTTTTCTTAATAGCAGTTTGAAGTAGAAAAGTAAGAATTTTTGTACTAAAAACAGCAATTACTATTTTTTATTAGTTTTTTATAATTTTACACTTTATCATATTGAATGTTTTATTTTGTTTGAAATAGATACCATTTGAGTAGGCATTAATAAAGCAAATTATTAATTTCAAAATATGTTAATTTTAATAATTGATATGAATACAAATATTAAAACAAACTACTCAGAACAAAGCAAAAAATATCTGAAGTGACATTTGATACTCTTAAAGATGTGAAAACTATATTTTCATTAAGACTAGATACAGAAGGCAGCTGTGGTATTTCTTTTACTACTGACATCAAAGTAAGTGCTACAGCTGTTATCAAAGTCTTAACCCTTCATCCATTAATAATGTACAGTAAATAAATCAGTCCTTTTGGGTTTTAGGGAGGTTGATCTTTTTAGTTTAGGTTATACTTTCTAAGAAGAAATTCCATGATTAGTATTAGATATATTCTTACCGGGAAAACAGTATAAATAAAGCCAAAAAAGATAAGTTTAAGAAATTTACATTGATATTTTATGTATCATACCAGAAAGTAACTGATTTTTTATATAAAAATTAAGACTGGTAGTGTCAGCTGTATTAGATTGTTTCAAATAAAAAATCATACTCCAGTTTCCTTCAACTCCTGTTGCTTTTTCCTATATCCATTTAATGTCATCACTTCTTGCTTGTTTTTTAAGCTAGAAACTTCAGAGTCAGTCCTGTCTCTCATCTTCACCATGCAATTCAGTTTCTAAACACTGGAAGTGGCTCCTCATTCTTCTCTCCATACTCTTGCCCTGCTTCAATCTTCCTCATCCCTCTGACTATTCCAGTAGCTTACCAAGTAATTTTATTGTTTCCAGTCTCTTTCTTATTTCACCCTATCTTCAATAGCACTTAGACGTTTTTTGGGTTTTGTTTCACTTTTTTACTAAAACACTTGGCTGGTCATATTAAAAATTTTTTGGATCTTAATTGCCTACCACACAAATCTAAATTTCTTCAGGGTGGCATTCACTGGGACCTTAGGGTCAGGTTCCAATCTACCCTTTATAGCCTTACTTTGCCCCCTTCCCTTTCCCACCCTTTGAAACCAAATGTCTCCTTTGTGAAGAGTTGCTTTTTAAGAATTAATCATATTGATTTGAGCTCTACTAGCAATTGGGTCATATTACTAGAAGGTCTCATCACTAGAACAATTCTTTATGCAGGCACAAATAGTTAGGAAGTCTCTGAAAGCAGTGACTGTGGTTTGTTTGAATTTTGAATTTGAAGTCCCAAGCGTAGTCTGTGGCACACAAGAAGTTGTAAACTTATGGTAAAGAGTTTGTCTACTTTGTCTCCTGGAGCAATTTACTTACTCAGACCCTAAATGTGTTTATATATGTAATATGTTTAGAACAGTGCCTGGTATATAGTAAAGCCTCAATAAATGTTAACAGTTATTATTTTAAAAAGAATACGCCATTTAAATATGTTTCAATATTGGAGAAAGTGTGCAAATTTGAAGCAAAGTTCTTAGACTTTTTTTTACAGTGTAATATCACATTTTATAGCTAATTTAAAATCTTGAGTATATGAGAACCATTTTGTTTAAAAGCTTTGTAACTGAAAATTGAATTATGTAAAGTTTTATTGAGTTTGTCTTTTAGAGTTAAAAAAATATGTACACATATATAAGTAACTGCTTAATCTTGTCTTAAAGTTGTTGCCATATTATGTTAAAGTAATTTCACTCTAAACTATTTACCAAAATGGTTTTTGGCGATAAAGAGAAATAATGTTAAGAAAATAAATGAAAAATTGACATCTTATTTTTTTAGGTAGACATTTAAATTACAAAATGAAGACCTAGCATAGGGTTGTTTTTCTTTCTTTCCAGATAGGCTGGATTATACTAATGTTAGTAGAGGGTTTTAAAGGACAACTGTGGGATGTTTGAAATAAGTCATTCTATCACAAGGCTTATGGCAGAAATAGATTTGATTGTGACTTGACAGTCTTAGATTTACTGGGTTTTTTTGGTTGTTTGTTTTTTACTTTCTTCCATCCTTCTTTGCTTGATGAATTTTCTCATTGGTTCCAGTTGAGTTCAAAGTGAAGATTTCTTTGACTTTCTTTCAGTGGTTTTGAAGGGAGGGTAGGTGGGCACATGAGGAGATGTCAACAGAATATTTTTTATAATATACGTTATAGTTAAATCTGATTTCTTTAGTTAGAAATCTTTATTTACGATGTGGCATTGGAAGATGGAGGTTAAAAGCATCCATTGGGATATAGGCCTCTGAATCTAGACAGTTCTCAAAAATTCATAAAAACATTCATAATGAATGAAAATCACTAAGGTTAATATTAGCTTAGGTTGTAAAGCTAAGTATTTTTAAGGAGTTTACAACTTTTTGGAAATATAGAAGGTATTTTTTTAGACAATAGAGTAAAGAGAAATTTGATTCTTTGTTGGGTTGGATTTTATATTTTGCAATCTAGTATCATTAACAGTATACATATTGCATAACTTTAAAAATATCTTTGATATGTATCATTTTCTTTCTATGATTGAATGCTTATGTTGGAAATAAGTATAGCGTTGAAAGTCTGTTGAACATTATGTGTGTCTGCTTTGAATTTTTTTTTGATTGACATACATTACTCCTGAGTGAGACGCTTACTGTTGATAGTATTCTTAAATAATTTGTGCAGTCTACAATTAATAATTTAACTGCAGATGGCTTTCTGTTGACTCTGTTATTTCATCTTATGATTATAAAATATGCCATAATTTAGCAGTTATTTGGGGGATTTAATTAAACATTCAAGGATGAATATAGTTGGAAGTCTTACAATCTTGAATTTTATTTTATTGTTTAGTAAATTGTATGTTATTTCCTAAAAGTTGTATGCTCAGAATAATGTAGAGATGTTAAAATATAGAGGAAACAAATATTTCAAAACTATTTTCTAGCAATAAAATTCTACATGTCTCCTTATTTGAAAATATCTTTTAATTATTGGGTTTACAGTTTTCACAGTTTGGTTTAGATCAGAAAGTTTTCAATATTTCTTAAATGAATAAACCAACTAAAATTAGTGTAAAATATTTCAATTTTATATTTTTATATCCAATATATAACCCATATTCATTTGTAGTATTTTGCTTTATATTAGAAATATCTCATTGTAAGATGTAATCATTCCTACCAAGAAATATTTTAAAGTATCAGTGATAATCATATTTTCAGATTAGTAAGAAGCTAATAGAAATATACAGTGCTTATTCAACAAATATTTTGGTATCTGAAAAATACTGAGACTGATTTAAGTTGGGATATTTCCTAATTATGTATTATTTAGGAAGAGAAAAACATTAATAAAGAAGTAAAATGCAATGTTATATGTGCTATAATACGTAATGCAAAAGAAACTTAGAGCAGTGCTTAAGTCTTCTTGAGGGTTCACAGAAACTTTTTGTGAGATTATGATGCATCAGCTCATTTAGAAGGAATTGAAGCATATTTCCAGATGGTAAGAGAAAATAAAGAAGGGGTTTGTTGTTCAGGGTGTACTATGTGCAGAGGTGTGGAGGCATTTAGAGAGCAGGGCTCTGGAAGAGGGGACTATGGACCACGAGGCTGACTGGAGATGTAGGTGTTAGGCCAATAATTTTTTTTTTTTATTTATTCATGAGAGTCAGAGAGAGAGAGGCAGAGGCAGAGGGAGAAGCAGGCTCCCCACCTAGCAGGGAGCCCGATGCGGGACTCGATCCCAGGACCCTGGGATCATGACATGAGCTGAAGGCAGATGCTTAACCATCTGAGCCACCCAGGCGCCCTAGGCCAATAATTTTGGATATTATCCTGTAAGCATTGGTGAGGGATTAAAGAATTTTGAGCAGGAGAAGAACATGTACCCATTTACATTTTTGGAAGATTATTGTGGGGTCATACTGTGGAGGATGAGGGTAGAAAGGCCAATTAGGGAAATTACTACAGTACAGTAAAGAGTACCTGAGCCAAGTGGCAGTGAGAGTAGAAAGGGAGGTATTAAGAAGACAGAGTCAGCTCACAGGTCTTGATGATTCATTGGTTGTTGAGGTTCACAGTGGTTTTTTTGGAGTGCTCAAGGCGGGTATCTAGTTTGAGTTACTACTCACTGACATAGGGACTGATGGAAAGAAGCCATAGTTTTGGGATAGGGGTGGACTTTAGTAGCAAACATGTCCTTTTTTGTAATTTAAATTTAGTTAATTAACATATACTGTATTATTAGTTTCACAGGTAGAGTTCAGTGATTCATCAGTCTTATATAACACCCAATGCTCATTACATCACATGCCCTCCTTAATGTCCATCACCCAGTTACCCCTCCCCTCCAGCAACCTTCAGTTTGTTTCCTATGATTAAGAGTCTCTTATGGTTTGTTTACATCTCCGATTTCATCTTATTTTATTTTTTCCTCTCTTCCCCCATGATCCTCTATTTTGTTTCTTAAATTCCACATATGAGTGAGATCATATGACAATTGTCTTTCTCTGATTGACTTATTTTGCTTAGCATAATACCCTTTAGTTCTGTCCATGTGGTTGCAAATGGCAAAATTTCACTTTTTTTGATGGATGAGTAATATTCCTTTGTGTACCACAACTTCTTTATCCATTCATCTGTCGATGGACATCTGGGCTCTTTTCATATTTGGCTATTGTGGAATTACTCCTATAAACATTAGGGTGCAGGTGCCCCTGTGAATCACCACATTGGCATCTTTGGGGTAAATATCCAGTAGTGCATTTGCTGGGTCATAGGGTAGCTCTATTTTCAGCTTTTTGAGGAACCTCCATACTGTTTTCCAGAGTGGCTGCACCAGCTTTCATTCCCACCAACAGTGTAGGAGGGTTCCCCTTTCTCCGCATCCTCATCAACATCTGTTGTTTCCTGGCTTGTTAATTTTAGCCATCTGACTGGTGTCAGGTGGTATCTCATTGAGGTTTTGATTTGTATGTCCCTGATGCTGCATGATGTTGAGCATCTTTTCATGTGCTTTTTGGCCATTTGTAGGTCTTTGGAGAAATGTCTATTCATGTCTTCTGCCCATTTCTTGGTTGGGTTATTTGTTCTTTGGGTGTTGAGTTTGATAAGTTCTTTATAGATTTTGGATACTAGCCCTCTATCTGATATGTCATTTGCAAATACCTTCTCCCATTCTGTCGGTTGTCTTTTTGTTTTGTTGACTGTTTCCTTTGCTGTGCAAAAGCTTTTTATCTTGATAAAGACCCAATAGTTCATTTTTGCCTTTATTTCCCTTGCCTTTGAAGATGTCTAGCAAGAAGTTGCTGCGGCTGATGTCGAAGAGGTTGCTGCCTGTGTTCTCCTCAAGGATTTTGATGGATTCCTTTGTCACATTTAGGTCTTTCATCCATTTTGAGTATGGTGTAAGAAAATGGTCCAGTTTCATTCTTCTGCATGTGGCTGTCCAATTTTCCCAACACCATTTGTTGAAGAGACTGTCTTTTTTCCATTGGACATTCTTTCCTGCTTTGCCCAAGATTAGTAGAGTTGAGGGTCCATTTCTGGGTTCTGTATTCTGCTTCATTGACCTTTGTGTCTGTTTTTGTGCCAGTACCATACTGTCTTTTTTTTTTTTCTTTTTAAGATTTTATTTATTTGTTTGACAGAGACCGAGACAGCGAGAGCAGGAACACAAGCAGGGGGAGTGGGAGAGGAAGAAGCAGGCTTACCGTTGAGCAGGGAGCCCGATGTGGGACTCGATCCCAGGACTCTGGGATCATGACCTGAGCCGAAGGCAGCCACTTAACGACTGAGCCACCCAGGTGCCCAGTACCATACTGTCTTGATGATTACAGCTTTGTAATAGAGTTTAAAGTCTGGAATTGTGATGCCACCAGCTTTGGTTTTCTTTTTCAATATTCCTTTGTCTGTTCAGGGTCTTTTCTGATTCCATACAAATTTTAGGATTATTTGTTCCAGCTCTGTGAAAAAAGTTGATGGTATTTTGATAAGGATTGCAGTGAATGTGTAGATTGCTCTAGGTAGCATAGACATTTTAACAATATTTATTCTTCCAGTCCATGATCATCGAATGTTTTTCCATTTCACTGTGTCTTCCTCAATTTCTTTCTTGAGTGTTCTGTAGTTTTCTGAATACAGATCCTTTGCCTCTTTGGTTAAGTTTATTCATAGGTATCTTACAGTTTTTTGGTGCAACTGTAAATGGGATAAACTCCTTAATTTCTCTTCTGTCTCATTGGTAGTGTATAGAAATGCACTGATTTCTGTGCATTGTTTTTATATTCTGCCACTTTTTTGAATTCCTCTATGAGTTCTGGTGATTTTGGGGTGGAGTCTTTTGGGTTTTCCACATAGAGTATCATATCATCTGCAGAGAGTGAGAGTTTGACTTCTTCTTTGCTGATTTGGATGTCTTTATTTCTTGTTATCTGATTGCTGAGGCTAGGACTTCTAGTACTATGTTGAACAGCAGTGGTGATAGTGGACATCCCAGCTGTGTTCCTGACTTAGGGGAAAAGCTCTCAGTTTTTCCCCATTAAGAATGATATTTGCTGTGGGCTTTTTGTAAATGGCTTTTATGATATTGAGGTATGTTCCCTCTATCCCTACACTGTGAAGAGTTTTAATCAAGAAAGGATGCTGTACTTTGTCAAATGCTTTTTCTGTATCAATTTAGAGGACCATATGGTTCTTGTCCTTACTTTTATTAATGTAATGTATTGCATTGATTTGTGGATGTTGAGCCACCTTTGCATCCTAGGAATAAATCCCACTTGGTCATGGTGAATAATCCTTTTAATGTACTGTTGGATCCTGTTACCTTGGTGAGAATTTTTACATCCATGTTCATCAGGGATATCAGTCTGTAATTCTCCTTTTTGGTGGGGTCTTTGCCTGGTTTTGGGATCAAGGTCATGCCTCTCTCGGTGTCTCTAGGAACGCATCCATTTCTTCCAGATTGGCATATAGTTGCTCATAAAATGTTCTTGTGATTGTATTTCTTCAGTGTTGGTTGTGATCTCTCCTTCATTCATGATTTTATTTATTTGGTTCCTTTCTCTTTTCTTTTTGCTAAGTCTGGCCAGGGGTTTATCGATCTTATTAATTCTTTCAAAGAACCAGCTCCTAGTTTCATTGATCTCTTCTACTGTTCCTTTGGTTTCTATTTCATTGATTTCTGCTCTAGTCTTTATTAATTCTCTTCTCCTGCCTTATTTTAGGTTTTAGGCTTTATTTGCTGTTCTTTCTCCAGCTCCTTTAGGTGTAAGGTTAGGTTGTATATTTGAAACCTTTCTTGTTTCTTGGGAAGGGCTTGTATTGCTATATACTTTCCTCTTAGAACTGCCTTTGCTGCATCCCAAAGGTTTTGAACAGTTGTGATTTTATTTTCATTTGTTTCCATGAATTTTTTAAATTCTTCTTTAATTTCCTGGTTGATCCATTCATTCTTTAGTAGGATGCTCTTTAGCCTCCGTGTATTTGAGTTCTTTCCAAATTTCCTCTTGTGATTGAATTTCAGTTTCAAAGCATTGTGGTCTCAAAATATGCAGGGAATCATCCCCGTCTTTTGGTACCAGTTGAGAACTGATTTGTGACCTAGGATGTGATCTATTCTGGAGAATGTTCCATGTGCACTTGAGAAGAATGTGAATTCTATTGCTTTAGGATGGAATGTTCTGAATATATTTGTGAAGTCCACCTGGTCCAGTGTGTCATTCAAAGCCCTTGTTTTCTTATCTTCTGCTTAGATGATCTGTCCATTGCAGTCAGTGGGCTGTTACAGTCCCCTACTATTAATATCAATGTGTTTCTTTAATTTTGTTATTAATTGGTTTATATAATTGGCTGCTCCCATGTTAGGGGCATAAATATTTACAGTTGTTAGATCTTCTTGTTGGATAGACCCTTTAATTATGATATAGTCTCCTTCCTCATCTCTTATTACAGTCTTTGGATTAAAATCTAATTTGTCTGATATAAGGATTGCTACACCAGCTTTATTTTGATATCCATTAGCATGATGTCCATTAGCATCATCCCCTCACTTTCAATCTGGAGGTGTCTTTGGGTCTAAAATGAGTCTCTTGCAGACAGCATATCCATGGGTCTTGTTTTTTTATCCTATCTGATACCCTTTGTCTTTTGATTGTGTATTTAGCCCATTTACATTCAGAGTAACTATTGAAAGATCTGAATTTAGTGCCATTGTCTTACCTGTACAGAGACTGTTCTGTATATTGTCTCTGTTCCTTTCTGGTCTATGTTACTTGTGGGCTCCCTCTGCTTAAATGATCCCTTTTAATACTTCTTGTAGGGCTGGTTTAATGATCACAAATTCTTTTAGTTTATGTTTGTTGTGGAAACTTTTTATCTCTCCTTTTATTTTGACTGACATCCTAGCTGGAATAGGTATTCTTGGCTGTGTATTTTTCTCACCAGCACTCTGAAAATATCATGGCAGTCCTTTCTGGTCTGCCAGGTTTCTGTGGGTAGGTCTGCTGCTGGTCTAATGTTTCTACCCTTGTAGGTTATGGACCTGTTGTCCCAAGCTGCTTTCAGGATTTTCTCTTTGTCTAAGAAATTTGCAAGTTTCACCATTATATTGGGGTGTTGACCTATTTTTATTGATTTTGAGCAGGGTTCTTCTGTGCCTCCTGGACTTGAATGCCTGTTTCTTTTCCCAGATTAGGGAAGTTCTCAGCTATAATTTGCTCCAATATACCTTCTGCCCCCCTCTCTCTTTCCTCTTCTCCTGGCATCCCAATTACTTTAACATTGTTTTGCTTTATGGTATCAGTTATCTCTCAAATTCTCCCCTTATGATCCAGTAGTTGTTTCACTTTTTCTCAGCTTCTTTATTCTCCATCATTTTGTCTTCTGTATCACTAATTCTCTCTTCTGCCTCATTTATCCTAGCAGTTAGAGCCTCCATTTTTGATTGCATCTCATTAATAGCCTTTTTGATTTTGACTTGATTAGATTTTAGTTCTTTTATTTCTCCAGAAAGGGATTCTCTAGTGTCTTCTGTGCTGTTTTCAGCTCAGCCAGTATCTTTATAATCGTCATTCTGATCTCTAGTTCTGACATCTTACGTATATCCATACTGATTACATCCCTGGCAGTTGGTACTGCCTCTTGTTCTCTTTTTGGAGGTGAGTTTTTCCATCTTGTCATTCTGTCTAGAGAAGAATAAATGAACGAGAGAACACAATACTAAAATGGCAACAGGGATCTCAGAGAAATATATACTAAACCAATCAGAAGAGGCCTTAAGGTAAATAAATAAATAAATAAAAATTAAAAAGGAGAATATAAACAGGTAAACAGAATAGATCAATACACTGGATCCTGTGAATATTTTTGTCTGTTTGTTAGAAAACTAGATCCCAAAATTGTAAAGAAAGAAAAATTTATATATGTACAGAGATAAATTTAAATACAATGAAAAGATAGAATGTAACTGTAAAAATGAAAATTAAAAGAGAAAAAAAGTAATATAAACAGACAGGTGAACAGAACAGAGCAATATGCTATATCCAGGGTGTGTTTTGTTTGGTTTGTTAGAAGAAACCACATCTCAAAATTGTAAAGAAAGAAAAACATATATATACCAAAAAAAAAAAAAAATTGAAAAGATAGAATGTAACTATAAAGATGAAAATTAAAAAAGACTAACAAAAAAAAAATGATGGAAAAAAGAGAGAATATGATCAGACAGGTGAAGAAAACAGAGCCATACCCTAGATTCTGGGTGTATTTTGGTCTGTTAGAAGAAATTGCATCCCAAAATTGTAAAGAAGGAAAAAACCTATATATATTCAAAAATAAAATTAAATACCATGAAAGGATAGAATGTAACTGTAAAAATGAAAATTAAAAAAGATTAAAAAAGAGTTGATAAAATAAGAAATTTGTTGAGGAAGGAAAGAAAAAAATTAAACTTGAAAGACAAAAGAATCATGGGAAAAAACCATGAATTCTATATACTATTTTCCCCTAGTCAGGAGTTTTGCAGTTTTGTATGATCCGTAAACTTGGTCTTAGCTGGTTGTTCTTGCTGATATTCTGGGGGAGGGGCCTGTTGTGTTGATTCTCAAGTGTCTTTGCCCCAGTTAGAATTGGACTACCCTTGCCAGAGAGCCAGGCTTAAGTAATCTGCTCTGGATTGTTCTATGTGGCTTTTGTTCCCTGAAGACTTTCCACACCGCTTTAGAGGATGAGAATGAATATGGCGGCATCCCACTCTCCAGCCCCAGAGCTGAAAGCTTGAGGCCTCACTCCTCTGTGCACCCTCAGGGAAAAGCAGTCAATCATTCCTGTCTCCCTGGTCTCCCTTTGCACTCTGTGCTCACCCAACCTGTGACCCAGCATTTCCATCCCAGGCTTGTGACCCCACTTGGAGTCTCCAAACCCTGCAGACTCCTGCATCGTGCATCCGTCCTTCTCCTCCTGGGGGAGGAAGGAGGGGTTTCACTGGTTCTGCCCCTTGCTGGGCCCCTGCTCCATAAGTGGTCGCCCAAGGGTGCTTGAGTTCCTGGTTTATGGCAACCCTGAACTGAGAGCCCACTCCTGGGCTTGCTGATCACAGCCAGCTTCCCTGCTCCATTGCCTGGGAACTCAGCCACACTGAGGCACCTCCTGTCTTCCTGTGACCCTGAGGATCCTGAGACCAAACTGCTAGGATTCCGTCTTGCTTTGCCACCTTTCAGGCAGGATGTCCCTCACTGGAGTCGACTTCTAAAAGTTCTGATTTTGTACACCACTGCTCTATCACTTTCTGGTAGCCGGCTTAGGGAGGCTCCCCCCACCCCACCCCCACCCCAGGTTTATCTTCCCATATATCGACTTGGATTCACTTCTCTGCACCTCCTACCTTGCTGAAAATGGTCATTTTTCTATTTGTAGGGTTGCAGCTATTTTCGTAGCTCTTCAGTTGAGTTTTCAGGTGTTTAGAATGATTTGATAGCTATCCAGCTGAATTCCTGGGACTACATGAAACTAAGGTCTCTTACTCTTCTTGGACCTGTCCATCATTTTTGAGATGTCATAGAACAGTAGCTTAAGGAATGTCCAACAAGGCGGTTGGATGTCTATAGATCTGGAGCCAGGAGATAGAAATTTGGAAGTTAGCATGCTATTCCCAAACTCATTTCATCAGTTTTATTTTTTAGTTTGTTAATGGCTGTCTAAGAAAAGGGTAAAAATAATGAGAGTAAGAAGAATTTAGAAATTGGGTTAGAGAAATTTTGGAAAAATAAATGTGTATAGTCTGTTTTGGATTTTAAGGAAACTGGGATTCATTTCTACTGCCAGTAAATTTGAATTCTCTGCCACCAGCTGTCTCATGTGATCAGTGAATTTGTCTTAAGGGAAAGGAGAGCAGGGGATGCCTAACTTTTTAATGTATTTTCAACTCACCTGGGTGTATTATCTGTGGGTTTTTTTGTTGTATGTGCCAGTATTTCAGTTGGTGTGGGACATTGAGAGTTGACAATAAAATAATCACTACAGTGAGCAAGAATAATTGTTTTGATGCTCTTACCACTCATTTATTTCAAGACTGCAGAAATAAACTTGGTCCAATATTTAATAATCAACATTTTTAATGTATCATGTATTATACATGTATATGAGTTTTGGATACTGTGTTATTTCCAGGACAATTTAAATCTGTGCTTTAATTATGTTAAATAAAGTTGCATATGAGTTAAGAATTTTATATTTGGGCTTTTGAAGTTTCAGTATTCTGTGTGTCATGGAAATATTTTTGTTAATTTTTAAATTGTGATATGTATGAATATACAGAAAAGCAAGCTTAAACATACTGTATTGCCATACATATTTGAGATTGCTGAATATTCCATCAGCTTACAGAACATAATTTAAACGCCATTTATAATAACCCCAAAAATGAATACCAGGGACTAAATTCAACAAAAGATGTGCAAGACTTCTATGGGAAAAATTGAATAAATTTATTGAAAGATGTAAGAGCTAAATAAATGGAGAAAGATACTATGCTTTTGGCTGGGAAAACATAAGAATAGAAATTCTCCCAAAATGAAACCATTAAGTTCAATACTGATCAAAATCTCGACTAGTATTTTTTTTACAACATTAGACAGTCTGATTTTAAAATTGACGTAGAAGAGTAAGGGTCAAGAAGAACGAAACAGTTTTGAAGTACAATATCATAGACTCCTCCTACTACATATCAAATTTATACCTTGCCATATAAAACAATAGTAAATTAACGAGTGTGCTAATGACACAGGTGAACAAACTAATGGAAAGTCTACCCTTTCTGTCTTTGCCTAACTCCTCATTGTATACGACTGCGTGCTAGCCAGCTCAAATGGTATATGCCAACATCGTGCTGGGAATTGCAGTACTATGCCTTTGGTATTGCTACTCTCTGCAGAATTCTCTTCATCCCCATAGACTGTACTTTACTGAATCTAAGATGCATTATTAATTTATGTACTGCTAAGAAAAAGTTGCCAATTAAACTGACATATCATCATTGCTGGTATATTCTGTTTCAGAGATTTTAAAACATGAAAATATGTGTCTTATGATCTTTGGAACATGGTATTTAAAATGCCAGGGTCTCCAGAAAGAATATTCCCTGGTTTTTCTTATCTGAAAGTAAGTTCTCTCACTAAGAATTTGCAAAGCATTTATTTTATCTTTTTGTGAAAATTTTACAACCAACATATACAAAACCTTTTCCTCTCAGTTTTTCTCTTTCTGAATGTATGCCTCTTTGACAATAATCCTAATAAGACCAAGAGTTAACAAATACTGAGCACCTACTGTGGGGCGCTTGGGTGACTCTGTCGGTTAAGCATCTCACTCTTGATTTTGGCTGAGGTCATGACCTTGGGGTTGTGAGATCTAGCTCCATGAGACCGCTGAGCTAGGCATGGAGCCTTCTTGGGATTCTCCTTCTCACTGTGCTGCACCACCCCCCTCCCGCCTATGCTCTCTCTTTCTCTTAAAAAAATACAAAAAAAGTTGAGCACCTACTGTATATCCTGTGGTAGTTGCTTTAAGGATATTATCTTGATCTTTAGGCAACTCTGCAAGGCTATTACTGTTATCAAATTTTTATGTAGGAAACTGGATCTTGGAGTTTAAGATTACAGAACCAGGATTGGAACCCCAGACTGCTTGACTTCAAAGCCATGACATATCACATCACACTGCATTTCTGCCTCTCTACTTCCCTACCCTGGTTATAGTAAGTTAGTTGAGTGTAGAAACCATGTATTTTGCATCTTTGTATTCTCCATACCTTCTTATTCATTTCTTGAACATACTGAGTGGTTATATCTATAGGTAAAATTAGAGGAGGAGATTAGGGCACCCCTTCAAGAATTCTTTAAATATTTGTTCAGTGTTCATTTCTGTGTGGGATCAGCACAGGGCAGGGAAAATTGAGGCTGAACTATTCTTTTGATATCAGCTAATAGATTAAATATAAATATCACTTCCAAATTCAATGAACTTTTGAATATTTTGAAAAAATAATTTCAAATAAGAACTTATATGTTCATGATAGAAAAATTAAAAAGTGAAGAAAAAAGATTAACACATATATCAAGAATACACTATCAAGTACTTGCATTATCTCATTTAGTTCACAGAATAACATAATCATCACTAATACTATAGTTATCCTTTTTTCATACATAAGAAAACCCAGGCAAAGAGCTGGTAAGTCATTGTCCACCATGTCACTGTTGGTAAGTAGAGGAGTTCCAGTTTGTCTAACAAAGGCTACAGTCTTCCCTCTCTGTTTTGGTTTTTTTGTTTTTAAACTTGGTACAAATGGTATTAATAGTGAATTTAACAGTCTGAAATTTCCCTTTTTTTCGCCCAGTATTATTTTTGAGATTCTTGTTAGTGTTGATTCATATAGCTCCACTTCATTCGGTTGATTTAAACATTTTCAGAAACTGTAAATGTACATAGTTTAAAAGTAAAGTGTGTCAGGCTTAGAATGAAAAATGGATACCTCCCTCTCCATTCCTTAGTCCTTCTCATAGAGACAACTGCTTTCAACTTTCTGTTGTTTTCCCCTTTTTATTTACTTCTGTATCTGCTCTTCCCATCCATACTACCATTTCCGGACATTTCAGTTTTAATTATGTAATGTCTTTCTACTATGAAAGAATGATTTTAGCATCTGCCTTTCCCCTATCATTTTGTTTTCTGTCTTCCCATTTTCCAATGTATTTATGTCACATTATTATGACTATATAAACACTTACAACAGAGCTATATGTAAAGCGGGATGTTCACTTTTTTTCTCTTGTGTGAATTTTTTTCTGTTAATAACTTTCCCCCGTTTGCTCAGTTTTCATTGTACCAATTTCTAATTCTTACCTTAAACTCTGACCAAACTATAAACTCTTTTCAAAATGACAAACCAATAATATAGTGTTGTTGTTATTGTTGTTATTTTTTTCTTAAGAGACATTCCTTCTGGATCCCTAAGCTCTCTTCAATTTAGATTTCTTTTGTCTCTTTTCTTTGTTAGATCCCTGTTTTTCCTGCTTTCTGTATTTCCTCTTGTTTTAATTCCTCAATTTTAATTCCTCTAAAAGTTTTTTGAGAAAGAATGCATGAAGGTTACATTCTGCCCTCCTGGAGAATTTAAAGTGATATATTGATGTGGAGTTAATTCTTCTCTAACTGCAATAAAATCTGATATTTTTTTCAAACTGCCCAATAGTAAAAGTGAATTGTTTCTTATTCTATAGTTAAATACTTTAGGAGGAAAAATATGGTGAACTTTTAGCTTGTTGAAACTTTTCCCCTCCAGTTTACTACTGTCAAAGATTTCAGGTCGAATTTAACAAATGATGAAACACATGGAGATTTAGAGAAAGCATGGTTAATATCACTCCTTATATAAAAGAGGCGATGTCGGTTATAAAGAGTGTCATGGTTCTGTTTTCATTGATATAATGGTATTTACTTTAAATAATTCTTGGTTTAAATGAAAACATCTAAATTGTAGTGTTTAAAGGCAATTATAATCTAATTTCCATATAAAGATGTCCAAGGTACAATCTAAATATAGGTTAAATGGAAAAAAATGTCTTTTATAATTGCCTATGGAAAAAAATTAACCAGAGTATGCGTGTTGCCTTATCTTTTGTGGTTTTTAGTGGAAGCTTTCTGTTTCTGACATTGCAGAGAAGCCTTTTCACATAAATAACCTCCCATAAATCATTTCAAAATGTCTAAGTAAGGGCCTGAATAATTTTTTTCTTGAGTAGTCTGCAAATGACATCTCAGTCATTAACTACTTTAGGATAAAAGCATTTTGCTAACATTGAGCTTCACTCAAAATTCTTAACTTGTCTAGATTGACATATGCTGTTTATAGTATTGTATTTGACCTGTTTGCTAGATATTTTTTTTTCCTTAGTAAGAAATTTTACTGTTAGTTAGCTTGTCAGACATCATTATAAATAGGGGGATAAAAATCTTGGTGTTAGATTGCAGTGTTTTATACTGAGCATCATTGATCCATAAAGACTTATAGTATATTATTCTAAGGTTGTCATTGCTAGAAAGGACTAAGGAAGGATTAAGGAACTACATTGACAGAAGTCATCATTTTAATGACAGGCAATTTAGTTTGAGGTAACTGAAGCAGGGAAAAATGCAATCAATCATCACAGCAAGGATTTTCACAAATGTTTACCAGTCTATAATGAATGCTGTGTAGATCATCAAGGTCATTTGATAGCTTCTCTGAAAGTAATGTTTTCATATTCTAACAAAGCAATTCTAGTATTTTAAATAAACTATGTCCAATTCCTAAAGTTCTGTGGTACATTGAATTAGTGAAATATGAAGTTTTAACAGGTTAGGAAACATGAAAAAAATTTCAGCTAATTCATTAAGCATTTCATTTCATTCTTGGAATTAGAAATGGTATTTTCTCCCCAGTGATACTTTTCTAAAGTGTCTAAGGAATACACATAAAGGGTAATTTAGTACTGGGTCATATTTATTTTATTGTTATTTGTTTTCAAGTTTTAATACAGTGTTAAAAATTTTATGTGTAACAGCTCTTCAAATTGTTTTCTTTTGATTATCTTGAAGGGTATATATATAAATTCCCTTCCTTTCTATGTGGGATTCCCCATCCAATTAGTTCTGGAAGCATACATGTTAGGAGACTAGAACCAGTTAAGAAGGTGAGGGTATATGTTGCTCACTGGTTGAGAAAGCTTTAGAGGTAGTTTTGGGTTCAAATTTAGGCTCTTTTACTGGATGGGTGGTCTAATCAAGAGGAATAAATCTTTTCTGCAGATTGGGAATAATCATACCTTGCCCATGTGGTGGTTGTGAGGATTAATCTCATAGTTTTTATAGGGGTCTTATAGTTCTTGACACAAAATAGCACTTCAAAGATGTTTAATTTCATTCTTCTCTACCTCTCTTGTATGAGAGCAAAGATAAAATGATCTCTTCAATGGCAATAGTGGTAGGTAGAAGGGAGGCATGGTTATTATTTTACTTTCCAATGAAAATATACTCAGGGTAAGTCACAATAGGCTTACCATAGGCCAAGACTATTAGAAGGTAAAAATTGTGACTTAAAAAATTGTTTTAATGATTCATGTAACTGTTTTGATTTAAGTTACTACATCCCCTCCCCATCTTCCCAAACAAAACAAAAGCCTGGCTTAATTTATTTGACCAAATGGTTTTTTGGAGTCTTGTGTCATAAGTACTACCTCAGTCAACCAGAACTATCATTGTAAATTTTATGGTGAAGGAAGTGTCCTTGTCATCTGCTTTATAAGTTACACATTTGCATTTCACTCAGCATTCATGTAAGTAATCTTAAAGGAAATTAAATTCTTTCTGTCTTTTCCCCTATCTATCTATCTAGAATTCTGAGTGAATTGATAGTTATTTGTGGAGGGAGTGTTCATAGAGTTGAGGAGCTCTGTTTTTGGGTTTGCACAGACCTGAACTTTAATTGTGAGTCAGTCACTTCCCTTGTGTCTACTTACGTAGTTATTTAACCTCTCTGCTCCTCAGTTTCCTTATATCCTTAACTAGGATACTAATAGTACATGGGGCACTTGGGTGGCTTAGTCAGTTAAACATCTGACTCTTGATATCAGCTCAGGTCTTGATCTCAGGGTTGTGAGTTCAAGCCCCATGTTGGGCTCCGCTCTGAGTGTGGAGCCTACTTAAAAAAAAAAAAAGATCCTAATAGTACCTATATTTGTGGTTCTGTTTTTACTTAAATAAGATAATATATGCGTTTTGAAAAAAGAGAACAAAGCTGGAGGATCACACTTCCTGATTTCAAACTATGTTAAAAACCATAATAATCAAAGGGCGCCTGGGTGGCTCAGTCATTAAGCATCTGCCTTTGGCTCAGGTCATGATCCCAGGGTCCTGGGATTGAGCCCCGCATCGGGCTCCCTGCTCAGCAGGGGGCCTGCTTCTCCCTCTCCCACTCCCCCTGCTTGTCTTCCTGCTCTTGCTCTCTCTCTCTGGCAAATAAATAAACTCTTAAAAAAAAACATAATAATCAAAACAGTATGGTATGGGCATAAAAAAGACAGGTTAATAGAACAGAATAGAGAGCCTAGAAATAAACCCCACGTAGATGGTCAATTAGTTTATGACAAAGGAGCCAAGAGTGTACAACGGGGAAAGGATAGTTTCTTAAGTAGTGATATTGGAAAAATTGGACAGCCACGTGCAAAAGAATGAAACTGGACCCCATCTTACACCACACACAAAAATTAAAATGGATTAAAGACTTGAAAGTATGACCTGAAACCATAAAACTCTTAGAAGTACAGATAGGTGGTAAGCTCCTTAACATCAGTCTTGGCAATGATTTTTTTGAATTTGATACTAAAAGCCAAAGGCAACCAAAGCAAAAATAAACAAGTGGGACTACATCAAACTAAGAAACTTTTGTACAGTGAAGGAAACCATCAACAAAATGAAAAGACAACGTACTGGTGGAAGAACATATTTTCAAATCCTCTATTTGATTAAGGAGTTCATATCCAAAATATAGAAAGAACTCAAACAACTCTATGGCAAAATAACAATCAGATTAAAAAATGGGCAGAGGATCTGAATAGACAATTTTCTAAAGAAGGCATACAGATGGCCAAAAGTTTCATGAAAAGGTGATTAACATCATTAGTCACCAGGGAATTGCAAATCAAAACCACAATGAGATACTGTGTCACACCTGTTAGAATGGCTGTTATCAAAAAGAAGAGATAATAGGTATTGGTGAGGATGTTGGTGGGAAATTAAATTGGTGCAGCCAGTGTGGAGGTTCTCAAAAAATTAAAAATGGAACTGCCATATGATCTAGCAGTTTCGCTTCTGGATATTTATCTGAAGGAAATGAACATGCTAACTTTAAAGATACATGCAACCTTCATGTTCTATGCAGCATTATTTACAATAACTAAGACATGAAAGCAACCTAAGTGTCCATCAGTGGCTGAATGGACAAAGAAAATGTGGTTATATATATACAGTTGACCCTTGAAAATCGCAGGGGCTAGGGGTGCCAACCCTCTGTGCAGTTGAAAATCCATGTATAACTTTTGACTTCCCCCCATATTTAAGAAAATGTGTATGTATTATGTACTGCATTCTTAAACTGGAGGAAAAAATGTTATTAAGAAGATCATAAGGAAGAGAAAATACATTTGTGGTACTATATTGTATTTATTGAAAACTCACATTTAAGTGGATCTGTGCAGTTCAAAGCCATGTTGTTCAAGGGTCAGCTGTGTGTGTGTGTACATATACACACAGTGGAATATTATTCAGCAATAAAAAAGGAAACCTTGCCATTTGTGACAACATGGATGGGCTTTGAGGGTATGATGTTAAGTGAAATAAGGTGGAGAAAAACAAATACCTTATGATCTCACTTACATGTAGAATCTTAAAAAAAACCCAAACCCAGCCAACTCATAGATAGAGAATAGATTGGTGGTTATGAGAGGTGGGTGAAAGTGGTTAAAATGTGCAAACTTCCAGTTATAAAATAAATAAGTCATGGGATACAACGTATAGCATGGGGATTATTGTTAATTATACTATGTTATATATTTGAAAATTGCTAAGAGAGTAGATCTTAAAAGTTCTCATCACAAGAAAAATTTATAAATATATGTGGTGATGGCCGTTAACTAGACTTGTGATCATTTCACAATATATACAAATATGGAAAATAGGGAATCATTATATTCCATACCTGGAACTAATGTAATGTTATATCTCAATTATATCTCCATTTAAGAAAGATAATATATGTAGAAGTCCTAATATACCAAAGTACCTATTGTTAACTGTTTCATACCATACTCCAGATTAATTTATTTTTATATACATGTAAACAAATATGTATAAAAATAACTATTCATAATGTAACTTTTAACAGATCACTAATACATAATACGTTTCTGTCAAGGAGAATATTGGTTGTATTTTAAGTGAAGTTAAGAGACCCTTTTACTTGGAAAGTGTGGGGTAATTTTTATACAAGTCATAGCTAACATTTGTTGGTTGCTTTGTATGTGCCCCACATTATGCCATTATATTAGTTCATTTAATTCTCACTATGACCCTATGAAGTCCATATTGTTGCTAGCCACATTTTATAGATGAGGAAACTGGGACACAGATTAATTTGCTCAAGGTCACATAGGTAGTAAGTGGGGGAGCCAGAAATTCTTGTTCTGGAGATCTTTGAAGAGTTCTTACCTATGTTTCCTCTCTAGTTCTCTTACTAAGTACTTGGAAGGTTTTTTTCCAACAGGGTGGAAAGGAATTTCATGAAATATTAATATGTCACAAATAGATACATGGCAAAACCTCCCATTTACTCCTGAGTCTCCATGAGCAGGTTATTTTATAGTTGTTATAGTTTGTAATCTGTTTCAAATCCAGCTCAAACCATGTACCAATCCATAAATGTGTTCTCATGAAGTTGCCTGTAATGATAGTTTCCTTCATGGGAGAGGCCCGTCTCCACAGTGTGTGTTTTCTCCACAGTGTGATTGTAATGAATAAAGAGAACTTCTATGGCTTTCCCAGGTTCAGGGGCTCAGCAGCAATCTTAACCTGCTTTGTTCTTTGTGTACATGGTGTGTGTGCGCGCGCGCGCGCGCGTGTGTGTGTGTGTGTTTCTACCACTAACCAAATTACTGAGTGG